>NC_136840.1:3531046-4131046 GCF_951394365.1 Tetrao urogallus | reverse complement strand
GATGTGGAGTCACCATCCCTGGAAGTGTTCCAGAACCACGGAGATGTGGCACCGAGGGATGTGGTTCAGTGGGCAATATTGGCGGTAGGTTGACAGTTGGAGTAGATGATCTTTTCCAACCTTATTAGGTTTGGGGACAGGAAGCAGAGCATTTGTGGGCATCTTGGTGAGCGCATGCAGAGGCATATGAAGAGACAGACGTCCACCCACCTTGTAAATCTCCTGGTTGACCCAATTCCTGCAAACCAACGTCTGGACGTTGCCCCCAACCACGAAGGTGGTGAAAACCATGAGGATGAGGAGCCAGGAGAACAGGAAACCCAGGCCCACGCCGCTGAAAGAAGGAGAGGAGGTGCCCAAGGCAGCTCTGCAGACCTGAGCAGGCTTGCGGTGACCTGCCTGGCCCCGCGGCTCCCTCCTGTGCCCAGGCACGCCGGCTGGGTGCGGGAGCTGCTGGCTCCCAGGGAGGAGCAGCTTCTCCCAAACCCTCCGGCACAGGCGGAATCTACAAAAGCCTTTCAGTTCAGCTGGCTCCTGGTTCCTGCCTTTGCTTTTGCCTTTTTTTTTTTTTTTTTTTTTTTTTTTTTTTTTTTGTATTTTTGGGTGGCATGAGATCGCCACAGACCCCTGGGAGTAATGCTTACATCATGAGAAACTTGGCACCGGCTTCTCCTCGGCACTCATAGTCGCTTGGGTCCTCCCGCTTGGACAGTCCATATGCACCCAGAGCCATCCCAGCCACATTGCAGGCGACAATGAGGAGGACGATGGAGCACAGCGCCGTGCCTGCAACCCACCTGGGGGAAGTAACAGGCCGATGGTTGGACTTGATGATCTTAGTGGCTTTTTCCAGCCTTAATGATTCTATGATTCTAAGTTGCAGCAGGCCATGACCTTGAGATACAGACCCATATGGGGCTCGGAGAGGGTCCGCACCCACCTCCTTTGCATCCCCTGCAGCCATTTGGATCACCTGTACCACTCGAAGCGCTCCACCTCCCGGAGGAAAGGCTGACTCCTGTCCTCTGCCTTCAGCAGGGCTTTGTTGACGTGCTGGGTGTAGTCAGGAAGGGGGAAGCCATCGGCTATGGTCTGCACCTTCTCTGACACTTGGGCCATCTCCTCCCTCAGCTCTGCAAGATGAAGAGAGATACTGAAATCCTGGGGTGAGTCCAGAGAAAGGCAACAAAGCTGTGAAGGGTCTGGAGCACAAGTTTTATGGGGAGCACTGAGAGAAGTGGGACTGTTCAGTCTGCAGAAAAAGAGGCTCAGGGGAAACCTTGTGGCTCCCTGCAACTCCCTGAGAGGAGGTTGTAGGGAGGCGGGATTGGCCTCTGCTCCCAGGTAACAGCAATAGGATGAGAGATGATTGCCTCAACTTGCACTAACAGACATTTGGGTTGGATATTAGGAACAATTTCTTCCCAGAAAGAATGGTTGGGCACCAGCACAGGCTGCCCAGGGAGGTGGTGGAGTCATTGTCCCAGATGTTCAAGAGGCATGGAGATGTGGTTGTGAAGGATGTGGTCAGTGGGCATGGCAGGGCAGGCTGGGGTTGGACTAGATGATCTTGGAGGTCTCTTCCAACCTTAATGATTCTATGATTCTAAGCTTATATTGGAGAGGGTCCCTATGTCCCACCCCATCTCTGAATCAGGATTTGCCCCACGGAGGGCATCCCTCCTCCTCATGGGGGTTCTGCTCACCCTGGATCACTTGTGCCATCCTCTCCACAGCCAGCTCTGGGATAGAATTGAAAGTACCATTGCCCTGCGAGGAGAAGAGGGACTGTGAGTGGCACAGATGGAGATCCCATGGGTGCTGAGCCACCCCACTCCACCCACCTGCCGAATCATCTCTGCAAAGTCACTTCGGGGCAGACCAGCCAACGTCTTCAACACCTTCTCCACCGAGGGCACCTTGGAGTGGGAAAAGCATCCCGTGAGCCTGGCGAGTGTCGGAGTGGTGGGGGGTGACCAGCACCCCATCCCACCTTGCTGTAGTCAGCGCCCAGCTGCAGGCTCTGTGCCCTGCCCAGCACGCTGGCACAGGAGGTGCAGCGCGGATCGTCCAGGAGTGCGACCACATGCTGCCGTCGCTCCTGCAGTGCCGGCTCCAGCTCAGCCCGTGCCTCTGTCAGCACTCGGACCGTCTTGTTGAGAATCTGTAAATGGTGCAGCGAGGTCTGTAGGTCTTAAAGAGAAAGCCCAGGGCTAGTTCTCGCTGCTCCACTCGGCCACCCCTGTCTGCAAGCAAGGCTTTGGGAGCAGCCCCGGGTTAATCACGCTTAACATTACCTCCCGCCCTGTCCTGCAGGTCTGCCAGTGCTGCGTAGGTCATTGCCTTCAGCTGTGTGTGGATGGAGAGCCCCACGCTGCGGCTCACCCCTGCAAGGCACCACGAGACCATCAGCCCCCTGTTCCATCCCAGAACAGGGTGCTCTGGGGGTCTGTGCAGTGCTTACCCCCCAGGTCAGAGATTATCTGCTGCCTGGGCACTTCAAACTGGTCCACTGCCATTTGCACGCCCTGCAAAGAGAGAGGAGCTGCTGTGCAGGGGCATCATCAGGGAGCAGAGGAAGCCCTGTGTTGTATTAGAAACGCATCCATCTCATTTGCTTCCCAAACTGCTTTGCCCTGGCATATCAGTCACTCCAGCACCCACCTGGGGGATGTTGGCAATGTGCTGCCGCAGTGTGCGCAGCGTGGCCGGCACAGCACCGAGCCCCGGCTCCATCTGCTCCTTCACTCGCTGGTTGGTGACCAAGGCACAGATGGCGCTGGTCCTGCCAGGGATACAGGAGGTGGCGGGAAGGTCCCATAGAGCATCCCCATCCCCACCTCCATCCTCACTCTCATCCCCATCCCAATCCGCATCCTCAACTCTATTCCCACCCCCAACCCTATTCCCATCCCCATTCCCATCCCCATCAGCATGCTCCCTTTGGGGTGAGGCACTTCAGGACACTCACAGGATGATGATGGAGGTGATGGAGAGGCAGACAAGGAGGCAGCGGCGCCGGCAGGCCAGGGAACGCCGGTGGGCACGCAGGCGACCCCCACACCGCCGCCGACTCCGGCAATAGCAGAAGCACAGCCCTGCCACCGGCACAGCCACAGTGAAGAGCAGAGCCACCGCAGCACAAATGACGTAGCCCAGCTCATACTGCACCACCTGTGTGATGGCAGAGAGTGGTTTTGGGGTGTTCCATCTGTTTGTTTTTATGTATCCCCAGTTTTGGGTTGGGTGCCACCGCTGTGGCTTCCATGTCTTCACGTCCCTGCTCACCTGTGATGCCTGCACTGAGCTGGGGTTGTTCAAGGCTGCCCTGAGAAGCTCTGCAAACAAACCGTGGCAACGGTGAATGCCTCAAGGGCAGCTCCCACATCCCACCTGGTGCACCCCTGTCCCTCCATGGGCAGCGTCCCCTTCCATGATGGGACAAAGCAGCTTCAACCCCACCAATCACTCCCAGGTACTGCAGAGGGCTCCAAGGGGTGGTGGTGGTGGTCATGTTGCCTCTCCAGGTGGGGACTCACCTGTGGGTAGGGGGTTCTGCTGGATGAGGTCCAGGTAGTGTCGGACGAGGCCATAGAGGGGGTCAAGAGAGCTGGGCACGCGGTGCAGCGCCGGCACTCGGATTTCAGCATGGGTGTCGGTGAAGCGGAGGACACCAGCAGGGCTGCTGGGGAGGCACTGCTGGGCGCCAGCAGGACGCAGCAGCACCCAAGCGAGGAGCAGCCCGGCTGCCCGCATGGCTTCGGCGGTGAGGAAAGAGCCGGGCGGCCCGTCAGCCTGCGAGCGCACGGAGGGGCATGCCCGGCCCTGGTGGCTTCGTCGGCTGCTCCAAGGAAACCTGCCTGACAGGTTGGCCGCCGCCGAGCCCAGACGCTGCGTGGCTGCTCCCCCGGCCTCCCTGGGGCGTCTGGGCTTGGCCAGGCTGTGCAAGGCGGGGTGATGAGCCGCCCAAACCTTCCCAAACCATCCCAGGGCTGTTTTGCAAGCGCTGTGTCCCTCGCCATGCTCAGCCCTGCAGGCAGCAGAGATCCCTCCTCACCTGCAAACAGCATCCCCTTGGCTGGGCTGGGACAAGGCTCGTCCCCAGCTGTCCCATGGGCACGTCCTGCTCCATAGGAGGAGCTGAGCTGTAGTGACAAGGATGGCAGGAAGGGAGGGAATTTCCCTTTGGGACAGAGTGCAAAGCAGTGTGGTCCCTCCTTCAAAAAAGGTGCTTTTCCCCCAGCAGGGGATGGATGGACGCAGCAACTTTGTGGAGCAGATGGCATAACGCACTGCTCCACAAAGAATCATAGAATGGTTTGAGTTGGAAGGGACCCTTAAAGGCCATCTGGCCCAACTCCCTGCAACAAACAGGGACACCCACAGTTCAGTCAGGTGCTCAGAGCTCCATCCAGTCTGACCGTGGATGTCTCCAGGGATAGGGCATCTACCATCCCTCTGGGCAACACATTTCAGTTCCTCACCAACCTCACTGCAAATTTCTTCCCTATATCCAGCCTAAATCTCTCCTCTTGCTGTTAGAAACCATTTCCACATATCCTACGACAACAGATCCTGCTAAAATCTGTCCCCTTCTTTCTTACAGTCCCCCTTTATAACCCTCCTGGGAATAAGATGCATCAGACTGGAAAATCCTGCCCTGGACCTACAGGCTTGGCTGATTCCTGTCCCAGGACAAAACTCCCAGGACCAGAAAAGCATGGAGTCGGGAGAGCAATTACAATTACATGCAAGGCATCTATATAGGTCTATATGACTGCAAAGCAGCCCTGGCCGCCCCCGCTTCCCTGTGCCGTGGGAACGGCTCCTCCCAGCACTCCCTGCATCTCCCATGGGTGCCCACAGCAGGACAGGAGCAGATTCCCCCTCCATCCATCTATCTGCTCCCATCCATGGTGGCCATCCAGGCTCCAATTCACGGGGAAGGCATGGGAAGCTTCCCTAATAAAGTGCTGCATGAGAGAAATGAGAATAAATGAAGAAAAAAAAATAATCCCATCCCAGTAATTTCCTTTCCCGACAATCACTCACTATCCAAATACATCCTAATTTTCCATCCCAAAAATTCTGCATCCCAACAAAGGCTTTTTTGGGGGTGAGGTGCTTTTTAGAGGGGAAGGGATGGGGCTGGCAGTGGCAGCCCCCAGGACACCGATGCATTTGTACTGCCTGAGATGGGCACAGGGCCTGGATGGACTCCAGCATGTGCCCACCCAGGTCACTGTAGGGCATCTTCTGCTCCAGGTATCAGCCCTGCAGAGCCTTGGCTCTAAGGTTTTAGGGCTGGAGCCTGTCCTGCAGCCCAGGAACGGAGGCCAGAAGCCCACCGCCACCACTTTCCTGTTACCACAATTATTTCCTGTTCAAAAATAAAAAGATTTCCCATCCCGGAGTCACCTGTGGGCCCCCAGTACTGCCCAGAGCCCCCCAGCACTGTCTGCAGCCCCTCAGTAACCTCACAGAGCCCCCAGGTCCTTCCCCGTGCCCCCCAGCGCTGTGAAGAGCCCCCCCCCCAAGCGCAGTCCAAAGCTCTCCGGTGCCCCCTGGTGCTGTCTGCAGTCCCTGAATAACCTCCCAACGCCTCCCAATATTGTACAGAACCTCACAGTGCAAATCCATTGCCCCCAAGCATTATTTGGAGTCCCCCCCCCAGTGCCATTTGCAGCCCCTCATTAACCTGCCCCCAGTGCTACCTAAAGATGCCCACATCCTTCCGAGCGTCTTCCAGCACTGCAGAGCCTTTCCCACGCCCCAAACGCTGCCCGAAGCTCCGCAGTGCCCCCTCGTGCTGTCTGCAGCCTTCAATAACATTCCAGCGCTCTCCCAGGATCCCTCAGGTCTGTCTGAACCTTCGTAGTGCAATCCCAGCACCCCCAGTACTGTCAGTATCTCTTCATCGCCCTTGCAGTGCTCTCTAGTTCTATCCAGAACATCCTAGTATGCTCCCAGTGCAATCCCAGTACTGCCTACAGCTTCTCAGTACCTCCCAGTATCCTCCAAGGCTGTCTAGTACCTTGTAATACAAATTCAATCCCTTCCACTATTGTTTAGATCCCCCACCAGGGCTTTCTAGCTCCCCAATGGTCCCTAATCCTGTCTACAGCTCCTCAGTAACAACCTGCTGTCCCCCAGGGCTCTTCCAGTGGCCCCCCAGTACAGTTTAGAGCCCCCAGGGTCCTCCTAGCATTCTCCCAGTGCTATCTAGAACCGTTAGTACAAACCTCGTGCCACTGAGTACCATCTGAAGTCCACCAGTGCTGCCTGTAGCCCCTCAATAACCTCCCAGTGCCCCCCAGTTCTGCTTAGAGACCCCAAGTGTGCTCTCGTGAAACCCAAACCTGCCTGGAGTCTCCCAACGCTGCCTGCAGCACATCAGCAGCTTCCTGCAGCAATGGGTAGAGCTGGTGGTGATGGAGCTTGGCACAGACTAAACAGGGATGGGAGACCTCTCAGGCACTCGAGGATGGCTCGTGGGGGACCCAGAGCTCTGCAGGTGCATTTGGGCGCCCAAGAGCACACAAGGGTGGCTCTGGGAGGCCTCAAGGGCACTTTGGAGGACATAGAGGAGCTCTTGAGTGCCTCTGAGCGCACAGTGGGACACTGGGTGGCCCCTTGGGCAGCAGGAGAGGCCTCTCAGATTCCCTGCCAAACTCTGCTGCTACTCTCAGATACCTGATAGCACACAAGCGGCCTTGGGAGGCCACTCAGACACACATGGAAGCATCTCAGGCACCCTGGAGTACACTGAGAAAACTCTGCTGGTACTCCTGCATGCCCTTGAGGCCACCTAGGGTCCCTCAGAGGGCTCACTCTTGTGCTCCAGGGCACCCCAGAGGCCTCCCCGTACCCCAGCCTGTACTCTTGTGTGCCAAGGGTACCAACAGTGCTCAAATGCATTCTCCATGGTGACCCAGAGGCTTCCCCAGGTGCTCTGGAGGTCTCGCAGGGCACCCTGGTGTACTATTAGGTGTCCAAGAGAACTTGCAGAGCTCAACGTACTGCAGGACCTTCCCAGTTTGCTCCAAGGGTCTTTGCCGCTCCCTACAGGACGTGCTCTTCTGGGGTGGAAGGTCTTAAGCTGCATGAACACTGGTTTTACCCACCACAAAATGCAAAACAGTGCAAATTAACCTTGCCTACTGAAAAACTTGCTGGGTCAGACAGCATCACACATGTTCTTCTACATACCTACTTGGAAGGTAGATATGAAACAGCTCCAGATCACAATAGCTTTGGTTTTGAAAATCCTGTGCTACTTCTACTTCCTTTCTTCTGCTTTTAGCTGCTAATTCTGTATCAATTCTAAGCTCAGATTAGACCTATATTTGGCCTTATATGCACATAGAGCAGTTAATGGCAGGCTTCCAGCCTAATGAGCTGTGAGCTGGATCTCAGTGCTGCCAGCATAAGGCATTACCTGGATTAGTGGGCTGACAACACAGCTATTCCTGTGCTCTTCTGCAGCAGCCCAGCCCCACTGACCTGAACGCCCTTCTGTGATTTCTGGCTGCTCTGTTCCTCAGTGCATTAAGGTCAGTTAATCAATTAAGATTGATTTCTTCTTCCTGACCTCAGGTTCTATACACTTCTGTTGATTTTCCCCCCCACAGCGTTGCTCTGTCACAGGTTCAGAGTCCCTGGCACTGATTTCCTGAAGGAGACATTTCTTCCTTCCAACTCAGAATCTTGAGGAAGAAATAGTGATAGAACAAAACCAAGTGGAAGTTCCACAGATGTGCGTTAACCAAACAGCAGTGCTTTAGGCTGCATCTATTGCTGTGATAAGCTGTGACACCATACAGCTGCCCAGCAAACCTGAACTACGCCATTTCACTGCATGGGTGCTGATGCCTAAGCCCAATAACCACACCTCACTGCTAAGAGTCAGGAACCCCACACCAACCCAAGTGCTTTATTAGCAGGTGACTGCTGCGTGGTGCTGCTCATTAAATGCTAACCCAACGCTGTTCCACACCATGGATGGGTGACCTTCACTGTGAAGTGGGTAGAAGTTGGCCAAACCCCACCTCCATCCATGCCCAGTGCCATCTCCATCACATCTCATGCACACGACCCAACTGCTATCACTGGAGGCTGCGCTGCTGCTCTTCCAGTCAGCCCCATCACCCCCATTCCATTACCTGCACGTAGCTTCCACTGAAGGCTGTTTCTCTCCTCCACCACCATCGTGATGAGGGTTCAAATAGAATGGCTGAGGATATGGCAGTAATACAGGAAATCATACTGTTGGCATCTTCACTATCACCTTCTCAGGAACCATTTTTCTGCTGCCTTCCTCCCTCCTCCTCACCCGCATTACAGCAACCTGAGGGCCCAGATTCTTGCCTGCTGAAGGCACCAGCCCAGATGTGCAGTTACACAGACACGTACCCTCAAGACACAGATGCACCCAGTGAAACAACAACATTTTGTCTTTATTAGGAGTTCCCATGGTAATATAACACAGAGTTCTTCAGGAATAAAACACAAGACTTGGGGTTGGGTGTTTTTTTGTTGGTTTTTTTTTTTTTTTTTTTTTTTTTTTGCCATTGAGACAATGGTCAAATATCAGTACTTCTTTTTGTCTACACACATGATCAGCTTTAGCACTTACAGCTCCTCCACTCATGGTTCACAATCACAAATCCAAGGGTTAAATCCAGCTAGTATTAAATCCTACTGTTTTTGTTTTAATTATTATTATTATTTTTAGAGCTTCAAGTCACTGCGGTTAATTAATTAAGTCATGTTTTTTTTTCTTTAAGCATTTACATATGACATTCAATAAACAGACACAAAGCAGACGAGCTCTCACAGGAAAAAACATGCTTACACAGCCTGCAAAAAATCTTTTTTTTTTTGTGATTTTCTTGCTTTTTTTTTTCCTTTACTCTTTCGAAGAACAAATTGAAATCCAAAAGTCATCATGAGTCAATGAAGGAAAATAAAAGGAAGACTTAAGTGAATACTGAAGAGCCGCGTGTTTTGTAGAATCGACACGGATCCCAATTTCTTTCTTTCTCTCCCCAACTCGTTCAGATTGGTTTTAACATACAGGTGAAAGACAGCTGCAATATATATTATGCTCACAGATTACTTCACAAAGTGCAAACTTTTATGCAAAACTAACCACCCAAGGGTTAAACCTAGATACAAAAGGCATGGATGAGTATGGCAATGTCTTAGCTTTGATGTTCAAAGGGGCCTATGGGAATTGTGCTGGGAGGGGCAGGGTACCTACACTGCTCCCAGATCCTTTGACAATCCCAGCGTTGCTACTGCATCACAACAAATTTGGTAGTTGCTTCTTAAAAGCCTTCTCATATTTAGTTTTTCATTACAAGAAACCATTCAAGAAAATGCTCGCAAATAGGGAAAATGAGGTCCATGCACATGGTGAAGGACAAACAGAAGAGAAAGCAGAAGACACAGCCAAGCACCAGGGCTACAGACAGTGGAGGTAATGCTTTGTTAACTGTGGATAGAAAAGCTCTCTGTGCTCAGAGACAGCCCAAGCCCTTGGGACCATCAAGCCCTCCAGCTTAGTGGGACTCTAACTTAACACATAAATCTAACATGGATTTATGCTCCACGTCCTGAAAACCTGAAAACATGAGCCTCCAATACTAGCGCTAAAAGACCTCTCAGTCCTGGGTTTAAATGATCCTGTGATCAATGCTTAGTTGGAGGAGCACTCCTACCTTCTGGTTTCTCAAACCTGAGGCACGTACCCGAGCAGGGCCGGGGGCTTCTCAGGAATATTTGCACCAAAGCAGATCCCTGAAGGAATGACAGACTGTGAAATTCGCACATGGATGAGAGATTCTCAGCTGCTGTTGACCCACTGAGCTGCTTGGAGGCTCCCAGTTACAACAGCTGGGCATCTGGACGCTAATTGGAATTGCCAGAGATGCTCAGGCATGCACACAACAGAGCAGCCTTCCAACAAGAGCTAAAGATAAGCTCTCAGAGTTTTAAATAACCACTCATTAATGGCCAGGAAAGGGGGGGGATGTGGCTGCTACAGAAATCTTTCAGGCAAAGTACTGCCCGCTGCCTATGGCCCTCTGCTTACTGACTGCTACCTGTAAACCAACTGCTAAGAGCTCCTCCAGAGGCTCTGCCCAGCTCTGCAGCCCCAGTGTTTGCACCAGCTCAAGAGCCAGTATGCTGAAGTGAAGATCATAGCTTACAAACCTGCACTGCTGCCTCCTACTGCAGCTAAGTGGGAAGAACAGGCTGGAATGATGCATCCTAGGAGCACCCAAAGTACCAAAGGGGCAGTGACACTGGTGGGGGTCAATAACTCGAATGAGGCTCTGGAAGGAGCAGGGAGAACTGGGAAATGCCCAGTTCTGAGATAAGGCTTTGTAAACACGATGAGACAAACGTATTAAAAACACACACAGACATTTAAAATTTAAAAAAAAAAAAAAAAAAAAAAAAGGAAAAACTCCTCAAGGACCTAATTTGCAGCAGAATCAGGAAGGAAAAAAAAAAAAAAAGGAAAAAAAAAAACCCCAACAGAACAAAAGTCTCCAACAGTTCTAGCTCACCCGATGGCGGGGTGCCATGTGCTCTGTCAGCTCCTAGTGCTGGGTCCTGGTTCTCTCTCTTGGCAGCAAACAGCTACTCTGTGGCCTCAGAGGTGATGGTGGGGAATGGTGCCAGACTGGGATTCGTGGCCCTCCGTGCTCTCCTAGCTATGCTGCTGGAACACAGAACCCTAAAGAACATCCAGTTTATAACCCTTGAACTACTCTTCTGCTTGACATTGGGGGAAAAAAAAAAAAAAAAAAAAGCTATTTTTTTTACATTTAAAATTTATTTATTCTTTTTTCTTTTCATCTGTGTCTTAAAGGCAGCTCCAGGGAAATTCACTTTATCCTTCCTTTATTAAAAGAAAGATGCTGAATGGGACATAGGCCACATATCTCCAACATCCTCTTCACATTTACTTTTGCATGTCAGAGGTGTCAAAACAGGGTTGGTTGTTTTCTCATTAAACGTGTAGGGGCTGACAGGGAAGTGAGGGGTTGGTGAAGATGAGGAGGGAATCTGAGGGGACCGAAAGAGGCGCGTTACTTCAGCCCCCCCCATTGCCCGCAGTAACCATCACAGGCTCTAAAAGAATCAAAAAGGGTCTCCAGGTGCCCCCATCCCCTCCCCTGGTCCGCTGGGCGGGCGGAAGGGGTCGGTCCTTAACCCAAGCTGGTGATGTTGGCACGTCCGCCCGGCGGTGCCACGATGCGCTGGGTGGTGCGGCGTGGGATGTTGTCGTCAATCTGTGCGCCTGTGGGAGACAGGAGGGATGTTGGGTTCAACACGGAGACTGTGTGAGATGCAGGGGGTCTGGAACAGGTCGCCCCGTCCCTGCGGACCCCCGTGGATGGGGCTGCTCTGAGCACCCGATCGAGCTGTGGGTGTTGGCTGCAGAGGAGCTGGACCACACAGCCTTCCTTCCAACTTAAACCATTCTATAAGCAAAGTGCATCGGTTTCCAGTGCCTTAATTCTGATGAAATCTGCTCTGCGTTGACACCACCACTCTGAACACGGGCACACAGCCCTATGCAGAACTTATGCAGAACTGGCTAAATGCTCCTCCCTTCGCAAGCCCCTCACTGTCTCCAACTTTCCTTGTTGCTGAGCCTCTTGCCCTGTAATGCTCGGCTTCTTTTCTTAGTCTACTTGTCCTGACCCTGTTAAGGCACTTGTGTCCTGTCCAAACCATTCCACCCCCAGTGCATGGAGAAATCCACCTGCTGCATGCCAGACCCACAGCTGCTCTCAGCTGGCAACTGGCACTGGTGCAATCACACAGCCAGCTGAGCACTGAGCTACAGGGAATGCAGCGTTTAAGAAAATAAAGAGGGCTCTATGAGAGCTCCTCTACAAGAATACGTACCAGACAAGCTAAAGCCAGACTGGTGCAGGTTCCTCACGGGTGGGGCTTGCTGTTTGGCAGGAGATGTTTTAGCTGAAGATGCAGGAGTGACCGTCTTCGGCGTCACCGACACTTCGCAGACCGGCCCATCATAGAGGCCTCGAGGCACACCCCGCAGCTCAGCCAGCTGCAACACACAGCAGCAGGGAGCTTTAGGGTCAGACAGCCTTCAGAATGGCCCTAAACAGCTGGCCAGATGTTGCTAAGCCAAAGATGCATATTTCAAGATTCATCTCTACTAAGAGGATTTGAAAGCAAACAGGACCTTCCTTTCCTTTCCACTCTGTTCCCCTTTCCCCTTCATTTTCTCCTTCCCTTCCCCTTTCCTTTTCCCCTTCCTTTTATGACCTCAGCCAACCTACTGTTGTATTAAATGCTCCTGGCCACTCTAAGGAGCTTATTGCTCCTACCCCAGGAGAGCCATGCTGCTACAGAGCAGAGCTGCACAGACAGAAGCCAGGCCAGCTTCACTTCTTCAGCTTCAGAGCTTTACATTGGGTTAAACATAATTATTCCAGCCGAGATACTGCCCAATTGGATTTGGATTTGTAGGTCAAACACACATTTCTGCAGGAGGGCAGAACACAACAGAAACTACAGTTCTCTTCTCCCCAGTGCTGAATTATCTGTGCTTGTAATTCTTGTAACCTGTAATTCATCCAACAAGTAATTAAGGAAAAATCTGCAAGGGATGAGCAGACTGCCTATGGTCAGCAAACCGAAACAGCTCTGGTTTTGTCCAGGAGAGGGCAATACCTCAGGCTCTGAAACATCTCAGAAACCTGACTTCATCTGGAAATAAACTTCTCAAATCCCCTGCAGTTCATTTGCAACTGATTTTAGCACCAGCTTTTCACCAGCTAAAGGCATATCAGGAGCAGTCTGTTTCGAATGGGTGTATTTTAGCCTCTTAAAAATAGAAATGTTCCCACTTTTAAGCAGTCGTGGGCTGTGCCTGTGACTCACCAGTCACCAGACAAGAGCATCTGATTGTACCTGACAGAAGGGAAAGGAGCATCTGTAGCAACAAATCAGAATGCTGAACTGTTGCTGGAAGGTTTGATGCGTAATTGCCATCAATATTAGTACGTTCTGTTGGTAATCTGCAGATGGACTCAAATCCAATCCAGACAGCTCTCACTGCCCAGGGGTCTCTAAGGTAGCAAAGAATTACAGAGCAAAAGGAACAAAATTTGCAGAAAAGCCAATCTGAAGTCAAAGTAGTGACTCAAGCGAACAGCAGAAATGAAAGGGGAATGAGCTACACAAGGCTTCTATCCAGGCAACGTTTCCTCTTGCAAAGTGCATGCACTGAGCCAGGGACAGCCTCTGCTTCCCACCCACTTCCACTGGGGAGCTCCAGGGGGCAGCTGCTTGCACTCACCCTGCTCCTCGCTTTGATGCGCTTGTAAACGAAGTCGGGGAACGGCTTCCTGGGGATGTACCGCCCAGAGCCCTCCGTTACATGGAGATTCCCATCCTCCAGCACGATCTTCCCCTGGCTGATAACCACCAGGGGAGACCCACGGCACTCCATGCCTTCGAAGATGTTGTACTCCAGAGACTGGAACAGACAGAGAGGCAGCGTGAGGCAAACATTCACGCCAGCAAAGCCCAGCAATCAACAGCCGTGCTAACTCCTAAGGCCTGGAAGCAAACCCAACAGCACGTGCCTCAGTTGTACACACAGTGCCTCAACAGAATTTGTTTTAAATGAGGATACTTTCAAGCATACCTGGTCGAGACGGATGTCAGCACGTGCCTTCTCTGCACTGCATGAGACTTAAGAGCCAAATTAAGTTTTACCTGAGTTTCATATTAAAAGTGATGGTTATTTTCAAAGACTGTACTTGGAACCAGAGTTTTGGTTGATGGGTCAGAGACCAGGACAATCTTTTTACTCTAATGGGATTGCTCATCCTCAATTAATAGGATTTGAAACGTTACACCATGGAAAAAAAGAGGAGTTTTAAAGGAATCGCTGGTAGATGTCCCACCCAAGAAGGGTCCTGGAAGGAGATACACTACAACCAGGCTATTTGGGGACTCTTACTCAGGCAACCAGCTCTGAAAGGAATCCAAGTCTTTTTCTCTGAGTTAATGATGGAGTTGAACCTTGAAGTGTGTTATAAGTATGGGTAGGCCTGACTGCAGATTTACAATTAGCTAGAATGGTGGTTAAACCATTCCAGTATGGTGGTTAAACCAGTTCCAGTATGAAAAAAGTTGTGGTGGCAAAGGAGGAGGCTTGGTTAGAAACTTATGAGTTAGGCTGTTCCAAGAACAACACCATCTCCCCCTCCAGCTCCTGACGTTTCCTTGCCAGACAGTGGCAACAGCAGTGTGAATTCTTGGAAAATGTTTGCATGTTGCTCTAGCATTAAAAAATGTAACAACCATCCGATGCCACATAATCAGTATGTCTCCTGGTGTCGTGGCAACGGCTCTGCCTGACTTTCAAAGGGCTTTTGTTTTATCCTTGTGATTTAAATAGGATGCCTTGACTCTATGGGCATCACTCCTCTACATTTCTTCTTTCACAATGCGTGAGATGCTCTGCAGGAGTCGCAGTGGGGATCTGCAGTCTTCAGCCCACAAACCATTTCTGAGGAGCGGCCTTGAGATCATACAATCATGGCATCATTAAGGCTGGAAAAGACCATGAAGATCATCTGTCTGGTGGTCCTTCAGCCGAGCCCAGACATATGGCAAAACGAGGAGGTGATGAGCAGTGGTTCCTGATTGTGCTGGAGAACATCTGCAAAAGATACCTGAATTTTGTGTTAGGAAATGTTGAAGGCTCCGCTTCCTAAAAACAACACCCATTAAAATGCAGTGGCTGTCACATATTCAATCCAGGAAGCTCCTTCCAGCTCTCAGAGCTCGTCAGCTCCCAAATGCACAGACTCAGGTTTACAGCACTGAATCCAGCACTCTGTACGTGAGCAAGTCTTCTCTCTTCAGACTGAATGTGATGAGTCTGGAAGAACCTCAAAAGCAACCAAACTCCTGAGTCTGGACGCCTGTGTTAGACATTACGCACAGGTAAAATGAATCCAGGCCATCTGTGCCCAATTCTGACACAGAGTTAAGTCACAGGAAAGCAAATCAAACCTTTAAAAAAAAAAAAAAAAAGGTTTCTTTGTGAATGTGCCCAGGGATCCAAGTGTGGAAGAAAATTTTGCTCCTTCAGCTCCAGAGTGAATGAAAGCATTCATGGAAAAAAGAACAAGGAGTTTTTTTCCAGGGAAACATTCCATAGGTTCATCGCCAGAAGTGAAACAAGTTGTCAACAAATGCAAACAGGGGTTGCTTTCTCTGCGACAGAGCACAAATGTCACAGGGAGACTCCAACCGGTGCTCTGTGTGGGGACAGTGCTGCCATTCCGTGCAGGCTGGGATGGTTCTTGCACTGCAGGAGCCAGGTGTGAGGTCTGGGATGCTGCTGTGGGCCACAAAGCTCCAACAGTGCCACCATAAAGAGACGAGGGAAGCGCTGCTTAGTTTGGGAGCTGCCCTGTGCTTCTGTGCCATCCTGGGTTGGGATGAGCATCAGGAAAATCACGCCTGACTCCACACATGCTTCCCCTATGGCTTCACTCAGCTAATGGTCCCTGCCATGGGTTCTTCTCAACTTCCCTCATCCTCATGGATATTCACCAACTTCAGGGCCTCCACCGCACCACTAACCCTGCTTCTCCATGCTCCCGAGGTGCAGAACATCTGCATCAAAGCCTGAATGCTGCCAGAAGCCTGCAGCAATCAGGGACAGATTGGTGCTCAATGTAAATCCACTCAGACTCACTGACCTGGATCACACCTCCAGAAAAGGTGTCTGGGAGCTGATGTGCTTCACTGGGAAAGGCACAGTCCTCAATCCCAGTGCTGCTGAGCCAAAAGGTCATCGGTGACACACTATGATAAGTGGTGCTTTAAATGATTCGAAGAGCCAGATCCACACATCCAACACTCAGAAGCTCTTTGCGTTGAAAGGAATATCTGTGTGTTCATGTGATTTCAGCTTTGGACTCACACAGCTGAGCTGTACTGGATGTAAGACCACAAAGGGCTTGGGGCAAAGGTTTAAAGAAAAATAAATTAAGTAAAAAAGCCCTCAGTTGTCACAGGCTCTGGTTCCTATCAGCACAGTCTGAAGAAGAGAGAACAAAACATGCAGGAGAAATCACACCATGGAAAACATCCTTACTATGTTGTGGGTCTTGGCAGAGATTGTCTTGACGCTGTCCGGATCCCAGATAACCAAATCAGCATCAGAGCCCACGGCGATGCGGCCCTTCCGTGGGTACAGGTTAAAGATTTTAGCTGCATTTGTGCTGGTCACAGCCACAAACTGGTTCTCATCCATCTTGCCAGTCACCTGCGGAGAGATGGAAGCATTAGCCTGGATGGCAGCACTGTGGAAACCAGCCCCAGGGCTGGCAGGAGCTCCTTCTCCAGCCAAAATACAGCCAGTCCATGACGTGTGACATACCACAGCCTTGTCCCAGATGATGGACATCCTCTCCTCCGTCCCGTTGGTTCCCTCGGGGATCAGGGTGAAGTTGTCCTTCCCAACAGCTTTCTGAGCAGTGTTGAAGGTGCAGTGGGCACTGCCAGTGACTTGGAGGTCTCCGCTGGAAAAAGGTAATGGCAGATGGGTTTTGTGTTGTCACAGCCTTTCGCTAGCTGGCAACAACCACTATTATTTTTATTAATCGCTCGTCTCATGATGAGACACATCTTGTAATGAACACAAAGAGCTCTACTCACCAGGACAGCAGGGAGTTGAGGAAATCAGGAGTGGTTGGGTCAGGACTCAGTGGTGGGGAAGTGACAAAAGCGGCCGCCTTCGCCCAATTCTTGCTCCAATAATGAGATCCATCAGTACCCAAGCTGGCTGTGATGGGCTCCCCGTACACCACAGTGCCTACAAGACAGGAATGCAGGCAAATCCACTGTAATTGCTGAGCAATGTGCATCTCTAACCTGGCTTCCAGGAGCAAAGCCTCCTTCTGGAAATGAATGTTTCCAAACCTTTACACTCCTGAGTTAATAATAAAGATATTGCTACAGATAAAAGCATGGAGCAGCAAAAGATGCCTGCGATATTTTTATAAACATACGTGCAATAAAGATCTAACAAGGCTGGGTTTATCGCAGCAGGCTCTGCGCACAGATCAGCTAAGAGAAAACTCGTGTTAGAAGAGCTTACTGCCTAAAGAGAAAGCACATCACCAAGAGGAAGCATCAGTGCTTCTGGTTCCTGAATGCAGCTCAGGAAAACTGATTCCCCCAATGGTTCAGGGTAAATCCGTGGCAGAACCAGGAAATGAAATCAGATCTTCTGACTCCCTGTCCAGTGCATTAACCACCAGTGCACCCCTCCTCCTCATTAACATTTCTGGAAGCACATGAAGGAAGAGCTGATCCGTAAGGCCACGATTCTTTGCACGTTGGAACACAGTAGCACATCTGCACACCAAGCAGATGCAAAGCACTGCGACTTCAAAAGCAGCACGGGCTGCAGCCCCATGGGTCTGCTCACCAAATGAAACCCTCCCCAAACCCCTGCAAAGTGCCTGTCCATCTGGCTTCTGAGTCCAGACACCCCATGCATTCGCAACAGCCTGCAAAGGATGGGGCAAAGTCAGAACCAAGGCAACCCACGAATGGGTCAGCAGGCTCCTGCACAGCTCACCATGCAGAGCACAGAAATACGGCCTGCCACCATACTGTCCGTATCTCTGAATGGGAAAGAGTGTATCAGCTGAGGCTGAACAAATGCACAAAGTGCCTTCGTGCTGCTTCCAGACCCCAGCGACACCAGAGGAATAGGATCAGTGTGATCAGAGGGGATCCACCAGCAAAGGAAGGGGCTGCCTGACATCGCCTGCCCCAAATAGGGTTATGAAACCAGAACAAGGCAAAAAACACACGCTGCCTATTAATGGGAGGCCTGTTGTGGGCCAGGACATTGGGAGGATTGTTCTGCAGAGAATGAGCTCCAAGATCTGCCAGCGATGGAGTCTGCGGGGAATCTCCTCCATACAAATGCCACTGGGAGCATCTGGCTTTAAATAACAGCCGTTCTTTTCCATCTAGCCAATCAATTCTGTTCTGTTTTTGCTTTGGATAGTCCTCAACTAAGTTTCCTCTGTTGCTTGGGAGGGCAAGGATGATGTGTGTGGCCCTCCTGGGCTATCCAGCTGGGTAATTGCACAGCATTTAAATTGAATTATTTGAATAAAGGAGCAGAGAATGGCGTGCCATTTATACCCCTAATTCTCCTTATAAGGAGAAAATGTAATCCGAAGTCGGCTTCCCTGGCCTATAGGATTAAGTTGCACAGACACATCAAGTTGTTTTTTGGGGTAATGCAACATGCAGCCACTTTACCATGTCAACACATCTTCTCATTTCAGTGTGATCTCCACTATAATGGAGCTAGGGGAGGAAAGTTCATCCAAAACAGCCTGAACTGCTTCCACATCATGAACAGAGAGATGTGCCTTGGAGATCAGTCCCCTTACCAGCTCTGAACTCTCTGAACAGGTATCGTGGGATCAAAACACTCCTGAGCTAATACACACACACACACACACACACACACACACACACACACACACACACACACAAGCCTGTTTGCTGCAGTAGGAAATCAGCTCTTCGAGCACCAAGCACCCAGATGGAAAGTGATGTCATCTGTGTATCTGTTCAGGCTTACTGAGACTGCATACAATTAAACACAACCCCTCCAAGAAAAGGAGGGGAACCATCATCCCTCATGCTTACTCACCCACCCAGAACAACTTTAAATAGAAAAGAAGGGTTTCATTACAGAAGGGAGACAGGCACTCACTGCACTCTGCAGCCTTTGCTTCTTGGGGGCAAGGCAGCATGGGCAGGACGTGGAGGAGCTCCTGCACCACTCAGAGCAGTACAGCTCCCTCATGGACCTCACCATGAGAAGCAGCACTCAAGGTCTGGGTCTTTCCTGCAGCATCCTTAGAGGCATCAGGAACTCCCAGCCAACCCCAAACTACCAATCCCAATTCCTGCTTGGATGCCTGCTGTGAGCACCAGGAGCATCTATTTCACAAGCAAAGATCTGGTAACTACATCAGCTACTCCAACCACTTCCAAGAGGGCCCACGAGTCACAGAGCTCCATCAGGACTCCTGGAATCGCTTCTGACCCCAGAAGCAGCTCAGCAGTAAGCAGTAAGGGAAGAGCACAGGAGCTGGAGAGAGGACACAGCTTGCTGTCTCCATGGAGATTTGTCAAGCAGGGAATCACTCTGTGATAACACGAAGGCACATGGCTCAGTGTAGTGGGATGCGTGCGAGGAGGCTGAGCAGAAAAAACAGCTTCTGGCACTGATAACGATCCCTGAATACTTTTCTGCAGGAGATGAGACAGAAGCAGTTGCTTGGGACCTTTTGAACGACAGCCTGGATAGTAACACTGGAAAAAGAAACTCCTCCTGTAGGGGTGAAGCTTATGTTGGCAAGGATTTGCACGGAATGAGCTAATAGGTTGCTTCCATCCAAGGGCAATAACTTACCCTTTTTCCTGGCTTGAGCAATGACTTCAGCAGCGCTTTTGCTCATCACCTTGGTGATATAGAGAGGGCAGTTGGTTTGGTTGGCGATGGTGATTGCCCGGTTCACAGCTTCTGCCTCCACCTGAGAAACAAAGTCAGCAAATCAGCAACATCCCTGCATGACAGCATAACCCATCCTCCTTGTAGGGGAAATCAGGGTGTGCAGGCGTGAGGTGAGCTCCCACCTCTCCAAATCTGAGCCGGAAAAATGTACCATGTAATCAGGATAATTAAGATGGCATCAAGCTACACTCCCCTCTCATTACTCCCTTTCCTCCCAGGCTGCTTCTGAATCTCTCTACAAGCAGGCTAAGTCCTAAAGCAACCCCCCAGGTGCTTGGGGTCAGTATGGTTAAGCCTCTCCTTTAACCTAAGCAAAAATAAGCAACTAAATGTTAGCTCAGCAGAACTATTCGTGTTCCAGCCCACACGGAAGAGAGATGCTGTAGCCACATATTCTGGTAAGCCACGTTTGCAAGCAAGCCTTCTAAATTGTACCCTCCACTACGATATCTGGCTTGGGATCTGACAGAGCGTGAACCACCCCATAAATCAACTACTTTGATACCCATAAGGAAACCCTGAGCAAGGCTGAGGCACTACATGCTAGCTGCTCTTAGAACGAATGCAATCAGGAGTTTCCCAAGTCACATATCCTAATCAAAGCAGTCCAGCTGAAAAACTTCATGAGAGGAATCCTCATAGTGCCTACTACTATGAAGAGCTGCAATGCCATGGACATCTTCCATGCAAACAAAAGAAAACCCACAGCAACCAGGCACCTGATTTCCAAAAGGAACCTGCCCAGGGCTGGCACACACTCAGCACTCTGGAGATCTGCTCTGCAGTGCTTTGTCCCAGGTCACACTCAGCCAAACCCCATCAGCCCCAGAAGCAGAACGCAGCAACTGCTTGGCCATGCACTGAAAGGAACACCTGAAATAAAGGAGCTGGCAGCTGAATTTGGCACAAGGATGCCCAACCAGCTCCCCAAACCCAGCAGAGCTACGGGGTACTGCCCAGGCCTGTCACCACTCCAGGGCTGGTGACAACCTTCCCTAGAGAGTGCTGCTGCCAGAACAGGGACATTTCTGGCCCAAAAAGGACAGGCTGAAAGGAAGGCTGTTTTCTCTTCAAGGTTCCACAGTCAGCAGCAGGAAAAGGGGGGCTGAAAGAAAGAGCGAAGAAAAGCCTGACTGTCCATCCTGAGAAGCAAAGAGCAACGTCAGATGGGCTGATGTTCCCAGTGGCATCAGTTTGCAGGCACACGCACTGCTCCTCTGCTGCAGCACTCACATTTCCACCCCATGCTTCGGTTTCCTCACTTGCAAACAGGGATAAAACAACGCCCAGCTCCTCAGCTCTGACCAAAACGCCTCCAAGCAGCTGCTGAGCAGGAAGAGGATCATTTCTGCCCAAAAGAAAACGAGGCTGCTGAATTCCTGCCTTGTGCCCAGATGCTATGGTGACAGGCACATAACAATAACCCAGCGACTAGTCCAAAGGGGAATGTTTGCAATTACCAGCATGCATCAGAAGCCCTAACACAGCAGTTCTCCTGAAAAAAAGAAAAAAGAAGACAGACATTTCCTGGAGCGCTTGGATCGCTCGGGCTTTCGGCGTTCTTGTGGCTGAAACAGAAACAGCAGAAAAGTGACAGATGGCTCTGAGAAGTCATCACAGAATGATCCACTCTGTGAGGCTGGGAGCTACAGAGAGTGATGGGTGATGCTGCCTTGGAACGGGGGGTGGCTTTGTGAAGGACGGGACTGAAGGCTGGCTGTGACACCAGAGCCAGCAGCAAAATGCGAGGCTCCATTCGTGCCTCCTGCCCAACCTGCAGGCTCACAGGGGGTGCAGGACGTGGCCTCCATCAGCCAACGTAAACAGCACTGAGTGGTTTGAAAAACACAACAGGGAAAAAGGAGGGGAGGGAACCAGATGACATCGTTTCCTGCTCTGTTTCCTATGACTTTAAAGGAGGAGAACGTGGGCTGAGAGCTTCCACCCTGCACAGACGGCACAGCTGAGCTCAGAGCTGCCCAGCTGCTGGGCCACGAGTCCTGGGGCAGCCCTCCTCACCCCACCACCAACACCACATTCCTGCAAAGTGCAGGAGACAGATGGAGCACCAAACCCGAGCCAGGGGCGCACACAGTTCATGCTTTGAAGCTCCTGCTCTGCTAATGATGGTCTTCGAAGCAGCCAGACGAGGCTGGGCTAATTTGATTATAGGAGCAGCCTTTCATAAGTCCACAGCAGTTATGGGGTGCTCCACAGATGAGCCCTTAAGTGTCAAGTCGGCATCTGTTCCTGCTCTCCTGATGCAAGGCAAGAAAAATGTCCCATTGAAAAAAATGCAGGAGTGGGTGGAAGGCTCGGTGTGTGAGCTCACAACTTCCAGGAAGCAAGAATCCCAGCTCCTGAGGCCAAGCAGCTCTGCAAGGGCTCAGCCCAAGCTGAGAGCGTTCCCTTCACTCTGCCTGCAGCAGCTGAATGATTTATGTTCCTACTGAAATGCTGCTGGATGCTGCTTGTCTGAACCAAGGGAGGAAACTGAGGGAGCGTGAGGGCACGTGCAGATGATCTCACACATCCAGCTTCCAGCAGGACCACATCTGGCGGGCAGCACAGCCCTGTTATCTTGGGGGAAGAGAGATAATTTATGGTGTGTAAGTACACAGATGGACATCCCAACCCTCGAATGCCGTGGTAAGGTACTGAGCTGAGAGATACTGAAAGAAGGGAAATGAAGAACTGAAAGGGCAACTTGTGAGTTCTTTTCTGCTCTTCACATTCTTTCAAAGACTTAGAGAGAGTGAGATAAATGGGAGTAGGGTGCTCAACCCCAGAGAAGATGAGGGGTTAGGTGTGCTGAAGTGCTTGCCTAGGACCTGAAACTCAGCTCCCCTCTCTGGTACACATTTTCTGTGCCTTCAGTACATCATTTGGGTCCCTTGTGGTAAAAAAAAAAATAAAATCCACCATCTGTACAACATTCATCTAACAATCAAATACAACAGAAGATACAAGTGTCTAAAACAATGTCACTCTGCTTTAGGTACCTCATGTGAAAGCACCTTCACAGACCCTCTCCAATAACCTACAGAAAGAGATGAGCATTTCCAGAGGGTGAATTAAACCTTAGGGTGGAAGAATTGTTCCCTGAAAGCACTCCTCTCCCCAGCAGAAAAGCTGAGGGGGGTTACTCAATTTCTCGTAAGTACCCACTGTAGCTAAGGCAGCAGTCAGAAGGGAGCAGTTACTGGTTATTTAGTAGGAGTTAGTCCCTAGAAGAGTCCTTGCCTCCCCCCTTATCCCATACAGCAATACTACTTATAGCCAGGATGAAATCCTGCTTCTGGCCACATCCATCCCAACGGAGCTTCCGAACCGTAAAGGCATCCTCACCTCTTCAGGTCTGCTCAACACGTGCCCTTCAGGGCCTGTGATTCCCAGCTCCAGGATCCTTTGCTGCTCCTAAGGCAGATTAAAAAGAAGAGCAGAAAAAACAAGATTTAAAGCAACGTGCATTATTGCAGCAAACACAGCTGTTTGAAAGAGGCACAAGCGAGATCCTGAGCATCTGTCCTAGTTGGTGTCACATGGGGCTTTGCATGAGGGCCTTAGAACCAGAGTTCTATCCAATATGCACTGCTGAGAATAACCAGAGCTCTACAACAGCCCAGCTGATTCGCTCACAGGAGCTTGGGAAGCCTTGTATATTGATTTGCCTCACAATGGGCTCACAGTCCCCTCAGCTTTCACTGCTCATTCACGTCTATAAAATGGTCCCTCTACGACTCGAAAAACAGCATCTCATGGAAACATCATCCAGTGACGGCAGGCAGCTGGGCTCAAGGACTCAGGTGGTCTTCTCCCCACTGAGACAATGCAGAAACCCTTTGCAATGCCACGTGGAGAGGCACAAGGTGTAAAACGAGCTGCAGATCAGATTACATCCAATTAGCAATGCCCTCTTTGTGGCTATTTCAAGGATTCCAAGCGTCAGCATCCCAGGTACTACACGAAGTTGTTTTCTTTCTCTACGTTACTGCACAGCATTTTTCTGCATGCAGCAGCAGTCACAGCCAGCACAGTCTTTCAGTTATAGCCAGAAAGGCAGAGATGGCCAACAGCTGCCCCAGAAACCTGACTTATCCCTGACAATGAAGGGAATGACATTCAATGCACAGCTGCGTTGTGCTTTTAAGTGGCTCAGAGATATCCTGGTTGCAAAGAGGGATGTTGAGTTTAAACCTCTCCCAGCAGTTTGGAGCTGATAATCCACAGAATAAACAGAACATACCTCGGCAATGATGTCACCATTCTCAGCATGCACTTGAGCTGTGGCACCAATATCCCGGATAACGCTCAGGACCTCATAGATCTGAAAGAGGGAGAATACACACAACAGTACACACCAGGTCTGTGGTCTGCAGCTGTACATTCGAATAGCATACAGAATTTGTCAGAATGGAGGACAGAGGAGCGTGATTTCCCACTCTGCAACGAGTTTGAGAGGGCTCAGGTTGACCAACCCACAACTGATGCCTGCTCTGTTAACGGCCGCTCATTAAAATGCTCACCAGAGTCATTAGAGGTAACTGTCATCCACCACTGCCTCCCACACAGTTCCAAATGACTCCCAGGCATTCCTCTCCTCCCGCCACATTTAGAAATATAAACTGTCCAGCTCGACAATTAGCTGTGCCCAGATGGATCCACTGGAAGGGCAAACAGGAGGGCAGTTCCTTTCCGAGGTCCCAGTGGTTCCAACACAACAGCCCCAAACCCACTTTCCGGACCAGGATGTGTCTGTAAACTGAAACTCATGCCAGGGATCTCACTGTCCTGCCCTGTATTGATGCAGAAAGCAGCAATTTATAAAACTGCCACTGCTTCCACACGAAAGGAGTTGGGATAAACCCTCTGTTCCCTCAAAATGAGTTTTACCATTGCTGTCCCTTAGCCAAGACTTGAAAGAATTCTTCGAGGCAGACCTCTGGGTACTGTTACAAACCTCAGGTACTGTTACACATACAAAAAGACAGAAACCAGAAGAATGCTAGATGCAAATATAGTGAATTTAAACCCTGATAGAGACAGATGCGCTGATCCTTCCTACCTGGGAGTCGGACAGCTGGAAGCGGTCTTTGAAAGCCATGTAAACCAGGAAGGAATTCACACCTAGAAAGAGAGCGAAGGAACTGTCCTCAGCATACAGACTGCAGGCACAGATAAGGCTCAGGACAGAAAGAAGACATCCCAGTCCATCAGCCCCTTATCAAGCAGTAATCATAGACACATAAATTACTTTAACCTGCTGTGAAATGCATGCACGTGATACATATGCTCTCATAGCAAATTGGTGTGAAGGCAGTGAAACTACAAGCAAGATGGAAAATGACTCAAGCATAAGGATGCAATGTCATGGAAATCACAGAGGGGAAAAGCCTGTGAGGTTGCTTAATTCAGCTCTTCTGCCCCTGATTCTTCCTTCGTTTCACATCTGAAGCGATCACCCACCTGCACTCATGACACAAAGCATTTGATTTTCAAGTTCAAGCTGATGGGTTTCACTGAACAAAGGTGCTCCTCTGCACGGCAGCAGCCAAAGGCTCACCTCTGTACATCAGTGCTCCCCACATCAGTGGGACAAGACAACAACAGAGCCTGATGTCACAAGGATGTAAGGATAAACTACATCTGAAAAGCCAGTCTTCAAACATAGGAAGCAATTCTGAAGAACAAGGAGGGGAAAGGCTTCCCTCAGCTTTCTCTTAACTGCACGTACCGTGATCTTTAACCAGAGCTTCCATCTCCTCCTGGACGCCTTTGTGCCACTCGGTGATGTCCACATGCAGGGAGTAATCACAGCAGGATTTGCTGTCTGCCCATTCTCGCCACTGGTCAAATGCAGTCAGCAAACTGGTCCCCGGCTCAGGAACCACATGATCAACTGGGAAAGACAACAAGAACACCAGTAAGCTGCTGCAAAACCAAGCCATCACTTTTACCCTTAGGATACGAGCTGGTTTTTGCTCCACATCCCAAACAAGAGGCAGTGCAAAGTGAAGAACAAGGAGGACCAACAGCCTGTCCTGAACGCAGACACAGCCCTGCTGCCCACGCCATCCCTTCAGTCTGATTTCAGCCCAGCACACTGGGTCTAACAGCACCCGGGCTCGTAGGCAGCTATGGAATATTCCACCAGTCCTACAGAACCACCTCAAATGGTAACTGAAGGGATTTGGTAATGATGTCTCCACTTTCTGAGGTGTGTAAAGGCTGTACAAAGGCAAGAGGCTAACCCAAACCAACCCTATTTCCTGCAACGTTACCCACTCCCTCTCTGCCTTTCACATGACAGCTAGCAAACAGCTGCTCAAATATTTGCTTTTTTCCCAAAGGCCATGCCTGCCCCTCAAAGCACTGCTCTGGTTTGCAAAGGGAAGGATGTGACATGCAGCTCTTTGTCCATGTGCCACTGGCACAGCTGCACCACTGGGGGCTGAAGGGTTCAGGAACAGGAGGGCTCTATCTGCTCATGAGGACACAGGCTTCTGCCCGTTAAAGAAATCTGTGCTATGGGTGAAAGCTCTGACATTTGCTTGGCATCAGCTCACGGACGTCGTTTTCATCACCTCTGGGAAAACGAAGCCAAACTCAGCTGACAAACAGTCCTGCTGTTGGAAAAACCATCTGATTTCTCCTCCACCAGCTCCTCCTCTCCAATGGTCAGAACCCTTCCACGAGCTTCCAGACTGAATTGTTTCCTGGCCACTCTGCAGCCCATTGTCACTCTGCCAAAGTTAATCTTCAGCTTAAACAGTATGAACAACAAGGAGAAAAATAACATTCCCTCTGCATTACCAAAGGGACATGGAGAAAACCCAGGTTTGCAGACATGGCCCAGTCTTAACACAAGAGCTGTCTTCCTCAGCCTGCTAACTAATTAAAAAGCCAAAACAATCCCATTTAATCTCAATGGCACCGCAGTCATAAATCCATCTCTGCTCAGACGAAAGGTGCTGTAAAAGTGCATTCAGCCCCCAGACAACACGTGGCCTATGGACATTAGGGATTTCTGCCTGAGGGCAGCAAGGGGTTAACACTACGGTCTCTGCAGCCCAACACAGAGTCCCTAGGACTGATTCTGGTGTTCAGGATCAGAGCTTTATCACCGTCCCATTTCATCCACTGCCCAAGTATGACTAATGGGAGTCAGCGCAGGGAGGTGGGGAAAGGGACCTCTACCAGATCTCTGACGAAGCCAGACTACAGCTGGTTATAGGAAGGATAAGAGATGGAGGGAATGGGGCACACGCTGGGATTTGGGATGTGTCACATAGAAGCTGCACCACCACCACATCCTGCAGCAGCTCCCTGGGGCTCACTGCAGCCATACAACCCATCATCCCCATCCACACAGAATGCTTTGCTTCCATCACAGCTCTCTGCCAAGCAAATACTACCAGTGACCCACTTGGTTACATCCACGTTGAAGGGCCCAGCAAGAGGCAGGCTCAGGTGTGCAAGGTAACCGCCAGCCTCCCCAAAACTGGGATCAAACAGCTCCAAAGAGATTTGGGGAAGCAGCACAGAGCTGCTCTGCAGCCACATCTGACCTGCAGCACAGGGGAAAAAGCTGCATTCATAGAGTCATAAAGGCTGGGAAACCACAAAGATCACTGAGTCCAACCATCACCCATCCGTGCTGCTGCAGAGGCAGCAGATGCTGCACAGAAGGCACAAGAAACACGGATGTAAGGCCCAAGTTCCAGCCTAGAGCAAATTCAGGCATGCACACGGCTTCTCAGTTTTATCACCTCTCATTACTACACTGCAAGATCACGTCCCACATTCCTCCATGCTAGGGCTTGGGGGGCTTAGTTTTTGTTTGGTTGTGTTTTAGTTAAACCATAATAGCTAGAGCCCAAACAAGCAAGAATGAGCCCAGGTCCCTTCAAGGAGAAGAGTTAAGACTGATTCTTTGCCTGCTGCTAAATCCACCAATTATTGCAGCTACTTCTGCTTACTGGGCACGGGTAGGGATTGCCCTCACACATCTCAGAGCTCCTTCCAGCCCTCGGGCAGAGCTCAGACTGCAACAAAAAGCTTTTTCTTTACGGTCCCCACGCAGGGAGCGGCACAGAGCAGCAGATGAAAGCTCCATCTGCCCCGTTCCCACAGCCCTGAGCTTCCCGAGATGACCCCCGGGCAGCAGCACGGATGTGAGGTCTCCTGACCCAGCAGAGCACACAGCCGTGGGGGTTTGCCATGTGAAAAGCAGAGTGCTTGGCCCTCAGTGAGCGCTGCTCCCCAGGGAACCCCCAGCTCGCTGCTGTGCCTGCAGGACGCGTTCAAGGCAAGCTGTTGCAACACACTGCAGTCACCCCTTTGCTCTCCAGACCACTGCAGCCTTCATCTCGCCTCGCTTCCAAGCCCAGATGTTTTCTTCCTGCTGTACAAATGATGTCAGCTGCTGAGTACTGAAGAGGAAGCTGCCAACTCACTTCGAGCTCAAAGCATGCACCAAAAAAAGAAACAGAAGGAAGAAGAAAAGGCAGAAAAGGAAAGATCGTTTCAGTATCACTTCACTAACGCCGAAACCTCGAGGAGGAATTACAGAGCTGTGGTCCTCAGAGCAGCTCCCTGCACGGCACTGAACTTCAGCTCCAATCCTCTTTGCTTCTCAGTGGCAAAGCTGGCGTTTGGATTGCAGTGGTTTCCCAGCTCAGAGCAGAAAACATTCTGTAGATTTATCTTCTACCCCTGTGAGACACAGAATCCAAACTGCGAGAGGCAGTAAAGCAAGCTGGTCTGCATCAGGAAAGCAACTGCTCCACAGGAAGAAAAACAAGAAGATGATGTATTTTACAAATCATCTCATTTTTCTCTTGATAAGAAACCGATGGGATTCCAGCATTACTGCACAGTTTGTCTTTTTCTCAGACGAAGCAAAAGTTCACCACCCTTTGTAACGCAGTGGGATTTGAGCACCTGCGCACCCACATGCCATCATCAAACAGCCCTTAATTACCCCTTTGATGTGCTGGTTTTGCTCTCCCCCCATAACACTGCTTATGAGGTGCATCTGTACTTACTTCCAACTATTTGGGCTCCCACCCACTCACCACCCATGGCTGTTCTCTGCCCCTCTCCCGATCCTTTGCTCCCCTCCTCGGGCAGATTAATCAGCTCAAGATGAAAAGCAGACAATAAGCCAAAGTGAGACAACAGCACCAACAACTGCGAGCTTATGTGTGTGGCTTCCACGTCCCAGGGCTGGCGTTCAGCCACATGAAACACTGTGCATCCTACCATCCCATAAGGCTGGATGCTGCAGCAAAGAGTTAACGCTCAGAATTAAGTCGAAGGGGAAGGAGGAAACTTAGAGGCACCGATTTAAAGGAAACTTTGAGTCGCAGAATGGTTCGAGTTGGAAAGGACCCTTAAAGGCCATCTGTTCCAACTCCCTGTAGTGCACAGGGACCCACAGGTGCTCAGAGCTCCATCCAGGCTGACCTCGGGTGTCCCCAGGCACGGGGCATCCACCATCTCTCGGGGCATGTTGGTTTCCTCTTCCCATTGGAGCTTTCACAAAGCAGGGGGCTGCCCAGCTCTCCCCCAGCAGCACCCAGTTGGAGAACAGAAGTAACATGCAGATGTGATCACCAACAGCCTACAGGATGCTCTGGGACGGACGAACATCACTTCAAAGAGCTCTGTGGCACCTGAAGATCTCAAAAAAATGCAAGTTAGGAACCCAGCTTAAGAGAAACGGCTGCTTTTCTGGACGTCAGTGGCACAGCTGAATCCAGCCCTGCACTGGAAACAGAACGTTATTTGCTGGATGGATGCCCTGATGGGTGGGGATTAATGGGTTTTATGGCTTCCTGGTATTGTGGCATGTTCAGATTTTTTTCTTTTCTTTACATCCTGCCTCATTTGAGCAGGGCTTGGCTCACTGGCTGCTCTTCCTGGAGTTTCTATTAATAGTTTTTTGCTTCCAGCTTTGCCCTCTAAAGCCTTTTTTCAACCCCTTTAATTATGTGACATCTAAAGCATGCACAAAACTCTTCCTCTGTCTTCAGCTAATGAATGCCACTACCAGGAAACAGAAAAACTGTTTTATATGGACAACAGAAAACTGAATTAGGCCAAAAAAAATTGGGTATGTCATACAACCACGTGTGCAGGGCTTCATTCACTGCTGTACACATTATTTCAGGCAATGACCAGCACAGAATGCACATATTGTGCAAGAGTTTATAAGGTGTAAATCCTCAATATTTAACTGCTAGCAGTCAGGTTTTAAATAGCAGCTTGATTACTATAAACACATCTGCCTTTTTAATACTACTTAATCTTCGCAGCCACCGTTTGTGATGAAATCTGGTGTATTTATTGACTTGTATGTACTGCTGAAAGGCATTTTATGGAAGGGCTGTAATTAAATTCATCCCTGGTAATTGCAGAGCTCCCTGCAATGAGGACTGGAGCTGCTGTTGGTCTGTTGCTGCAGCAATGCTCTCCTGGCACTGGGGTGGACTGGGAGAGATGCTGTGGAAGTGAGTGGGATCCAAAGGAGAAGGCAGGCCCCTGACCGACCCCGGAGAAGATCATGCCATAATCTTCATGCCATAATCAGAGACCTTCATAACCAAGGTCAAGGCAACACGCCTTGTGCAGCGACAGCGCTGTTCTAAAGCCAACTCTCAGCTACAGGACAGAGACCTCAGCACGTCTTCTGAGCTCCAAAATCCCCAGTCAAGCAACCTGCAGGAGCCTCACATCCCCTGTATTCCCATTACAGACAATTCTTCCCCTAAAACACACTGCAGGGTGTGTTTACTCAATCTAGAACAAGGAAGGATCGCTACCAGTTCACCTTTAAGCTCACTGCTTCACCCACCTGACGTACCCAAGCTGATGCATTGGCCACAGGAAGACAGTGAGGATATAAAGAAAGAAGTTTCCTAACAGCTCACAAAGAGATTCAGTTCGCATAGCTGGGGGTCCTATCCCCAAATTATGCTTTTTGAAGAACAGAAGGGATCATTCCGAGGAGTAACAGCTCTCTGCACCCAATGGCACATCCCATGCTAACAGAACACACCGAGGTCATTCGCTTGGAAGCATCTGCTGGACCAACAGGGGGAAAGGCAGAGTCAGCGACACCACGGGTTGTCTTCTGTCAGTCCTGATGCAGTTTATTAGGCTCCACGCAGAGAAAGTCAGGAACTGGACGGGACTCAGAAGGACTGGATATATCCAGGCTGGTGACATTTTCAGACTGCAATGTTCTGTTACTCCCCCGCTGATGTCACGTAGATATTTCCCTTGTCTTTTTAGCTGTCTGATCAGATCCAAAATATGATTAATAATGTCTTCTGGACACAAATTTAAGGAACAGCAGGCTGTATGTCCAAACAATAATTACAAACCCCAATTCCACAGTTGGAATGACTGCATCTTTAGATGAAAGGTCCCAGTTCCTCACAGAGCAGGTTCACTGCTCACCCAGGTCATGCTAAAGGAGGAGAGGAGCCAAGTTCAGATGAGATACTCGAGTGATTCCAAAACTTGCACCTTCCTTTAGGCTCACTCCACACTTGAAGCCCAACGCTTCAGAGGCCAATTGGCTGGAATGCTTTGTGGAATGGGACCGAGCGCAATGCTGCTGGAGCTGCGGAGCTCAGGTCAAGGCAACACACAACCACAACAACAAATGCAACCACAGCAGCACCCAGGGGGCAGAACTGCGATGAGAAAGAAGCGGACACGCTGTCCCTCTCAGGTCAGCAGAGCTGGGCCCTGCCCTGCAGGCTTTTTCCACCGCTTGGGAAGCTGGAACAGCTCTGGGTCTGCACCGCTGTCCCCAGGATCACGCTCTGGCTCTCTGCCTTCTTTCACTGCCCATCACTGCCTCATGGGAGCACAGAGATGAAGAGGAGCACAGTTGTAAGTGGGAATTTTTGCAGTGAGGCTCTTCCAACCCACACTAATGACTGAAGCTTGCACAGACAAGGCTCTGTCTTTTGTTTCCACCACAGACCAAACCTTTACGCCATCTCTCACATTCGTGACTTCAGTTTCACTGCTGGTAGCAGATAGATCCAGAGCTGCAGGGCGACTTTATGGGACATTTCCCCATTCTATCCAGCTGCCATTGCAAACTGCTCCACAAACTAACAGGAGCAAACACTGATCTTGGAGCCACAGCCGAATTCTACATGACAGAAGAGCATCTACGGATTTTCCAGCTACACTGATTTCACCACACTACTCTGCTTCATGGTGGGCAGAGAGCCTCTATCCATCAGCCTGAGAAGTCATCTGAACCCCATCAGGGGCTGAACTCATCCCTTTGGACACTGCTACAAATCCTGAAAAGCTCCATCTGAAATAAATAAAACTCTTGGAAAGGGATGGATCAGTTCCCGTGCCCCGAGCTGGGAAGAATCCTAAAAGGACACGTTTATGGGGTGAGATGTTGTAACTGTTGGTTACTCTACCTCTTGCCGTGCAATTATTTGGAACTTCCCCCCTCCCTCCTCTTTGTGCCGTGTAACAGCATGGGATGGTTCTCACAGAGCTCCTCCACCAGCTCATGCTGTCCATAGGCTGCACCAGGGAATGGCATTCATATGTAAACCACCACAGAGACCCCCAGATCCCAAAAACACACACACAGCACACATGGAACTGCTTTCAGGAACAGAGCAATCTGCTAAAAATATGTCCTGGAAGGAGAACTTCCAACAGCACAGCCCTTTTGGATGGGCTTTGAAAATTCACCATCAGGTTCCCCATTTGCATCAAACCCAATGGTTCCTCCCACTGCTCAAAAACAGGGAATTCAGAAGCACGGAGAAATTAAATGTGTGCCCATTGGCAGCACCAACAGCGCTGCACCAAAGGAAGAAAAGAGTCTTCCCAGCAGCCATAACTCCTCAGTGCCCATTGCTGCATTCCTTGCCATTGCACACAGCTGCCACGGCAGAGAGATGCACACCCAGCAAGCAAAGCATGATTAGATTACACTAGACAGAGGGCTAATTGGTATTCCTTTAACACTTCTTCCCAGCAGGAAGATTAAAAAGGCCCCGTTTGTAAGAAACAGAGGGGATCCATGAACTGAAGGCACAGTGGCTGAGAGATGGAAAAGGGCTCTGCTGACTCAGGACACCAAATTCCACTGCGCCCACGCGAGAAATAACGTGTTTTGTTCTGCCATGCTTTCTTTCAGGCATCGTTTGCTTCCTTCCCCTGACAAGCAAAGCTAATTCCCAGTGTGGAAAGCTAAAGTTCCTGTCTGACAAGGATGATTTTTGCTGAGTCAAGCTCACAAGAAGGCAAAAGAAGCCAAAGAACGCCAGCAGGAAGGCAGCAATCCATGCAGAGCCAACCGTGCCAAAGGAAGGGCTGGAGGCACCATTTCCCGCTGCTTTTATGACCTTGTCTCAACTTGAGGGTGATTAAGACAGGCTATCCAGCAAGATTTGATATGTGCCCTGAAAACTCATCACAGACAGTGCTCATGGAGGTGGGTTTTGCTGTTTGGGCTTTTTTTGATAGTTTTTTTTTGCTGTTTTTTTTCAGACTGCTTTTCAGTCTCCAGTAGACAAGCTTTAGACAGTGATCATCTGCTCAGGCAGCTGAGGACCCAGCTCAAACTTGGCAGCACACAGCATGCACTGTCAAGTGATACCCATTAGCTCCATCCTTCTGTGTGTCATCCGTAAGGCATGGGACTTGGGGCTGAGAGCACTGGGCACGTGAAAGGAAGGGAAGCATTTAAAAGCAGCTCTTCAAAGAAAAGAACGTGGGCTTCATGCAGCGGGAAAGCAGTACAGCCATCCCGACCATTACATGGAATAAGAGGGATTAAGTGCTATTGCATAAACATACAACGCTGGTTACTTCTCTTGAGCGAGTGCCAAATCCCTCTTTTCAGATGCATGGAAAAATGTAGGTCAGTTCCATCTGCAGGAAGACGGCTGCACTGTCAGCGCTGTGGACATTTCAGCACTCATTTGTGCAGAGCTACGTTGGATACACTGGGGTATCCAGGCTGCAGCACGTGCAGGACAGCCTGCAGCCACTCCTTCCTCCTCATGGAACAAAACAAACAGTGCTGGGGCCTCTGTCAGAAATCAGGGCTGCCAAAGATGCAGGAGACCAGAGAGAAGGCAGGCACGGTGTGCAGAGCAGCTCTGGAAAAGACAGAAGATGGGAAAATAGGGAAATCTACTTACAGGCAAGCTGTGCTGAACAGCAGTGGCTCACAGGACTCCATCCCCAAGCTGCCGATGCTCTAAGAAAGGAAGGTGGCTCAGCCAACACACAGGGCCACTGGGCAGGGCCACCAAGTACGGCCACCAGCCAGGGACCACCACCTCCTGCACAACCTCAGGCAAAGCAGCACAGCTCTTAATTGCTCTTCACAGCAGCAGCAAAGATGCTACAACCGCTGCAGCCCAAAGGGAATCCAACACACGGAACAACACACAACGTATGTCGAGGGCTGAGCAGCTGCTTCCTTATGTGCTAACTGGCAAGAGACATCAAGGACTTGGCAGATTGGCTCCAGAGAGACCTCTTAGCAAATCCCAGCAGAACAGCAGGCACAATCCCACCCAGCAGAAAGCAAAGAGGGGACAGCAGGAAGCACGGGCAGCAGAGCAGGCTGTCAGCCCATGGGTACCACGATGCCTAATGGACTTAGAGGGGCTTAAAGCTGGAGCAGAGCAGCACACCACAGGGGACTGCCCATCCCTGCATGCAGACAGACTTTCTCATGAATGATTTTAAGCCTGCTCTGAATGAAAGCACCAAATGCATCAGCAGGGAGCTGGAGGGCAGCAAAGCAAGCGAGGTTAAGCATGAATTGGTGCAGAGCCCAAAGAGCAGGGGGGTACAAAAGGCACTGAGAACTGGAGAGAGGAGAGAAACGGCCGGAGGGACTTTGTACTCCTGTGTGGTCACAACATTATCTTAATACCAGCATCCAAGAGAAGCCTCTCCCCACACAAAAATCCAACTTCCAAACAAGTGGATGTTTCCATTACATTTCTAGAGAATTAAACATTTCTCTGCTGCAGAACTGCCAGCAGCTGCTGGAGGTGAAGCAGGCATGTGCCGCTGCCTGGCCTGGTGTCCCTCACTGCACAGTTCCTCTTCATCTTTGCTTCTGGGTGCAAAAAGAAGCAAAATTCAGGCTGGTCTCTGTACAACAATGCAATGCACACATACACAGCCATAGGTTCCCCACTCATTGCAGGGGGAGTGGACTAAATGACCCGTAAGGTCTCTTCCAACCCAAACCATTCTATGATCAGGTGAGGTGCTGCAGCTTTGTGGCCACTGCCCTCGGACTCAATTGCTTGGCTTATGCTCTGTGCATGACTGCTGGGTCACCTCTCTCCCTCTGTTTCCATCCTTTTCCTCTGCCCACCATCCAGACTCTTCCTCTCTACCAGGACAGGACTAACCCTCACAGCAACCCAGCAACCAGTGGGACTGTAGGTGATCTCCATGTGTGGATCTAACACACACTGTGCCAGCTTGCCATTGCCCCAGAATGCTGCCTGGCCCTTCCTTAAGCCCTTCTCCAATCTCCCTCTATTACACTCACATTTCTGAAGCCCAAGAACTGAGAGGTGAGGCACCATAGTAGGTTGGGATCACCCTTCTAAGCTGATGAACTGTGAGATGGGGATCCCTCAGGATGACCCAGGAGCTGTGAAGTCATCTTGCTTGCACTGCTGAGCAGAGCCCAGCAGCCAGCACTCTCCTGAGGAGCCCTGCCATCCTGCTCCAGCCCTCCCTTTAACAGCAGGGTAAAACATTAAGAAGCTGAGTGCATTCCATTCAAAGTTCCCCTTCGTGTTCTGAACCTCCCCAGATACAAAGCTCATATCCCAAGTGCATATTCTCCATGTTATTAGGATAACTGCTAGTCAAGTTCAAAAGGCAGCTGGCTCCCAAGTCACCAAGCCAAACAGAGCTATAATTTCTCCTCACTGTAATTTCTCCCTATGATTATAACAGCGGTTGACTGAGTCAACACAGGCAATGTCAGCAAGCAGTTGGACTCAAGGACTGCAGATACCCAGGAAGCAGCAGCGTTGGGGGGAACTAAACGTGTGTGGGAGCTGCCGTGGGACATTCAACAGACCAGAGGATCGGGGAGCCCATAAATACACACAGCTCAGCTTTGTCCTTTCTGCAGGGTAAGAAGCAGAGGGGAAATCCTGCCTCTGCCGAAGTCAGGGGGAGTCAGACTGTGGGTGTCGAAGGGGATTTCGCCCATCACAACCAATAAGCAACAAAACGACCGCAGGGCTTTAAGAGACCACCCTGCTCTTAACTTCTCCAGTAGCTCCAGGGAACACCTGAGGGCATCAGCCTCTCTCAGGCCAACACAAAGGGTGCCCACAAACGCCATCTTTAGCTCAACATAAACTCCATAAGCTACACAGGTGAGAAAAATACTTGTAAAGGGCAACTTCAGGCTGAGCCCCCTCCCAAACTCCAGAGGATCATTCTCTTTCCACACAACATGGAATCCCTATGGCTGGAAAGACCTCTGAGACCACCAAGCCCCACAGTGCCACTGACCCCAAGTGCCACATCTCCATAGAACAGCTCTGCAGACGATGACCCCAGCGCCCCTTAGGCAGCTGTGCCACTGCACCACTGCTCTATCAGAGAACAAATTGTCCCTAACACCCAGCCTGGCACAACTTAATGCCACCCTCCCCTGTCCTACCAATACAGAAAAAGGGGGAGCTCAGGGAAGCTGGACGAGCTACAGCCCCATAAGCCCTCCACTTCCAAAGTCAGCTGCGGATCATCCTGGAATCCTTCTCCCCTCAACCACTTCATTCCAACGTTAGAAATGGGCCAGAATCCAAGTCTTCCCAAAGCAATATTCTCCTGAGACACGCAGTGCTGTTCGCCCTCTGCTGACACAACCCACAGCAATGCTGTTTTAAGGCAGGGATGGAGAAAGGGGGTGCAGCAAATGACGCTTTCAGAAGAATAATTGCATCACGGTGCCTCACTTCAGCCTCGCACAGCAAACCTGGTTTTGCTTCTTTGCATGCCAGCCAAGCCAGCTGGAGCCTCACAATGTGCCTTTGGCACTGGGGGGCAGAGACAGAAGCATCACAGCAGGAATTCCTGCTCAGAAATCAGCCCCAATTTGTGAGAGGAGAGAGCTCAGGAAGAGAAGGGCTGGGCAGAAAACGGGGCTGCACTGTTTAATACCCATCAATAACCCAATGTTCCCATCATGGATGTGCAGCAATGAGATTACTGTGAAGGGGAAGTAAATAGGAACATGGCTTGGAAACAATAGATTACATTCTGGAATTCCTGCGTGCTTCCCTCGGATGCAGCCCATGTGAGAATTAAAGGGACAACGTTCATGCGATTCGAGCCGAAAGAGACAGCACAGCCAACCCAGGCAAACCAGGGGAGGAAAACATACAGATGAGATTGGGAAGCATGGGGGAAGCTCTAAAGGGGGACTTTTCTCCAGCTTCCCCAACTCAGAGTCACGTTATGAGCACCATCACACAGACATTCAGGTACTGCAGTCATGAAGCCAACCAACGTGTGTGCAAACAGCGAGGCTTAAGCACTTCTGAAGTACAAGGACCCAGCTGATCCCTCTGAAGTAAAGGGCTGCTTTAGAAAACTTGACTTTCTGCTCACAATGGTTCCACGGAGGGAAATAATGCTGTCAGAGCCCAGACACAAACGACAGGGAAAGTTATTCTGATCTAATTCAACTTAGCAAGGAAGAACAAAGTGATGACTGAAGTGGACAACGTGAACCAGGTGTGCTAACAACACAGACAGCCAACTAGACAAATCAATGAACTGAACCTGGAAAGCAAATCCCATTTAAGCCATATTAACTTAGATTGACAGCAAAGATTTAGAGGGGAAAAATAAATATTAGTGATAAAATTGAGAATATCCACAGCTGCATTCCCAGTTTACATTCCCTGAATGCGTGAGGTTATCTCCACACTCAAACTTCATGCTCTGAGTTGGTAACATGATGAAAAATAACTTCCCAGGTTACTTCCTGACCACGTTCACACACCATTCAGTGTGGGCCAGGCCCAGAACAAGCTCTGTTTCCAAAATAGAGCCTGGCTGCATTGGCACCAGTGGCTCCTACTCCCAGTGTCAGACAATCCCAGGCCCCCCCCCCCAGTTCAGGGTTCAGAGAGCTCTTCTCGAAGAGCTGAGGATGTTCTCAATCATATGGAACTGGGCTTGAACCAAGGAGAGCGAGGGCAGCTCCTGGCTGTGCCTCACATCCCCTTGTATACACCTGGATGGGACAAAAGCCACCAGAACTTCTGATTTGTATTCTTTCATTTCTCTGCATCTCAGCTCCCCTCCTGTGGAATGGCAGCACCTCAGAGTGCAGGAAAAAAAATGCAGTGTTCAGATATTGGGCTGCTTTACACCTTTGTCCCTCATTGCCACATGCAGCAACACGCTGCAGGATGCCCTGGTTTACATGTGACCAATTGCACTGCAGTGCTTTATTTTCTCTTTTTCCAAACCTCCAGCCCAAACAAAGGCAACACCAAACTTCTGCAGCCAGTGTCAGTGGGGTCAGATAGTCTGGAAGTCACCTAGGAGACACTGGAGAGACAGAGAGGAACACGATGGGTGCCTGACCCTGCAGGACGCCCAGTCCATCTGCCTGTCTTTATTTTGAGATGTTTTCATTTCCTGATTTCTGTCTTCCTCCAAAAGAGGATATGAACACAAAAGGAACAGCACTTAATTGATGATTCGAAAACCCCAGTGCCAAAACTGTGTGTTAGATTGGGATCATGCAAGCCCTCAAATAAGTGGCCCAGGTTTTGAAGACACATCGGCATGCAGCTGCTCAGCAAGAACTGCGCTACGGACACTGACCCTTCCCCTGACAGCCCTGCATGATGCAGCTGTCCTTTCTCTCACTGTAAATGCAGCAACTGCTGTTCCAGAAAGGCTGAGCTCTACAGGTCCAAGGTTTGTGCTTGCTCACATCACTGAGGAAGGGAACAGGCACAGGGTGTCCGAGGTGCTGCTCATACTGGAGCCAGAGCTCAAAGTCAGGCTGCTTTTAGTAGGAGCAGACCTACAGGGAAAGCAGCGAAGTCACAAAGTACCAGAATCAAACTGTGCCAGCAGGGACAGCAGGAGGGAAGTGGATGACAGCTGCAGATGTGGAGACTGCAGTGTTTCATCCCCACTCCCTACACAAGCTTTGCTCAGCAACCTGACCAGCCACAGGAAATCCCCTGCTGCTGGTACACCCCTCACCCCTCGCCGCCTCTGTGCAGGCTTTCTAGTTACCACTGGAGAAGGGTAAAGCTCTCCTGGAACAGAGAAGCAGCCAGCTTACTGATCATGGTGGTGCCCCCAGCCAGCGCAGCCTTGGTCCCCTGGAAGAAGTCATCAGCAGAAGTCATCCCCTGCTCTGGCATCTGGAAGCGGGTGTGAACATCAATCCCTCCAGGAATCACCATCCTGCCGTGGGCTTCGATGGTTTTCACCCCTCCGGGCACGATGAGATTCTCTCCTATTTGCCTGGTGCACAGGTTGCAAACAGGTCAGACAGACAGTAGATGAGGCACACGCTCTGCAAACACACACCCTGCGCTGCTGAACCCAGCCACTGTTTTCCTTTTCCATATAAAGCAAAGCACAGGGCTGGCAGATCCAGCTGATACAGTTTTATTCTTCCCCTTGAAGCAGCTGCATAATTGAGAGCAAAGCATGCAATTACTTTGGGACCTGGGGGGAACATTAGGTTTAAGAGGAAGGAAAAGCTGGAGACACACTGGCAGCCAGCTGGAGAAGGGACCAAGCACAACAAGCGAGCAGCTCTGCTAGGACAGGAGCTGGTCACCAAGTGGCAACGCAACACCCAGTGCTGGCTATCCAGCAGCAAGATGGATGTTAACAGGTTTGGAAGCACAGAAGAACTCTGGCCTCTGTACTCTCCTTCCATGCATAGGTACCATGTAGCACCAACAGGAGGACACGCAGTGCTGGTGGGAGCTCCTCTCACCCGCTGGTTGTGAAAAACACAATGGTGGGTGACATGGGGCAATTAAAGAGCTGCTTGTGGATGGCTCCTCTAACTTCTAACCTTGATGAACAAAGCACATGTGCTGCCTGTGAGAGCCAGAACAGGAAAACTCCTTGTTTGTAACCTCTGGCTCGGCCGCTTTTTTCCTAAGTGTAATTTTCCTAAGAAACCTCTGATCTATTTAACGTGCCAGAAATGCATGTTTTGGGAATGCAAACACAGAAGTGCGCTGGGAAAAGGTATGTCCACAAACAGCAGCACCCTCTTTAACTCAAAGGGATTTCGGATTGATCCCTGTATCACTGAATAGCAAAAAAAAGCACTGTAAGAGACCCCGAGGGGTCACCTCAGTCCAATTTCCTGCCCTAGAACAGAATTAAAGGCATCCGGGTACTGAATCCTGCATTCAAAATGCCTTCAGTCATAACTCAGCTCACTGTACAACACAGATAACTCCAAACATATGTGCCATCTCAGCATGGGGCTGTTCGCGTGGCTAAAATTAAGCACATTTAAAGCACCTCCTTCAACCCACACTCGAATGCCAGATCAGCTCGGTTGTGTTCGTAAGGTTCCTGCATTGATCAGTGTGTACGTGAGTGAAACACTCACTTCTCTTGGCAACCCAACCCAACGTGCTGAGGGTCCAAGCAGTGCCTTTCCCCACACTCCAGTCACAGCATGCCATCGCGCTCACTTACTTGATGAGCCCATCTTCCATGTAGATGTCTGCATAGAAAGACTGGTCGTCATTGACAATCTTCCCACCTTTGATCAGAAGACGATCGCTCTGCAACAAAGAAGCACACAGCAATTCCTAATTACACTGACAGTCTGCAGTGTCACCCCTGAGATGAAAGAGGAGGGCTGGAAAGAAGCTCTGCATTATTCAGGAGTCAGAACGCAGCTCCGTCCATCACCGTGCTTTCAACTGCAGAGATAAAAATGCTTTGTTTCAGTCAAGTCCTTTCATCATGTAAACGATCCCAAGGAATCAGAAGGGAAAAAGGCATTGGGTCGAGGCTTGGCAGCTTCACTCAGCCCTGCAGCACCACCATCACCTGCAGCAAAGGCAGTGCACAGTGCTCTCCGGGGATGCTTAATGGCCACCGTGCTGCTGTTTGCAATGCCTCGGTCGCATGCAAAGTTTCCCATGTGCACCCACAGGCTGCAGCCACCACTCGGCCAACTGTGAGTCAACGGCTGTCAGGGAAATGGCCCAAAGTCTGTTGCCAGGGGTTACACCACACAAACAAACCCCGTTTGTCCAACTCGGGGCCATTTGGGCGCAGCGGATGCTTTTACTGCCTGTCCAGATCACTACCGCATGATCGGATGGAAAACAAGCCCAGATGAGCAAAGCAAGCTGAAAAGAAGGGCTTTAAGCACAGCCTCATTAAAACACCCGCAGACTGGGAAGCAGCTTGGCAGAACAGGAAGGTAGCTGTGACAAGGCAGCTGCTGGGCACTGCATTTGATACACCACCCAGGTCACCTCCTGCCTTCCCAGCCAGGGCAGCTCCAAAGCAAATCTGCCCCTTTTGCAGCAGCTGTGAGCAACAGCAGAGCAGGTGCTGCAGAGCTGTGCTTGGGGACACAAGCTGGAAGTGACTTCTGTTCTGCTGGCTCCTCCACCCCTGCTATGACCTACGCTTCCATCACAGCGCATACAGAGATGCAGCACTGTGTTCAATCTGCACTTGGCCCCAGTGCAGCACTCCATCCTCGTCCTCCCATATGACAAAGCTACAGCACAGTGTGGTGATGCCAAAAGTGACTGCAAGGAAGGGTAGAAAGCAGAATAGGAACTCAGAGCTGCCTCAAACTTAAGCAAATGGATGCACGATAGCGCAGCTTGGAGCCCTTATTTTGAATTAGGTCTGACAGAAGAAAGGAATCGAGCATCCTCCCAAGGATCTCACATTTTCAGCAGTCTGAGTGCTAAAACTGCACCAGCTCCTAACTGACACCCTTAGATCCATCCTTTATGCAGCAACTCTAGGAGACATTAAATGCTTCTCCTTCCCCCTCCCTTTTTCTCCCCCTGCTGCAATGGAGAGCTTCCCCCAACAATGCCTGCTTATGAAAACCAACACACCAAAACCAAAGGAAAAGCTGAGATTTAAACACAGTAGCAGCTACAAACACCACTAGGGCCAAACAAATTGACTCAGGGTGAGAAAAGCTGCCCACCTCCCAATGCCAGGCAGCTGAGCACTGCCCTACATGCCTTCCATTCCCAAAAGCATTGCAGTGTCGGTGCCCACCTCCAATGCAGGCTCCCCGTGCTGCTACAAAGGCTGCAGCTACGTGGATGGGTTGAGCTTTGGCCACCCGCGTCACGAGCAGCAGAAAGCCCAACGCACCCAGCAGCGAGGGCCAAAGCGCGTCACGGACTGCTCGCCCGGAGGATGCTCTGCTGCTGACTGGGGCTCGGGAAGGCTCTGAAAGGAGCACGGATCCTTCTGCTCGTTTCGGCCGCCCCTGAGACAAAAGCAGGACGCAGCACCTGCACGCACGGACGCGGTCTGCAGCAAAACGATGGGAACGGGGCTGGGCTGCTGCCCCGCACGGCGCATCCAGCACGGAAATCCGAGCGTTCCGTCATCACAAAAATGCGTCAGGCGGCTCCCGGCCCACGGGAACCATCGCCGCCCGTTATGTCCCTGCGGGCATCCTGCCGTGCGGTCGGAGAGCTCTTGTACGTCCCTAAAAACACCTCGACGGGAGATGAGGGCAGCGCTGCTGTCACGGCTCGGACGGCGACGGCGCTGGGTGTGTCCGCGGGGGGGGAGCCGACTGAGCGGCCGATGCCCGCAGCGCTCCGAACAGGGGAGCGCCCACCTTACGTAAGGAAAAGTTGGGGCCGCAATACCTGCCCTACATCGGCTCCCGCAACGGGGGGAAGCGAGGGAGGGGCTTTACATAACGGCGCCGGCCCCGCTCCCCCAGGATCGCGTTACGAGAAGCTTCTGGGGAAGGGAAAGAGGGATCCGCCGGGCGGGGGGCTGCGTGTCCCCGTCCGTCCCCCGGCGCAGGAAGGGCCGCGCGCGGCGCTGATCTCATTACCCGGCCCCGAGCCCCGGCTGCCGGCACACAAAGGGCTTTAATCCCCGCGCACCCCTCCCCCTTCCCCGCGCCCCCCACTCACCGTGATCCGCGGGATGTTCTTCTTCCCCTGGTAAGACATGGTGCGAGCTCACCTCCGCTCTATTTATCCACCTATTATTATTTTTCTAAATAAAGAAAAAGCTGCGGGGCGGATGCTGTATCCCTATTGTCTCGCGTGCGGCAAACGCTTCCCAAAGGGGAAAAAAAAAAGAAAAAAAAAGAAAAAAAAGAAAAAAAAAAAAAAAACCAACAGAAGAAACAATACCAAAAAAATAAAATAACAGCGATCGGCACGAGCCCAAATCACCGCGATGCTACGGAAAGGGGCGCGGGGAGCGCCGGGGAGGCGAGCGCGGCTCTCCGCAGCGCAGTCAGCAGCAGCCCGGCGCCGCGCCGCCTTTCTTCGCTCTGCGCGCAGCTCCGCGCCGCCCCGCCCCGCCCCGCCCGCGCAGGGAGGGGCCGGGCGCCGGCACAGCGCCAGCGGCGGAGCGCGCCGCGCATGCGCAGAGAGCCGCTCTTGTCGCTCGCTCCCGCCGGCGCAGCGCGCCATTGGCTGCGCGCGCGGCGGGATGCAAATGAGGCGCGGGGCGACTTGGCGCAAAGGAGGGGGGGGCGGGAAACGCCCGCGCGGCGCCGCGCTCCGGATCGGCGCTGCGGAGAGGCGCGGGGCACCGAGCGCGGCTCCGCTGCCGGAGGACGCGCCGCCCTCCATCTTCTTTGTCCCACCCCGCCCTTCTTGGCGCTGCCGACGCCTTAGCGGATGGAGGGGAAAAATAAGGAGCAGCCGCTCCCGGCTCCTTCGTGTCCCAGTCGACAGCTCTGCTTTCTCGCCGAGGCGCAGAACGAAGCCCCTTCCTGCAGCCGCTGCCGAGCTGGGTGCCGGGGGGCCGATTCCTGCCCTTGTGCTGCACTCGGTGCTTCTGCCGCACTGGGAGATTCTGTGTCCCTGTCCTTGTGCTCCTCAGGCTGGCACTTGAGGAAAGAAAAGCATCAGGCAGCGCATCTCCCTCTTTCCTTGCACGTGCAACACAAAGAAAGGGGTTCGTGGCTGCAGTGCAGGACAGGCGTTGGGAACGCACCCCCTGCACATCTAACGTGCCTTCTGGAGAGCCCCAACATCACAGAATGGCTGGGTTGGAAGGGACCTCAAGGATTATGAATCTCCAAATCCCATTCCCCCCCACACACACACCGCATGCAGGGCCGCCAACCTCCCCATTGAATGCCAGACCAGGCTGCCCAGGGCCTCATCCAGCCTGGCCTCGGACACCTCCAGGGATGGGGCATCCAAAACATCAGCCCGAGCCCACCTGTGTTTGGGGGTCAGGACAGCCCCATTAATGAACAACCAGCACTCACCTCCTTCCCTCGGCCACGTGCAAATTCCACATCCCACAAAGCAAACCAAGCTGCTCCTATCGCACAACAGAGCGCTCCTTACATACCCAAGCTGCTCACAAGCCTTCACAATCCTGCTGCAGTTAATCATTACAAAGGCAACATCTGTGCAAGCAGATGACTACCAGGACCTTCCATGTGTGTTAGTTCACAGGAGCCTATGAGGGAAAAAGAGCTTTTCCTGAGTATAGGTGGGGCAGCAGGCACTGTTTAAATAGCTGATATGCCAATCAGTTAGTATCCAATTAGTAGCAAATGATAAAGCGTCTCATCACGAGAGCAGCAAAATGATTAATTTGTTAGCCTGCCGGGTTTTATTTTGATTAGAAGTGACAATATTAAAAGGGTGTAACCTGCATCTTTCTGGTCTGCCCTGATGTTTGGAAACCTCGGCATATTTCTGCTCAGAACGTGGACAACAGCACCTCCACCACATCCCTGCACATAGGCAGCGCAGCTGGGCCTTTTCTCTCTTTAATGCTGGTTTTGCTCCTCGCTTTTGTTTCTGAATGGCTTCTTGCCTTTGCTTGCCAGGTAACAGAGCGTCTACAGCTATCAAGGAAGCCAACAGTAAGAGTTTGAGAGAGCATCAATGCTTTGTTTCTGTGATCAAAGCAGCAGATCTGAGACGTGCAAAGCCCAGCTCAAAACCCTGCCCCGAGAGCAGAAAATTCACTACAGACAGATGAACACAACTATGGGAGTAGGAAACCATCCATCTCCAGCACTCACTTGCATTCCTACCAGCTCATTTCTTCTCCAAGCTGTGAAGCAACAGCAATGGTAGCAGAAATAGAAGCATCTCTAAAGGGAAGAGGTCAGCAAAACACCAATACTCCTAAAGCTATTCTCACCTGCTCAAACATATTTAAAATACTTTTTGGAAAGGTAATCCTTACTGCAGATGGGCCTAATTTGGAGCAGGAGTTCTTGAACTTGGAATATTTTCCATAACTCTGATCCAATCGTGACAAAAAGAAATAATGAATCTTCATGTGACTCTGAGCTTTTCCTTCCCATCACCGTGCTGCAAGAGCCTAAGTAGCACAGAATAAAAGAAGAGATTAAATGGCTGGAAACCAGGGTTGTTTGACATTCAGCATCTACACAGCACCCAATTTTAAAATCTCTATGGCTCAGTGTGCACCTAAAGGACCAGAAGTGCATCTTTCCCTGAGATAGATGTAATTGGGAGGGACGAACACAGGCAAGCAAAGCCTCAGATGAGAACAAGTGGGAACGGAGCCTGGTCCTACAGAGGTGAACCACCACGCCTCTTACAGAAGCTGATTCATTCTCCCAGCAAAGCCACCATTTGCGTGTAAACCCTCCCCATTAAGTCAAATTTAGGCAGATGAATCCTTATGAGAAGCCAGCTGCAGGAGTCAGCTCCTGGGTTGACAGCAGCGCACTGGGCTCCATAAATCCTTGCAGCCTCACATCCAGTCTCACTGCCGTAATGCTGTGCCATTACCTGCTGAGGTGCTGTGATGGGTGCTCTAGATAATGCTGGCACGATGGGTCTTCCACAGGTGTAGGAGAGGGTAATAAGGTGCTATAGAGAATACCGCCATCTTCCTTGCTAGAATGGAAGCACGAAGGACAGCTGCCCAGCCCAGTGCCCTGGCAGCAGTCACTGCAGTGTGCAGGAACCCCAAAGCAACAGAAACGCCTTGAATTATACAGCGTGAGCACAACTCCACTCAACGGCAGGGCAGGGGAGGAGCGCATCGTGCCCACTGCCAGCCCGACCCTGACTGCGTGCAGTTCTGCGTTAAAGTGACATAAAGGAATATCTCTGTCTGAATGTGCCTTCTGGAAAGGTCGAGAAGGAGAACTGCACAGCAATAGGAGAGTCTCGGAGCAGCAATAAAACAAATCATCGTAGGCACGAGTGGGAATCGGTCTCCATCAGCTCTGAGTCTTAACTTCGCGTGGTCTGTGGGAGACCACCATGCACCTAGCAGGGAGCATCATTCCCACAGTGGAGTTATTGAGTCTCTTTCTTTGTGGCATTTTAGTGTCATTGCAACAAATCCCACAGAATTTCTGCAACAACCAATTGCTTTTACTCCTACTGAATTCTTAAAGGTCTCTCCAGAAGGACACGTTGCTGGGAAGTCTTAACACTCAGAAACAGAAATAGTTTCTGAGTTTAAAAACGTAACAGAAATAGGGATCAGAGTTGGACTGAAAGCATCCCTGGAAGTATATCTGAAATTCTAGCACTCGTGCATCAGCAGCCTCTCCATTTCCCTTGGGGCTGCTGGCTGCCCACAGCCCACCCTGCCTGCTGGGGAATCGTCAGAAAGGCTCTTCTTATTGCCCTGGGGCAGCAGGACTGGGCTTAAAGGCCTCAGGCACTCACTGCTCAGGCTCTAGTTTTCTCTCTTGATTCTGCCATGCCTATTGCTGTGTTGGCTCTTAGTCTTGATGCCTTCAGAAGTTTCCTATGGACCAGCAGTGCTTCTTATTGAGCACTGGGAAGACGAAATGCAAGCTGGTGCATGGCAGAAGTATCAGAGAATGGTAGAATCAGATGCTTCGGTAAGATAGTACATTCTGTCTTTCCTAAAAGGCTACCAAAGAATTGCCCTTACTTAATCTCTGTAGATTAAATTCAATTGCAGACATAGACTATCCTCACCAATGGGCATCTTTGCTTTATTATCCTACAGGAGAAAATGAGAACTAAGTGTCATGCTATGGAAATGACCATAGGGGTCAACTGTGAAAAACCTTCTCAGAGAAGTAACCCCTGAATACAGAGCATCTGAGTTTGTGCGGGGTGCAATTCACTTTGCAGCCACGCAAAGAGGTCAATTGAAAAAATGATCCACAAATGAGAATTAACTGCTCCTTCCTTCCATCCAGGGCAAAGAGATGAGCATCTCCAGCACAACAGGAACCAAGAGCAGCGTCCAAGAAACAGCTGTTCGTGGTGATTTACACCATTTCTTATCATTCCTTCCCCTTCCCCAGAAATACAGGCCAAAGCTTTGGGCTCTCAGCTATCACTCAGATATCACTCAGCCAGCTGGGTCCACCTGCAGGACACAGCACAGTCATCACTCCAGACACAGAAACAACTCAGACCTGCATTCTCCCCCCTAAGAATCAGTCCAGCTCCCCAGGAGGTGCACTGAAGAATAGGATAATGCATTTGAATGCGAATCTTACAGCAGCAAAGTTTGATATTTCTGGCAATTTGCTCCAGCTCTGCTCCTGAATGCCATCCCTTCCCACAGGAGGAGAGGGGCAGAGCTACACTCCATGCCTGCTAAAAACAACCTGCTGGTGTCAGATGAGCCCCAGCACTGGCACGAGGGCGGCACGCAGAGCCGCCAGGCACCACATCCATCCCTGTGTCGCCAGGTGCTGCCGAAAGCCCAGACCTCCAACCTAGTTCTGCTCCAAACTGGGACGAATAGGACTTGGCCCAAAGTGTTTATGTTTTCCTTCCAAATAAGCTGGCCTTGTCTCAAAGCCCTCTGCTCGTTCCTGTGTCAGAGGAGCGGTGCGGCGGATTCCTCGCATAGCACTGCAGACCACTTGGTGATACGCTCGCTGGGCACACAGTGCATTCCAGCTATGCATGTTGATAGCTTGAGGGGAATCTGAGAAGTCAGAGGAATGTGACATTTGTGCTCATTATCATTTTTTTCCCCCTATGGTTTATTTTCCTAGTAGCCGGATAAATTATTGTGATCCATTGGAAAATCGTGCAAGTCATCCTCCTGTATAATTATTTTGCAAGCAATATTGTTGAAACAAGACTAAAGAAATTACAGGCATTGTAGCAAATTAAAATCCTAACTGCACTTGCAGCTGTCTGGAACGAGGCCTTTGTTTTACACTACAATTCCATCAGTGCTCCAGAGTCCGTGATTTCTGAGCACTGAGCGACGTGGTGCCATCCACCACTCCTCTCCAGGAACAACCAACCTCGACTCTGAGAGATTTCAGGCTTTAGTGAGGGCTGCACCCAAAGCTTCAGGTGCTTTAGGACTCTTTCCTCTCCTGTCAGCTCTAAAACAAGAACATTTTCCTAGCCCACTTTCGTTATTTCTATTTATCATATGTAGCTTTTTTTTAATGTTAGACCAATTGTTTGCACTCGGCGCTCTGCACATCCCAAAGGCCTATGGACGGGTTATAAGAGAGCAAAAGAAGGTGAAGACAGTGGCTTATCACACAGGAAATCACGTGGATAGGTCTGGCATCTAAAGATGGGTGGTCCCAGGGCCCGCACTTGGGCTGAAGGCTCTTAGGACCCATTCAGGGGTTGACAGGACAAGGGGGAATGGTTTTAAACTGAGACAGGGGAGGTTGAGGTTGGATATCAGGAGGAAGTTTTTCATGCAGAGGGTGGTGAGGCACTGGCACAGGTTGCCCAAGGAGGCTGTGGATGCCCCATCCCTGCAGGCATTCGAGGCCAGGCTGGATGTGGCTCTGGGCAGCCTGGGCTGCTGGTTGGCGACCTGCACACAGCAGGGGTTGGATCTGATGAGCACTGTGGTCCTTTGCAACCCAGGCCATTCTATGACTCCATGATTCAGGCTCTGTAGAAATGAGATTAAAGGCCATGAGCTTACTGCTCCCTCCCCCAGCTGGTGAAAGCCAGGCTCCATGTTGGTCTCATCCAAGCAAACCTGGGTTTGAATGTGACATCCTCACTAGAGCAGTGCTGGCCCAGCGGAGGCCACAGCTCCAAAGCACAAAGCAGCGCTCCAACACTGAACAAACAGCTGCAGGACCGGGCTCTAAGCACCCCAACAGGGACAGTGGGACAGGTTTAAGGCAGGAGATGGAAGCGTGGTGAATTCTGGAAGGCAGGGAGCAAACTCACCTCATCTCCCAGGTATCAACCTGCTGACGGGGCCGCGCTGCCTCGCTGTGAGGAGCTGCTCAAACTCAGAAAGCCTTCCTGCTGCCTCTGGAGATGATCTTAGCCCTGAATTATGAGGCAGCACGGCCCAGAGGCAGTAAAGCAAGGCTGTGATAGATGCCTATAGAATACAGACAGAATAGGCACAAATAGATTTGATTACCCTTATCTGTGCCTGCAGAACAATATACTGCAATTTAACGTGGAATAATTGCATTCCTTTCTTTATCCTCTGGAAAGTTAAGACCCCTGAACAATAAAAAAATAGCTTGTCATTCTTGCTTTGTTAATTACTTCCATGGAGGTTAATGCAAGATCTTTCTATAGAGTGACAGAAAGGATGACTGTGCTTTAAACCCATTTGGATCCACTCACTGGCTACACACTTCCATGTACCTTCACTGAACCCAACCATCCTCTGTGCCTGTATGTATTTTCAGCCTCAAGCTAAAGAAAATGAAGCATTAAGATTTCTAAGCTAAAGAAAATGAAGCATTAAGATTTCTACCCATTGTAAAATATTTTATATAATTTCAAGATCTTATCTGTTAGAATACTGTTTCTTTCCACTACAGTTTAGATTCACATCACATGAAAATAGCATCCAGTCAATGCAGGTCTGAAAATACTGGGCCAAATTCAGTTGCAGAATTTCAGAAGGCCTTCAGCATTTCAACTCCTACCCGATTTTAATACAGTGCTGCCTTTAATGCCATTTCCTGCAGTATTTTTATTTCAATGCATTTGATCATTTCGTAAATGCATGCCTACTGATTGCACTGAAGCAAAGCCAGCTTTACCTGCTAAGAATCTAACCACTGATTCAAGCTATAGATGCAGTCAGCTGGAAAACCATTAAAGCTAAAACACTCTCGCTATGAAGTGCCAATCCATAGCAAGACTAATAGAAGGCTGCACTTACCCAAATGCACACAGCCCCTCACAGCACAATCCACTGGCACCAGTGCTACACAAAGGTAACGAGAAACAACTCCCGTGCTGCACTATCCCATCATTTCACACCTTCACAGTTAACATTCTGTGATAAGCTCAAAAACAGAACCAACCGAAAACCCTTTCACCAAAATGTGGTCAATATTCTGTGTAGATATCTGATTTCTTACAGATATCTGCCATTTATACTTGCAGATTTTAATATCCTGTACCCCTCAACCACACAGTAATTCATCTTTTCAGAATGAATACGTTACCTGTTTACATTTGCATCTTTTAGGACACCAACACACCAAAGTATTCCAAATTAGTCCTGAAAATGCCCCAAATTGTAAAACCTTTGACTTCCCGAGATACATAGGCCTTTATTCCTAAGGTGCTCCTTTGCCAGTCTAAGACAACTAATCAGCCATGGAGGGGGAGCAGGATCATAACCGTATTCAAATCAAGGCACAGGTATCAGTAGAGGCAAACTTTTGCTCGACCTGATGAGAAGAGGTGTGGAGCATCACCCACTTCTAATTAGAGGTTGATGTGTAGAACGTCTGAAAATCAGGGCCTACCTTTGTGATCTCACAGTAAACCACAGCTGTTCACACACACAAACGTGTCTGCATGGAGCCCTCGGGTTACTGTAGTAGGAAGAATCAGAGAAGGGTCTGACGTGGGGAGGATAAGAGCCAGCAATGCTGCTGGTAACATTTCACATTTCTGACAGCAGGTGAAACCAGGGAACCGGCCCGTATCACAGATTCCAGACAAACTCCCAAACGGTTTCATTAGTGAAAATCAAGAGGCCCATCTCAGAAGCTCAGAAGAAAGGAATGCTCTTTAAACCCACTGGGGCACTGCTCAGTGCAACTGTACCCCACATGCTACTAGAAATTCACCAGTTTGCTGGTTGGTGCTTCATTCATTCTAGCTCTTCCACAGGAGCCAGACTCGTCGGAGGAACACTGAGTATTTCATGGCTCAGATAGGAATAAAGCCTGCTTAAATCTATTTATGGAGGGGGAAAAAATTGTGCACGGTCAGCTTGAACCATGTGGCTTAACAGGCTTTTGCCTCAGGAAAAGGATAGGTTTATTATACCATGACACATACAAAGAGTGAGAAAACAGCTTCAGGAGCCTTAAAGGATCGGGAGGAGTTCAGCAGATTTCTTAAGAGAACACCACACTCCTGCTAAAGCCCTGGCACGTTTTCCTGAGGCAAAAAATGCCCCTGTAGCCAAAGGCCATCATCAAAATTGGCACTGAAATACAGCTCCCATGGGTCGCTCGGAGTCTCCCCTCCCCTGGGAGGAGGAGGAGTGCATTGCTGAGCTTCCCCTGGAAGAAACCTGCAGGGAATCGATCCCTGTAGGTGGAGGCTCACTGATGTTCTTTTGCTTACAATTGCGTTTCTGTTCCGTGAGCTGCATTCAGTGGCTGGGTGGGGCATTTTGCTACCGCTGTGCTGGGGAAACAAAAAAAGTCAGTCTCTGCCACCAAATGGGAAGGCAGGGCGGGGAAAGGAGGGTGTTTGTGTGTGCAGGGGCTCCTTTCTTCTTCTGCCCTCCTCCCCGTGCACATACACACACACCTGCAGAGAGCACAGGGATAACATTAAAGGTCTGCCAAGGAGGCTGTAGTAGAGATGCTGCTTCTTAGGGGAAGACACTGACTGCTACGTACATGCAAGCGACAAAAGCAGGAAACGCAGGGTGGAAATGATACGTCCCTCCTGCAGCCCACTGCATGTGCAAGCTGCAGCTCCATCAGACACACACACACACATATGTGCACCCACCTTGTCATTCAGGTTCTGCAGTGCCTCCTTCCCAGTGGCACTCCTGATCTCCACCTTTCTTCCGAAATCAACAGATGGTTCCCCTCCCTTCCCACTCTGTCTGGAATAGACAGACTGAGCATCCGGACCCAAGTGGGCGACATCCTTCTGCTTTGCCACCACTTTGTTAGATCCGCGGCCCACCGAGAGGGAGTCGAAGTCGATGGTCTTGTTCTCCAGGGAGCCTTCCACCGGGCAGAACATGCCACAGAATTTCTGCCGGGGCTTCGGACTGCCCGAGCCCAGGTTTTTGAAGAAGGCTGGCACTTCTTCCTCCTCGCCTTGCCGGCCAGACTGCTTCTTCTCAGCCATGGCTCGTGTGATCTCCCTGCTAAGGGGAAATAACAACAGCGGTAACCAGGAGGATCCTTCACACACACACACACACACACAAGCAAAAAGAGGTGGAAAAAAAAAGAGAGATTGCTCAGGGTCCTAGAGACACGGCAGCATCAATGGCAGAGGGCTGTGCCTGGCAAATCCCCTGCCCCCATCGATACAATATAGTCTGTGGCTCGCTCTCTTTTCTTTGATGCAGTGCAAAGTTGAGGGAAGGTTGGGGCAGATCCTGCTGCAATCAAGGGAGGAGGGTTCAAGTTCCCAGCATCCAGATGGGGAGGGAGGGAGAAGGAGAGAGAGAGAGAAAAAAAAATCCTCACTCTGCAGCAGAAACTGGGGACTGATCCGGAAGTGATGCGAGTGGTGAATTGGCAAATGGACTCGATCAGGTTGGAGCAACAGCCCCCATCGGTGCTCGCCGCCTCCTCCAGCGCGCTGCTCTCGCTACAAGTTGCGGAGAGACTGGCGGAGCCCGAGCACCCCCCGCACCTCCGGAGGCGTGTTCCCCACGCGGGGGAGAAAGGATCGCTTCCTTCCTCCCCCCACCCTCTCTCCTACCTCCCCCAGCCCCGCAATGGTGGAGTCGGGGAGTGCTCCGGGAATCCTATTGTTCCTCACTTTTCTCAAGGCAGCGCAGCCGGAGGGCGGGGAGCGGCGGAGATCGCGGCTGGGCTCCTGGGGCCGGCGGGAGGCTGAGCGCTGACTCATCTTTCTGGGGTTTGGGGCATCGCTGGTGCCGGGCCTCTGATAGTCCCTCTTGGGGAAGGGGGGAAAGGGGCTGATGGATGGCACTGGAGAGAGAATGAAAAAGAGAAACAGATGGGAGAGGGGTGTGGGAACCGAGGGAGGGGAGAAAATGAGCCGTTAACCAGTACTTACCTCGCGAAAGCGAAATTAGCGACCTAGCAAGTCAATTAAGCCTGGGCAACGGCAGAAGCCCCCCAGTCCCTCCCCGGGGAGGGGCGGCGGCCCGCAGCCGTGCGGGGGGGCAGAGCGGCGGCGGCCCCCGCCCGGCGGAGCTGTCCGTTCAGCACCACCCGCGCCGCGGGGCCCGGCCGCCTCCTGCTGCGGCAGCCGGGATCGTCGCCGCCTCGTTCCGTCGGGTTTGCCGCTAAACCGACGGCCCCAGAGGGTGCCGATCCGAGGGAGAGTTGTCCCTGTCGTTTCTGTGGGGTATTTTCTGCGAGGCCGGTGAGATGGGTTACATGGGAGATGTTTTTATTGCAAAGGTAAGCGGTGAAGCACGCAGTGGTGTTCACTTGGTCTCCACCTGATACACGTTATTAACACCACTGACTTGGGCCCGTAAGGCTAATTCATGTGCAGTATTGCTCTGAACCAAGCCCAGTCACCAAGCTATGTATTACTATGCATTATTCATTGATATGCATCTTTGCACATGCACATTAAATGGTAATTTAGAGGCATCTGTGTCCAAGCGGTTACCCAGCACCTTAGCAAGACTCAGACCCCCAAAATATCAAAAGCAGTAAATAAATGATTTACAAAAAAGAAATCTCAGAGCTCTCTCTCCCTGTGAGCAACACCCAACTCAATGCATTTTTACCAATAGGTGGATGGAGAAAAAAAGAATCACCCAAGGTCACAAACAAGTGAAGCCCCATAATAAATGCACAACACAATGCATTAAGACTCCAGACTAAAAGGAAAGAAAGAAGCCTCGAGCTTGGCCTCGAAGGATGACGGCGATGTGCTCTGGTAACTAATGAAGGAGGGAGGAGGCCTTCGATAGACGCCCTTGGGGGAAAAGCTCCAACCCTTCCCCTTCTGGGACTCGGACAGAAGATCAGCCAGGCTTGTGGTCACAGGGATCGCAGGTGCTTTGCTGGGAACTGGAGGCCAACATATGGTCTCTCAGGTACCCTGAAGTCCTGTATTATTTAAGGTTTATAAATATTAATGGTCATAGCATTGCTGATCAGGCAATCCACAGAAGCTGCAGAGTGCTGATGGCCCCAGCGAGCTGGAAGCCTCGAAGCGACTGTGTCGACACGTTCTGCAGTTTGCTGAAATGCACGCAGTGGCTTTCAGGGAGAGCCTTAAATCGAGCTCATTCATCACTTGGCACATCCCTGGAAGACGCTCCGATGGCCCCTTGTGAAAGGACAGCAGGAGAACAATCTGCCAAAAAAGCCAGGCTGGAGGCTGGGAAACGGCTGAGACAAGAATCAAATCCTGCAGCTGAGTCTGCAACTTCCAAACACCTCAGACCTGATGAAGGTCGCTCCCAAAAGCATGGTGGAATTACTGAAAGGCATCTCTGACTAATCCTTCTGACTGGCTATTTCACAGAAGTGGGACGTGCAAACACTCTGTATCTCTGTGGTCCATTTATGGATGCTGAAAAACCATGGGGTAACTTTTTAAAAGTTTCTACTCCCACACCTGAAACTCAGGTAACAAATCTTGAGAAATGTTTAATAGCAGCTAATTCAACTCTTCTTTTTTTGTTGTTGTTGCTATTGTTATACTTGAACTAAAGCATTTTGATACATCTGCATGCCCCCATAGTTCTACTACTTCTCTTAAAAAAGGAATGCAATTATTTGCAGATAAACTATTGAGTGATACATGAAGAAAAAAAAAAAAGATCTTCAGTTAATATTATCCACACCTGCTATAACAGAGATGGAAATTGAATGTTATCACAATGTTGGCTTTTCCCAATATCAAAACACCCTGGACAAGTGACTTCTGGTCATATTATCTCAACTGTAAATAAATAAAGTGACAAATTGAGAACTTGCACAGCGTACCCCAAACTGCAGAGGAAAGAAGTGGCAGAATAAGCTTAAATTAAGATTCTTGTATGCTCATACACAGGAGTTCTAAGTGACACAAGCACTCACTACCTTATGCCCTGCAGCAGCACATGAGAGAAGACAACTCCTAACTGAAGTTTACAGCCGAGTCCACAAAGACAACAAAAAGGATCACATTAAGAACTGAAGGACTTCACAAAGATCCCTTTGCCAAAGAGAAACAAACAAACAAACAAACAAACTGGATGCAGAGGGGAAAATGTGAGCACAAAGACATGAAATAGGCAGACTCTTGGTCAAGCAAGTGGAAAACTGAGTCTCTTCCCTTACATACTGATGCTTCCACTGTGCTGCCATATTCTAACATCTGCGGCCTGCCCAGACAAATCCAGGAGCTCAGGGCTCCTCTGCCAACCTGCTCTGCATCAATGGCTCCAGTGATTCCTGATCTCCAGTTCCATCTGGCTGAGATGCGCCCACTTCTCGTGTATCACATGATGAATGATGTTCTATTAAATTTTCTTGCTGTAGTTACTTGCATGTGCAGAGCAAAGCTTGATTTGAAATGGAAACAGTGCAATGTAGCTTGATGCTGACTTATTTGTCTACCATCCCCTTAGCTGAGGGGGCTGCTGCAAAAATAAACTTCAGATACTAAGAATGCAGTCAGAAATTACGGCAGTATATCCTGCCATTAAATTGACATTATCAAATCGACAGCAACCACTTCCAAATCTGGGGCTCTTCCTACTGCAGATGATTATCAATATTTCCACTGGGTGCAAGATTTATCACGAAAAGATCCCTTGGAAATACAGATTCTTGCAGAGGCAGAGCTTTATAAAGTCAAAGCCTTACCAGGGAAAACAGCAGCCACCCACAGAAAGGAAGCAGGTGTATGTGCCAAACCACAGGCTTACATGGAGTGAAGCACAGGAGCAAATTCTAGTGAAGAACTAGACATCTTTATTTCAATGCCAGCCCTTCCATTAAGTCTAATTGGCTCATAACTTAAGAATACAGCTCTGTGCTCAGAACTAAATCAAGTTGATACAGCATTTTCAGCTGGGTCCAGTGAGAGAGAGAGGACACAGCAGTGAAGTCAACTGATTGCTCACACTGAACATAGAGGAAAATCGTGGTGCCTGGGAGCATGGGGCTGAGAAGCACAGCTCCATCGAATTTCCCTGCCTGGCCACACGCTGGCTGTGTTCCTCTCCCTGGCTGTGCCCTACCTACTGCTGACCTCTGCATCTGATTCTGGAGTTTTCCTTTTCTAAGGTGTTGGTTCACCACAAGAGCTGGCAGTGATTAACTGCACTTCCAGAATATTCCTGGAACATCACAAGTCAAGCCAAATCTTTAAATGCTTGACTGGGTTGGAATTGTTCTGGCACAGCACAAAGACTGAAAGACCAAGTTGTGTGCAGAGGAATCATTAACCAAGTTCCCGTTGGGATATGATAATTGCTGGAGTGGTTGACAGCTTTTTTTGGCATTGAGCACTCAAAGATGAGACATTATTTCAAAAACACTGAAGAACAGAGGAAAATCTTTTGATAAATGAGCGAAGTCCATTCAAGTGCAGCAACAAAGCTCGTTTATTTCCATGGACCTTCTTTATTTCTGCCTATCCCGTGCCTCTGTTTTGCTTTATGGCTTTGTCCTCAGCAACCTCAACTGATGTAAATCAGCCTGGGTGAGTTTCTGCCAATCAAGGTTTGTTGCCAGTGGGTTTTAGTCCCTGAAAACAGATGGTTTGAAAGCCACATTGTGCCACCGTGCCCACAGCCAACAGTACAAATATTTAGCCAATTAGAAGGGGATTTTCCAAAGGCACAAATGGAAATTAGGTATACAACTCCCATGGACTTCCAGAGAGAGCAGAGAGCCTTACTGCCTTCAAAATCTCTTTACTGATTCAGCCTTCATAAAATAAATGCAGCGAAGGGCACCGGGCTGCTCTCAAGTCAGACATTTCCAGCCATTCTCAAGATGATAATCCTGGGCAACAGCAGGAGGAATCATTCTGAACTGCTCAGTGCTTAAGACAGAAGTTCCACCCCAACTGCTGATTTCATCATGGTCCATAAATGTCCTATGACATTTTGAAGCCCTAACAATAGGTTGGCGTGGATGGATTACAGCTGAGTATTGAAGCATCTTTCTTCCAGACAATGTCATTAAGAGAACTCACCCGTCTGACCACAGAAAGGCATCATTAAATATTAACATTTCCTCTGAACACCTCCCTAAGAATACGGCAGCTCCTGGTGTGCTGTCATTAAAATCTGTACGGAACTGGGACCGAGCAGGAAATAAGTACTGATGTGTGAAGTGGGAGTTACCTACAATTTTGCCAGCGGGTTCCCAAAAGGACCCAAAATGGACCTTGGCAATCTCTACCACTGCATCCCTGCTTTAGAACAGAGACCTCTGAAATCAGGGGGCTCCCGGCAAGGTGAGAAGGAGAAGAACAGTGAAAGTTACTGCCTTCCCGTTGCTGGGCTGCTCTCTCCCTCCAGATAAGATCTTCTTACTGAAAGCGTGCCAGAGCCGTGATCCACATGGCTTCACACACCTTCCAAGCACTGCGTTAATAAATTATGATGACAACAGTAACACTAAGGGTCCTAAAGCATTTCATGCTCTATGAATGATTCACTCATTTGACTTTGAGCATCACAGCTCTCTGGCTCGCTCTAAGAGGGGACGCAGTATCACTCAAAATAAAAGTCAGCAGTAAAGCAGACACCAGAAACAGCCCATGCTTGGGATAAACAAATGCTATTTGGTTTAATATGGTGCTACTGTACCAAAGATGCAAAGTGAAGCTTCACCTTCCCTTTCTGTTTCATCCCTGCCCTTTCAGCAGCTCTATAATTGCTCTCTCACATTCCTGCTATTTCACAGCAATTCATGTAGTACTTCCAGCAAACAGAAAAGCCTCCCCATTTACTGGGATGGAAATGCTTAACCCCACAAAATATCTTGGAATATTATCTACGATGTTGTAATCACAAAGTGTAATGATGGGTTGGAAAAGTAAAGACTTCCTTAGGCTCTGAAACCAGTTTTCTGTGCTCACAGGCAGCAATGTCATCAACGTTTGGACCAGAACTGTGCTTAGAACACTTCGCATGCACAGAAACCTGTGTTGGTCTGTCTTGTACTGCTGTTTCTTCCTTTTGCTGACACAGCTTGAAAACCTTGCCAGGCCTTCCTGCTCAGCAGGAGAGCGCTCAGCCACTTCTGAAGACGCCTTCAGCAAAGCACTCATATGGGGCACTGAAAACCATTTGTCATTTTTGAAAATCTCATTACATTTTAAACAGACAGGACAGACAAAGGCAGCATTATTAGCCTCACTGTACACATGGGAAATGAGGCATAGAAATTCAAATGGCCCACCTCAAACCACAGAGGAAGGCTGTCACGTGGAGCAGTAGCAAGATGCTGGTCCAGGTTCTCCTTTGCCTGCAGTCAGCCCAGTCTGGGGACCTTCCTAATCACCACTGCTCTGTTCACGCTGCCTCTGCAGTTTTCAGCCCTTCTCTGCCTCCAGAAACGGGCAAAACCCAGGAATAAGGAATAACAGCAGTAGTATGAAGGAAGACTAAAACCAGTAACAGCAGTGGAAAAACCAGATCCGTCTTCGTGCTGCTCTGTAGAACCCATTAGGTCTGGGGGCTTTGCTGCTGCTACTAACATGAGCCGATGCCCTCATGTTGCACTTATTGAATAAATCTAATCTTATTAAACTGCATTACAAGCTTTTATTTCATAAGTCTGTATGCCTCTCAGACTGCCCAGAGAATTAACTCCTGCAGGGATGATGCCTTCCCTCTCCTTGGCCTTGCAGAAGGCACCGCCATCAAAACCGCCATCCGCACTCGTTGTGCTGCTCACTCCCAAGGAGGGGAACGTACAAGATTTATACCCTCAGATTTGGGCTGCATACTTGAAAAGACTTGTCTCAAATCACCCAAAGACCTTCTTGCAATCCAGCATATTACTAAATCACAGAGAAGCAGTACTGAGAGTCAGGCCCCGTATTACTTTCTGCACAAAACAACCTTTCCTCCCCCCTTGCACTCTACTATTGCACTTCAGTGACCTGAGGTCAGCATGAAACAATTTGTTAAACAAACTTCAGTGAATCAAAGTAAAACGTGACAGACTGACCTGCCTATCGTGACACGAAACATCCATTTGAGGGCTGAGCAGAGCTGTACTGCTCACTGGATCCAGGGAAATGTTTGCAGAGAAACACACGCTGATTTCAAAATGATGAAATCTGTTTGTTTTTTTTTTTTCCCCAAGTATCAGCACAAAAATTTTAACCCTTAAAAAAAAAAAAAAAAAAAAAAAAAAAAGAAGAGGAAAAGGAAAGAAATTCTCTCTCCAGCAAATTGATGAGGTGTTCAAATCCATTCACAGGATGGCTAAACGGATGGGCTGGATACACAAGCGTTTGGATAAAGAATACCCACAAGGGCTATGCACTAACTGCTGCATGTCTCCAGCACGTGCAATGCCAAGTCCCAGGCCTGTTCAGCTGAGCTGGTGTTTGGAAGGCAGATGCAGTTTGGGAATGCCCCAGGGACCCCCACCGTGCTACCGCCACCCCACTGCAGCATTTCCAAACAGCCAGCATTTGTTAATATGCCAGCAATCCCAGCTCCTGAGCTCCTTCCACGGTTCCTATGTTCATTCTGTTGACCTAAGCAAGGTGCTTTCGTTCTGTGGGACACACCTATGCATTTGTTAAACTGCAGTGATGATATTAATAATTGTGATAATATTGACCCGCTGCTCACAACTGGTTAAAGAACAGATTTGCTCGTGCTTGATTCTGTTTTCCATGGTAGCAGCAAATCCCATAGGGAGAGTGTGCTGGCAGAAGGAAAAGAGCTGCATTGTGTCTGGAGAGGGGATGCCTGGATCATGATAAAGCAAGACAAAGTCAGCCTTCAGAGCCCAGCGCTGGTAGCTGCTAAACCCCACTGGCTCTCATTCTTCCCACAAAAAAAACACTACACACAAACACTCCCCCGAACACCCAGCATTTTCCCCCTGTAGACTCAGATCTTTGCCTGCATAAAGCTGCTCACTCCAAATCACCCCTCCTGGTGTACAGTGGACATATGGCGTGGTGTTGAATGCACAGAGACAAAAGAAAGAGAACAGATTCACAAAGAACCCCAGCTAAAAGGCACCATCCGCTCATGGGTTAAAAAGGAAAGCAAGCCTTGAGGATGTTGGAAACAGCAGGGTATCAGCTGGAGCCTGCACAGAGGCTTTTCCTACCGCCATTCATAACAAAATCAGGAGGCAGAAAGTTACTATAGCAATGGCTACAGAATGCAGAACGGGTGCTCTTCAGAGGGCAGAAAGAGCTCTTAAAGAAACGCAACGGTCTGTTTCTCTTCATCCTTCAGGGCTGCCAAACACAGATCAGCTGCAGTTTGCCCACATGCTCCCCTCCCTGTGCAGGACTCACCGTGCACCGCTGAGCTTTAGCTTCAACACCTTCAGCACTGAGCTGAGACCCTGCTGAAGACAAAAGATGTCAATTCACCAACTACTCTCCAGGTACCCAAGTAGCCAGAAAGCAACCCAGGGCTGCACAGTAAAAAGGCTGCGCTCACTTCATGCTGCCAGAAGCACAGGCAATAACAACTGCTGTGCCTGCGGATCCCTCCTTCCACTGCTGCCTTTGTTCAGACCAATTTGGCCCCTTCCAGGCTGAAAGTCTGAAGGTGAACGGCTGCGATCCCACAGGCCAGCAGTGGGACAAGTGCACTGCAAGGGATTCCGCAGCACAGATGCTGAGTGTCAGAGTTAAATCTTGTGAGGTTACCTGCAGAGCTGACTGAACTCCTTCAATGGGACACAGCACAGCTAAGGCTCAAACAGCGTGCGAGACCCGGCTGAGGCTCATCTGAAACACATACAATACTGCTGTGTAAAGCTCCAGGGATCAAAGCTTCCGCTCGTGCTTAACCAAAACTAAGCTTGTCTCTCAGCAGACCTAATTGTGCAGACAAACTCAGAAGTGCCTGGGGGACACCAGAGCAGCAGGACTCACTGGGACAGAGAACAGCCCCTGCAAATGCAAGGATCCACAGCACCGAGATTCAGAGGCACCCATACAGCATCCTCTCCTTACTGTGCAGATCAATTTCTATGAGACTAAAATCACAACGTGAGTAAAGACCAGGAGAGATGCAGGGTGTGTTGCAGGGACACCAAGGGAAGAGCACCAACCAAGGAACACCACATCGTGGCTGTAAATTAAAGCAGCCATAACAGCTGTTTACCCTTTAGCAGGTGATCACAGCACAGAGGTAGCTTAAGATTGTCACTCTGGACTCAACTCCCATTTAGCTCTATGTCAAATCAAGCAACCTGCAGGAATTTTTCCCTTCAGTGAAGGCTGTGGGCTAAGTTCACACAGACTTACAGACCAGGCTGTGGCCACTTTGTTTTGCATCAAACCTTTCTTTGCTGTCTGTATTTTCATTTCTCCATCAGCTGAAAAAAGCCATCAATGAACATTCATCCCGACGTGGGATGTGCTTTAATTCAGTCAGCTGGACAGCAGGACCTTCTGACTGCCTGGCAGCTTTCTTTGCCCAAAAGATCTTACCTTGCCTTCTCTCATTTTTAATGCTGACCATCTCTGTGCACAAAACGGGGGTCTGCAGCATGCACTTATTTCAAAAGAGCCCTCGTTGCCTTGGTTACCACTAATCAAGCCCGGGCCTTTGCAAGCTCGGTCAGAGCCTTCCTTCTCCTGTTTCCTGTAACACTGGAAGATTTCTGCTCTCACACAGCAAAGCAGAAAGCTGGACCTAAATAAAAGAATGAATACTACAGGAAAATGCCCCAGGATGTGTGTCGTGTCTTGGGCCTTGTATGAATGACAAGATCAGCGAGAAATAACAAAAACAGCAGCAGAATACAACATTGGTAGCTGACCAACAGTACTATCAGAGTAATATAGAATCGTACAGCCTCCTGACTTGGAAGGGATACACTGTGCCAAATGCATTCAGCCTGCATCCTGAGGAGCTGGCACTCGCTCTGCTGTCAATTAGCAGCAGTGGAGAGACAACTAAAATGGAGCACTGCTGGTGCTGGGTGTGCCTGAAGTCCTTGGCAGCCCCTGGTGCTCACAGACCACATCTCTGCAGTCCAAGAAGGGCGAAGGAGGAAAGAAGCCTTGTCACAGCCATTGACAGCAGCAGGATGGAAGCTCAGAGGTGTGGTTTCTAAGAAGCGCAGCGGATGGGGGTCTGCAAAGTTTGGGGCAGAGTGAGGGATAAAGACAGAGAAAGGCAAAGCTGTAGCAGCCCATTGGAGATCCTTCACTGAGCACACAGACCCTGCATCCAGCCCGTCCCCCTTAGCTGAGACCCCCCCAAAAATGACACCCTCTGTGCATCAGCAGATAAACGTCAAGAAGAAAAAGCCAAATCCAGTGAAAACAGCGCTCACTGCTTCTATGAACTTCCCAGAAACCAGCTATCTTCACAGTTAAAAATAACATTAGGTTTTATTTCTGAGCACTGGCTGGCAGGATTGATTCAGAGCCCACTAAAATGTTAATGCATGCTGAGAAAGTCCACGTTCTTCTGCACAGAGAGGTCCGAGTTGGTTAATCCCGCTTTTGGAAAGGACAAGCCACATTTTCAGTGCTGAGTATCACTGTGACTCCACTAAACGATCATTCTTATCTCAGCTCACGGCATTTCAAATTGTCACATCAAGTGCAAACGATACGGGAACTTGAAATAAATAAGATATCGTGCAGCTCTCATGCCCTACCTATGCTGAATGGAAAAGGCCACCTCTAGCTCTTCATCATCTTTCAGTGCTGCAAGCTTAATTAGATCTTCCAGACAGAAACAACCTACCCTCCATACAGGAGTGCCAGAAAGGAAAAAAGAAAAAGGATGAGGAATTTTAATTGCACTGTAATCCTTTCAGCTGGGTTTCTTGCAAACGCTGCATTTCAGGGACCTAACAGACTAGAACCAAGTAAAATTCAACACAAACCTTTAAAAAGAAAGCACATTAAAACGAATGGGATCTGCAAGATCCATAGCCTGTATTAATCTCCAGGCAGTGGGACACGCTGTAGCTTAATGTAAGGAAGTAATGTAAATTAAACCACTTGTCACTGCTAACTGAATGGAAAAAGGAAACGGCCAATCTGTCGGCTGGCTTTGCCTCCGTCCTGATTGCTGCATCCATCTTCCCTGCAGGTCTGAACCTCGCACCAAAGGCACAGCCTGAGCTGTCGGCAGCTCTTACGGGATTCTTCAGTGCCACTGAACGCCTCATTCTATAGATCATATATCTTGATGAGAGGCCTATAAATAGGCACCATTTCCTACCCGGTACTGTGCTGTATCCATCACAGTAACAGCAAAATTACCTTTCAGCAAGGCATTCAGTCACCCGTTCTCCAACTACAAAGTGCCAACGTCCGAGCCAAGGGAAGCGGCCCACCGAGCCATCCCAAAACAAACACCTTCATTATGAGTTCCAACACAGGGGTCACAAACTCCACAAGATACTCAGTGTTGACGACAGGCTGCCGTCCAGTTCCTGGCAGCAGGCAGACTCCTTCCTCCCTTTACCTGTAGAGACCAAAAGGGTCCTGGCAGCAAAGGCTTATTCCAGGACCTACAAACACAGGTGGAGCAGTTCAGCTGCTTTTCCAGACAGCAGGATTTGATGACGTGGGACTTCAAAGGGGTTCTGTGTGTACATGAGGGTGTTTTGAAACCCTCGGGAAAAATCAAATTGCATGTGCTTGTTGTGCTTGTCCCTGACTGCCCTTTTTAATGAGTTTTCAGTGCATTGAACCCTACTTAATACGTTGCTTAATAAAATGAAAATAATTAATCAATTATCCAAGAGGGCCCAGTTTATGGCCACTCTTACATACTTACCCCATTAGACAGAGCCTGCTCTCCAGCAGCACAGATCCCCCCACTTCAATGACTGGCCCCCTAGATACAAAGGGGGTTCTTTGCTTCTCCAGGGCAGTGGCAGGATGAGCGGCATAACATCAGCCAGCCATGCTTTGCTCCTTGCACAGGCTGCCTGCTTCCACACCTGCCTGCTCCCAGGCACCACACTGCCCATTTTCCCTTTCCACACTGCTCTCAAGTGGGCTCTGCTGCTCAGAAGTCCCAGGCTGGGTCACACCTTTGCAGTGTCATGACTACACTCTGTGATGAGTTAGGTCTTTTACCTAAACTGAACTCTGCTAGGCTGTCAGTGCTGCTATCAGTCTGGAACTCATGGCTCTGTTGCAGCTGTTTGTGTTCCAGTTGTGAAGTGCAAATCCATTGCACCGCCCTGCTGTCGGGCAGAGCCTGCTCCAATCACCTCACCATTTAAATAGGAAAGGAAAGAGAGGATGACACAGAAGTAATTGACTCAGGCTGGAAGGGGCTCTGAGCACCCAATTAAGCTGCACATGTCCCTGTGCACTGCAGAGGAATCGGACTAGACGACCTTTGAAGGTCCCTTCCAAGTCATCTCAAGTCACACGCCAAATTAGGGGTGGAAACAATCTCAACCCACAGTTTTAACCACTGGGTCACAGCTTTTCCCATAATGATCGCTGTGCATCTTGCAATCAAGTGTCTCAGACCAACGAGAAGACAGCACTTGTTTCAATACATAGAACTGCTGCTGCTGGTAGAGCTCCAGGCCTCTTTTTGCTGTTCCTATCTGGGTTCATTTTTCAGAACTGTGCCAATCATCACCTCTCCTCCTAGTTCAGACCACTGAAGCTTCCAACCTTCTTGAACAGTCCCCCTTTAACTCAGCTATCCTTCGTGGTGTAACTGCCACACTTTTGAGTTTTCTCTTCTGTAGGAGGACAAGACAGCGCCTGCGCAGCAATCTAACCTTCAAACACATGAGGTGTGCAGAGGAACCTTTAGGAGGAGATATGAAAGGAAACAGAAGAGACTTAAACGTCCGACATCCACTGGGCAGGAGGAGCCCTCGTTTAGGCAAAGATCATCAGAGAACTTCAGACCATTCCGTTCCATTCAGTTATGCCTGGATACATCTGAATACACCCAGGTCAGGCTGCCAGAACAATTCATCCACTCAGTGACTCTGCAGCTCTCCCTCCCTGTGCTCAGACATGGGCAAAGGAGGGCTCTCAGCCACAGAACTTCCTTCAGCTCATCCCTGTCGTGAGGCAGGGAGGCACTCAAACCTGCAGTTCTCAATAATTCTGTGGGATTCTTTGCCCCTGAATTGCACAAGCAAAACTAAATTCAACAGCAGCAGACACAAGTCTGATCAAGGAGAACATAGCAGAAAGAACAGGCTAGAGCAAACAGACCCACATACCAGCAAGGGTGGATCTACTGTGACAACTCAGAAAATATCGGGTCTGACAGCCAGGCTGCAGCGCTGGAGGGCAGCAACTTCCTGCCACCGAGTTTGTTTTTCTTGTGATTCCTCCATCAGGGAAGTCAGACAGCTGATCCCAGAAACAACAGCTGGGAGCAGCCCAGCACTCAACACCATTGTCATGAGCATCTCTTCTGAAGGTCCTGATGTTAAAGGGAGGGTGCAGAACAGAAACCCACTGGCCAGACGCCCATCCCAACTGGAAAAACCCTCAAGTGTTTACAGCAAGGATTTCAGGAGTGCTCAGCAATTAAGATTCTCAACTTGAGACGTCTCACAGAGGCCCAGACTATTAGTGTGCCTGCCTCCAGCAAACTGTGCATCAAACTCCCTGGCACACAGACAAGGAAACTGAAAGAGGAGCATCAGGGAAAGAAGATTTTATTATTCCCTCCCCTTCATCTGCCAGAGCCTGAAAGAGGCAGAAGGATGCCACTAAGCAGCGGCCTCAGCTGCAAGGAGATTTAAAGGCTAGGAGACACCTTTAAATGGTGGCAAGAGTCTGTATTGCTTTGCTAACACCAAAAGCAGAGAGAAGCACGCATGCTAGCAATGCACATAGAGCAGTTCTGCAACAACCCTCTGCAGAAGAGTTCTTCAGCTTCTTCAAGTAAACCCACGGTACCCCAGAATCACTACCTATGGTGTAAGAGGCTCCAATCCACAGGAATCTCTCTCCATTTTCTCTCCATTTTCCTGTAAACGTCTTGGAAAATGACATTTTCTGGAAGGGAAATGTTTTTGTTAGTCAACCAGACAGCAGAAGAACAGCCTACAGCAAGATGAGGGCTTTAATTGACACAGCATGGTTACGTGGTACTGCTCAGTGGCCAGCGTCTGTGAAAGCACAAAACGCTTATTGCTCGAATCTAGGAACTCTGTGTCCCTCTTGCAGAGGGAGAGCAACGCCTTGGGAAACATTGTGGCATCCCACTCCAGACCCCTGATATGTTTAGATAAGAACAGATAGCAAACAAATACAGCCTAGCACGTAAAACAGAAGGCTGCCCAGCCTGCTGAGCTTTACTGCTTCACAGAAGCATCTTCAGGCTAAAACCTACTCCTTACTTTCCTCGCTGGTCCTCACACCGTGTATCACACCTTTTCCCTTATTCGTGTGACCAAATCCATTGGAATGAGTACAGATTTTACTCATTTCAGTCCCCTTCACCGTGGGCCAAATCTCCTTGTACGTATCCTCAAAGTGAAACACCATCCAGTTCGTGCACTGAGCAAAACTTCTTGTCTCAGAGAAGCATCCCCCCACATCCCAGTGCAAGAAGACTGCACACTTCCTTTTAAACCTCCAAAATAACAGTGAAACATCTCTGCAGCTGGGGGAAAGTGTGGTACCAGTTTTGCCTTCATTAATAGGATTTAAAAAAAACAAAAATGTTGGGTTTCCTTCACATGCCACAAAGGACCAACACACACCCATAGTTGACATGAAACACCAGTTTTCATTGATTCAATTTTTGGAGGGGTAAAAAATCAAGTCGGAACGAGAAGCAAGTGTGGTTTTCTAAGAAAGTTGCTGCTTTATCAGGAAGGATGCAGGAGTTCTTGGTTAATCAAGCTGCTGAATGGTTAACTATCTCTCAGAATACACATGGGATGGGGAAGAAAGATTATGAGGCACCGGGTTGCTAGGGAGTAGAGGTTTTAGGAACAAAAGGCAAGCGGGTGCTTGGGGCAGGGAATCGCCATCCCTCCCTTTGCAAAGCGTCGTGAGCATCTGCAGCATGGTATTAGAGCTGGTTAATAATAAACCGCAGTGCTCGGCACCTGCTAGGCTAATTGCAGCACAGCATGTCTGAGTGCTGCACGGAGAGCATCTGGACACAGCACTGAGCTCAGCGTGGCGTTTGAAGAGCTCACAGGAAGAAACCTTGCTGGTGTGCTGGCTCTCGAGTGCCTGACCACTACTGAATCTCCGCTCTGGGGTGAGGAATGCAGACTGCTTTAACAAGAAGACAGAAGGATTCCATGTCTACTGTGACTCTGGTGCCTCAATCCTCACCCTGAAGTCTGCTGAGGCCAGTGGGAAAACTCACCCCAGCTTTTCTCACCACTGCTGTGTGGTCATGGCAACTCAGAATCACCTGGGAGGTCACAGAGCTGGAGAAGAGCCTTGCATTTGCTCCCTAAGAGCTGAGTGAGGTTCAGTTCTGAACAGAGCCCTGGCACGAGGCCTGAGCAGCACCTATGTCCCACAAAAGGAGGTCTGTACACGGGGAACTTGACTCACATCTCTTATCAGTACTGCAGATGAATTAAACCTGCTTGTGTTTCATACATTCTTTAGAAAATAAGCCTTTGTTTGACCTTGTTGAAATCTGCAACTCTCAATAAAGATTAGGCATGGCAAAACTTGGATTACTGCAATGCTAACCCAGCGCCCAGCGTGCCAGTGGGTCTCTTGGTCTCTGATTCCTGAAACCAGAGGGAGAGAAATTGGTTTTTTTGACAGCTCCAAGGACACCAGACAACCTCCACTGCTTCTCCAGAATCCCTGTAGGGACTTTCCCCATCTTTCTCTGCCACAGCCTTCTCCAGAAGCCCAGATGTGTGACCCAGTACAGCATCACCAACCCTTGGAGAGTCCATCCAAGCTGCTGTTTCACAGGCAGAGGTGATAAAACAGAATATATTCAGTCAGTCTTTAGAAGCTTAACCTTAAGACATAAAAACTTACTTCAGCAGAAGGAAAAAGCGGCTGATTATTAAATTTAATCACATTTCTACAGAAGAAACCACTGATAGCAGCAAAGCACATCTGAATCTTAATCAAGCCTGGTGTCTCAAAGTAAAAGAAGATATTCAGTGGTGCCTTGGAGAGGAGCCTTTAGGTGCTTTTAACTATTCTATCCAACCAATCTTCTAATTGCTCTGCCTAACCTCTAGAGATTATCATTACGTTTCTGGCTCACTGCCCCACTGTGTGTGACAAAAGCATTTCAGGCTTACCAATGAGGTTTTCAACACTCTCCATAGGAGGTCTGAGAGGACCACTGGATTCTGCAGCAAGAACAATGCAGATTTCTTTGCTGATGAGAATGGTAGGAAAAAGCATACAACAGGCTCTGTGCATGCAATGAAACAGAAAGGATCTTAGCTTGACAGCATTAGTCACCCCATTTCACATCACCAGCTTTCTAATGCACAAATGTGACTGGGCTTGAGTTGTGCTGCATGGGTTTGCCCCAATTCCCCAACATGGCTCACCTGAACTCTTCAATACCCACTGAACAGAGCCCCCCTGCTCTTCAGCAAGGGTTCACATTTATTTAGCAACCGCAGAAACAAAGCAACAGATTTTCAGTTTGAACCTCATGGCAGAGAGCATATGACACCAACCACCCAGTGATCAAAATGAACTCCACAGTACTGTGCACTGCCAGAAAGAGAGACCAGGGGTGCCCTTATTTACTGTGCACAACTCGTGAGCCCAGCTAAAAATTACACAGCACTGCTCCATATGGACCGCAGTAACAACTCACCAAAATCACTTGAGTTCCACACAGATTTGAGTCTCACTGGAATATTCTTCCACAGAGATATAAATTTAGTAATCAATGTGTCGTCAAATCTGTCCTTATGAGCAAAGACACAGGCACCTGTCATCTATTTCCAAAACTAATCAAACGAAACAGGTTAGAGAGCACAGATCAGCACATCACTTACTGACACTGCACTCATTTACACTGGTTAAGAATCTGGAAAGAATATCATTGGTGGCTGAGATCTTTACACAGAAGGATTATAGAAATCCTTCGCTTTTAAATGAAGTCATTAACACTTCTCTACAGCAGATTAGCATTTCCATTTCACAGATGAGGATCAAGTCACAAAGACTTTCCTGCAGCCATTATGAAGTCAGTGGCATTAAGGCAGCTGTCCCTTTAAGTGCTCATCCTGGAAAAAAAAAAAAGTCACATTTCTAAGCCCAGTCAAAAAAAAAACAAAACAAAACAACAGCAACCCTGAGCACTTGGAGAACAAATTCCAAGCAGACCACATAAAATCTGGTCAAAATCACAAAAAAAGGGTGAATTAGCAAACTGGCAAGAAAGAGCTGCAAGCAGTGACGTTGTACAACTCGTGCTGATTGGCCTTCTGTGGCTGTGTCAATTACACACATCTGCACCTCAGCCAGCTGCGTCCAACAGAACAACCATGAGCACCTTGGGCAGAAAAGAGCCTTTCCTGGGTTTGTTTTGGAGTCACAAAAGCCGGTAAGAGGGTGAAGCCATGGACTGGAGGACAATTTCTTCTGCTGTGTGTTTTTGTGTGTGTGTCAATCATTCATCTGTTAATGCTCACGGCTCACACAAAGCTTCCAGCAGTGCTGTTTGTCTGAGCCTCAGCCCTCCTCACGCATCCATCAGCATAAGCACTTCTGGCAGCTCTGCTTACTCCATAATTCCTGCGCAGAAATATGAAAATCTAATTCTCCCCTCCACTAATTTACATTAGCTTTGCTCCTAAGTGGAACGGAAATGATTTATAAACGACTCTCGCTTCTGCAGAAGGAAATGGAAGTTAGCACTTTCGGCACCGCGCACATTTCTGCCCCAGCCCAGGCTGAGAAGTGCCAGAATGCTGTCTTGTGAATAGTCCTGCTGGGTGACATCACTTATCATGCCACCGTGCTGCCAGCCAATTGGGGAGGCTTCTCACACAGCCCTTAGCTCTCACCTAGCCGGGAAGCCTATAGGAAGAAGCTGCAGCACTGGCAATGGACCCACTTTGCTGCCGATGCTTCTCTGGCCACTCCTCCTCCTTCCCGTTTCCCACTCCAGTGCGCACACATCACACACAGCGCAGCAGAGGCAGAACAGCCACACACTGCAGAAATCCATTTCCGAGCATTAGGCTTTTGGCAGCGATTCAGATATGAACTTACTTCTTGTTCTGGAGATTTATGGTTTTGAGCAGCAATGTCAGTGAAGGATGCTTCCTTTTCCAAGTCACTGATTATTTCAACTCACTGCTGTCACACTGCCCTGCCTCAGTATTTCGGTCCAACTCACGTGCAACCAGAGCCAGCCCAATCGTGGCTGCAACCCCATGAACAGACAGTGGAGAACTGTGTTCTGACACTGCCTGTAATCAGTTGATTTGGCCACTCAAGAGCTGATCACACCCAGCACACAGAAGCAAAGCCCAACATTGGAAGAGGCAGAGCTGCAAACCAAGGCTGGTAAATGCATGCAGTGCTCCCAGCACAGAGATGCTTCACTATAGCTGCGTTCTGGTAGGAGAAATAAGAAGTGGGCACACGAAGTCGTGGGATGAAGCAAGCTATTAAAATATCAGGGGGAACCAGAATCCCAGGGACCTCATCTATTCTTCAAACTGCTCAGGAAGAACTGTCTATTAATTCTCATTCTAAAGCAGTAAGACAATCAGTACATCCAAGCACAGCCTGTGTAGTCTGCTGGAACCAGTGCTGCCTACTCAAGAGAGAGGGAAATAGCCACAGTGCTGTGAAATTCCAAGGGAGGCTGCAGGTTGTACTGCAGACACACGGACTGTAACCCAGGCAACTCAGCAGCACTAAATGATTTCACTCGAAGTCAACAGAGGTCATGCAGCATTTTCCAGGCCTTCACGAGGACTTCTCTGGCAGAAAAGTCCAGATTTCTGAGAAGAAACCAATTTAGATTACTTATTAAACCCTCTTACCTCTGACCATAACAGACTACTTTCTTTATAACCTACTGCCTTTGAAGTGACAGCAAAACAAGCGATTCCTGAACAAACCCTTCTGGACATCACTAGAGAACAGAGAAACCAAAAATTTATGAGAGTCCAAATGTAAAACCATGGAATACCTACAAATACCCACCTGAATAAACTGTGGGTCTCAAGGAATCAGAAAGCAGGCAAAAAAAGGCAGTGTTTTGTCTCAGTAATTCAAATTCTTCATGGAATAGGTGGGAACTCAGACTGTGTGCTTATGTTACTCGAGGAGCAATGAGCAGCAGCACGAGAACACAAGCAAATAAAGGAAAAAGGAGCCACCAACCAACAAGACTGGGCAGACCTTAAGAGAGAGGAAGATGAGAACAGAAGGCACCCAAGCAATGCAAAGGGTTTTACAGGTCAATAATGGAAAAGCAGAAACAAGAGGTTCTCAATAAACAGTAAGCTGCAGGAACAGGCGTGCTGTCCTAGCTGAGCACCTGTCAGAACAGCCCAAAAAACTTCACGCAAGCTGAAAGACAACCTGATTGTTTGCTCCTGTTCACAAAAACACCTGGAAGAACGACGCAGCTTTTGGATTCTGCTTGGTCAAACGTTCATGTATTCTGCCTTCAAAAACATCTCAGCGATGGGGGAGGAGAAAATAAACAAGCATTTAAAGATCTCTACAAGCTTGCAACTGTCAGCATTTAACCACACAAATTCTACGTTTTTTCACAGAAAGATGAGAGTTACAAAACAAAGGGTGGAATTTCCAAAAGGACATGCAGTAAACTGAACCACCAATCCCACGTGAAGTTAACTGGAGTATATCCACATTCATCTCAAAGGCTGCAGCAACTGAACCAGCACTCCACATGCTGAAATCTTCGTGAGGATGTGTGCCCTTCTTGTTCACCCCAGCTTTAAGAGAACTTAAACTGTTGTAGGACTCACACTATCCTTGCCCTTCATTATATACAAAAGAGTAAGTACTCATGGAATTTTCTGCCCTCAAGGTCCATTAATTCCTCCCTAGGCACAAAACTGCAAGTTAAACAAACGGTACTAATGCAAAAAAAAAAGTCTCTCTGTAATCTCTGTAACTCTACAATCTTATCATAAAGGTGTTAGGGAATGGTCTGAAATAGAAAACGCTACTTTCCAAACTCAATCTTCTGGCAGCAGCTCAAGAAGTCAAGTCATGTTTACTTTCCTTTATGGAAACCCACCCTCACTCTCCTTAATGCCAGCACTGATCAGACCTGAGAGCTGCAAGCAGTTGGGCTGAGCCAGCTGTGTCTGGCCAAACTGACATCCAGTGCAGGGCACACACAGAGCAATTAGAGGAGACAGCAAGTCACACAGCTGCTCCTTTTTCACATGCACACTTGGTGGATGGAGCATTAGATCTTTCCAGAAGTGTTGAAGGTATTACAGAGTGTTTTTCAAGTGATGACAAAACTACACAACAGTTCAAGCATCCAGAACACAGAGGAGCCCAGGTATACAAACACTAGCACGGAGCCAGGATTTCACTTTTAGACAGGATTTTCACACGTATACTCACACACACATCAGTATGTAAAGAAACTTTTAATATAGAGGAACTTTTTCATAAAGCACAGAATTCAAAGTTAATTCTAATATTTTCATCTGCATACAGCTAATAACAAAAACAGGGTAAGTAGGAGTCAATATCCCATGTTGTGTGAACTGATAACTTGGAAAAACCTCCAGGTGCATTACAGTAGGTCAGGATAGAAGGTAACTCCCTCTGAATGTAGCATAAAACACTTGGTACTGAGAACAGGGAAACGAAGACACTACACTGCTAAGTTGCCCAGCTTATCAGCTGCACAGATAACAATATCAATATGTTGCTCTAAATGAAATTTGCAAGTCCCTTCTCTTCAGTTCTTACTTCAGTATTCTTGCACCAGAATGGAAAGAAGCTTGAATGAAATAGCAAAGTTAAGTCCAGCAACATTCCACTGCAGTGTGATTCCTAACAGAAAACCAGATCTGCTCTGTGCAGCCCCATCCTGCATTCATTCTTCTGCAAAACACCACATTAGACTCCATCAAGTGTGCAACAAATGTCTGTCCTCCAGTAACTGCTGCACAAATGCAAACACCACAAACCTGTTCAGTAGAACTGCTTCCAAGAATTGGACATTCAAAACCTCCAGCACAAACTGCACCAGGAGCTCATGAAATCTAGTAGGATTTGTAATGTTATACATATCCCTCCCCTGGGAAAAAAAAAAAAATCAATTTCCAAGAATTCTGGATTTTTTTTAACATTAAAACCACGGAAGAAACCACCAGGTAAATAAAACAGGCAGGAAGAGTCAGAATCACGCTTCACATTTCCAACCTCCAGCTGAATTCCTCCAGTGCGGTGCTCCCAGAAGTAAGCAGGGCTTGAACCAAGAACATGGAGGCAGATTAACGACGAGGGATTCCGTCCCTTACTCCTTAATCCACAAATCTAACAGAAGTAGAAAACAGGAAAGGAACAAACGGAGCAGAGTGGACCAACAGTACAAAACCTTATCAGTTCCACTTGACATCTCATGCTGCTGTGCCATTTTGCTTCAGATTCTCCCTTGGACACGGTGCACAGGCAGACACTGCCAACAGAAGTATTTTTATTAAGTGCTTCAGAAAAAGAAGCTGATGGTATTGGGACACTCAAATAAACCAACCCAAGCCACCTTAGAAAAGGAATTATTCCAGCCTATAAGTAGCAGCTGCCACATTCACATAACCCACGTGTTACACAGGGAGTATGGAATACAAGCTCCATACAGCATGATACAAAGCAGTCCTGCTTTTACAAAAAGAAAAGCAAAGAAAAAGGCGCAGCACGAAGTCAAGTCAGACAAGCAGTTTTGTGAGAGCTTTAATGGCACAAAATGTTTATAAGCTACAACTTATACATGTACTGTAAACTGTATAGAATGTTACAAAGTGCTAACTAATTTATGAAGATGCATAATCACTTTGGCTCAGTTCACTCCAATATTTCAATAAATGTCAATTTAAAAATTTTGAGTTTCTTATGATCTTCACTTCTTATGAGCTTTCACTTCTTAAAACAGCGAATGTGTTCTGACTGCAGTTACATTACCTGCTGCATTTTCAATGTGTGAGTTTATGCAATCTTTTGTTGATCATATTTACAAATATTTAGGCCAGTTTTCAAAGCATGTAAGAAAAATGAAGCCTGCTTTTTTTTTTTCCAAAACTGTAAACAGGTATAAAGCTTTTTAAACATCTACCTTAACAAAACTTCAACTATCAACAGTTGAAACCCCTTTTCAAATGAAATAGTCTGTTTCTGTTCCTTGTAAAACCAGAAGTCGTAGACTTTCATTCCAAGTTTATAGTAGGGCATCAATAAATAAGCATCTCATCACGTACAGTGATCATGGATTCATCCCTCAGCTGTAATCTTTACCATTTTCTATTTCATGGCTCCTTCAAATATTATAAACTGTATGTTGATACCCCAGCCACAAGCTTGCAGTGTTACTTATCAGATATTCTGGAGAAATATCTTCTAATTTGGAAAGGGGTAATTTTATTTTGTCAAAGGAAAGTATTCCCTACTTTTTCCACTATTCCAATTTTGATACAAAACAAGGTGCTACAATTAGAACTGAAAGTGTATCAGCCTTTCCCCATCCCCTCAGCTTTTCAGGACTGCAAAGCTCTGCACTCGGTAGCACCTGAACCACCCTCACCACTTCCTCCCTACCTCCCTCACCTCTGGGTGAAACCCAACATCCACACTTGAAACAAAGATGCAGTTGTAGCAACTCGGGCACCAGCAGCACTCCCAGATACAAGAAAAGCAGATGTCTTCCACAGAATGGCCGACTGCTCTTTTACCCCGAAAGCATTCTCCAACAGCATTCAGAAGTAGGGAATAAGAATGAGCACAGGTTAGCAGTGGATTTACACTCAGCTTCTTCACTTCCTGGGAGCTAACTAAGCTCTCTCGAGCCAAACCTCAACTGGGATTTAGCTGCTATGCAAGCTGTTCAAGTGACCACTGCTGAATCGAATATTCAACTTTATAAAATCTGATGCAAGCAAACAATCCAGGTGGCTGTTCTCTCCAAACCAGCTGACTGTATTTTCTTAATATTTCCTACAAGTCAGACTACTAAAGTTTTTATTTAAACGAGATTTTTGCTAGCCTTAAAATTAGCATTGCTCCCTAAATACTTAGTATTAAAGTCTATACCATATTTTTTAATATATTCATATATATATATATAAAAGAGTATTCTATCCTTCAGAGTCATGCTACATGTTCTGAAATCCAATAAAATCTATTTCAGGACACGGATGTCCCAATGCTTTGTAACAATTTGGTACTAAAGCTTCACATTTTGAAAAGAAGTGTCACTGAAGGAGGACAAGGCTTAATGTTCCCTAAGGTAAAAGTTCAACATGAGCGAGGAGTCTACCTAACATGAGACATCGCAGGCGACGTTCAGGTCCCACGTCCCCCCGAAGGAGATTGTACAGTAAACAGAGAGGAATATTGAAAACTCATTTGCAAAGGACATTTCAGAGCTCTGCAACCTCTGAATCCTCACACACCCGCAAGATTGTCCCCTTGAAGTCTGGTCAACCACTTGTCTTCCAAAACTGCCCCGTTATCGTAATGTAAAATGGTTCCACGACAAACAGCATCGATCCTTTTACACAGAGCCTAACTACACCTACAGCTGTTGGGTTTTTCCTTAATTTAAAACTACATTTCATAGGAAGATTTCACATTTAAAATTCTCCCTCAAGAAAACAAGTAAGGAAAAGAAAAAGCTTCTTCACATGCAAACAGTGCATTTTTTTCTAATCACTTCTAGGCATCAGACAGCTTTCCTACAAGGAATAAGGAGCTGACTTCATAGAAAAGACAAAATTACAACAATTACCTAATATTAAAATATGCTGATGGATTTAGGTATTCTACTTTAAAACTTATGCAGTCTTTGCCTCCTGCAAATCAAATGGTGCTAGCCAACGTAAGGGGGAGCATATAGGAAATTCCCCTGTGAGCTGATTTAAACCATGTTTTATTGCCAGGAATTTCTTAGTTTATTTCACAACCGGTTTGTTTCTCAAAAGCAGAATTCAATTTCACTCCAATCAGTAATTTTCTTCAGAAGATACTTAAGTTTATCACTATAACACAGTCACATTTATACCATGCACAACTGCAATTTAAGTCAGGTTGCACTAAGGAGGCAACAGCATCACTGATAAAATTAAAACTTGCTGGTGGCATTTTGCATTGAGAGAAGCCCTTGCAACATATAGACAGTTGTAAACTCTGTTCAGCAACTCTGACGTGTCTTGCAGGCCAAGAGGCAAGGGAATGGGAGGAGAGAGGAAAAGAATGTGGATAGCAAAACACCTCAACAGAGTTCCAACACAATACTGAATTCCAGAATTAGCAAAAACCTGGATATGTAAAGAAAGGGTGAAGTCAGGGTCATGCTTAAAACGGTCTCAAGTCGAACGTACTAAACGAGACAGAAACACCTTCACAGGTCACGTGGGGGTCCAGGTTTTGCACCCCGTCTCTCAGTAAGTGCTGGCTGAAGGTGTGGTCAGTCGTTTTCCGATGTAGATGCTGAAATAAAAAGCATAAAGCATATCACAGCTCACAGGAATACTCCCCGCTTCTCACAGTTCTCAGGCACTCTGCTATTCTGATTTGTCTTTCAGGCTTGATGAGGTTCTCCCAAGGACTTCATTTCATTTATAAAACGACGTAAGAGCGACGCTGTCAGGGGAGCCCAGAAGCACTGATGTTACCAGTGTTCAGTAACTGGGCTGCTCACAGTTCCAAGCTCTGCAGCACCCAGCCCAGGAGCCCTGATGCCTCTGTAGACCACCTGACTGAGGGGGCTCTTGAAGAGCTCAGCACCGCTCCCAGATGACTATTGCAGTAAAACAAAGTACTGCCAGAAAACGAAGAGATAAGAACTGAGGACCTACAGAAACACGGACCTCTGATATTCAGGCAGCGTTTCACACAAAAGGCACACTTATGCAGTAGCACAGCTATCTTACAATGCACTTTCATAGATTCTATTCTCCTAATTTTCTCAACGTGTGCCTTTCTGTCCTTCATAAAAGAACCCAAGATGGATAAACACGTTAGAATTTAAGCAAGCTCAGAAACGTTGGATTATGCAGGCATGGAAAACACTGCTGAGCAAATCAGCAGCTGATCTCACAGGACACATCCAGTATTTCATGCATCTAAGCATTCAAACCTTTATATTTGCTAATATCAGAGAACTGCAGCATTGGACAGAGAATGCACCGCACAGAGAAATTCAGCAGCCAGTATTTGCACACTGTGGTTTTGTAATGGTTAATAAACATTACAGTTTTCCACTTGCTCTTACTTTCCCTACATGACCTGAAGTGTTTGAGAACGCATGGATAACCAGCTGGTACGTGCTGTAATTGCAAAGGTTACCTGCAAATTCATGATAATCCATGCATTCTCAATATAAGAAACTTGACCTATAAAATACAACATACTCATGATTATCACTGCTGCAACGTTTTCCTGCATTTGAAAACAAAAGCAAAAAGGCAAGGTGCAACAACACTCGAGTTACTCCGGACAAAGCCCTTTTCAGCAAGCACCCGACATTCAAGTAAAGCAGAGAATCAAAGCCAGATGCAAAAAGTTGAAGTGAGAATTAGGTTAATACTTACCCTAGTCCCAAAGCCAAAACATGAGATATGAACAGAGATGGAATGAAAACCTTAAGAAATTCTGCAGAGAAAATGCCACCTTTCTTCATTGCTCCACTTTTCCTCATACTTAAAGACACCGAACGTTTAGGATGTCTGAAATGAAATTCCCTGAAAGAAAAGGGGGAGGAGAGAAAAAAATTCAACACTTTCTTATTGTTGCCTTTTTTTTTTTATTGCACACATATGCACAGATCTCTGCAGAAACTTTTTTAAGTACAAAGAGCTGCAGATCAAAGCAAGAGATCCCTTACAGAGTAGGGGAGCAAAGAGAAAAATAGGAGGCATTGTGAAGAGACCACTTACATAGACAGTATAGAGACAAAGGGAGCAGCAGCTGAAGAGAGGTTAGTCTGAGAGATGGATGGGATTTGTTAGCAAGAGCCTCATTTTTTGCTCAAAACAGAGACACAGAAGTCTGCCAGATGCAGACAGCATCCTCTGCTTTCTTAAAAGGCTTTGCATTCAAGGTTCTCAGTGTTTCCCCTCCACTGGATGAACATCATATATTTTACACAGAAAGAAAAAAGGTACAGAGAATTTGTGAGACTTGCTCAAAGCTTCCATTCAATAACCTGTTAATACCAGCTCCAAGCAACCAGGTCTCCCAATAATTCTGCAAAGAAACCTCGTAATCAACTTGCCATAGATTCAGGTTACTTTCAGCAAAAGGCTTTCTGATGTTATTATGATTTGCAAACTTCACTTCCTCAACTTTTTGCAGCCCCCCAAAAGAAAACTCTTTGTCCCAGAGTTGGCCTTATTTGCACAGACAGAACAAGTGCTTCTAAGTGAGTCTCATGGTTCTTCCCTCCTGCACGCAAAGGAACTCTAGGGAACCTGCTTTGGCAGGGAGGTTGCACTAGATGATCTCCAGAGGTCCCTTCCAACCCACACAGTTCTGTAAAATTCATTAAGAAAAGTTTAACTCACTTGGGAGGAATGTTTTCAGGCCTACTCGACCAGTCTGACACCCAGTCAGCACTTTTCTTCAACACCTCCAACTCCTTCTCTCCTTCTACTGCTTCTTCTTCAGACTGAAAATACATGAGACAAACCCTGTAACAGCCAGTTAGCTCCTCCTCATGGCATTAAGTTGAGAGCAACTACAGGAATAAACTGATAAGCACCAAAAGGCAGCACCTGAAAACAAGCAAGTGTTCTCACGCTACCTACTATTTGAGAGACTTTATTGTTCTAAAAGAAGGCACTGCAGACGTCAGCATGTCACCAATTATGTTATTACATCTGGGAGCCCAACACAGCAGTAAGTTGGGTTTTTTGCACATGGATATTTTTGTTTGGTTTTTTTTTGTTGTTGTTTGTTTAATGATAATTGTAATTAAACACAGTTTTTACAAAAAAACAATTTCATGACATTTGATTTAAAGCATGCAGAATGTAGATAAAGCACAGAAAGGCAAAATGAAAATGCTTCAAAAAGAATACTTAGAAGGTCCTAAAGGAGTTACTTAAAATTACTGATACATGCAAGGAGGGGACTCTCCTGGGTGCACCTCAGGGGCAGCAGGGAAAGTCAAGCACTCAGCTGCCTTCACCCAAGGAGTTAACATTACATCACTTGATATAAGAAAAAAAAAGTTAGCTAAAAGGACCTGAGAATTTAGAAAAATAAGAGAGATGACTGTTAAGATAAGTGGGAACCATGACAAAAGTAATCAAATTCAACAAAACAGATGGCAGACCTGGCCAGCAACTTCATTCAGGGAGCTCTGGCTCTCTGCAGGGCTCCAGTGCAAGTCCTGCTCTTTGGCCAGATCTTAGACACAATTAAATGCAAGGCTTCTTTCCTCCAGAATTGCTTTCTTATGCTGCTGAAGACAGCAAATTCCATTTCATTAGCAAACTAACTTTGGCATCAGTCTCCTCTCGGTCTGTATTATGAAGACTGCTCACTGTGTGAGCTGATGGATGCACACAGCGTCCATCGGGGTCTCAAAATGAAAAAACCTGCTAGAGAGCAGCAGTTCAATGGATTTCCTTTGACAGGTAAAATATATGACATTAAAGACCTTCTGAGGTGACAGAAAACTCGCTCTGCCCTTCAAGTTCTCCCAGTATCGACCTATGCATGATTTATATGCACAATACCTACAACTTCAACATATTTTTCAAAGTTAATTGTTTTAAAATGTTAAATACCTGAGAACTACTGTCTTTACTTGTGTGCATTTCCACATCAAACGTTATCTGTCCATCTTCTTGAGGCGAAGGGCTAAAGAAAAATTGATTTCATTATGTCACTTTTGTCACACTGTATTCTCAGCTAAAGAATAATTAGCATTAATAGCATCTCAGCTCAATCATTTCCACACGTGCTTCTGCACACTATTCAAATAAGTAACAGACTACAGTCACAGTCACCAGGATAAAAATGTCTTCATAAAACCTTTGCTTTGCCCTTTTTTTTTTTATTTTAAGTAATCCCACCTCTCTCAGCAGGACTGACTGCCATCCCAGAGAATTTGGACTGAAAATACTGAACTACTGGCAGTTAAGAAAATAAGCCAGTTCCTTATCAATAAAGGGGTAAGAAGCCGTTTACCTTCTATTAAAGCAAGCGTTCTGTTCTAAATATTGCATGAAGTGCCTTCAAAGATTGCCTATACAGTCTGTAATTAAATCAGGCCTAACTAATTTTAAGTATCTTTTATTACTGATCAGCTACTTAATGTGTACGATAGACAAGAGAGTTCAACAGACAGCCATCATTCAGAAAATCCAGAGGAGACATAAGCAGATGAACACGTAAAATTATCTATAGAAACTGCTTATGGGCCTCCAAAACTGGCCTAAAGCCTTCAAGGGAAAGGCACAACGAAGAACTAGGAATACCATAATGCTCACCTGTGCCTGTAGGGGTTATACTGTCAGGCAAAGATATTTTGCCTTCGTTGGAAAAAAAGCAGAATACTGAAAGCAGGAAGTACAAATTCTTTCTTTCTGCCAAGTTCAGTGATGCATTTTATTATGTTTGACTGAAAACAAGGATATGTACATCACACTGTTACTAATGAGCCAATAAAGCTAATATATTTCATATCCTGAATGGTTTATGACAATGTAGAATTTAACTGTAGTGTAGATGTAACCTCTGCTTCTAGATTCCATGGCTTCCTGTAACAGTGAAATGATTTATTTGCTGGTCAAGAGCAAGCAAGTGCTCCAAATGCTGGCGCATGACACACTTAAGCTGGAGAAAAAACATTACCCTTCAATTAACAACAACAGGATTAAAAACTGCAAACAACAGCATGCAGGACAGCAAACGTTCACTTACCTGTCACAGTGGGAGCTACCTCTTGAGCTGCTCTGTCCCGATTCATGCTGGGCATCCAGAAGAATTTTCTCCATGTCTCCATTATGGATGGAGGATGATGATGGGACATGCTCCAGCCCTCCGTTTTTCCCATTGCCATTATCATTGCTGTTGCCATTGCCGTTCATCTGCAGCTCCACCCAGGAACCTGTTGGGCAAGCCAGACATCATTTCATTAAAAGCAGTGAAGCTAAAACCATGAAAAGTTTATCAAGTGCACACAGAAAAAGGGCCCTGAACGTGGTGAATTCAGATAACACACACTGCTGCTGGGAAAAAGCTCATAAACACGTACTGAAGACAAGGCTGATGTGTTTCGTCATGTTGCACAAAAAAACCACCTCCAAAATGTTATGTTGCTTCCTACCCCTGAAGCCAGGCACACTGTCCCCCATCTCCCCCCAAATCAATACTTCAACAGACCACATTTCTCCCCACAGTTTGAAGTTTCCATTATCTGCATATCACTCAACTACACTAATCACTCCTCTTTCCCTGTTCTACTCCTATGTTCCTTTTTCAAAGGAAATTCTATTCTCCTAGCCCCGTTTCCATACAATTCCCCAACCTACAATTTCATACTATCCTTCCAAACGTCCCCATTTCCAAACCAGCCTCCGACTTCACATTTACTTACACAGAAGTCATACCATAAAAAAGACCCCATACGTTCCCAGACCCACAAGGCAGCTGAGGGTTGATGCACCTCTGGGCCCATCAAGTCCCAGCCCAGCAGGGCCCCCCAGAGCTGCAGCCAGCACCACATCCAGGCAGCTGCTGAACATCCTGTAAGATCTCACACCTTCCTGGGCAACCTGTGCTCAGCCACCCCCTCAATAGAGAAATGCTTCCCGAGATTGAGGTGGAACTTCTTGTGTTCTGTGCGACTTCACGTGCAGGTTAACTGAACAAAAAAGTCTTTACCCCCACGTTCCCGAGAGCCATGTTTCAATTTGCACCACTCAGTGTCCTGAAGGGGGCGAAGGTAAAACAGATCTCCACCCTTCAAACTGTTCCAAATATTTAAGTACATTCCCTATCCGATTGCAACTCCAACCTCCTCATTAAGATACAAGCCCAGAGTCCTGTGACTGCGCAGCCACAGCAGACCTACTGGCCTCACACAGCGACAACTGACGGGTTTCTCCTTGCAGTTACCACCTCAATTACTGAATTTCACACTGCATTTACCCATGCTATAGAATCCTGTCATTTAGCTGTGTTCCAAGGCTCTGTGTAAGAAAACACTTGCAGTTAGGATCTTCTGGTGTTCCATTTTGTCACTTTTGTTAGGAAAGCTGTAAGGTCTTCAGACACTGCTGCTGTTAAAGCCTCTTCAACTACATTAATAACCTTTTAAAGTCATGTTGCGTTTGATGCAGCCACCGTTTAAATACTTGATTAAAAACTGAGCTGCAAACACAATGAACTACTTGAAACACCATCAGAACATCAAGAACACACAGCATTAATTCCACCATCTCTAAAGTTTCTGTGTCCTCCCAAAGAGGTCACAGCAGTTTCCTGAACAAAAATGCTGTTTAACGCAGTACAGCACATGGATCATAAACACTTTCATGTGAGAAGATCCTGATTAGGGAGGGCAAAGATCTCCGATTTCTCACAAGTATAAAGTGCAACATTATTTCCCATTATCAGTGAGACGATGATTTCACACGTATGTTACATCACTGACACTATCTGAAGGTTGATCGCTGAGGTAAAAACAGCCAAAAAGAAAGAGAAAATGAAGCCTAAAGATACAAACCAAACAGCTGAAATGGCTTCTTAAAATTACCTGCATTGGTTCAAAACTTCAACACTGGTTTCTTGCCTTATGAAATGCACCTTTAATGGCTCCATTTGTTTTTACAGCCCAGCTCCAGCTCTGTGAACCCTTCAGTGACACAGGAAGGCGCATATGACCAATTATCGACTTGTTTTTGTGAACCTGAAATAGTTTATCTGCGGCATCAGTTACGAACACACCGCTGTGCACCACGCTCTGCCGAGTGCTGGCGGCTGACGGCCTGTTTTCCCCAAGCTGTATTCACAAGCAAGGAATCTGGGTGTGCACTGAGCTTGCACACAATTACACACCAACCCCAGGAGATACTGGGCTGCTTCCGTCAGCCTCCAGACAGCCCTCCACAGCACTGAGTTCCACGGAGGCTTTATGGGTGTTCAGCCTGGACTGACAAAACTCGCTGTTTATCTAAAAAACGTTGCAGCCATGCCAGGAAGAGCAGTAAATTAACCGTGAGCACAGAGCCCCAGCGCGCCGAGCAGCGCTTTACATGACCAGCAGCACGTTCCCCGTCTGACCTCACTTTTAATGAATCAAAATACACTCACGGAAGCCTAATCTGACATCAAGCTGCAACACGCCACATCCTCCCACTGGGAGCTACAGCCAGCAAACCCTGCAGCTCCACAGAGCCAAACAGGGACGGCAGCCTCTGCCTGCGGAGCAGCAGCACAAGGAAGCTCTGCAGAGCAACCCGTGATGTTCATCACCCACAGAGTGCTTAATTTACTGCATATCCCACTTGGCTGTTCAGCTGGAGGTATGGTAGAACTCAGCATTCTCACGTGAACCGTCAATGGAACCTCCTCAGTTTATTTCCTCCTCCTTTCCAAAATCACAAAATTTGGGGGGGGGGGGGGGGGGGGGGGAAATAACCCAGAACCTGTTTATAAAAACGGCATTTCTCTCCCAGATTCTGTGAATTCTGGCCATGCTCCAATGCAAATTATGTCATTATGAATGGATATATACAAAATTTTTGTAGCTATTTATGAAGAAATTAACCACGTTACATGCTTAGTTTTTTTTCTGAAGAATTTCAATATTTGTGAAAAAGTGACAAAGTTTTTTCATATTTTTGGTAGGAAACAGCATGCAGATCGTGTTCTTAAGAGAAAAACCAGCAGAAATACCTGTTAGCCATTTCATACCAGGCCTCTGGTTAATGTAAATTGCACTGACCGCCTATTCACAAGGAGTTACACCTCCTGACTTTTCTTCTCTAAGAGTGAGGCTGACATATTTTCTTGCCCAAGTAGAAATAATTAAGGTAACTGAAGTGTGGAGTAGTTGCTCCCCATTTCTATCACACTGCAGCCCATCCTCATGCAGTCAGTGGGAGCCCACAGAGAGCCGACCAGCCCAGGATCAGCGTCTAACAATGGCTTCTGCAGAAGCATTAAGTTGGTTCACAGGCAAGCTCTCCCAAATCCTGTTGCAAAACTGAAGCATCAACAGGCTGACACCTGGCGTGCAGCCACCCTGCACACATAGCTTTTATTAAATAGAGAAATCCAGAGTACTTTCAGGTACGTGCATGTGTAGAAATAAAAGCAGTAAACAGCTCTCTAGTCTGAGCCACGATCAGCCCGAATAAACTAAGAAATAGCAGCTCTTACAAAGAAGTACAACATTAACAAGGAAAAAAAAATAAAAAGAAAAGCAACCTGTTCAGACTCCCACAGTAGTAATTATTAAGCAAGTTTTCCATGACAGAGCTGATGGGCTCCTGCCTGAGGTGGGACTGACGCCTTGTCAATATGTAACAGAGTCCTGTAATAATTAAAATGGAGGAAGCATCTAGGATTTCAAAAGCATGTAAGCCTTTTTCGTTTTCTTTTTGGTGAACCCAACAAAGCAAAGATTCAGTTACCAGTTTTATTCCCAGGTCTTCTGCCCTTCGATTCAAGTGCTTGGAGATTCTGAATGAAAGGCCTTGAACATACACAAATGACACACAGAGCAAAATGAATAAGCGTCTCAACTCATTAGCCTGAAAAGGGTCACTGAAAAGCTTATATAATGGCAGAAAATGCACCTACAACACCAAAGCATTGTGGAGCAGCTGAACATCTGAAAGCAGGACTAAAGCCACGTGCAGCTGATTGGTTGCACTCGTTTTGTTCACCGAGCACAGATTACTGAGCATTTCCTCTCATACCTTGTGCTCACCACCTCCAGTAATCACATTGATTTTGCTAAGCCTTTATGCACTGACCCAGCAGCAAGATCTACGTGGGCAGATCCAGCCTGGGCTTACAGCGCTCATCCCTCGTGGTTCCCGTCTTACAGCTGATTAATGTGTTTCACAGAGTAACTGAATGTACCAGCAGAAAACAGCGTGGAAATACTGAAGTACAGAAGCAAAGATGGCAATTTATAAAGCATCAACACATCGAGATAGAATCATAGAATCCTAGAGTGAAAAGGAGCACAGCGCTCATCCAGTTCCAACCCCCTGCTGTGTGCAGGTCGCCAACCAGCAGCCCAGGCTGCCCAGAGCCACATCCAGCCTGGCCTCGAATGCCTGCAGGGATGGGGCAGCCGCAGCCTCCTTGGGCAACCTGCGCCAGTGCCTCACCACCCTGTGCGAAAAACTTCCTCCTGATATCCAACCTCAACCTCCCCCGTCTCAGTTTAAAAGCATTCCCCTGGCTCTATCACCATCTACCCTAACAAACAGCCATTCCCCCTCCCGTTTATATGCTCCCTTCAAGTACTGGAAGGCCACAGTGAGGTTTCCACACTGCAAACTTAAGTTGTCAAAACTGTTCTGTAGCACCCCTGAATAACTGGGTAGAAATACCTGTTTTACACAGGTGGGCACAAATTGCACTCCTTATCACAAGGCGTAACACCACCATCACACAACAGCAGCGTTACGAGAAGGCCATCGTTTACTCCTTATTGCAATTCTCAGTGAGTGACAAGAGCTCAGCCAACCCCTGCATCTCATCGGCAGTTTGACTTCACCATAAACCCCGAAGGGATGGTTAATCATTGACACCATCTATCCAGCTCTTCACCTGGGCTATCCTCAGCGGTCACACCGAGGCAGCAGTTTCGCACACGGGATAAGCGCTGCCAGCTGAGCGCCGGAGCCCGCGGGCAGCGATGCTCCACGCGAGCGTTATCCCGGGAACAAAAGGATGCAGGGAGCAGCTGACACAGACGCCGGATATAGAGGAAAACAGCTCACGTCAGCGGTATCGACTCAGCCACTGAATAAACTCATTCCCAGCCGCGCTCCTCCCCCCGCCGTGCCGTATCCCCATCTTAGCTTCTGAATAAACTCAGTTCAACCACAGCACAAAGCCTCTCCGCTCCCCTCGGCTTCGCCCTGTTCAGCGCAACCCCTCCGGCCCCACGTCGGCCCAGACCCCGACACCCCGAGCTGCTCGAGTTCCCACCCCTGCCCCCTCAGCGCGCCCTGCCCGCCTCAGCGCCCGCTCCTTGCAGCCCCTCCGGACGCCGCCGATTGGCCCCCGGCGGCTCGCGCGGCCCCGCGCTCCGCCAATCGCAGCCCGGAGCGGGGGAAGGGGCTCCGGGCCCCGCCGCCGCCCCCCCGCCTGCTCGCGCTCCGCTCCCGCACGCCGGCCGGAGCCGCACTCACTATTGAGGCCCGGCTCGGTTTGCGTTCCCTCAGCCGGCGGGTTGTTGTTGTTGTTGTGCTGCGGCGGCTCCTGAGGGCTGGACATGGCGGCGCAGGAGCGGCGGCCGAGGAGACGGAGAGCCGCTGGGGCTGGGACAACAACAACAAACCCGGACTCCGCTCCGGGCCCCGCCGCCCCGCCTCCTCGCTCTGCGCATGCGCGAGCTGCGCCGTTCCCACCCTCCGCCGCTGCGCACGCGCCGCCCGCCCCGGGGCGCGTGCCGCGCAGCATGGCGCCCGCTGTGCTTGCGCACGTCCCGCTGCCACCGCCCCGCGCATGCGCCGTTTCGCAATCGGAGCACCGCGCCTGCGGACGAGCGCGCGTGGGGCCTGGGTGGGCGGGAAGAGCGGACCGCGAGGGGAAAGGCGCGAACCGTGAGGGGGGGGCAGAGCCTCAGGCACAGAGTAACTGGAAAACCGAGCCCCCACGGCGTCTGCGCCTCACTGATCCTTCGACAGAGAGAAGTGATCGCATTTCCCGCTATTCCAAGGCTTCTTGGATCCCGTTCCGCCATTCACAGCCCGACACGGTCGGCCTGCAGCACTTCAGCCGCCCGGGGTCCGGCCGTGCCGCTTCCCTTGAAGGAGGCAGAGCGTCCTCCTGCCCGCGCTCAGCTGCTGTGAGGGAAGCAGTCGAACCCGCGCAGCCAAAGCGTCGTTCTCCAAAACCTCTCCCCCGGCTCAGCCATCTTGATTTTGCCCCGAATAATTTAAAGCCAACGAAACTAGTAGGTCCACAAAACATGATTAGGTCTCCCAGTACTAATTAACTGAATTTTTAAGACTTTGGCCAAATAAACCTCTGAGACCTAGCCTAAGTCAGCAAAGTGCAGCAGTTTACTTAAATGGTGGCAGAGTTAAGAGAGAAGAGGGCACCCATGTAACAAAACCGGACTTGTTCTTAGCTATAAAAAGTGAAATTATTTGTCTGCACCCGTTTCCTCTCAGTATGAAAATGAGAAATATCCTCAGGCTACTCATGCACCTACTGCTGTACTGTGAACAAGAATAACACTGAATTTCCAGGGAAAATAGACCTGAAAATGCAATGAAATACTTCAAATGCGGTGAAATACAGGCGCCAACACGTACCTGACCTTGGTGAGGTTTCTTCAGTTACAACAAGAGTAGCTTCTGCATCAACCACGTATTCTAAGTAGCTAACATGAAACAGCCATATATAGAACGTGAGGTTCTTCTAAATCACCTGAGTTTTAAGACAACAGTCAATATCATCTTGAAGATCATATAAACGCCTGAAGGCAGAACCAGTTCCCACAGATACTTTGTATTGCAGATAGAACTTTTACTAGGATCATCCTGCTTCTAATCTCCTTTTTCATTGAGACTCTTGGAGAACGATCCAGCAAGAACAACTTCACCACAGACAATTTAGCTTGCCTTCATTTCTCAATAAATCAGTTTCACTACCTTCATTCCGTGTGATACCACCTAAACTCCAAGGTCAGTTTCGAGGCCTGAAGTATCTCTGATGGAACTTTGTAACCAATCCCATCCCACACAAACACATATGGCGTTTTACTTCCTAACAGCACTGATGGAGGCCTTCACACAAAGCCGTTCCCATCAGCAGCCGTGGGGATATAAATAGGGGCAGGGGATCACTGTTGCGTGGTAGTACTACTGCTGCTATCGGAGACTGAAACAAATTCAGACAGACCCATCTGCATTAATGTTTTACCTCCTTGTTACTCAGCAAAAAAGATGACTTTTATCAGAATTTATCAGGGTTAGGGTGCGTACAACTGTCACAGTTATCCCATTCTAGATGATCATTAGCAAATATCTTGCTTCGTTTTCTCTGCTGTGCTGGCTGAAATAGTGATGTGTGGACATTCTAAATCTGCTTTACGTGACACTGATCTTTCCTACCAATATGACTGTATATGCTTACATGTTCACACCAAATGTCTGATCTTGTCAAAAATCTGGATGCCCCTCAGTTATCACTGGTACAGAATTTGCTATATGTTATGAAAAGACAGCAGCAATTTAGACATTCTAATAAAACATCCCTTCACAGATAGAAGGGCCACAGATGTGTTCTAGGATAGAATCAGAAAAACAAGGTACTTATGATGCTGAACAGAGCCCCATCCCACTCTGCAATCCTAACACTCCCAGGCTAACATCAAGCATCATTTGTCATCTCCATCATCCAGGAAGCGTTTGCCATAATGCTCATGGCATGAATATTTATCAGCAAAGTGGGACTATTAACATTTCTGAGTCAGACAAATTAATCGAGATTACAGAGTGAGTCAATGCAGAGCCAGAAATAGCATTCAGAAGTCCTGACTTTCAGACCTGTTCCCTAACCACTACACAGGTTCCTTAAGGCAGCTGAATGACTTAATTCGTGCTTATAAAGTAATTGAATCCTCAGGTGGAAAATGCTATGACAGTAGCTAAGGCGGAGGGACAAAACGCCACGCGATCATAGAAGAGGAACAGTGGCTGTAAACTTCTGGGGAAGGCCTTTTGTGCAAGAAAAAGGGTTTTCTTATAGAAAGCCAGTCAGTCAGTTCAAGTCGAACACATAAGATGCTGCCTGATTATCTCTCAAGAGCTGCCAAACTAATTGCAGTTTTACCCTCACGGCTCCAAGGCGTTTTTTGTCCACCCTCTTCTTCAGTAACATTTTGCCTCCTAGTGGAGGAGACCAATATAGAAGCACCTGCTTTTTCTTGTGAAAGAAAAATAGACGTATTGTTTGCAAAAGGCAGAGGTTGTTAGAATTCAAAGGTAGACCATACTGAAAATCCATGCTGCTTCTTGGCTCTGAGCTGCATCGCACTAGAAAGAAATGCCTGCTGTTTCTATTCCAGCCACTACCGCGACTTCCACCGTTAAGTCCTTTCTCTACAAACCCAAACCTTCCGTACCAGGTTAAATAAGGCATTTGTTGTGAGCGAACAATAGAAACTATTCAAGACACCGGTAGTCATTAACAGCAACCTCGGTCCCAGCACACCTCTCCCCACCTCAACTCTCTACATCAACAGTTCAACTTGCAACTGCTAATTATGTGGGAAAGGGCAAAAGGAAACACCTCCTACTGCTCAGTCTAAGTCAGAAGTTATGGCGGGAATGCCAGAGATGAAGAAATGAAGACACAAAATCCAGTGCACAGGAAATTACTGCTTCTAGCTACGTCACCCCCATGACCGCCCAATTCCAGAGCAGTAACAACAGATCAGCCTTCCAACAGGCAGCAGCCTCTCCCCAGGAGGACAAAGCTGCCAGTTTCTGCTCATCAACATCAGTGTTTCCAAGGTAAGCTGAGAAAAAGATAAATATATTTAGATTTGGGACAACTGAGTGGAAGCTACAGCCCTGCCCCAACAGAACACTGAGCACAGAGTAGGATGCTGCCAACATGTTTGATGGCATTAGCTTCTCCTCACCAGGAAAGCAGCAAAGGGACTTCAGCCACAGAGCTTGACTGCACCTCAGCCCTGTACCAGTCAGATAACAGGCTGCACATTATTTGCTGGCAGTATCGCTGTGGTCTGAAGTATGGTTGCCATTCCACAAATATTAACCACCTAAGTGGCAGCTGTAGGTAATCTGCTGCATCAAAGCCTTCGAGACAGACTCTAGGGAAGGGTTTGGTTCAGTATTTAAGGGCTGAGAACTGAACAGCTGCACTGGTTGTACTGGGAACTGAGGGAGAGCAGGAGAACGGAGCAGCTGCTTTCCTCCAAGTGTAATGGAGGAGAGCAGGACTGCCTTAACACCCACCCACCCCGTCTGGCAAGCTCTCCAGGCTAAGGCCCAGAAATAACACAGCACCTAGCAAGAGGGGCACTACTCAACATGCAGCAAGAAGGATGAGCAATTTCAAAAACCTGTAAGTAGAGAGAAGGGATGGGAAGAAAGATAAAAAGCAACCTGACAAGATGTATTCTATGCATACTTTTATTAATAAAATATAAGATTTACAGCATATGTCAATGGACAGTGTTTTAGAGAAGTATCTATGGACAGCATGACACCAAAGTCAGTAGCTGGTTTTGTTGAGGATAGGTTAAACCTCAAGCGACAGGCCAGAGATCACCGCTACTGCTGAAAACAAGGATTTCCCAAGACTAGCCTTAAAACTCCTGAAACCAACAAGCACAGCTGAGGTCCAAGAGGCAGTTCTGCTTGAGTGTAGTATTGCTAGAAGGCTGCACTTCCATCTACGAGAAACTACGTGTTCAGTTCTGTCTTTGCATCCCCACTGCCGTCTGTGCAGCTTTTCATGTATTCAGTGCATCGCTCAGGATATACAGATACACAAGGAAAAGCAGCAATCTTGCTCTCGCAAACCTCGATATTCCCAAAATAACAATTAAACCTTTGCGAAAACGGAGATGAATTTTTACCAGCTCTGTTGCTGAAGTAGTGCCCGATTTCCTCTTTGCTCTCATGATAAGGTAATGAACAAATGTTGGGCCTGATCCCGTGAAACACCTCTATGGACGACAACCAACAGGTTTCTTCAACTGCTAGCAAGTATTTTTCGCCCTCTGGAAAATAGCTGCTGTTCCTGGGGCAGTTACTCTTTATGAAAAAGAAAAAAAACAAGGCTAACAGGTGAAATATGGTAAAATCCTTACAAAGGCTCATGGTCAGGCATGCATGTTACAAGACAAATACTGTATTTAAGAGAACCGGATCTAATATTACAATCTTTACATTTTCAAACCTCTGCACAAGGACTTAAACTAAAGTATGGTTGCAAGTGCAGTCTTGTTAACAATCTCTAACTCAGCCATAATTTTACAGCAGAAACAGTATCTTAGTTGATCAAATAATAGAGGCGTTATCATAACCATCTATAACTAAGCCTTAGAAATAAGTTAAATCTAGGTAACTGAAACGTGAAAGTCCTCCAAGTCCAGGTGAGTTCACTACGACTTTAAGCTTCATTCTGAACGCCTCCCTGAAGGAAGAGCAAACCTAAAAGCACAATTAGCAAAAACATCCGGAGGTAAAAACTCATGAGCCTTATAAAGCATCAGTATCTAGTTCATCTTTGGATAAGCCTTATTTGCTGAAGAGTTTAAATCTCTCAAATAGCTAGGAACACTTATTTCATGCAGCTTCTGTACTCCACGTATTTTCTGATCATTGCACCATTTCACATTTCTGTAAGTGCAATAACATTGCAAAGCCAAAAGCCAGAAGAAACACTTGCATGGTAAAACTACATTTCCACTCGGTTACTGATAGCAATAAAATACAGAAAATAGAGCATCTCAGAATGCAGTGTAGTAGTTACCTATGTCATCACTTGTTATTTTGAGCTACATAACATCATACTGCTAGACAAGAATTCAAACAACTCGTTAAAAAACCACAGGGGACTTTGTACTCTAAACAAGGCATTGAAGGTATCGTATCCTAAAACAAGGCATTAAAGAAACCAGGGCGAAACGAAGCATCAGAAGTGAGTCCCGTAGTGTAGATTTTAAACCTGCAAATTCTGCTCCTGTTCCAGCTTCAGCAATAGTTTCAGAAAAAAGAGCTCTTAAGGATACTGGAACAGCCCTGGTCTGCTCAGACAACGGCAAAATCCGACAGGAGCTCATGATTTTGAAATGAAAGTGGGCGACATCCTAAGGCTGGTATTATTGTCATTCATGAATGAATGCAGATACTTGTGAAATCCCTCCCTCTCTTCATTCCCATTAAAAATAATTAATACTGGTTAAAATCATTACAAAAAACATCATTTATTTTCATGCATCTAAGGTAAAACACAGAGTATTTGTATAAAGAGGTAGATTAAAAAAAGAAAACAGATTCTCCATTCTTTGTCACTTTTATTCAGTAGTTTTTTTTTTTTTTTTCTCCTTATTTTCTCTCTTTTTCTTGGTGCCAGACACAGCAAGGAGTGATTACAGTCAACTGTTCATTAAAACATTTGTTGCAACACAGACCCCCTTTACCACTGACCCCAAACGGACCCATCTCATGTGCTTTATTTTGTGTTTTTTTGTTTCTTTTCCTCTATACACCACCACCAGGGCGAGGTGGAGGGGGATGAAAGGGAAAGGGGGAGTCCAGGAAGCCAGAAGGAGGAATGCTACAAGCCACAGCAAGAATGAGCTGTATTTAATAAAAAAAAGGGGCCACAAATGATACAGTAATGAGGTTACACAATTAAATCCCATAGCATGATTGAAGGCTTTCCCTGTGTTTGACGTCATCACAATGGAAGGCATAAAAAGTGGAGTAAACCGATGTTGATACAGTCCAATCTAGTCCATTAGGCAAGATGGTGCAAGTAGTCATTTAAATTAAAAAGTGCCCTATCCTCACCTAAATGGCTGGCAGACATGGAGAGCTCCGTGACACGTCAGCAGAGCTTTCTCCATGTAGCTATAAAAGTGTGTTGTCATATGGCACATTTTAAACACTGGAAAGGGGTGCCATAATGGACCTCTCATTCTCTTTCGTTTACAGGTACAAATGCTAGATTCAACTATTTCAACTATGCAGGAAGTGGACTCTTCAGTTAGGAATGCCAACCCTAATTCATTTTGTCTTGAAATATATACAAGTTGTTTGTAGTAGCTACAGCAATGATGTTTTCCTTGGGATGCCAGGCCGTGTGTAGAATCTTCTTGTTGAAGTCTAAGCTGTCAACACTGATCTCATCCTTCTTTCTCTTACCGCTCGCGCACACTTTGCGTGGCTTCAGAACCGTGCGGGGTTTGTTGTTCTCCCGAGACGCCTCCAAGGTGACGTCGCGTTTCGTGTTTCTGTCAAACATCCTGAAGAAGTTGTTGTAAGATCCTGTCATGACAATGCTGCAGAGGAGGTGGGGGAAAGGAGGGAAAGTTCAACTGAAAATCATCCCAACTCTACACCTGTTTAACTAAGGCAATTCCAACAATCCAGTGCTACGGGATCAGCTGATTAACAGCTAACACACGTATCTTAGAGTCCATTCATCTCACACACATCTGAGGCTTCAGGCTGTCTGCTTGTTTCAGTAACAGCCTAGAAAAGCCTGGCATACGGAGAAGCATCCAACTTACCTGTCTGATCCGTTCCAGCAGCATTCAAATTTGTCAAAAATGCAATCGTTTTCATACAGTGAACAAAGTTTACTTCTGAGGTATTCATGCACCTGGGAAAGAGTTGAAACAGTTAATATTGAGCATGACAAACCCGTAAAATAACCTCTGGAACAGCATCTGGCAAACCTGGCTGCTTCCTAGAAGCCCTGTTTTGGTGACCCATCACCTCCCTGCGGGTGATGAAGAGGAGCCCTTCAACAGTTTTTCTTATAAAACAGCTTGGAAATTCAGCAAGTGTCAGCACTAGCTGGAAACCTTTCCTACAAAGCAAAGGTTTTACCTCCATGTCCTCAGGAGGTAACAGGACACTGCGAAATCAACTGAAGACTAAAAGAGACGAGCTATCTCACAGCTGGACATTTCCCTTCCTGCAATGCCACTGTGTAAGAAGGAGACTTTCACACCAACACACAGTGTGAGGCCCTGCCATCAGCCTGCAAACAGCAAAGCCCTTAAGCACGTGTGGCACCCACTCACCTCACAGATGCTGCCTGGCCAGTCACTTACAGACACAGCTAACAGCTGCATCAGGACTAGCAGTAAGACCATCAACGTCCATCAGTGTTTCAACCAAATACCTGGTATGTTTCCACAGGTCTGTTCTCCATATTTAAATCCCAGATCTTCACCGACAGATAATCTCTAGTCATCATGTAACGACCACTATGGCTAAATTTGACATCAGATATGGAAGAGATGATTTCAGAGAAAAACGATCTGTTGCTGGGATCTTCTGGTTCTTCAAACACTGCAAGGAAATAAAGCAGGCATTTCAAGAGGTAAGCTTCTACCTCTCCCAACAGAAATACACCCAGTTAGGTGTGGGGCTGTTTTTTAAGCACGAGACGCTCGCCATGTCGTATTTTAACACGGTTCACTGTTTAACAGTTTAATGCATGCTTGCTGAGTGCTTACTTTCATCTAGCAGCAAGATACCACAGCCCACAAGCGATAAACACTGCAGGCCAGAACTTACATTTCGAATGCCTGTCACAGAGGGCAGATGCTCTCATGTCACAGAGACGAATCGTTCCTTTACTGCTGCTGTATACAAACGTATTACAGCTGTTTGGGTGGAACTCTGCAGCTGTTATCACCTCTGTCAGCTCTTCCATGTTGGCAGGCTTAATATCTACAATATCTAAACCATTTTGTTAAGGAATTTCCTCCAGTTTCCACAATGTATTTTTCAGTTTAAAGGTATTCAACAATTCATCAAAACACATCTGAAACAGCCAAGCAGAATTAAAACAAGCCAACAAAAATACAAAAGGAAGACTGTGCTTGAAGTCTGGAAGCAGAGCAACACTTTGGAGCCAAAGCCATGCTACACAAACACGTCTCATGAAATAAAAGCCTTTTTTTTATACATACGCCATACAAAACAATGCAAAAAAGATACTAAAACTTCTGTCTGTAATTTCTAGGTGCCACAAATTAATCCGCAGGTCATCTGCAGATAGGTACGTTTCATAGTCACTATTAATGGAGATGGAATTGATGTGATACGTGTGAGCATTGGCAAATATTCTTCGTGGACTAGCTTCAACCATGAGGTCCATGGGCCTGAATACTGGCACCTGCAAAACACACAGCAGTGCAAGTTCAAATGCAGATGCACTGCAGCAGCAGCACAGCCCTTCAGTGCACCGAAGCTCGCTACATTATCTAAGTAACTGCGCCTGCAGAACAGCAGGCACAGAAACAGAGCTCCAGCAGAGACACCCAGAGCCTCACAGAGAAGCAGCGCCCAGGAGCTCAGGAAAGACGAGCTCCAACGCGCGCCCACCGCCTGCGGGGGGAAACGGCGACGGCCAACCCATGCAGGACAGCACTCACCCGTAGTGTTGTGACTGTAGTAGGATCCCTGTACCGCCCATCTTCCTCCTTCAGATTGTAGCCCTCTGGTCTCTTGTCCCTTTCACTGATTTTCCATAACTTTATTGTTTTATCTGAAATTAAACAGCCACGGCTGCGAATCAAAGCTCAGTAATGACGTCAGCCTTCACAGCTGATGCTCTTTAACACAAAGCCTTCAAACAAGACCAAAAGGACAGAACTACTTGGAGATAAGGAATTCATTTAGATATAAATTTTGCTTCGTCTCAAAATTACACAGAAAAAAAGACAGGCTAAGCAGCATTAAAAAGACCTCCTCCACAGTTTGTTCTTTTCAGAAAGTTAGAGCAAGTTTTTTTTGATTGCTACGAGTGACAAATGAAGCACTCCCACAGTTCCACACACCCCAACAGCCAGCCATGCAACGACAGGTCATGCAGGATTAATATTAAGCCATCACTTACCGTTTGTAGACAATAAAAATTGAGCAGCATTTTTCTGGGGTAACCACCTAATTTTGTTGATCTTCTCTTCAATTTCTAAACTTTTCAAGTAGTCAAACTCTGGTTCATGGCTTTGAAAGGTACTGTAAACATTGTATTCTCCCCTACTGTGAGACTGGGTTTTGTTCTAAAAAGAGAATTAAACGATCAAGATCGGTATGCAACATACAGAATGCTTCGCAAGGCTGCAGAGAGAAGCCAGAACTCGATATTTATGCAGCAACATTCACAATTAGCACCCTGCTAATTAACACAAGGCTGGATGAGATTTCTACACTCCGCCGCTGCCCGCGTCAGATTTGCTGCAAGGATCCTTCGGTGTAAAGTTCACCTCATTTTAACAAGCCTGCAGATCAGACTGAAGAAGGATCATCTCTACTGCAAGAGCGTCGGTTTTCATCAGATCAGAGACAAGAGCTCCATCGCCCCTCATCGTTAGTTTTCCCACCTTCACTTTGAGGAGGACATTTCCTCACGAGAAACACAGCTGCCTGGACGGCAAATCCATCAGCTTGTTTGGCACCATTCCTACATCTCACCTCCACAAGCAGCTCTGCTACTCTGCTGAATGATGTCCACATTCCCTGAAGTTTTCAATGTTTTAAGAAGTTTTTCCTCCCTCCTCATTCTGAAGGAAAAAACCAAAACCTCTCTCACGAATCCATCTTTGCTAATCCGAGTCACAGCTGCAGCCGGCCTTTAAGGACAGTGGGACCGCTTGGAGCACTGAGAAGTCTCCGAAAGTGTAGAAATCCCTCATCTTTCTAAAAGCTGCGTTTCGGACAGGGGCCTTCTAGCTCTAACACTGCACTGCAGGAATGGAACCTCACGTTTCCTCCAGTGGCTGACAGAACTGGAATCCTTCCTGTTCCACCCCTTTCAAGAGGCTGCACCATCAGATGCCTTTCCTGTGATATGTTCTTGGCTGCAGACTTCACTTCCCCTGTGCACCTCATGTCCATCCATTCATTTAATCCCTTGACATGTCACTAAAACACGCTTCTCCATAAGATCCCAGCTAGTCCACATTTGTTGTATTCCCTGCAGTGTTTTTTGCCTCACAGCCCTACCTAAAATGGTTGGCAGGAATTCTTAATTTTTTTCCAGTATGCTCATGAGGGGGGGAGAAAGAAAAAATGGCAAAAATGCCTTAGAAGTGGGACTTGGCGTGAGAATATTGTACCACACCTCTCAGTTACACTGGCCGTCCCACCCCAGAGAACAGAAGAAACTTTGTTCCAAGTTCCAGTTACACCTAACAAATGAAGCAGGGTCACTGCCTTCAGTGGCAACTTCTGAAGTCAACCTACTGAGCATCAGGAAGCACAGGCCTCGACTCAGCGACCTTCTCTTCCATTCCACACTCACCACACTGATCCACCCTTGGACACACTTGTGTTAAAACTACAGAGCTAGAATACGTAGAATCAGCAATGTGTGAAATCCACCCTTGGGATTTAGAAGCAAGATTTAAACCAAGTGATCGTCTCATGGCACTCTTAAAACCAAAACAAGGTGTTGGCCCAAGTGCCTGATGTGAAATTCCAATTTTGGCAATTGCAGGCTGCCTACGCAGATTCCGCCTTCAGTTTCAATTAGATACAGCATTCATTTCCTCTGAGTTATGTAAAGTCACTTGCTTCACTACGCAGAAGGGCTGCCACATTCCAGCCCACAGATGGCAGCAGCTCAGCAGTGGGCGAAGTTGCACAAGGCTGGGAAACTCAAGAGCTCCTGCTTTCAGAGGCTGCCTTCCCGTATGCATGGTTTGTGATGCAGCCTGGTGAGTCTTCAGTCCAACCAAAAGACCTAAAGCCAGCCTTGTAGGCAGTCCTGGATACAACCTGCCCTGCCAGTTAGCTGCTTCAGCCTTCACATACTTTCAAGTAAAAGAATCTGTGAAGTACACAGCAAGCTAACACCCCAAGAGCTTGTGCCTGCCTACAAAGCACACAATAAGGAAACCAGGTCTGCATTCATCACGAGCTCTGGCCAAAGTTTAGAGAGGTCAGTCAGCCAGGAGCACCCCACTAGATGGCACCAACTGACCAGAGAGATTCATCCAGTCACTGCACTCCAGCTGCCTGCGTACCTGCAGCAGAAAGCAACTCGCTGGGGAACTGCGGTTTAAACTGCAACTGCATGGAGCGATGACAGCAGCAGCAGCACGACCTTCCCAGGCAGCCAGATGGCAGAGCGCCTTGCTCCAAGTCCTTCTCTTTCCCTTCAGTAAATTCTCATCAGGTTGACTTCCAACTACAGACTTCAAACCAAACACTTCATCCCAGCTTTCCCACTTTCAAGGTAAGAGTGGGGACCCTTCCAGGCATCACAGGAGTTGTCACCAGAACTCCAGAAGACCAACGGAACAAGCATCAAATGGAAACAAACCCACACTTCCGCAATGCGGAGCAGTTGGTTACGGCTCCCTGTACTGAGAGCTTTTGTTGGTTTTATGTTGGGGTGCTGGCTGGTTTCTTTGTTCTCAATTCTCCTTAAAATGTCATCTCTCACATACAAGCCATAACTAAGTGGATTCCATTTTTAACAGGTTTTTCATCTCTGATTTTAGTATTAGCTCAGCTACGCGCTGCATAATCTTGCCAACACAAGATGTGGCTTCAAGCCTGCAGCCTAGCATTTCCACACAAAAACAATAAGTAGAGGAAAAATATTTAGTCATCTCCCTTGATAAAAGCAGATTGCTTTGCCAGGTAGATTAATAACAAACCTTATTATTGCTCATATGCAAATACCGACTGCTTATTTGAACATGGTACACTAACTTCCTGTATTAGAGAGATGCCAGAGATTTACTGAGCTGTTTTCTCTGAAAATCAGATAATAACAAATAGATTTTGCAGTATTTGCTGAAAAATAGAAGCAAGTCTGTGCTGGACACTGCTTTCTGACTCAGGTCTCAGAGAAACAGAGTGCTTGTGCAGAAACATCTGAAAGCTGCTTAAGCACACATGTAAAGAAACAAGCTCACATCCTAAAAGAAGAGATGGAGGAATTCTGTACCTGACGCAGAGATGGGATGCATCAGAGAAACCACAGCTCACACGGGGACAAAAAGCTGCAGTCAGTATTTTTACAGCATCAAACCAGAAGTAAACGCATTGAGTGCAGCAACCCATGCTGTTTATATTCAGAAAGAATGCAGACCCACCCACAAAAACCTTCTGAGGGGAAAACATTTGTTAAGTACCGGCGTTTATAAGATCAACTAGGAGTCAAACTAAAGTCTGCTTTCCTTCCACGCTTCCCATGGCTGCACTTTAAGTCATACCCTGAACGTTCTGCATAAAAGAGAGCAGCTGGTCAGTTCAGCAGCTAACTTCAGATGTGAACAAAATTACTGCAGACACGGGAAAAATACCTCCAGTTCCACAGCAGCACGAGGGATGCAGCGAACAGTTTAAAGGAGAATTCCCTCTGGCACTAAGACTTGCATGAGATACACTTTAACTGGCACGAAATCCTAGATCTCGGTAAGAAATGAGTGTTGACAGAGCCTTCAACTATTTTACCTGACTGATATCAGAACAGAAAAGGACGTCTTAGGTCACAGCTACAAATACATTTAAGGGCAACTTTTGTTTCCCCAACTACAGTGAAATCTGAAATAACAACCACAGCCAAGCAGAGCACTGTAAGGCAACGAATTTCAGCCTCCCCAGGGTCTTCGCGCGTCCTCCCCTTCCTTTTAAACCATGTCTGAACTGCAGCTGAAGGCCACAATCCTAAAATTCAACTCGTTGCTAACGCTGTCACAGCTTTCAGTAATTAAACTCCATTATCTTCTCGTCATTTATTACACAAACACTGCCCATGGAGCATGCTGTAACAGCACACGCCTTTCCTTTAAAAAGAGCAAATGGAAACAGAGGTAAACGTTACATCTGCTTTAACTGAGCACTCACCTCCTGCTCCTGTTGAAAGATGACGACTCGCCCTCCTTTGTCTCCTGTTGCTAACAGCTCTCCAGAATGGTTAAATTCTACCGTAGAAATTATATCCGCTGCGTAGGGAAAACAAAGGCACAGGTTAATCGTGCCTCTGCGCACCAAACGGCGAAGAAAGCTGTGACTGTAGGTAAAAAACAGCAGCAGCCCACGTGAATAAAGCAACTGAAGTATGAAATACAACGAGGAGCTCCTCAAAACGCACAGAAGCTATTTGGAGAGGTTCTACATTCGAAACCAGATCAGTGAGAGTTCAGGATTTACGCAGTTACTTCTCAGAGCTGCTTTTCTGTTAGGAAAGTAATGTAAGCATAGAAACAGATTTTCAGTACACTGCAACACCAGTGAGAACCTGTGGCAATGCCTGCATTGCTACATCTCCTCCACTCCCACCAAGGGACACAAGCAGCACCCATCGGACCGCCCAGCTGCCTTTGACGGAGCACTGCACACTTCAGAGAGCCCAGGGAAAAGCTGCCAGGTGGGGACAGCCGGAGCTGGGCACGTGAGGAACGCAAGGATGAGGGACAAACAGCCAGAGCAGGATCCAAGTTGAACACGATGACTCAAAAACCCGAATACCTCTTCTGGATGAGCAAGCTCCACATTACCACCTATTTTTACGTAGAGTGCTAAAATTAAATGGCAGATACACGTGGACAAAAGAAGTGGTACCTAACACTGAGTTCATCTGTTTGTGAAGCAGGAAGACTGAAGGGTTAAGGACAACCTTCCAGCTCAAGCACAACTTCCAGCTCTCAAACACCCCACAGTACTTTCCAATGCTAGAACCAGAACCCAGGCCACCTTTTGAACAACATCAGACTGCCGTTGCACTGCATTAAGCTACTTAAATCCAGCTTTCTGCAGGAGGTACCCCAGGCTTTTCACACGTGCAATTCAGGCTGCTGCACATCCATGCCAGTCCATGGCAGACGAGCAATGTGTCCATCTTCCCTACTGGTCAGTTTCTTCATTCCGTGTCTTAGAGTTAAAAAATCTGCTCTACAAACTGCAGGCTGCTGCTAAACATCAGCTCACAGCTCTTAAGGCAGCACATTGAGGAAGTGAAACACGTAAGATTTTCCTCTTATTTAATAACAAAATTAAACTTACATCATTCTCCAGCTGCCTTAAGCACACGGGCGGTGGCCTCTGAGGACATCAGCAACCTGCTCTTTAATAACTGCATTACACAGCAGCTCCAAGCACCCTGCGTATCTGGGAGCTGCACAACAAACAGCCCAGACAAGCAGGCCAAACCCCGCTGCAAAATCCTCCAAGGTAAAAGATGCAGAGTCAGAAGCTTGGCACGAAGCTCAGCTGTGTTTGCTAACACACAGCAGCATGCCACATCACAAAGCACCAACAGGAGCCTGTCTTCACTGCCAGTTGTGTGGCACTGCGGAAGCAGGCTGAACTTTCTCAAGAGCACTGCGTTGAGAACACAGATGTGACACAAACCTGTGTGCAGGTAAACTGAGACCCACATCACTCACAGTGTAAAACCCTGACCTGAGCGCACTTTGCTTTCTGCCTACTGCATTCATTCAATACTTGTGAACAAGAAGTGCTTTCTCATGTCTGTAGGACTTCAGACCGCACAGCACTTAAATGAAGATGTGCCATTCAGCATCTTCCTTTCACATCTGGACAGCATGCAGAAAAATGCAAACCAACCAAACTTTGACTGTACCACACAATGCAAACCTTGACAGGAGGAGACCCCAAGGGAGCCATCAATTGCATCAGGAAAAATAACTCCTCTTAATACAGAGGAGTCTACAAACAATGACCATTCTGAAAAGCATTCAGAAACAACACCACCAGTCTTCAAACTGATAATCCAGCACTTTATCATCAGATTTAAGCATGCACATGGAAAGAGAACAAAAATTATCTTTGAAATCCAGCATACACGTCTAAGAACATATTAACCAGTTCTCTTTCGATGCAACTTACCAGAAAGTTTTGTAAGGTCAAAAGCCTGAAGTTTGAAAGCCTTACAATCTATAGCAAGAACAGCCTGAAAGTTTACATGCACCTTTTGCATTTATTTTAAGATCATCCAAGCCTGAGATCAGCAAACTGCAAGTCGATGCAACTCCTGCTGTCTGTAGGCTCATGAACCTCCAGCAGCAAACTTGCAATGCTCGCATCCCCTGCCCTCCAAAAGCAGGAGTGACATGACTCCCGTGATCAGTTCTATGCAGAAGATATTTGAAAGCATGTGGACCAAACACAGTATTTAATTCAGAAAAAATGCATTCCTTTTATCAGCAATCGCAAGAGAAAAAGTAATTTTCTAAGCTCAAGATACATCTACAGAATTCTGTGTGCCTTTACTGTAAGCTTGGGCTGCTCCAAGGACACAGCAAACGTGCTAAGGAAGGAGGCAGAAGGTGCCTCACAGGAGCCCCAAGCAGGGCTCAGATGCACATTAATCCAAAGTCAGCACTGAAGAGCAAAGCGACCAACCATGCATTTTAAATCCAATAACTCACCGTTAAGACTATCGTACTGCCATACCTTGCTCAAAGACAGAGACAGACATCAAGGCACTGGTGTTGAACTGGGTGGATTTAATAGTGTTTGAGAATTGACAGGGGAAGCATTTCATCTTCCGCAGCGCACCGATTCGCCTGTGTATTTTCATCTGTATTAACACCCTCGCTGCCAGATAAAATGGATGTCAAACAGTAACTGTAACTCCCGTGGCAGTCACGTGTGGGGCTGCTTTAAGTCTTTCGATGCTGCAAGGGGCAGAGCACGAACAAATCCCCGCCTGCTCCCTGCTGCGACGCTGTTTTTGTTGCTGTCTCTAGGTGGGAGTCGTGCAAACACAGAGCGCTGCTCTCACACCATCCCCACACCAACAGCTCCAAGGGGAAACAGCCGAGGGCGCAGCAGCATCGGCGCCCTGCACCAACACCAATGGCTTTTGGAAATAGATGCGTTCCATGTTTACTGCTGATGTCACCTGAACGCCCTCCCTTCAAACACCAGACTGTCAAAGAGAAGAAACCACTGAACCCTTATCTGATAACCACATCCCACAGCTCCTCAGCACGCTATGCTACGAGACTTCCATGGAGTTACCAGCACACAGGCAGTACCCAAAGCCCAAGGGGTGCTTCTCCTCCCCCCAGGCATCCTAAGACATCTCTGACACCAGGATGAAGGATGACAATTTCAACTGCTGCAATTTCGGAATGCTACAGCACAGCTTCAAGCACATGGATGAAGACACCTCTCTAACAAGTCCAAGAAGCAGGACAGAAGTACCTTCGCTCCACAGCGCTCCTCCAAACCTGCACTGAGTTTATTGGCTTGCGTAACGTGGGACAGACAGCTCAGGGCTCATAACTGCATTGTCACATGGATGAACACAGCTCTCACTGGCCCCACTTCACACTCTCAATACCACTGCAGAGCATTAAATACTTCAAAATAATGGCTTTCATTCACATGAAAGCAAAGGAAGAATACACACAGCCCAAAGTCCATTTACTACTGCCATGGCACATACACTGCCAATAGAAAAGGCTGTGCAGTGCTGACTGAAACGCTACAAACCCCACATAGAACCACTGTGCAAGTCAATTCCTGCCTCCAAGAAGCAAACCACACTACTGCTAAACTCAACCAGCAAGCTTAAGCATGCTACAGAAGTGCAAGAAGGCTCCTGGTCCGTCACCTCGCATCACACAGCGGCAGGACAGAGTCTGCTTTCTCAGGAGTGCTCAAAGCCTGATGTTTTTCCCTGATGCAGCACCTACAAGCTGAATTCCTGCAGCTGCTTCCAAAGTTACTTTTCTTCCACACATCACCTTTATTTTTACAGCCAGCTCTAAGCTTTTTATGGATGGCATCATCTTCACTTGAAGTGTTCCAATAAAACTGTAAGTACCACGAGGCGCAGACAAGACTTCTTGTCTCAGGAGGAGCAGCTTCACGGGTTTTCCTTCAGAGATGTGGAGACAAGAACCTGAAGCTCTCCAGCTTGCCTGGAACCAAAGGAGCCTGAACAAAGTGTTTGTGGGAGAAGCAGAGAAGACATTCATCTCCAAGTTCTAGTAATGGTTAAACTAAGTGTTCACAACTCACTGTGCCAAAGGGAGCCATGCCAGAAGCCCCCAAGCAGTTCTTACCAGCAGCAGACACCTCTTGCTATGTTATTCTTGAGAAGAAAACAGCCAAAATACAAGCCTGATTTGTTCCCCAGTGGATGACAGCAATTGTGAGTTCAGAATTTTTACTCAATATTCGTTACACCAACTCTGCTATTTTGGGCAGCTCACCTTACAAGAAAACGACAGGAATGAATGCCTAGTGCTGTAACACGTGAATTCAGAGGCAGCTGCAGGACACTGTGGCTGGGTAAACAGAAGCAGATAAAGAGGCCCAAAAACTGACTAAAATAAGGCCAACATGGGACAAGAACAGAACTGAAATCCTGCACAGCATCAAAAGGTGGGAGCCAAGGCTGCCTTCATCTCAAGCCAGAAAGTCCTCCTGTTTTAAAAATGCTTTCAAGTGGGACCAACTTTGTGCCATTACCAGGGCACAGCACCCTCCAACTCTTAAGAAACGCCCCCTTTCAGAACTGTTTTGTTACCATACTTCATTCTGCTAGCAGATGTATCTGCAGCTTGAAGCACAAAGCTGCATTTGTGTCATAAAAGTCTCACAAATCTTGCTCTGCTTGCAGCCCCTTCGTGGGCCAAAGCTGAAGCAGTTCTGAAGAGCCAAAGAGAAACTGCTCAGTCTGGGTTTGAGAAGTAAAAGGTCCTTAAACTCCCAAATAACCCGACTCCAAGACCCAGCACAGGAAGGTGGGGCTGTCAGACACAATTCAGATGATTTGAAAACTGAAGCTTATGAAAGATGACCAGTTTAAATGAAAATAGGCAGAACACGTTGTTCTAAAATTGGTGAAGAAATGCACCTGACATCAGAAATGCTGCTTCTTCCCTCCGCTTTAAAGGAGAGCAATGTTTGCAATCAGCAGCTCGGTGACAGACCAAAAAACACTCTCACGCTTCAGGGCCCCTCCATGCTTTTCAATGAGGGGAGCTGAGTGCTGAATAAGAAGCACAGATTCAAAACTACGAGCAAACTTTTTTTTTTTTTTTGGCTGACGTTTTTCCACTGTTGACAAGGCAGTGAAACAGCTTCATCAATTCAAACAAGCAAAAGATGCTTTAAGCCAATGATTCGGTTTCCAGAAAGCCCATTGTGAGCCTAAAAAACAATTCTGTATAAGAATTTGTTTCCAATAATAGAATAAAAGCTATTTTATTAGTAAGAAGAGGCTATCTATTTTAATGTACCATGAACTTTTTATAAACTCTGCTTATAGAGCATGCTTGGTAGGCAAAACGTGTCACCTACTCTACAGCAGCAAGTCAATCACAGCAGCCAACAAAGAGCCTCTTTATTCCAGCAGACCTGGAAGGTCTCTGTGCAAGTTTCTGGAATCACGTTGATCTGCTGCCCCAGCAGCAAATCGGGCTGTTTACACAAGTGGAGCGACCTCCTGATGTTTCCAAGTACTGAACAAAGAATTGTAGTATTGAAATGCATTTTGCTGCTCCCTCATTGTTTATACACCTTCCCAGCGGCTCCCAGCTCTGCTCTGGGAATTTTCCACAGGAGCAACTGAAACATCCCGGCTGCAGCGCAGAGCAGAGCGCTTACAGGTTGTAATTCTGTCCTAAGGGCTAAAAAGACGCTTGCTGACCAGATGTGCAGGCCGTGCCCTCAGTTTGCCCGCCTTATGAATCGTCAATCTGTTTTTGGTCCAGCTAAACATCAACCGATCATCCCAAGGACACTTCAGAAACCACCTGGAATGGGAACGCTTCAAGAAAGCAACTTTTAGGATTACTACTAAAATCCAAGGAAGCCCAAGCAGTCTGCAACTGAGGAGGCAGAACAGGAATGGAAAAGCACAATGAGTACACAGACATCATAATATACTGAACTCAACAAACTGCAGTGTGCCCATCCTTCCCAGCTCAGCTCCAGAGATGAAGTCAGCATGCCCAAAACTGAGCAGGAGCATCCGCACAGAACTCGCACGCCTTCGGTATCTGGAAATAACTTGTGGATGGTTTGGCACTTTCCAACCAAGGGTTATTTATCATGCTTATCGAGAGCTCTAATTTATTGCCTGTTAGGCATCTGAAGCTAGACAGTAAAGTGTTAATCTCAAAGCGAATGGGAAAGCTGTGTAACAAGACCAAAGAGACTGACAATGCATGGATTTGCAGAGGTCTCCCAACGCACCTACACACACCAGGAAAAGCAGAGAACCAAATGAGCACTGTTTAGTACTGACAGTATGAAAGAAAACACCCCCTGCATTCCAGCCTCATCCCTAATTTATGTGTGCAGGGGGGAAGGGAGCCCCAGGATTCTGTAAGTTACCATGACCAGTTTTACTATTGACTGCATTTCCCTTTTCTCCATTCACTTTTAGGAGTCATTCTCCACACTCATCCCATCTCTCAGAAGTGACCAGGCAACAAAAGCAAAGGCAGCCAGGGGAAGGCATTCCAACTGCCCAAAGCACTTCTCAGGAGTCACCCCACACTGCTTTTTAAAAGATCTTCTCCTTGCTAGGAGAGGGCATTAAAAATATACCATTTCTTGAGAAACACAGGGATGGGATGGAAATATATGCAAGAGAGAAGGAAAGAAAGGGGCTGTCTTTTGTGGCAGTGCCATGAAGCAATGCAAGGGGCAGCTGGTTACGTGGTCCCTCCTAAGTACCAGCCTGCAATACTGCTGCACACAAAGAACACACAAAGCACCCAAACGCAGAGGGGAGGGGAGTTCCTATGATCCCCAGCTAGCTTTGTGCTGGAGCTGGCCCTACCAGAGTCATACACAAACATGCAGAAGCCAGAGATGCAGTTCAAGCAACCCAGTTGGTTTTGTTGGCCTCTGAAAGTCTGGGAAACGTACGCGCAGGGAAAACGTTCAGAGTATTCTCCAACCCCACAGAGAACTGCTCGTCCTCCAGGCCACTGTGCTACAAACAACAAGCACATCACTAAAAAGCTGCTTTCACAATTTCTCCATTTCTTCTCCTCTTTCCAACCATGCCAAACTTTGAAGGAAGAAAAATAAAGCAGTCTACGTAACAGACAAGTCCCAGTTAATTACAAGTTCAACTTCGGATTTGCAAGCCTGACCGATTTACTCACTGTTATCACATACCTTACCTTTAACTTTCTACCCAGTTCCCTAAACCAAAGGCTGGACCCCTCCTCATTGAGCAATAGGAACTTGAACCTTGCTGGCACTGGTTTGATGTATGGCTAATAGTTCTCCGATAGTTTCACTAAGCTCAACAACCAGAGAGAAAAACAACCCCAGTCCATCTGCTCTGCACAAAGGCAGCTGCTCCTGTCTGCAAAGCAATTGCAGTGACATTAAAATTGCAGAAAACAGAACTGAAATAGAATTAAATCTCAAGTTCTTTTACAGAAGTACTACCTGTGAAATGGAACGATAGCTGAACATACAGGTGAAGCGTTTTAGCGAGGTAACAGCAGAAACAGAACAATCCCTTCCTACCAGCACACAGCGCCTTCCATCCGGGAAGCCATCTCCTCAAGCTCCCCGATTGCCGCTTTCAAACCAACCCTGTTTGAAGGCACTTCACAGAAAGCCCACCAGCGGTCCACACAACAACTGAAGCTGAGCAGGGAGCAGCACCCTGAGCGCTTCATTACTTCGTGTCACCAACACCGCTGTGCCTCACTGGGCTGCTGCTGTTTGTGGCTCAGCACTGCCAAGCTCCCACAGCCCCACTCAGTGCAGGTTCCCCCAGCATTTAGCACCCGTTTCCTTTACATCCCACCTCCAGACGAGGCAAGGGCCCAACCAACAGGCCTGCTGCGACTTCCACAGGTCACAACACACACCATAGAAAGGCATTACCATCACCTCACACTTTTTTTGAATGACCTGCCACACATCTCAGTTACACCAGGCAGCTTTTTGCTCAACCACCTGAACTTCATTTGCTGGAGGCAAGAGGGAGAAGAGGAACAACCCCACCTCCAGAGGGCACAGCCGGCTTTGCAAAACATCACTGAGCTCACAACCAACAGTCAACTGCATTTCTGTCCATCTGTACAGCGAGTTCACACTTCCAGCGACAGCTCCCTAGAAGTGACAAGTTGGTAATGCTGAGACAGAAAGGAAACGTGTTTAAACCTCAGCCCACCAGCTTCCTCCCTGACTATAGAGGGAAATTCAATGTCTCCAGCACACACAGCTCCAGGGCCCCTGTGGTGGCACAGGGAAAACAGGACGAAGTCAGAGCAGCCCTGAGAACAGGTGGGATGGATGTGCAACAGCTCAGTGCTTGTCACTGAAAATGACAAAGTTAAATGTTTCATCTCTGTGAAATGAGTTAAAGCATTCACAGATCAGTACAAGCTTTGGGAAAGAATTTTTAAGCCTTAAATTGATTTAAAAGTTGATCACTATGGGCCTGGTGAAGCATCCGCTGTACCACAATTACTGCAACCACTGGACTGCATCTGACCACAGGGGTTTTATTCCTGCTCACTGAGTCTGCAACTGTGTTCTGTAATCCCCTTTATGCACACAGCAGTCACTGTACATTTAGAGAGGAAAAAAGCTAGAGGTGAGCAACTGAGAAGAATCTGAACAGCTGTCCTGAAGCCGTTCCATCTAATTAAAGCACTAAATAGAGTTTGGGGGCTGTTTCTATTTTTTTTTTTTTTATTTTTTTTTTAAAAACCCAAATTAGTTTATTAATAAGAACTTCAGAAATTACTGTGAAAATCTTCTAGTAAACTCATAACAGCGGACAGAAGAATGTTCTCTCAACAGAAACAAATGCAAAGCTGTTTGGTTTCCAGGTAGAAACCCATTAACCCTCATCACCCTGATTAATTGCTTTCTATTTTTAAACCTTGAGAAAGGACATTTCTGCAGCTCCCTTCAGAACACAGGCACATCCCACCTTCCCAGAGGTGGAGCAGCACAGTGACCACAGCAGCACCTTCAGCTGTCGAGGCGCTGCACAGCAGCACAGCTTCCAGGAGCCCAGCCTTCCTGCAGCAGCCGAACGCCGAGCACCAGGGACCACCGAGCTGCAGCCAGAGCACACAGCCATGCATTCACCACACATCGGCCCCGAGGCAAACACAACAAAAACACCCGCTGTCACGGCGGCACAGGCTTCAGCACCGCATAGTGAACAGGCAGGGTCAGACTGCTCCAGCAATGTGAAAACAGAAACTGTGGAGCGAAGGGAGCGCTGGGGGCTGTTTTCAAGTCCTCTGGTGGCTGCCTCACCTCTGCTCTGAGAACGTTCTCTGCACACACCTGAGCCGATCTACCCTGTGATCCACCCTGAAACTGCAGGGAAAGGAAACCTTTCCAGAGCCCTGCACATAAAGAGGAAAGAGGCTCTGAGCATTACCCAGCTGTTACAAAACGGAGAAGCTATTGGGTCAAAACAGAGCCGTTCTTCAATTCAATCAGCTAGACCAGCATGGCAATACCACAAACTCAGTAAAAATGGGCTGCTTAATGCCTAACAGGAATTTCCTACAGTCTCCAAAGGCATCTTCTGTCCTGCAGCTTCAAATACTGTTGCTGGGGATCTTTACAACACTCTTGGAAAGCCTCGTGAGCCTCAAGGCAGTCTAAGAGCTTTGCAAAAGGCCTCAAAGTCCACAACTGAAGAAGGAGCCTGCTCAGGAAGACAGCCGAGACAGTCCCCTCCTCGTGCTGTTTGGTTTTTCCCTTAAACAACATCCTAAAGAATCCACTCAAGCGAGACTCTATGTTAATTTATGAGCTCAGCAAACATATTTAGAAAGACCATCATACACACACATGCAAAATTTTACTTGGAAAAAAGCTAGAGCACTCACTCCTAATCTGCATGCTTCCCCAAACTCCAGTATTCCTTAAAATATGCCAGGAAGTGCCTATTTGCTTTTCCTATTCACACTAATTCAGGTCTATTGTTGGCTGAAACAAAGGTCTTTCAACCCGCATCACCCGTTCCCAGGACATTTGACACCGGTTTATTAATATCATAAACAGAAGAGCCACAAGTGGCAGAAATCCAGGCCCACTCCTGGTACCCGTCTTAAATAACCTCAGAAAGGCGGGTGAATAAATCCCACCGCTGGTGGAGCTGCAATATTTGTTCACAATTAGGAACAAGCAGTTAAAGGTCACGGTTTCTCCTCGGCCCATTCTGCACAACACTGCAGAACACGTTCCCAAGAAACTGCTCAGCTCTGCCCACCAGCAGCACCGCCTGCCTTCCAACAAAAAAGTAACCAATGGCAAAAACCAACATTTCAGCATTTTTAAATACCAGCCAGCTGCTCGACGTGAATGCTGCTGTGGGGCTGCCTTCCAAGTCACAAAACCCGGCTGCTGAGAGCTTCCAGCCTGTGAAATTTGCATCTGCTTGGAGGTAAAAAAGGGGAAGAGCCAACGGGGCCTCCTGCTGGGACAGCACAACCCCTCCCACTGAAGGGCTGGGACGACCAGGATGATCAAACAACAGTTGCTCATCTGAGTAACATCACTTCCAGAGGCTGTGCGCCCCTACACTGAGTTGCTCTCTAATACCATCAGAAGGAATGCTTGGATGTGAGAAAAAAAGAACAGAACAGTGCATCATCTCTGCTTCATATGTAACACCTGTATTTGAAGAAAATCTGAGCGCAATGCAACTGGAAAGCTTTTTCCTTCTGAAAGTATCTATTAAATACGATGCCACCTAACATTTTGGATTTATGGCTCTGGGACGTAGCATCTCCCAGCATACAACAGTCACACCTCACCCGGAGGAATTAACTGCCCCTGTTAAATGCAGATAAAGCAATCCCAAACAGCACAGAACTCTGACAGCATTACTGACACGATAAATGATAGCGGCTGCCATTACAGCAGCGTCCCCCACACACAGAACAGTCTGCAGCAGCCCAGAACGCTCACATAACCAAGCCTTGACCGGTTTACACACACCAAAAACAAGAGCAATAAGCACGTGCTCCTTGGTGCTGCAGCACAGCACTCAAAAGTCTTTTTTAACCCTAAGTGAAATCTGAGCTACAATGCAAGCCCAGTAGAACACGAAGCTCCTGGTTTGCTGGAAGGGAGGAGCTGGCAGTGCTGCTGTTCTCTGCGCCTACGGTGCATCCCTACCACCGAGGAAGAATCTAAAACACTCCTGAAAATGGAGTGATGACTAAGTGGCACAGGAGTACAGGGCCTCCTCCATTTTGAACCTTCTTGCTCCATGTATTCAGTGTCGCAGCTCTGCACCTTTCCAGCACACACGGGTCCTTTAAAGAAGGTAACTGGACCAAGCAGTAACAAACACAGCCCACGCCGGTTACACTGCCAGTACTGAAACCCTATTTAGCTAACAAAATGTACACAGATTTATGAGATGCTTTCCTGGAAGATGATGACAGAAGGGTTAAGCTATATTTGTATCATGCAGAATTTACAGTTTCTTGTCCTTTATACAACTACAGGCAGATCAGGCATTAGTTAATTACAAGGGAATGAAATCAACCCAAGCAGCAATGATCCTTGTGCAGCTCTGCTGGAAAACCCGCAGCCCCGGAGCTCAGCTATGCATGCAGCTCCTTCAGGATGGATCCTGCTCCAACCAGCACTCCGCAGTTCTCATGTAGAACAACACTGACGTTCACATTATACCTAATATCAGGATTCCCCAAAATCTTTTAAAAGAATTAGTGTTACTGAAGCTTTATTTTTACTGAGATAAAGATAACATGCTGGCTCTGTAGCCCTTTCCAAGAACAGGCTAATTACTTCTTGTGGCAGAAGTGTTTTACTGTATTGCCAAGCTGTTTTATTTATACTTTCTCCTTCTTTGGGAACTGTTCTCAACATGCCTGGGAGGAACAAAGAATGTTCTCGAAACATCTTACACTCAGAAATACCATCTAGGTCCTAAAAAAGACAGACGTGTCAGCAGCTAAGCTGCTCTTCCCATTAAGTTATGCCCACTCCACAGCACCAAGCCCCCCCTCCTATGGGTACCCAGGCTACTTCCCATCCAAGACCAGGGTGCAACCCCCACGTGCAAGTTTGACACCAAGCACGATTTTGAACATTATGAAAAAACATCATTCAAGAATACAGGAGGCGATGCTTCAAGCACACGTTTCCCAGGCTGTTCACTGCCCCTGGATGAAGGCTTTTTACTAAACACCCATCAGCAGTAACATGGGAAGCTGGAAGCTTCACATTAAAGGCGGCACTAACGAGCTCCCAAGGCCTTCCCAGTCTCTCTATGGTTCCACCCTCACTCTGTGCTGACAGCCGATAAACAGGTTTGATACACAGGACTGAGCGTAAGGCTGCACAGCACAGATTGCACAAGGGCCGAACTCGCATTCAAGCTCTTTGACTCCTTTTAAATGAGGTTCTCTGCTTGTTAAAATATTCAGTAGCAACAGGCCTAGAGGGACAGCAGCCCTGGGAACCAGGTGAATCACTGAAGTGTTTACTCACCTCTCCAAGCTCAGACGGCTTAGAAGCTTCTCCTCAACACAATAAGACATCTTACTCAAGACAGCTCGCACCAATTAGAACAGAACACGCCTGCACCAAAACGGCCCCTCCATCACTTATCCAAGGGTGCATTCACTGAGATGGCACTGGAAAACCTGCACTACAAAGGGAGCTACGTATGAATTCACATCACCAAATGCCCATTCAGTACAAAATGTTAAAAGGATGCTTTTATTTGGATGGCTGCTCTTTAAAAGAATCAATTGTTTCTACTTCATGCTGTATTTACTTACTACATGGTGTTTGCTTGTATATATATATATATATATATATATATATATATATATATATATATATATATATATATATATATATATATTTTTTTTTTTTTTTTTTTTTTTTTTTTTTTAATTAAAATACCAATATAGCTTCCACACTACTGAGAAAAACACACCTCTTTCTGCCTGCATTTGTGCATTTTATCACCTTTTTCTTCCTTTACTTGAATCAGGTGATGGAGGAGCCCTTGAATTCACAGATCACAGAACTGTAGAATGCCGTGGGTTGCAAAGGCCCACAGTGCTCATCAGATCCAACCCCTGCTGTGTGCAGGTCACCTACCAGCAGCCCAGGCTGCCCAGAGCCACATCCAGCCTGGCCTCCAATGCCTGCAGGGATGGGGCAGCCACAGCCTCCTTGGGCAACCTGGGCCAGTGCCTCACCACCCTCTGGGGGAAAAACTTCCTCCTAAAATCCAACCTCAACCTCCCCTGTCTCAGTTTAAAACCATTCCCCCTTGTCCTATCACCATCCACCCACCCCCCCTCCTGTTTATACGCTCCCTTCAAGTACTGGAAGGCCACCATGAGGTCTCCCCAGAGCCTCCTCTTCTGTAAGCTAAACAATCCCAGTTCCCTCAACCTTTCCTCATAGGAGAGGTGCTTCCAGCCCCCTGAGCATCTCGGCGGCCCTCCTATGGACTTGTTCCAAGAGCTCCATGCCCTTCCTGTACTGTTCTGAGCTCCTGCTCACAGTCCCACACCTCAGCCCATGGAGGCATTCATTCCTCACCTCCATCACAGCACCCGCACCGCAGCACCAGCCACTATCAAAGGCCAAGCAGCCCTCTGAAGACTTACTTCAGGTATTTTCAGGAGCTTGTTTGTGTTCCGAAGTATTGCAGAGCTATTTATGGAAAAAGTCTGCTGGAATCACAGCCAGAATTTCAATAGGCTGCACAGCACAGAAAAGCCAGTAGCTCATTCTGTTTGCAAATAATATATTTGGAAGTAACACGCTGCACCATTGTTCTGCTTGGATGTAACAGAAGCCTCTGGGCAATGCCCTCCTTGATTTGTCACTGAGAATGCCAGCTAAGAGCATGGGAGCATCTTGACTTTCTTTTTTCTGAAGCCATTACAAACACACACAGCAAGTTAGCAGGACGTTAGGAAAATATCAGGATTTGACTGCCTTTTAGAATGAGCAAATGGAACTCTGCAGTCTGGTTGGCATTTCTGTTCAGCAGAAAGCAATTCCTGGAAGCTATCCTGCTGTTTCGCACTCTTCCCATACATTCTTTGACCAGAGCTTTTATTTCAGGGAAAAAAGCCAAGGCCAAGAATTCCTATGGCTCTTCATCTTCAAGTACTGCATTGTAGAACGTGAGAAAGCTTTGCCTATCAGACACATCTGCTGCCTCCTGCTAAGGAAGGAAAATAAAAATAAGAAAAGCACTCTCCCTCCTCTGCATTCAGGTAAGAGGCACAGCATGCAGGTATTGCAGGCAGTGCTGAGGAGCTCACAGGTGCTGCTGGTGTTTGCAGCTGAGACGAACACAATTCTGACTATTAAGAGATTGTGGAATAGGAACTTCTGATTGCTTCACTCACTACGGACAACTTCTGCAGGTGATACAAAATGGAACAGATGCATCTTAACACCTCTGTAAGGCAGGTCTTCATGCCACAGAATAAAGGACCCTACAAATCTGAACAAAACACTGACCGAATTCTTAAGGAAGTTACTTTACATCTCACCTCCTCTAGCTATAGATTAGGATCCTTTCTCTGATCTCAGAGAAGTTCTACAACAACTATAAAACCAAGGTTTGGAGCAATTAGTTACATGACCACCCCGCACAGATCTCCAAGTTTCAGAAGCCCATCTGGACAACAGGCAAACCAGTCTTACAGATAAAGAACACAAAGCACCGAGGGCTGAAATGATTTACTGCCCTGAATCCTGACTCATATGATTGCCTTTCATCGCCTTACTTTTCACTCTCTCTTATCCCCTCAGGACAATTAAACATAAATTTTAAACTTGGTTTAAAAAACAACAACAACAACAACAACACAACCATGCAGTTATTCAAGAAATTTAAGCCCAGAGATACACTGTTTCAAAAGAACAGGAATTGCACGGCACCAAACAGCTTCCACTTTAGTAAGGCTTCTCCAACAAGAATCCCAGCACAAAGGTTACATGACAGAGGAGGGCTGTGCACATGATCTTCCCTGCTGACTTCTTCATAGTGACAGCAGCCAGCAAGGAGGGCAGGTGAAGCCAGAAGTGCTCCTACGCGGGCTGTGCTCCTCTGTGCCATCATTTTTTCCCCCCATCACCATCGCCACGCTTAATCCTCACACAGGAACATTGAGTAACAGCACAGAGGTGACCTCAGAGCACAGTCACAGACGACAATTTAGATCAGAGATTTTCAGGAACAGCAGAGGGATGAGGATGTTACACAAGCAAGCAGGTGAGGGACTCCCAGGTTTGGGATGAGCTTCCTCATGTCAAGCTCCAGGGAGCCGGCAACGACCCCATGCAGTGCTCTGGTACTGAAATGCTGCCTGTTTGCCAGTGACAAAACTGCTGGGCGACGTGCAGCACACGCCCTGCTCCAGTAACAGCACCAGTTAACCCTTCCCAAAGGGGCTGCTGTAGAATGAAGACATTACCATCAGAAATGCATGCTTCAGCCAATGCCTCCAGAAGCAGCTGCCACCTCTACACAGCCAGCCTGGAGGGCAGCATTCAGGCTGCGCTGTGCCTAACTTCTCATCCCATGCCCAGGCCACATTTCAGTACAAATGAGCTTAACAGTAATTACTGAAAGATTTTTTTCAGTTCTTTCAATGTTTCTAAGTGACCCCATACAAGATGCACTACAGACACTGTCTGATAATTTCAGTTTCAAAAGGAGGAGGTCCAGCAACTCTCGGAAGGGTCTGTCAGAATCAGACATTTAGAGTTCAACATTAAAAAAATATTTTAATAGACTGATTTTGTCTGAACATACACAGCCCTATTTCCCAAACTCGTCAAACCACGCAGCATTAACTGTGTGCCTGGACAGCACGCAACTCCCAGAGCTCCAATGCAAGGCACTACCACCAAAAACACAAGGAGAAGCATCCAAACAAAATGCATTCTGCATACCTGGGAAACCAACCTTTCTTACAGCACAACTCTTAAATCCTCTCTTCCTGACCCTGATTTTTTTTCCTCCACAATTAGATGCAAGCCTATCTGCCAGAGGGGTTAACACATGACCCCAATAGGCTGGGCTCCTTAATGGTGCTATCACTTGTGGATTGCTGGGAGGAAAATACATTTTTCCAAAGGATGTCTGACCACATTAATAATTTCTCCTCCAGTGCTTACCAAAAGCACGACAAGTTGGAAGAAAAAAAGCTCACAGCTACTTTTATTTCTGTATCCAAATCACAGCCACACACAGAAACCTCCCGGAGTTGCCTTCAGTAACGTTATCAACCTGTACTAACAACACCTCCCTGATGCCTTGGTTGCTCTCTATACTACAAATATGGTCAGTCTTTATGGTGCTGTGGATTATAAAACAAAGAAAGGTCTGGAAAATATCCTTGTCTGGAAAATACCCTTAAAGCAGTAGAGAATTAAGTGTGTGTGTATATATATATATATATATATAAAAATAAGTATACATACATACACATATATACACACACACACATATATATATACACACACATACACACACACATATATATATATATACACACATACACACACATATATATATATATACACACACATACACACACATATATGTATATGGATGTTATAGAAATGAAACAGCTTCAAGAGCAGCATTTCCTAAGGAACACGTGGAACGAGTCCGGTGCCATCACTAAGTGATGTTATTTTCTGGGGTTGAAACAGGACATCGCAGGTTTAATTGCACACAGCAGCCTCGTTCTACAGCATCTAAATAATACATTAATTTAGATGAAGGAAAAACTCCAAACAAGGGATCAGTTTTTCAAATCATATTAAGAGCGATAAGACACAGCAAGAGATTATCATTCGTTAGATTATCTCAAGTGCTTTACTGTAAAGCAATCAGTAAGTAATCCAGCTCCCAATTAACTGCTATTCTTTTCTACGAGAAACTAAACCATACTGATAACAAGAAAACAACCAAACAACAAAGCTAATGACAATGCCAAACAAGTCCAGAATGGCTTCTCTTTTCACACACTGCTCGTGTGGATGCTGGGGGAAGAAAATCTGTCCTATGCACACTAGTTCTGCTGCAGATCAGCACTGCTGACATCCCAGTGATGGATGGCATTGAGCACAGCATCGCTGGGCGTGCTCTCACACGTGCGACTGGAAAAATCAAGGGCTGTCACAGTGCAATGCAGCTTGAGCACCAGTGTGTTCCTCCGTCCACACCAGGCAGTTCTGCACTCCCAGCCCCCCAGGCACATCTTCATCTCCCTCTCTTTGCACTCTCAGTGTCTGCACACCCACACATCCACGGAAGTTTCAGCTACCATTTAGTTCAGACTGAACTAAAATCCAGCCTGAGATCACCACCACAGCAGTGGTAGCTGATATATTTATTGCTGGCCTTCCAACAGCACAAAGCACATCTCAAACAGCAGAGTTCCAAGTCCCTTCTGCTCATTTAGATTACCATTTGCAACAGCACAGCACTTGGAGATCAGCGTCTTGTACTGACTGTACTTAAAGTCCTACAGGAGACTGACTCGGTTCCAGAGTTCCTCCTCTTCCTCGAGCTGCTTGATCTCTTCGCTCCATGCTGTCACAAGCACACAGCATTGAGAACCAGATCAGGGTTCAGTTCAGCTGAGAAAGAATCCAGTCAAAAGCACAGTTTTAAGCATTTTTCAGCTGGATCAGCTTCCCAGGCGAGTTCATTGTGCAGTTACATGAATGCTGGTGCCAGCAAAGTGGGAAGGAGTGCCTCTTTAAGCAGAAATGCTGCCAAACATGTAGCCATGGCCTAAATAGGCAAGTCAGAAGACAGCAGGAGAAAAAGAAAGGCAAACAGCACAGCTAGGAACACCCAGCTCTTAACTCTTACATCAGCACTGCATCTGCCAGAAGCTCTCCTGATTTTAGGTCTCCCCTGCACACGTTTTGTGAAGCCCACTGTGAGGATAGAAGTAACCAAAAGAGAACCTGGAGGAAGCACCTTTAAAATTCAAAGCCACAGAGCTGTAATCCTGCAGGGCTTCTCCAGACAGCAGAGCTGCGTTCCTTCATATGGCTGCTGTCTGATCATTAACTGCTATATTAACGACACAGAAATAAACTAAAAATCAGACGGGAAAAGGAGCATTAAGTGCAAAAGATCCCAAGAACAGCAGAATGCCACAGAAAGAAATAGCACAACACCGGTCAGCATGACTGCCAAGACATTTCAAGCTGCCATTTAAACCTGTTTGCAGTCCTCGCTCTTCTGAACTAAAGCTACTTTATGGGCACAGTCAACTTAACCCCAGAAGTTAAGCTCCTCACTATAACTGCACCCCAATTTTGGGAGAGAAAGAACTCCTCCTCCCCTCCTACTGCATCAGCGCCTACTGCAGAACAGCCCAACCACTGCTTCCACAACAATGCCACTGTGTTTCTTCTGAGTGCTGCCCACAAGCCCAGCTGGGTAGGAGCCCTCCTTCCCCATGATCCCAGCAGCATCCCTCTATCCAGAGTCAGTTAGCAGCCAAGCCAACAGAACAGGATGTGCCACAGCCGCACAGAGGAGGTTCTGCAGCTCTAACCCCATAACCCTACTAACAGATGCGACTTGACCAGGAGAAAGTTTTCTGATAAGCCAGGAGAAGATAACAAACTTCACAAGGTGGTAAACTGCTCTTTACAGCAGTTCCCGTTCCTGACTTCAGTCTTCCTCACTGTTAATGGCAGCTATTTTGGTGTACTGAAGGCAAACCACCAGCACTGCTGAAGCACAGCTGCTCTGCAATTTGAAGTCAGCCAAAAATAAACACAAAACTACAACTGAAAGTTGTAACATACCTAGATCAAACAGAGAAAGCACTCCCAAACAAGAGAATTGTCAAGCCTTGTTCTTATCTCTGACCACATGCAATTTGTTCAGGGACAGAAATGTCAGGGACTTCATCTGTTCATCATGTCACCAACTGCAACAGCCTATAGCACCATAAAGAAACACAAATAAGCGACAGACCAGCAAAGAAGCACGGACCAGCATCAGAGCAGCAGCACCCAGGCACCGAGGAGTTAAACAACTTGTCAGAGACGATGGGTAATCACTCAGGGCCAAAGCTTAGGACTTAAGTTCCTGGCTTCCAGCCTTGGATGGAGACTATCAGACTTTTACGTATCTTTGGATTACACTTGAAAGAACATTTAGATAGAGCAGCTTGACTCTTTTCCCTCTGCCAAGTAATTAAACAAATTTGACTTAATTTGTTCTGAAGTATGAACTCATTCCATTAAGCCAGCATCCAGTTTTCAGGCAGTCTAGACTTACAGTTCCTAAGTTGTTTCCAAGCAGAGCTGCCACCATGCTGTATCTTGGAGAACTTAACAGAAGAACAAAAACAAACCATGCAACAAAGAAACAGAAGAAAATCTCTCGCCCTTTTCAGCAGCCATTCCCACAAAGGAAGCTTCTAAGAAAATACGGTTATGTCTCCTTTCGAGCACTTCTGGACAGTTAAGTCTTACCTGCAGTGAAACAGGATGGCACCGAGGGGACAACACTCAGGAATTACAGCTTATTGAACACCCTGACCACCGAACTTACAGTCTCTGCTTTCACCACCACCAGAGTTCTGCCTGATCTCGTGTCCCGGCTCTGGATCCCCCAGAGCTGACAGAACAAGATGAGCACATCTGCAGCAGGACTGAGCTCCAGCAAGACAAAGGTAAAGTAGAGAAGTGAGGAAGGCTTCTGTGGAGCAACGGATTTGCTGTTTGAGAAGCAGAGACAGCAGGAGCTGTGATCCCCCTGCCCTGACACAATGGACAGCCACACGACAAAAAAGGCAGCCTTACTCCATCAGCTAGAATTAAACACCCAAAAACGTAATGAAGCTGACGCTCAGATTTCAAACTCAGAACCCAATTTCCGCATCTAACCTCAATGTGACAGAGCCAGGCCAAACCTTACGGCCAAAGAGAAGCTCCATACACACTGAGAGGCTCTTCTCCACTGCTCCTCATGGAACCAAGCCCCTTCCAGTCGTAAAGTCTTTGCCAAAGCAGAGTGGCACAGAAAGGCCCTCAACAATCACCGCCATCTTCACTCCTCAGGCTTTAGTAACAGCTTCCCCCTCCTTTTCCTTCCATCCCTCAAAGAAACACTGTCACATCCACCCACCACACTGCACCTAGAAAGCCAAAAAATTAAGAACTGTCTCATATGACAGTTTGTGCTTCAGCCATCAAACCCACCAACACCGACCCAGAAGGAGCCAAAGCACCTGAAGAGCTGCAGGTGCTCCTACTGCTGAAGATGAGGAGCTCACACCTCACCCAGACGTGCTGGAAGCTGCATACCAGCATTCTCCACAAACTTTACTGGTTTGCTATTATTATCGTATTGTCACTGCTCTCCCTTGGCTTATTTATAGCCAACATTTCAGGGAGACTATCGGGTTAAACGTTACTGCTCGCTGCAATTAAGCCGATGCAGTTTTACTGATGGACACTCCCTGGCTTACGTTAACTTTTCTATTTAAATATCCCAACATTCTATTAAGAACAGGAAGAAAACAGACAGTGAAACTCCTTCCATTTCAGTTTTGTTTTTCCCCCTTCACTTTCTGTGAGTGAAGTTTCAGTATTCCACAAAAGTCAGCTTTCTAAATTTGAGTTCCAATGCCATTCCTTAAACCAGAAACCCACACCCTGGCACTGCCCTCACCCATAGGGGCGAGCAGAGCCACACTCATTAGCTTGCAGACCACAGCAGTTAAAGGACCATTGAAGTTTCAGACAGCACCATTTTCTTAAGGTTTGGCTGTGGAGCCTGCCACAAGAAAGCAGACAGGGGAGGGAAAAAGGTCAGAGCAGGCTCAGAGCCACTGACAACTTGTCTGCTGGTATTCTGAAGGAGGACCAGAAGCATGCAAAACTGCTGCTCTAATTCTACAAGAACTACACAAGGCTCCATCTTGTTCAAGTGAGTCTAACTTAAAGCCAGAAATGTAACTTAGAAAAAGAAAAGGTTTAAGTTTTAGCTTGATGCACTATTAACTTTTACAGCAGCATTATGGGGAAACATTACAAAGCTCAGCAGGAACCCCAAGGATTGCATGGAAGGTAAAACTGCATTACAGTTACGACAGCCGGTTCCCAATGAATTCCAGCAAGCATCCTGAGACCCAGACACCCAGAAGAGCTCAGAACTTCAGCTCCACAGATTACAACCAACTATAACTCCAACTCCAAGATCCTGTCCCAGGGTCAGATGCAGACACACACATCAGACGTCCAGCAGTGCAGTGAAGCTCTGGGGTCTGCACTGTAAGCTGGCAATGACACCGAACTCTTCCCTGGATCACAGAACCACAAACCTATATATTCCATACTCCAAAAAACATTCTGGAGAGCATCAGGACTGGCTTGCCAGCACTGAAGGCAGCTAAGCTCGTTCCCTTGCAGCAGAGGCTGCCCTGACCTCCACCTGGGCTCACAGCTCAGCTCACCCGCCAGGAAGCAGAAAGCTTTGCAGTCACCTCTCATGGTGCAAAGTACGAAGCCCTGCAGCAGCAAGGGAGCCAAGGACAAGCTGCTTCCTGACTCCTGCCTTCCCACATCCCTGTAAAAGCCACTACTGTAGCTCATTACTATTACATGCAGTCAGAGTGTCTGTTTAATGAAGAATTATTTGCAAGCATCTGCCACACAACCATCACTCTTTCAGTATTTGCACCTTGAGGATTTAGCTTGATATGCAATAAAAATAAAGGTTAGAGAATTTAAACTCGATCAGAGGAAAAACTTACTGCTTTTAACAGTAGTTCACAGCTCGTGCCTCTAAAGATACTTTTTCAAAAACTCTTAAATTAAGCTTTAAAATAAACTTGCAGTTTTCCTGCTTCCAAAGGCCATCCTTCAGCTCACAAAGTGACAGCAGCCTTTTAAAGCACCTTGTCTGCCACATGCTGTAGCTAATAAATAAAATCAGACTCTTATTTTCTGCCTTTTAAAATTCATCTGAATCACACAGAATGGAGAAATAAAGGGAACTGCAGCTACTGCCCTGCTAAACCCAACATTCATCTCACTTGTCAGCAAGTCAAAGCACTGGGGATCATTAAAGAAAAGTTACAAACTGCATAATTGACAAGGCCAACTGCCTGCAAAGAAACAAAAAACACCTCCTGATCTTACAGGTGGTATCATGCAAACTTGTGGCCAAATGCACTGAGAAGTCCAGAACTTTCCCAAAGCAGAGAGGAATGCAGAAGCATTGCCCACAGCAGGAGCAGCCGAGCAGGACGCAGCAAGTGGGACTCCTCCAAGGATGCCCGACCAGGTAACAGCAAGCACATCTCGTGCAGCCACTATCAGAAGCAGCCATCTTGGTAAGAGATGACACTTGTCACTGCCAAGGTGTATTTACGCAGTTTCCATGTTGTTTCTAACACAGACCCCCCCCCCCCCCCCCCCCCCGTCAGCTTCGAGGTAAGCAAGCACACAAAATATTCTGATTTCATCCTCCTCTGGTTCATAGAAGCTGGGGAGACCGGGAAAAGTCACTCCATCTTTATCAAATACCTGGATCTTCAAAGAATACCAACATTAATTAATTGCTACACCACCTCCCTGTGGAACGCAAGCATCACGTGCCCCACTTTGCAGATCAGGAACAGCAGAAAGCAAAAGCTGAGTGATGGGGAATCTAACAGTTTGGGAAAACAGCTACAGTGAGCACTTCAGAAGGCTGAATGGAGTCCTTCAAAGCACGAGGAGAACCCTGCTGGTGTGCTCTGATCCTGACTAGAGGGCTCTGAACACACACAAATGTCCATCTGCTGTACCCAAATTGCATATGATTGAGATTGGAAAGATTAAGATCTGAAGAGCAGCTATAGGAAGCTGGGGGGGAAAAAAAGATACTCTGAAAGATTGCTCTTACCTTCTGCTACATCATCATCCACAGCGCCTTTCACCTGAGAAAAACACCACTGAATGTCATTTCCTCCTCCGGCTCCTGAAAAACACAATACAAAAATGAGACCCCCCAGCGCAGCAGGAGCCGCCAACCAAAGCTTTCAGACAACACTGCTCACACCCACTTCCTCAGCAGCGGGGCTGGCACGGCCGCCCCTCCCCACCTTTTCCCTTTACAGATATTGTTTTCGTCCCCAGCAGTTCGCTGGCATCCAAAGCAGATTTAGAGGGAAAGAGCAGAGGCAGAAGTGGACGGGAGCAGCTCGCAGGGCTTCACACCGCTGGCACCAAACCCACAGCGGGCACTCAGCACCAGCATCCTATTTCAGAGAGCTGCTTCCTACTTTAGAAATCAGAGCCCTCTCCCAGCACACACAAAACTTGGTTGGTAAGCAGCAGAAAAGCTCTGAGTTCTCAGAACATTTCAATCGACACAAACCAAGCATGCCAATCATTCCCTCCCCTTCCAAAAGCCCCGAGCTGAACTTACATGCTGAAGGCTAAAGAAAATAATTCTACCACAAGTTTAGCTCTCTTAGCAGCAGTAATGAAAGCAATTATCAGCTTAAAAAAAAGCAGCAAACCCCAGCAGAAACACAAAGCAGCAATGCGAGGTAATGAGCTCTACTACCATAGAACACGGATCGGAGAGAAAACTTCAGGAACATCCCTGCCCCGGTGGGAGGCGGCGACTCATTTGAACCCTGAACCAAAACACGCACAAAAACCACCACCCATTTCTTTTGCACTGCATTCTGAGCAAATCACCGCCGGGCTGAGGACACACAGGAAGGGGCTGACATGGGCCTGCCCTGCTGCCTCACCATTTGTGTTTGCTTTTTTTTTTTTTTTTTTTTTTTTTTTGGCAAGCCAATGTCAAAATGGAACTTTTCCTCAACGCAATTCAAGCAGCCTGAGCAACAGATGGCATTTACACGTTAATCCAGAGGGCTGCAACCGCTCCTGGCACAACAAAGAATGCAGAAGGGATTTCACCCCTCTCCTATATCCATCCGATGGGTTAAAAAAAGAGCAAAAGAGGTGGGAATCCGGAGCTCAAAGCTGTCCTTCCAAAGGCAACCCAGCGCTTCAGCGACGCTGAATGCAATCGGTGGGTGCTTGCTGCTCGCTCTGCTTTCCTTCCTGAAGGATTACAGTGAAGCAAAGCACGCAGCCGGTGAAGGCTACAGCAGCACTCAGCTATGCCAGAGATGCCAAAACGCCTTTAGCAGCAACGGGGCTGCACCCACATCCCCCCAACCCCGCACAACCCGCTCTCCTCCTCCTCCTCCTCTCCAACCTCCTCCTCCGTCATTCCACGCTGCCATGGTGCCTGCTGCTAAGAGGTGACGGCTTGTAAGAGAAATCAATCACTGCCCTCTTCGCACGATGGCGAAACGCTGCCTTTCGCACGGCTACCTCGAACCGTGGCATTTTCTCCCTTTATTTTTAATAAAACAAAAAGAGGAGGGCGGAGCGTGGGAGAGCGGCGGAGGGAGGAAGAGGCGAAGCACAAACCGGCACGGCCGCCCTCGCTCTGCTGGAAGGGCGATGCAACCTGCAGGAGAAGGAACGCGTTTCCAAACGCAACTGCCAGGAAAAGTGAGGAGGAAGAGATCCCTCATCGCACGCAGCTCCGGGATGCGAAACGGGGAGCGAGCAGAGAAGCGATGAGAAGGGACGCCCCGAAAGCCCGCGTTCCCGTATTACAGCCCGTCACTGGCAGAGCTGCGCCCGCAGCCCCAGCGCCAAGCGGCCGGGAGGGCGGCGGGCAGAGCGCCCAACTTCCCCGCCGCTCCCTCGTGCCATTTTCAGCAGGCCGGCAGGAAGGGACGCGGGGCCGGCCGGGCAACCGTCGACCCGGGGGCGGCTCCGCTGTCGCGGCCCGACCACCGCCGCCTCCCCCCCCCCCCACCCGGCCGGCCGCAGCCCCACCCGCGCCCCCCGCCCCGCGGCAGCCGCCCCTTCCCCTTACCTGCCATGTTGGGCTCGCGAGAGCGGCCGCGGCGGGTCGGGCGGGCTCGGCGCTACGCGGCGGTGCCGGCGGTGCCGCGCTCGGGGCGGCCGCGGGGGGCGGATGGCGGCGGATGGCGGCGGGGGTGCGGCCGGCTCCGCTCCTGGGGCTGCCCCCGCTCCGCGCCTCGCTCCGGCCCCCCCCCGGCAGCTCCACTTTCAAAATGGCGCCGGGCGAGCTGGGGGTGACGTCACTCGGAGGGGGGGCAGCGGGGCGGGGGGGGCGGGGCGGCGCGGCCCTGCGCGGCTTCCGTAGCGTTGCGTCGCTCCGCGTGTCTGCGCTCCGGGCGCTCCCTGCGCTTTGCTCATTCATTCCCTTTTTTTTTTTTTTTTTTTCTCCTTTTTTTTTTTCCCCCCTCCCCCCCCCCCCCACCATTTCCTTGCGCTGCCGTCGCACCCGTGTTTCCCCCGCCCTCCTGGACGCTCTCCGTCCCACCCGCACCCTCGGGCTCTGATTTCACCAGGAGCCCTCACTGCCGTTCCCCCCTCGGAGCCATTTTTAGCTGCCTTTCCCAGCGCAGAGCCCCGGCCCGGCCCTCCTGCACCCACCGGTCCCGTAATTAACGCACAGCGCTGCGGCCATCGCTTCGGCACCATCTGTTGAAGACCTCGTGAAAGTCATCGGTTGGCAGATATTTGTGCAAACGCTGCCATTCTTGGCCGGCAGGGCAGGGTTTGCTCATCCAGGTTGCGCTTTGAGCATCATGAGCTCATCCCGCAAACCGGGCACTCCATCGATGTGCCTCCACGCGACTCTCCCACACTGCTCGTGCACTTCCAGCTCAAAAACAGACTGCTCAGCTCCTCATCAACCACAGCACAACACAGACCATAGAATGGTTGGAAGGGACCCCAAGGATCATTGAGTTACGACCCCCTGCCACAAGCAGGGCCACCAACCTGCAGACCTGCTAGCCCAGTTTGCCCAGGGCTCCATCCTGCTTCCCTTGGAAACCTCTAGAGCCAAAGCATCCACAGCCTTCCTGCATTTGGTGCACTGAGCACCCCCAGACAAGCTCCCCATGGTGCACACCAGAAACCCAGAACCAGTCCAGCCTGCAGGTTGCTTTGTAGAAAAGCATCTTTATCAGTACATTCCTCAAAGGCCATGCGTGCACATCAAACAATTCATGGGAACAAAAAGCAGTATTGGAACTCACCACATATGGTGTGTGCTTTAGAGAGGCAACTCACCTAAGTTTGGGAATATCTGGAGCCACATGTTTTGCTTACTCCATTTTGAGAACAAGGCAGAAACCTAGAGAAGCAAACACATTGGAAAATGTCCACAATCAAGAGCTCCTCCTGGATCACCGTGGTGCTGAGGGCCTTCCCTTAACACATGGCCCACATTTCCCAGAGCTCGGCACAAATCCACCCAAATCTACAGACCTCTATTTTCACTTTATTCCAGAGCTGGCACAGAAGCTGCCATCCCTCTTGCTTCAGGCTCCCTTTAAGCCATCCTCACCCCTACACAGAAGGAACTGTTCCAAGAAAAGCCCCATTTATCCATTGCATTCTGTACTACTACTGTAGAATTTGGCCCTTGTAGCAGAACGAGCATTGTTGAAAAGGACTTGCAATTAGCTCTGTAATATAAATTAATGAAGCTTTAGCACATACCTTATAATTAGAACAAAGTTCCTCTTAGAAAAGTTTTAATATCACACTGCCAGAACGAAGGATCATAATTCCAACATTTCAGGTTTTTGTTTTGAGCTAACTGAGCTATAGAACATAATGAAGTATAATAAATAATTAACATTAAATCACAGCCATGGTAATTAGCAAGACATCTTGGGAATCACAGCCTTTGCTCGCTTGGCAATTCAGGCACACATGTTCACCATAGCATTAATGGTTGGGGCAAATTAGCAGCAGCATTTTGCAGCCTGCACGTTTGTAAGCACATACAGAGGACCCTTTGATTTCACTGCAGTTTAAGCATTTCTTCAGGTGCTCTGGGGAGATGGTAACTGCGAGATGTTCAGTTTACACACAACCAACAGCACAAAGCTTCCTTGGATGTTTGTTCTAATTATGCTTGAATCATTAATTCTTGCTACACATTGAACCCCTTGAATTCAGAGCAAAGGGCCGCATCCAGGAAATGAGAACAGTGCAGGGACAAAGACTCACAGAAAAACATCTCCAGTTGCTCATTAAGGACCAGTACACAGGCAGCAGGCAGCTCACAGCAGCATCAGGAGCTGCAGAAGTTCAAACAATTTAAAACTGAAATGTGACCAATGGCCAATTAAAAACTACACATCGGCGTCAAGTCACTGATCAAACAGCTACGGCCCCAAGAACTGTGTCACCAATCCATTTTCTATCTGCTTCACTTTCCTAGTAATTTGACCCGCTAGACAAGACTATAATGAATTACAACAACTCACTTCAGAAATAAAGGGAGTAATTATCACCAAAATTATCACTGGAATTGAGTAATAGCTGGGTCACTGCAAGTTAACAGCAGGGCGATGCGATTCGTTCCTGCTGCAGTTCCTTGGGACTTCATATGGTCTGAGCACAAAGTATCTCAGCAACAGGGGTTTCTGCTGCTTTTTGGGAGAGCAATGCTTGCTGGCATTCACCCCACGTTTCCCCATTCTTGATTTCACGTGACTGCCTCTATGCACGTAGCCACTTAATTAACAGCCATTATCAAAACAGCACTCTGCCTTTAATGCTGCCAGGTGGAGCTCCATACAAGAGGTCAGGCAGCCCCTGCTTTTTGATAAGTAAGCAGCTCATGCAATCTCTAAAGTGTCAACTTCATTGGATTAAAGCTCTGCTATAACAAGGGGAAGCCTCAGCTTTCTCTTTCAAGAATTACAAAGGATTTTTTCTTGTCTCCAGTCTGGTGCAAGCAAACTGAAAGACTAATTAGACTTGGAAAGAATTTTGTGCTTTCATTAAAGTTGTAGTTTGCAAGACCGGTTTAAAACCAGCTCTGAACTTGATCTGTTTAGAGCAGGTTTAGATTGTAACGGCTGAAACCACAATTTGCAAAATATTAGTTTAAAGGATTGGTTAAGCCCAATTTACAGAGGATTTGCACACCTGAATTTTGGCAGGAGATTTATTTTAAAGAACTTAAAATTCTTTAGATTCTATCTCCTGAAGAATTGCAGCCAAGAATGCAAGGAAAGCAGGGCTTCTGTGAAAGAAAAATGGTGCTGGAGGTAATGGGCAGGAAGCACCTGTTGGGGGGGTAGCAAAACGAGCGTGTTTTAATTAGGAGGCATCCCAGAATCTTCTAGCTAAAAGAAAAAAACAGTAGAAGAGATGGCTAGCTTGACATCCATCCAAAGCTACATTCTTACCACCTTCAATTTTCTCACTAGGTTTTGGTTAGTTCTGGTTGCTTCTAGGGGAAGGTGAATCTGACCACAAAATAAGAGACTTATGATGGGAAATTAGCTTGAAATTGAAAGCATGGCTACAGGGCAAGAGAGGAGATCCACCTGACACAGGCTTACTGCTTCTTATCATCTGCTAGGAGGGATTAACAAAGCATGCAGTTCAGGATCACCTGGAACCTCTTCAGCTTCAAATCTTCCACCTCAGGGTGATTTGATCTTAAGCCAGAGCTCTGAAACCTGTGAGCAGCAGAAAACAGACCACATAAACAGCAAAATAAGACCAGAGGAAAACAGAAAGCTTAAACTGAGCACTAGAAACGCAGAGCGAGACATCCAGAAAGCACTTTAGTCTGGTGAGAGCAGTTGAACACCAGACTGCACTGCAAAAAAAAAAAACCTTTCCCTACTGGGAATATTCTCAGCAGAGCTGCTCTGTGCCTGAGGGCAGAGCTGCTACAGCCTTTCCCAGCCCCAGTTTTCACCACTGATGCAGAGAATCTCCATTCCTCAGCTTGAAAATGCACTTTCTTTGTACCACTTCTGAAGATGCTCCAAAGAAGATAAATCCAAACACACAGAAGGATTCAAAAACTATTTGCTTGGCTGCTGGAAGAAAGATGATTAACGTTCCTCAATCTTGGAATATATTGAGATAGACAGAGCAAACATTGCAGTAACACAATCTTTACATGATTTTCTGGAAAAACACCATTTTGTGCAGAGACTTAACTGAGAATCTGCTGCATCACCCAGGAGCACAGAGCAGTTCCCAGGTGAGAAGGGCTTTGCTCACTACCACCTTAATGAGGCACTCGGCAGGAAGGGGAGGAGCTGAGACAAGAAACATGAAGGCCATTGCCTTGCTTTTTGGTTTTTTCCTTTTTCTCTATTTTTTTTAACCTCTACACTCCTGACCTCTATGCTAAAATTTTTATTTTGGGGGGAAGGGTCGCAGTGGTGTTGAGGGAGCGGAATTGCTCATTTACTAGTGAACTTAAATAGGTGATGTTAGTAATAGCCTCAGAAACCTCTGTGAAACAAATCCCCTTAACAAAGGCAGGAAGCTGAAGCAAGCGTGTTACAAACATCGCTGTCTGTGGGATTTCCCTGTTACCTTTAATAGTGGGGTTCAGTGTCTTCTATTTTAGATCCTTCCTAAAGCAATGTATCTGTATGCATTAATTAACAAGCTGTTATCCTTTGCTGTGTGTTGGAATCACTACGCCTGCGCAGGTTTATTTCAAAAGGTGTAAGTAAATAGAAGTCTTAGTTTGAGTGCTGTAGTTATTCTCTGAGTATCACTGAAGCTGTTGATAAAACGTGTATAAAAGCCAGTTGATCTGAAAAGCTCCACTGGCTCTTTGGAACTGTGTTTTTCTGCTACTTTAACAGGACTTTGCAGTACGGAAATTAACTGCCAGCTCCATGGGTTCCAGCAGGGCGTGCGCTCAGCACACAGCGATCTGACTGCGCCAGGAGAAACGTTCCTGGAACGCCACGGGTTGTGGGGAGAGATGACTGGATATAATCTGGATAAAATGCCCTTCCAGTCGTTAGACTTGAGTATTTTTGCTCTTGATCCTCCAGTGAAGCCTCATGCTTTTGGTGTCTCGTTGTGCACAGAGGGTGGTTTTAAACTGAGACAGGGGAGGTTGAGGTTGGATTTTAGGAGGAAGTTTTTCCCCCAGAGGGTGGTGAGGCACTGGCACAGGTTGCCCAAGGAGGCTGTGGATGCCCCATCCCTGCAGGCATTCGAGGCCAGGCTGGATGTGGCTCTGGGCAGCCTGGGCTGCTGGTTGGTGACCTGCACACAGCAGGGGATTGGGACTGGATGAGCGCTGTGGGCCTTTGCAACCCAGGCTATTCTGTGATGATTGTAGTTTCTGGGAATCTAGAGGGAAACACAACTTCTAAATCAAAACAAAGGGAAAAAGAAAGGGAAAGGGAATGCAAAGAGCCTCAAGATATCTCTTTAAAATTCTCTTGATTGAGATTATATGTGCTGAGTATGAGCAGTAGCAGTGCTGCTCTGCTATTCCTGGAGTCACATATACAGAAAATGCCTGTGCAGGTCACCAGCACCATTGGTTGTAGTCATCCATTGACTTATCCCTTGAGGTCCCTTGACCTTTTGGTTTCATTTTTCATTTCATTAATAACAGCACCGTGTTTCCAAGGCAGTTTAAAGTTTTCAAACTTTTTTTTCCATTTTGGTGAACAGTATTCAAGTCTTTGGAGCTGAAACTGTTGGGAAACACCCCATGCTTTGCTTTGCTTTGCTTTGTTGCCCAGTTCTGGTTGCAGGTTTGTAAGTCTGAAGGTAATGCCAGGAATGAACTGAGAAGGGAAGGAAGGGAGGCTGAAATAGCAGACTGAATTGTTCCATTCACATGGCTTTTCTGCTAGGGAATAAGTTAACACTGTAAACAGGAGAGAGGTGTGGTTTGCAGATTGGACAGGAAATCCTTAGTTCTAATCCTTGCTGTGTTGTTGATTCCCTTGGAGACCTCGAGCAAAAGCTTTCTGCTCCTATTTTTTTCCTTGGAAATGAACTGGGGATGACAGCACTTCACGAGCTTCTAGGAGCAGCCTTTCAGTTAAAACATTAATAACGTGCTTTAAAAAGAGCTCATAGTGCATGGGCTTGAAATCAACTTGGCTTCGTGCTTTAGGTTATTTCCTTACCCTGCTCTGAGCTCCAGGGACCTTTGGGGGCCCAAACAGCCTTTGTTTTTCTTGCTTGTAACAATGCAAAGCAGATGATTTACCCAGGATATAAGGAAATGTAGCCCCACCAACAGCCATTGTCCAGAGTGATTCGTGCTCAGGCATTGCTCTGCTGCCCTTAGCACGCAGTGTGGCTGCATTTGGCCGCAGTGCCAAAACATATCTCCTCTCATTCTCTCCTTTGGTAAAACCAAAATGAGGCTCACGTCTTCATGCTTGAAGAGGGGAAATGGCTTTAAACTGTAAGGGCGTAGATATAGACTGGATATTAGGAAGAAATTCTTTACTGTAAGGGGGGTGAAATGCAGGAACAGATTGCCCAGAGAGGCTGTGGATGCCCCCCCCCGGAGGCATTCATATCCAGGCTGGATGAGGCTGCGAGCAGCCTGGTCTGGAGGGAGGTGTCCCTGCTTACAGCAGGGGGTTGAGATGATCTTCAAGGTCCCTTCCAACCCAAACCATTCTATGATTCTATGTCTATCCACTTCCCCACAGTAGCTTTTGACGCAGTGCCCGATTCCGATTTGGTCTCATAGGAATGGATGGAAATCAAGGAAATCCCACTGCCTGCAGATTTCAAGGAAAGCTGATAGGCAGACAGATTGATTTGAGCGTGGGCCTCATTAAACTTCAGCGCATCCATCCGGGCAGAGTAGTGCTATAATGCTTCTTGTGGCAAAAGCCTTAATCCAAGTCTGCATCCTACTGGACCCCAGAGAACCCAGCTGTAAGGCTCAGGGATCAGACATGCCAAATTCCTCTGCTTGCAGAACTGCTTTTTGCAGCTTTTGCTGTGTGCAGAGCCTCCCCTACTTGCCCCCTGTTGGTGACATTGAATCCAAGGCTGAATAGCTCTGAGGCAGAGAACTGCAAGGTTGGAATCAGTCAGTTTGTCAGGTTGCGTGTTTATCATAATTGTAGAAAGTTGTAAGAGTCTGACCATAAGCTAAATGAGAGATGCTCTTTAAAAGAGAGCTGTTTTCCAGGCAAATTTGAACAACAAAACAGTACTTCTAGGTATTCAGTGCTAGAAAGTTGCCCCTCCCCAGTTAAAAAAATAAGGATTTTCTGATTTGAGCGAAATTTCATCCTTACACAAACTTGATTACAGTCCAAACTGGACAGCAACTAAAATATTTTCAAATTCCCACCAACTGGAAGTTCCCTGTGCTCTGCAGGGGCTCTAGGAAACCAACAGCCTTATCAGATGTGATTCCCAGTAGCAGGCAGGAAATCAACAAGAACATCAATTCATGGGGCAGCTACAGGGGGTTCCCGTGGGGTCACTCTTCCCCCTGCACCACCAGAACTGTCTTTGCTGCTAAATACCATAAACCCTCACAATCCATGTCAGCAAACCAAACCAATCGAGGTCTGGCTCTGCTCCTCCATGGACCCTGCAGAAGCAAAACTCTGGTTCCTCTTGGTCTTAGGCAGTCCTGACTGAGCAGAAATCTTATTGATGGGGTGAACACAAAGATGAGTTTATTCAAAGACGTTGTTGGCAATTGTGCTGCACCCAGAGACAAAGCTAGTTCTAACCCTGTATTTAAAGAGTGGATGTAACGTCCGTGAAAGGATCCAAGATAGAAGGAAGGAATGATGTATTCCTCTGATTTGTTTTCTAATACGTATTCCCCACAAGAGTCTTAATTCAAGTTCCTGCTCACCTCACCTCATTCCTGCTCACTGCCCCTAGCATTAAGGATCCTGACTTCTTTCTGTACCTCTTGATGCTACGTGAGTGACACTAAATATTCCTTGCTAAGTAAGGATTGACGTTCCCTCAGATTCCTGTGCAAAATGTAGGTTAGGTTAAGATTCAATGCAGTGTCAGAAAAATTGCAAAAAACATAATAAAAACATCAGATAAAATTGCTTGGGAAATGCCGGGTAGAAAGCAAATACCTTTGGTGGAATATAAAAATAACTCTATGAACAAGAGCAGCAAAGAGATGCAGGGACCATAAGCACTGTAAAAACACGTAACATCTGGAGGAGAAGAAAGCCTTTGTCCCTTTAAATGTCTACAAGGAGTCACGATCTTGATTTTTTTTTATATTCCCATCTGAGAAGGTGTAGGATTTCAAGGGATGTGCCAAGCACGAGGACACGAGGCTGGATGGCTGCAATGGGCACCGGTTTGGTTATTTTTGGACACATGAGCACCCTCGTCAGTGACGCCAGGGTTGCAGCTGGAACAAAGAGAGGCTTCTGTTTTGTCGTGGAGATAAAACTTGAGTGGACGCGAGGAGGAGGGGCAGCGAAGGGCAGGAAGGCTGCAGGGCCTGAGCCGCATCACGTTTTGCTAACAACAGCATCCATTCATGGCTTAATTAAATAGTTAATTAAGTTCCGTGCGTGGACTCGATAGAACAATTAATTGTGGGCTCGTTGTGTTTTTCAATCTGTTGAGGAAAACAGAAATCAATTCGCTGTCATTCCCTGGGTGTTGCCCACCTCACGGAGCACCGATCGATGTCACATCGTTGGCTGCCCTTCATGGCACGAGCGGGCCGTGCTGCATGAGATCCTCAGGCGCCGGGGGAGGGTTTAACGTGGACCAGGAAAACAGCCCGAAATAGGAACAGCAGTGTGTAGGATGGTTTTTAAAAGAGGGAGTGTTGGTATCGTGGTTGGAGCAGGGAGAAGAGCAGGGAGAAGAGCTTGCAGTTTATGCGACAGTCAGCTTCCAAACGTGATTTTGGTGAGGACCGGACAAAATTCTCTCAAATGCTTCCAGTGGAAACCCCTCCGCTCTTTTCCCTTTGTTGAAATGTGTTGTGAGTCCCCAGAAATAACTCGTAGAGGTCAGATCCCTCCCATTTATATGTTCACAATGGTATGTGGCATTTCAGCTAATGCTTAGAGCCAAGAATACCTCCAAGTTCTTCAGGGCAGCTCTGGGTGTTTGTCCTCGATGAACCCAACGCTGGCGCTCAGTGTGCGCACAGGGCAGGAGCTGCATCAGGCTGCTGGGGGAATTTGAGACAGGAGGTCATAAATACTGGACAATTTCCATTCTAAGTCGTGCTTGATGAATGATGAGCCAACATGGCTCGTAGAGCTGCTTTTGCTTCAGGTAGGTTTCTGTATTAATTACATTCTAGTTTAACTTCCAAATCAGAGCTGGATGAATGACTCAGCTGCTATTTTATTGCTACCCTTTCAATTTTGGGTGGGAAATGTTTTATATAACTGCATTGTGTCACGTTTTCAGCTGAGAAAAGAGATCTTATTTTGCTCCTTCATGTCCTGAGAGACCTTCTAGCCTGTAAAAATGACAACGTTGCGTTATCCTCTCCTATTAGGCATGTGAGGAAATATATCCACTGATTGTTTATCTTCCAAAGAGATGAAAGATCACGACTGAAATATTCTCCTTCCCTTCCTCCCCACCTTTATCTGCCCTATATCTATCCAGGACAGTAAGGAATGCTCAGGAGTTTAGAGATGAAATGTGTAAACTTTCAATGCTGGGATCCCAAATTTGAGATCACTGAGTTGTTACCATTTATCAGCTGTTTATTGGTCTGAAATGTGATGAGCTGTCTTTGATGAGCTGGGTTTCAGTCTGATTCCTGTGGGATGGCACCCCTGCTGTGTGCAGGTCGCCAACCAGCAGCCCAGGCTGCCCAGAGCCACATCCAGCCTGGCCTCGAATGCCTGCAGGGATGGGGCATCCACAGCCTCCTTGGGCAACCTGTGCCAGTGCCTCACCACCCTCTGGGTGAAAAACTTCCTCCCAGTATCCATAAACCTCCCCATCTCACTTTAAAACCATTCCCCCTTGTCCTATTGCTATCCACACTTATAAATGACCAGGTGCTACTACTTGGCTCTAGAATAGAGATCTCTTCGGTTCAGAAAAGGCTCATTCACACCTGAAACAATTCTGTACAAATGTGGCAGTGCTGATCTCTCCCCTTCCTCCATCCTCTGAAAATAAAAGGGGCTCCCAAGCACACAGGAGGTTCCATCTTCTCCTTGCAGCATGGTGCCAGCAATGCAATCTGAAGATCCTTGCTCTGTTGCTACGTGCACTGTGGATAAAAGCAGAGAACTTCAGGCAGTGGTTAAGCCAGTGCTCTGCACAAACTCCAGTTTGGTGTTAATTGCTAATAGCTTCTTGTGGAGATCACACTAATCATTTTAAACAGCCCGTAGAGCACAGAACAAACATCTAACAGAGGAATGTAAGAATTACCAAATTCCTTCCTTCCTGTCAGCCATTTTGCACAGTATGTTTCAAAGAATATATTAGTTATATTGTTCCAAAGGCAAAGAAACCCCAAAGAAAACATTTAGGGCAAAAATAGGCCCTTTCAGAGGAGCCTCATAATAAACCCTAACAGAATCTCAGTCAAGCTCTGAAAGGAAAGGTTTGTTTTATGGGCAGTGATATACCTATCAAAAGCTATAAATTAGCAGTACACATACCCTGCTCATTATTAAGCCTTGTTCAGGCACGATTACAACCCTTCTGTTGGATGTTTTTTTCTCCTTTAATCCATCCTCATGTTCTATATTGCTGCCTGTGCTGGGTGACAGCACCATAGGAAAGTAATCAATTCCTCGAAGGTTTTTCCCATTAGGGGGTTTATCTATCAGTGCTGTATTTCAGTAGGAAATGCAGTAATGCTGCCACCTATGGAAAATTTCCCAAACCTGACCTTTGCAGCCCAGCAAACGCTTCTGCAGCTGTGAAAACAGGATCTGAAAGTGCACCATTGATCTGCAGATAAAACCATGCATTTGTTACGGGGTCTCTGTTAATCTAGACGTGAGGTGGCTCAAATTCTCTTCCTTTCAAATGAATTAGTTTTGAAATTGAAATTGTTTCCGGAAATTGGTCCTTAAGACAATATTTTTGCTTGACGGTGGCACCTGAAGGCCTCAGCATGAAATACCACTGCCCCATGATGGTAAGAGCTGTGAAAACACCAGACAGAGCTGGGCAGCGCTTCCAGCCCCCATCTTTCCTCATAGAGGTGTGGAAGATGTCAAGGAAAATTAAGTTCTTCAAGGATCAATCTGACTTCTGCACACATGCAACGAATGTGTTTGCTTTGGGTGATGCTGCGGGGTGTTTGCTGTGGGTCGGTGCAGTTCTGCAGTAGCAGCTGGCCGGGATGTGGGGTGTCGCACAGGACAAGATCCTGGAAACGCACCAGGAATGTGCTGAAAATCATAGAATTATGCAATCATTACGGTTGGAAAAGACCACTGTGATCATCTCATCCAACCATCCACCCACCACCAGCATTGCCGTGTCCCCACGTACCACATCCCATGGTTCTGGAGCACCCCCAAGGACAGTGACTGCACCACGTCCCTGGGCAGTAGTGCACCCCCTATGCCAGTGCCTGACCACTCTTTCAGAGAAGAATTTTTTCCTAATATCCAACCTGAACCTCCGCTGGCACAACTCGAGGCCGTCATGTCTGGTCCTATTGCTGTTTTTGGGAGGAAAGGCCGACCCCCACCTCACCACCACCTCCTTCCAGCCGCTCTGCCCCAGGTCTGCAGCAACACATTCTGATTTTTTTTTTAATTTATTTTGCTTTTTTGTTGTTGTTTTTTATTTTTTTCCTTAATGAAGAAGACAAACGTAAGATGCTTTTACAGGGGAGGGAAGGAAGTACAGTGGCTGCAGGCCTACCCATAGACTTTGTTTTAATCTGCTTCAGTTCCAACTAATACTCTGTTGTTCTGAAGTCACCCTTTCTATGAATTCTTGTTTTTTTTCCTCTTTCTAGCTGTGGGGTGGGGCTGGGAGGAGGCACGTTGTTGTAGAGTGCTTCTAAGCCTTAAGCTTCTTAGCCTTAGTGTCTCCTGCCTCACAGAAAGCGGTTGTTCTGTGGAAAACGGCCAGGTAAGGATGGGCAATGCTTGGCGTGGCCTTGGCCCTGAAAGCTGTTCCAGGTTTCCTGGATTGGCTGCTCAGCACGTTGTGATTTGGCAGTTGTGCTGCCTGCCCTGCTCAGGGCTGTTACACGGAGCAATGTGGAGGAGCACATAAAAATCCAATCTGGTGTTAACGACGGCAGTCTGTTGTACAGTGGAGTAATGAGAGCTGAGCAGGGAGCAAAGGTCTGAATACTCAGGTGATGCTCGTAAGACAAGGCTCAGCAATCAGCAGTGTGGGGTGTTACCTTAAAAAGCATTGCTGAGTGCTGTGGCTGAGATTGGACTTCAATCTTGTGGCTTTATAGGTTTGCTTTTGTAAAGAGATGTGCACAAATCTGCTTATGTTGTTTTCCTTTCTTATTACCATGAATGCATGTTGTCATACCTTGATGAGTCTTAGCCTTACTTCGAGGTATAAAAATGTTTATTTCATGCTTGCTGTGAGGACTGCCTGAGGGATGAGTGTGATCCTTGCCACTGTTATTGGGTGTTGTGTTTAGTCTCAGTGGGAAGCCTGTGCTGAGCTGGAGGCTAACTGAGGTTTTGCATGGGGTGGATCTATTTCTGCCTGGGAGGGAGCAAGGTGTGTTTCTGGAGGGGAGGTGCTGAGGGTCTGAATGTTTTGAACGCTGAGTGATGCCCTTGGATGATGGGGTGTATTTCTTGATCTCAGTAAGAAGCAGCAGCACGTGCCTCTCCATGTGGAGTGTAAGCAGTGGACCTGGAGCACATGCTCTGCCTATCTCATTCCTTGTGTGTTGCACACAGCTGTGTGCTGAGGCCTGGGCCCACTTCTGTGATGTGTAAAACTTACGATCCTGCTGTTTGTCGCTGCTCTGATCTCCAGAGCATCTGCTTCTGACCTGAGATGTTGGCAAGACTGAATCAGTACAGCTGAGTGCTCTCCCTTCTGGAGGTGGTGTGGGGACAGGTTGAGGGGGCAACTTGTGCCCTGCTTCCTTAGGGTGCCTGTGCTTCATTTGCTGATAGAACTGAAGCAGCAGTCTGGAATCGTGGTGTGGTGGTACATTGATGCTGTGATTGTCCTCTGGGGGACAAATAATAATTAACGGTACACAAAACCAGGCTTTGTTCCCAATGTTCTATTTGATCCATCTAATGGGTGGATCTTGCTCCATTTAATGGCTCATCATGCAGCAAGTCAAATACATGAAGGTGTATTGTGGCAGGCCTATGTCTTTTTAGCCCCAGGTCTGTGCTGCAGTGTGTGGTGAGGAAGTGAAGCTGGAATTTTCAGTCACTGTTGCTGGAATTTGGGCACAAGAATATGGTGCCTCATGGGGTTTGATACCAATGTTTCTGTGTCCTTTGTGTGGGATGAGCCTGGTGCAATCTAGGCTGCTAGAGCTTGCAGTTTTTCATTAGGACTGTCACCATGTCCTCAAACCTAACATGAGTCTTCTGAAGAATTGAATAGGCGTAAGAAAATGTAATACATAAACATATTGGGAAAGCTGGACTTGTGTGTACTGCTACCTGCATTGTGTTTGATAAAGTAGTTCATGTTGACTCCTAATTCTGTCAGGTATTTATGTTGTGTTTCAGTTGCAAAGAATCCCTAAATTATAAGGCTATTTCTCTCTCAGTGTTACTGGATCTAACTGCAGGAATGCAAACTGGCAGTGGGGGCCCTCTTGCACTGAGTGTATTGTGGAGGCTGTGAGAGACTACAGTGTTTGCCACTTAGATTAAAATACAGTTTGTTAATGTTGTGAATGTTAGCAGGGCTGAAACTTGCAGAGACTTGAGAGAATAGGTGAAATGCCAGTGGAAATCAGACCTTGGAGCTTATCTCAGTGGGAAAGCAGACAGGAATGGCTTCAGCGCTGATCTTCATCGCTTCCAAAGCAGATGTTTCTAGTCCAGAAATCCTAACTTGTCTTGATCGGCTTTGGAGAAAATAAGAGCAGTTCTGAAATGGCTGATTCTGTAATAAATCATTCCATCATCCTTCCCCTTAGATCACAGCCTTCGTTATCTCACGCACATCTGCTCCATTTGGGCCTGAGAGGTAAAAAAAAGAAAAGGCAGCTTCTGATATTTTTGGAAGGAGTTCGACTGTGATGTAAAACTCTCTGGGGCCTGTGATTATTTGGCAAATGGAAGATGAACTGCAGAATTGCTTGGTAAAATCAAATGTAAAGCCAGCAAGGTAGCATGCAAGTATTGGTGATGCAAATGGAGGATGTAAGTCTGCCTCCGAGGAGGACACTGCAGACTGTCAATGTCTGGGGTTTTGGAAGGGGTGTTCTTGACTCAGATGCTATCCTGAACCTGTTCTGTGTTGGTCGCTGTAGGGAAAAATTGTTGTAAATGCTGCTGTGTGCTGGTATCCTGGAACACAGCCTGGCTTTAAGTCATACAGGATGTCTTGATTCTATCAGTAGCAGATAACTAAAGTATTTTTGTTTCTTCATGGCAGTTTCAGATAAACTTTTCCTATTTGGAGCTGAGCTGAATTTTTCCAAGAAATAGTCATGCTTTTCCACTGTGGCCAAACATGAGAATTCTTCTATCCACTTTTCATTTTTGCTTGTCATCTGTGGATCTTCAGTCACGCTGCAAAGGCACAGCATGCTGATTTGACAGGTAGGGAGAAGGAGGTGGACATGCTTCAGGCCATGGGTTAACTTGCTAGTGGAACCTGAGGTTGTTGAGCCTCAGTTTATTGCTACAAGTTGTTCCTGATGCAGTCAGTGCACCTGAAGTTGAGTTTAATCTAGGTGGTAATTCCTCATTGTGGGGAGCTCCTTTGGGTTGCTGCTTGAGTAGCGGGTGCAGTGCAGTGTTTTCAGTCTGCAGAGGGTTAATTTCTGTGGTCCTGTTTACCTGACCCTACCACTGGTGCCAAATTGACCATGCTATGTAGGTAGACCTCTTTATGTGTCACAATGTGGTCAGAAGCTTTCTGCTGTCCTGGAGATCAGACAGAGCTGTCAGTGGTGCCAGGCAAAGTAGTGGCAGAGTAGTTCAGCCTTTGTGCTCAGAGCAGATACAAGCATTTATATCGAGCGTTACTTGGGAAACCAAGTGTGTATGGCAGCATCCAAAGAGCTCCAAGGAATCTGCTTGACCTTGAGGTGCTGTAAGGAAAAAGTAAAGTTCAGAGGGGAAAACCTGTAGGAGTACAGCGTGGTTCAGAAGACAGAGAAGGGAGCCTATATCAGAGTAACAGCACTAGGGAGGCTTTCTGGGGGCTGGGAAGAGCAGAGTCATGTTCCTTAAGTGAATGTGGCCTTGTTCATTAATGGTGATGAGGGCAGTTATTAGCTCTGTGACAACAACATGCTGTTAAGTTATGTCATTACCTACTGGAAAGATATTTAGTTTGTTTGTGAGTGAAACTGAAGCAAATCTTCCTCAAAAGCACACAGCAAAAGAGCATTCAGTAGGAAAGAAAATTCATTAGCTTTGCTTGCTATCAAAGAAATGAAGATGCTGGTGGTGCTGTGGTTGTGCAGACCACAAGATGGTGGCATTGCACAGGTAAAAGCTATCAGAGCAGTGGCTTCTGCTGCAGGTTCGTCCTGCAGGGCTGTTTTAGGAATGGAAATCCTATGTTTAGTATTTTCATCTGTTCCACTGCAAACCAAGAGTCCAAAGGACCGTTCTTGATGGAAGGGCCACTTTTTCAGAATGAGAACCCTCTCCTTGCCTCTTTTCCCCAAGCCAAGTTATTAAGCAATTTGAATACGTTTCTGCCCTATGAGAAGACTGAATGCAGCTCTACTTGGAGGGTTGGCAAAATAGGGCAGAATCCCTGGCTTCCTGGGCGATTTCAGATGAGTGGCTTAACTTCTATAGGCCTCTGTTTCCAAACTGTAAGTTGAGTGAATAAATCATCCTTCTGTTCCCCCCTGCTTACTGTTCAGCCTATTCAAGCACTGCGTGTGTATGTAATGCCTAACTCACCGTCATTCTTTCTCTTTTCAAGTAATTGAAGTGCCCTCGTAGCTTTCTAACTGTTAATGAACTGTGCAAATGATGGGTTGAGTGATGGCTCACCAGTGGCTGACCTGCACTGAGGCAGCCATGGGCCTTTTCTCTTGACATGTGGACTCATTGCACTTGAGCCCCCGGATTTGCACTTGAATTGCACTCTGCAGATCTCAGATCTGCCTTTTGTCTCGCTACCCAAATGGTTGGGGCTCTGCTGCCAGCTTCCCGTGTCCCTCCCCTGCTGGCTGCTGTTGGGTTCAGCTCATCAGTTCAGCTATTCTGCCTGCTGCTCCTGTTCCCCCAGCAGTCCAGATCTTTCTCCAAGACCCTTCCGTTGCCTCTTTAGGGCCTTTCTCCTATCAGAACTACTCCCTTATCAGCATCTTTGTCAACACCTTGACTCAGAGTGGTGAGGGTTCAGTGGCACTCTCCTCCTTTGTGTGCACTCACTTTTGCATCATTTTATCAGCTACTGAGGAGAAAGTTGCCAGCCAGACTCCTTAGACTTAGGATGGTAATAATTTTCCTTTATTAAGAATTTTCTTTCTTGATTAGAAGGTGATTCTCATTGTGGTGGTGGGAAAATGCAGGTCAGAACTGATCTGCTATGCAGTGGAGAGCTTTGAGCTTGATTACATGGATTAAATCATCAAGTTGTGTCAACTGAGGATTCCTATTTTCTGCTCAGTCCTGTTTTCTATGTTGAACATTCAATAATGCACCTTTTTATTTCCTCACCCATATTTGCTGACTGTGACACAGATTAAACTCTTGGACATGTAGGCTTTCTTGCTAGAGCTGACTGCATAGCATCCTGTACAAGGCATATTTGGGTTTCTGCTGTAACAATAGTGGGTGCTGTGAAGTCAGTGATCAGATGTGAAGCTGCTCTAGGACTGTTGCTGGAACCAATGGCTGAACTTTCCCTGATCAGATCTCTGATTTCTCTATCTGTTACACTTACAAGCAACAAATGTACCTTGGAGACCAGGGGAAAGGAAGCTGGTGCAGATGTTGAAATGCATCAGATGATCAAATGTTCAGTTTCTATCTTAAAAAAGTCCAATGTAAGACAGTTCTGTTCAGTTCTGTTAGCTTTAAGACTTGTAAGCTACAATCCCCACTTTAAAAGTGTAGAAACCTTTGCAACTGTTGAATATTGTCAAATTCCATAATATTTTATCGATATCTTAAGTTGTGTGCATTGCTTTTATGTATATAAAACTATATGATTATATGTGTTTGTATGCTTTATGCATGTTAGTGTGCAAGTGCTTGTTCAAGTCCTCACTTACTACTTGAAATACAAGTCCATGGAATTGGCTCGTTCGACCAAAACTTGATGGAAAGGCAAAGGTTCTCTTGTTCCCAGCTCTCAGCATGTTCTTGAAAACAGATGTTTGTCTGTTGGTTGTTGGAGGTTTTTTTTCTTAAAGGTTCTTATTTTGCAGGGTATGTGGCAGATGTGCCAAGAACTGAGCCTTGGGGAAATATTTTCCCTCTTTGTGGATAGCACTGTCCCAGAATCGGGAGCTCCTGAGATTGAATCCCTCCTTTGCAGCTGACCTGCTGTAACTTTGTGCTCCTGTTTCCTCTGTGACTGAGCAGGAATAATACAACCTAATGTGGGTGTTGAAAAACTTGCCTTGGTGCTTGTGTTGAAAAGGAAAATCAAGGAAGGGCTTCTTTATTACATGAATGGAGGTATTCAACTTAGAGGCTAACCTGACTCCAATGAAATGGGGGGGCTTTAGATGGCTGCTTTCTTATTATTTAAGGGTATTTCTTAAAATGGATTTGTTAACTTGCTTATGAATAATGAGGGAACATCCTGATTGACCACTTCTGTGTTGTACTGAGACTAGTTGGTTGCCCTGCCTGGTTAAATTATGGGCTAGCAGGGAAACAGTGAAACACATTGAGGTTGTTGCTAGCTTTGGGATGTAAGCGCTTACCAGCTGGCCAAGCGTGCTTAAGTGTGGTACAAGACAAATGATGCCCAGAAAAATACTTGTATTTCAAATTGCAGCTTATTTCTTGCAATACTAAAGCTCTCTCTGGGACTCTTTCTCAAATCATATTGAGAGAGGAGCCATCTCTCCTGCTTTGGGCCTTTTGCGTTGTTTCAACAAGGATAATGATCCAAGCAGCAGTTCTCATTGTCTGGCTTCCCAACCAAAGCTTGCTTTCACCCTTCTCAGCTAATAATGAGAATAGCAAGGATTTCCTTGCGCAGTAGATGTGTATCAAATCAGTGGCAGATATGCACGAAATACCAGTTTTCTCTCTTTCATTTTGTCATCTTTTAAATCAAAACGCAGCTTCCTGTCTGCCAATCTCACTGGAAGCCAGCAGGGCCATGTAATTACTTGCTGGACACTGGTCCTAGGCTCCAATAGGAAGTGCTGGCTGGCTGCAGCAGCTGGCGGAGAGCCAAAGCAAAGTTTGAAGCCGTTTGATACCTGCAAAGGCCTTTTATTGCCTGTTGGCTCTGTCACCATTAACGTTATTCATATTCTACGTGGGAGGGGGGGAAAAAAAGATGATGCCATAAACCATCCTGTGAAATGCTTCACCCCTCTGGAGGCTGCGCATGCTGTGCAGTCTGGCATTCTGCACAGTGTGTTGGTGGCACCCAGCCCCTCCTGCTGCTCACAGCGCAGAGCAGTCGAGGTCAGAGCAGGATGCCCTGGGTGTGGGGGTGCCTGGGGGGGAGCTAATTGCGTCCAGTGACAACCCAGACCAACCACATAGCAGAAAATCACGAGAATCTCAAATGTTGGAGCTGCTGGGGCATGAGATTCTCTTCCAGGTGAAGGATAAAGCGTGGCCTATTTGGAGATATTTGAGGCAGCTGCGGTTACTGTAGGTTTTCCCATGGATTACTTGGAGAATCCTTTCACCAAATAAGTGACTATAGTGAAAGTAAATGGGTACCGAGTCTTGAAAAAGGAGTGACTGTCCTAGGGTGACTTCTTGCTACAGTGTGTGGTCCTCAGGTGAAATCATATTTTCTCTTGGTTTTCCTTTTGTGTGCCTCTGCTTTCTTGTCTCTTGTGAAGTTTGGACGGGGCTGTGCAGTGAAGGAGCTTTATTCCATCTGTTAGACACCAGTCGTGAGGGTGGCACATAAGCAGAGTACACTGCTAGCACCATCCCACGGTTTGTACTTGCAGCACAGCAGTGGAAGTAGCAAGCAGGAGAGTCGTAGCGCTGTATGGCATGGACTTGCTGTAGGCACATCTCACAGCCCATCCGTTGCCATGAGAACATCCAGCTACTTTGGTAATTCTGTCTAGATGATGCCTAAGTAGGCCTGCTGGAAGGACTTCACACTGGAAATGTTTTCAAATGAAAGCTGGAGTCTGTACTTAGTAGAACTGATTTTTGCTGTCTTGCTGCAGATTATGAATGGAGAGAGAAACTATATGCCATATGCTCCAACATATTCTACCCTTCAGATGCTTGGAACACATGCTCCTGAAAACAAGTGTGTTTTCCTTCTCTAAAGCCAAAGAATACATGTGGATGGCAAGGCTTTGTCTGCTGGGGTGCTCTTCTGAGCCCCTCTGAAACCCATTCATCAGTTGTGTTGTCATTGATGTCCTGTGGACTTAGAGTGACCAAAGGCTTCTTGTACTGCTTTCTCCAGTAGCTCAATACCAGGAGAGGATGCATGTGGAAAACTGGTTTTCTTCCATTCCCCTTTGTTACCTGGTATTATCCAACTGGTGTGCAATGACTACAAAAACTAGAGTGGCCTGCCTTGGAAGGACTGTCCCAAACAGAGACATCTGATGAACTGTGGCCAATGGGACAATTCTTATTCTCCCATCTGTGGGAGAAATGCTAAATAAGGAAAACATGCCTGAGCTCATCTCAGGGCTTGTTACTACTTAAAATGTGCCATGGCTCACAATGAAGGCTGCTTTGGGCATACCTACCTGCTGCACAGCCTGCCTCTGATTGTTGTAAAGACGCCTTTTTGTGTTGTGCTAACAGTGATCCTTCACCAATCAGACTCCAATCTGACTTCTGCTCTTATCAGATATCAGGTAATCTGAATTTGATGCCCTTACCTTGATTTCTTATTTAGGACTGACTGAATCCCAGAGCTTGTAGAAAGAGATCTGCTTCTCATGCTGTCTGTTCATATTTGCTGTTGCCCTAGAATGCCTTCAGAAGAGCCTTCTCTGTGTGCCCGAGCATGGTAACACCCATCAGCCTTGGGTCCATCATCTTTGCAGGTGTGTGCAGACTTTATCTGTCCTCAGGCTTCATCTTTGCTGGTCTGAGTTTCTGCTTATGGAAAACATGCTTGAGAAGCTGCAGTTAAAATTGCTGTATTTGGGTGTATGATAGATCTGTCAGACAAAGTCAAAGGATATGCTTTCCTTCTTTTGCAGTATCTCAGCTTGGTTGCAGGGGGCACGTGGTACAGCCTTTCACTTTAAGTATATTAGCAATCTCTTTACCAGGAATAGTATCAGGTTATTTAGTAAAACATTGCTTTTCCCCATCTAACTAATACTGATGATGGAGATGTAATGATGTCCAGTCGGGCTGCCCAGATCCTTTTAAGTAGCAGAACCATTTAGGTATGTGTAAATTTCAAAGCATCTCTATTTACTCTAAAAATGAATACTGAAGAAGTAGTGATGAAAGAAACAGTTCAGATGGTAAATGGTAACTGAATAGCACAGAGGGTGTAAAACTCGTGGCAGATTGCTCCTTCCCCTAGGAAGGGTCTGGGATGGAGGTAGGTGCCAATGAGTCAGAATGAACTCCCAAAAAATGGAAGCTCAGAGCTGTGGGACCCTGACCCTGCAGGAATCTATCGTGAGCCATGGGTGCCATGGATCCTCACTGCCTGTGTTAAAGTGCAAACATTTGCAGGATCAGAATCTGGTCACACAGACCGGCAGCTGCTGAAATGTGGTTTGCTGAGGGAGGAGCCCAGGAGTGCAGTGGTTCAGTTCCACCAAATCAAGAAGAAAACACTGCAATACTCTTCAAATCATTAAATACACTTCAGAGAAGAGCAGAGCTGTCTCTCCAAGGTTGTGAAGCTCTAATTATGATATACTGAGCTTCTAACTACTTCCTTCTTGCCTTATGGAAAGAACATAGGACTAGTCAGATTAGATTAAGCTTCTTGTATGTTATATCTTAGCTTCAAGTACCAGATGCTTTAGAAGGAGGCGTGGAGGCAGATGTTTTGATTATTGACCGTCCCCAAGAGAGATCTTCTCCATCCTGGTAATTTGTGTGATGGCAGCACCAATAACCCCCAGCCAGATTCAGAATCTCGGTAAGTGAGTTTTTTCACTCATTGGGTTCAGGTTCCTCCTGCAAAAAGTTGTGTTCACAGTTCTTTATATTTTGAAACACGGGGAAAAAAATCAAATTATCATCCAGCGAGGGGCTTAAGGAAGGGAAATCAGTAGGCAGCGTCCCCATGGCATGGCTTCAGATTGAGTTTTCATGTAACTGGAACACACCTGTTTAAGACAGCACTGAGTTGAGTTGAGAAATAAAAAGGAGGCCCGTGCTGTACAGATGGTTAAGGATGTGTGCATCGTTGAGTACTTCTTGTAAGACCCCTCTGGTGGGTAATATAGGTTAAGGATAAGAATGTTTGTAGGATTGGGGGCTGCTTTAGGCTCGTGTTAATGACTGGATGTGATTCTGCTCTTCAGTGTGTCTGCGTTTGTCTGGTTTCTTATGGAGGATGGATTTCCCAGCTGGAGCTGTGTCACACAGTGTGTGTGCGGTGGAACTACAAATGCTCTGATAACCCAAATTCTGCTTCTTGAGTCGAAGATCAGTATGGGTCATTGATATCCTAAGACACATTGAAAGCTGACCTTAATTGTTTTCCATAAGCTGGAAGATGAGGGAGACTTCCAGCACAAATATGCACCCACCTGAAGTGTTCTTCCCCTGTGTGCTTGTTGGTTTGAGGCTCCGCGTGCTTAGAAAAACAAACTCTGCGCCGAGGCTTCTGAGTCTGCATTATAAAATAAAATGGAACGTACACTCCCGATGGTAAAATATTATTTGCTAACGTGTTCCAAAAGCTATGCTAGGCAAAAGGCAGTAAAAGTATCCTAAAAAGCTGGATGTAAAACGTAGCAGATGTGCTTTTCTGTTCTGGTGAGAAAAGCACCTACTTACTGGAATGAATGGGAGACTGGAAGGAGGATGTGATGGTTACAATATTTTCTCTTTTGGGAAAGATGAGATGGAGGAGAAGTTCTATTAAATGCTTAGTTATGCATTTGTAAGTTGGAAAGCATTCTTTTGTTCATGCTTATAAATGTGATTTGTGCACCTCCCAGACTTGCACTGATCTGCAGGGAGAGATGGCTTGGGTTGGCATTGCCTGTATGGCACGAGGGTACAGCTCAGGATCTGACAGCTGTGGAACCTTACTTCTGAATGCTTCCAAGCAGCACAGGGAGGAGGAACAGAGAGCAGTCCTATATTTGGAGATGGAACTTTTCCCAGCCATCAAATCAAGCATTCTGCTCCTGAGATAAAGCAGAACTTAGAGCAAACAAAAGGTTCTAGAATGGATGTAACCAGAGCACCGCGTTTTTACAGCCCTGTCTTGCACATAGCATTCCCAGTTAAGAGCCCAGCCTGTGTTTGTGATTTAGTTGCACCCACCTGCACTGTTTTAAACCTCTTGTATTGAACACTTCAATAGGCTGTCCTCCTTACTCCAGACATTCCTACTGCTGTGAAATGGGCCATCCTGTAAACGAGGGTTACACTGAATCAGAGCAGCCGTGCAAAGCAGAGCTGTGCTGATGCAGTGCCCCGTGCCCTTCAGACCCGAGTCAGCATCGCCAGCTCCCATTGCTTCTCGGCACCCTGCGCTCCCATGGCGTTCTTGGCTCTGCTGTTGGGCTCCAGGAATCGGGGAGCTCTTCGTTTCTCAAATACCGTTGTGTGCTTTCAAAACCACGGCTGCGTGTTTGCATGCGAGCAGCTTGCTTTGAGAAGGGCTTAAATGTGAATTGTTTGTCAACAGGGGCGTTGATTTTTCTGGTGCAGTTGTGAATGAAACTCGCTGAGATTGCCGGTCGAGAGGAAAGGAGGAATTTTCCTTTCCCCTCTGACACTGATAATTTTAACCTACGATTTGTTCCCTTGGGGCGCCTGAAGGATTCGGAACTCACGAATTCAAGAGCGAGAACGAAGTGCTTCCGTCTCAGTGCCTTCATTGGCCGTAGCCTGACTTTCCTCCACTTTTTCACCATAAAGGAAAGGGAGGAAATAATAGGAGTTTTAAGGTTATGCTTTCAAGGAGTTATGTATATATTGAAGATAATTCTTTCCTTCCTCCTGGGAGCTCCTAAGGCGTGGTGAAAGTTGATTCTGGTGCCTAAAATCTCTCGAGGAAGGCGAGCATCTTGCTTTACCGCATCCAAGCAGGGCTCACCTGTCCCACTGAGCCCGGCGTGCGGCACCGAGAAGAGCCAGAAGGAAACGATCAGCGCTCCCTGAACTGTCGCTTTTTTCTTCCTCTCTTCCTCCTTAGGATGAGCAACAGGAGCGCTCCGGGCGATTCCCGAATTGGGTTGGGGTTCTCCCATGGGGGTGGCGCGGCTCCATTCCCCACCCCGGGCTGCCCTCCCCGAGCCTCGCACTCGCTTCTGCCTCTAAATTCTCTTTGGAGCGAGTTGTGGAGTGGAGTTGCGCGGTGGAGATGGGCTCTCGAGGCTTTCGTCTGTTTAAGAAAAGCTTTCTGTTTGTTTCCCCCAAGCTCTCCTCCGTCCCGCTGTTCGTGGTGCCGTTTACCTGTCGCTTGCCGCTGGAACGGGTTCCCTTAAGCGATCCGCAGCCACCTCCTCAGCGGCTGCACCGATGTCAATGCTGATTTCGCTTGGAGCGCTTACATCGGGAGAGGCTGAGGGATTTGCTTTCTGTGAACTGTGTCTAACCCGGCTGCTCGGAGTAGGGATTCCAGACTCGGAGTTCAGGATTTAGAAGTGCTTAAGTGCTGCATTATTGAGATACGTTGCGAAGGAGAGAAACTTTATATTGAGGGTGAAGGAAATCCCCCTCCGGGATCGCCCCTTCTCCCCGGTGCGGGGCTGAGCCCACGATCCCCCCATGGAACAGACACGGCGTGGGGATCCCGGGCTGCCCCACGGCCCCAGCCCCGCTGAGGCACCGGGGAACGGCTCCGCTCGTTTGTCCCTGAAGTGCCGAATTCTGGTGGCAGCTGTTCGGGGCGAGGGGAGCGCGTCTCCTCTGACCCGCGCCGCTGCCCCCTGACCCGCTATGAATCCCTAAAAGCCCCGCTCCCCCGGGGCCACGGCACACGAGTCCCCATTGTCCCCAAAGCCGGCACGGTCCCGGAGCCCACCGGGCTTTCCTGAGCGTCTCGCTGGGGCTGAATGAGCAGCTGCCTTCAATGCGACCGGAGCGCCTCTGACGCTGTGCGGACTCGGCTGTATCGCTGCGAGCGAGAGACTTCGGCTCTTAGGAAACACTTTCTCCTTACGAATACATCAGCCGAGGTTCGCTCGAATTCCACCGCCGCCCCCTCCCATCCCTGCCCCGACTTTAGGAATTGATGCGGAAACGATCGGGGTGGCTTTGCCAAAAACGCTGCTGGTACCAAGGGGGGGAGTTGAGCCGAGGGGACGGACCCGTGCCCGTTGTGGGGTGGCAACAAAAAGTCCCTTCAGTTGTACGTTTTATTCTCTCATACCTTTGCTGGGAACAGATCGACCTCTTTTCCTAAGTTTTAATTTCGGAGCCGTGAGGTGCGGTTTCTCAGCCGCCCTGTAGCAGCACCGAACTGCTGCTGCTTTTATTCAGTAATGCCCCTCTGCTGCCCTGCTCGAAGCGCTCATTGCGCACGGATCGCTTTGGGGAGGTGCGTTCGGGTGGTAAATCTCCTTAACAGAGCCGGCGTGGGATGGATGGGTTCATCTCCTGCCGTATCTGTCACTCATGTAGACAGAATAATTCAGTCCCGGCTTCGGGCTGAATTAAGGGCGCGTTTCTACGAGAACCTTATAGGAAGAGTTTTATTTGTGATGGTTTTTGGTAATGTTTTTTTAGGGGAGCCGTATCAAACAACGCAAAAAATGTATCGGTCTGACACGTGTTACAAAGGTGGCCCCGAGAAATGGACATGGAAGCAGGAGCTGAAAACACTGCTTGAATTTCGGTCTGAATCTCATCCCGTTATAAAATAAAGCGGGTTGGAGAGGAGCTGCGCATAATGAATGGAGGAAATCCTCGCGCTGTCCCTTTAACTACCGAACATCTGATTCCCTCATCTGGCAGATGGTCTCTGAGCACAGATTTGCATTCATTGTCTTGAAATCTGTTTTCGCGTTGGTGTTATATGGATTTCGGAGGCAGATCTGTGCCCAGATCAGAACACAGAAGGAAAATAGCAGCGAGCCCAAACGGCTTTATAAAGTAAAACCATAGCGGCCCGCTGTGCAGCTCCGCTTTCCGTTCCCGGGGGATGTTTTCCTGCACCGCTCTACCGGGAATTATTCAGGCTCGAGCCGACAGCCCCGCGCGCGGCGAGTGCTGCGGGTGTGGCGGCCTCTCGCGCCCCGTCCCCCCTCGCAGGGCCCCCTCCGACCGTTTCGGGGTGCGTGGCCGTGTCGTTTTCAAATATCGCGCCCGACAGCCATCAGCCATCAGCCATCAGCCATCAGCCATCAGCCATCAGCTGCTCTGCGATGCCGCTCCTGCGGGGCGCTGCGCTGCGCTGCCCGCTGGGACGCCGCGGTTTCGCCCCGCGCCGGGACGGCCGCGCTCCGGAGGTTGATCGGGGCCGAGCGGCTCGGAACTGCCCTCAGCCCTCCAATCGGAGCGCGACATGCAAATGAGCATCCCTTATATGGCAGCAGGCCACGCCCCCTTCCCGGCGCGCCCGCTCCCGGCGCTGTAACCCATTCATGGTGCCGGGCGCGGAGCGGCGGCTCTTCCCGGCGCGGTGTCATCAGCCGCCGCAGCTCCGCTCTTCTTTTCCTCCCCCAAATCATCCCGAGACTTTTTTTTTCTTTTTCTTTTTTTTTTTTCCTTCTGGATCAGGCAGCCATCAGCCCCTTCTCTGTGTGTTTCTCGAAACAGGTTGATCCTTGTTAACGGCCGTCGGTTTCTGGATGCGATTCCCTGCGTTTGGAAGATGACGATGCCAGGAGAGACCGAATCGGCGTGACTCACTTTGCGAGAGGAGAAACTTTTTCCCCCATTTGAAGGCACTCAAACACACGCAGCACTTAAAGCTGAAGTTGGTTTCAAAGCTGAAGTCCTCTGCTTTCCCGGGATTTGTCTGTGTCAATTTTCAGAAGCTGCTTATTTTTTCTTTTCCTCCTCCCCGATCCCCCTCCGAAGGAAACTGTTGCTCTTTGGAATAGACTTCTTAAATGTTTGGGATCCAAGATACTTTGGGAAGAGGACCGATTCTGAAAGACAAATCTCTGGGTTCTGAGATGGATTCCGTCAGGTCCTGGGTCAGAAACGTTGGGGTTGTGGATGCAAATGTAGCAGCACAAAGGTAACCGGAGCGGTTTTCTTCCCCTTCTTCCCTCTTCTTTTCTTTTCCTTTATTCCCCAATTTCTGAAGCAGCCTTTTCTTTCCTCTCTCTTATTTGCATTTGATATCAAATTGATTTTCTCCTTTCCTGTCCCCCCACCCCCCTCATTCCCCCTCAGACTTCTCTTGTCAGTGAGGGTTCAGTGCAGGCAGAGATGGGGACACAGAGAGCATCAGGACTCCTCAGTTCCACTGCAGCTCAGATATCAGACATCGGCTCGTTCCCCCAATTTTTTTGCTCTACACAAGAGCAGTGTCAGAGGGAATCTCTTCTTCCAGCGATACCAACGACTCTTTCCCACTTTCCGAGCCACGCAGCAGAATAGGAGCAGCCCACGTTTAAAGATCAACTCAAACGCAGATCTTCTCAACCCCCCTCCCTCCCCTCGTCCCATCTTGTTTTACTTAATTCAAGTGTCTGTCGCTACCGTGAGCGCCGGCGAAATGTTAACCCGTGGATGCGGGGAGCGGTAACAGCACGGCGCTCCCACTGCTCGCACCTCGCCCGTGCTTTGGCCCTTGGCTTTGTTCAATTATTTCTTCCTTTGGTCCGTTTGGTATTTAGCATCATCCCCCGCGCACCACCTTGTCCCATTTATTTTATTTTATTTTATTTTAAGCCTCTCTCCAGCCAAGTTGGTGCAGGACCGCTGCTCCGCTCTTTTCCCTTCTAGGACGAGATGATAAAAACTCTTTTAACTAACATATATATCTTTCTCTCATCACTCTCTGGGTACACAAACGGGAGGGGAAGACTGAATCAGCCCCCCGAGTAGGTTGGGTTTTATTTCATACAGAGGCAAAGCGAAGGGCAGTGGATGGGACTCCAAAACGAGAGAGGGACCTTCCAGAAACAGCCCAGCCACGGCCCGATCCGTGAGCGAGGTTTTCCGAGCACCATGGGAGGAGTTATCGGAGTTTTGTAAATGTCGATAGATGGTTTAATAAACGGTGTGAAGGGGGGAGACGTTTATTAAACCGTCACCATCCACGGGGAAAGCGAAAGGAAAAGGAAACTGTTCCTTTGGAGCCTCCAATTCGCGGCAGCGGTCGCACGGGGTTTGGGGGAGGGGGGCTGAGCAGAGCTGGGTTATTTTTGAGAGCGGTAACGAACCGAGAAATCAAAGCCCCAAAGTGGGCGCAGTTGTGGCGGATGCGGTGAGTTCGCACCGAACCTATTTGGCAATGGAAAAGGCAGGAAAACATCTGCAGTTCTGCGAAAGAGTTGAATGCTTTTTGCCAGCACAGCTCTGAAGGCTGAAAATTGAACGGTTCTGACTCCGGGCTCGTCCGGCTGTTAGATTTAACCCGTGCGTTCGGTGCTGCGAGGTGCTGCTCTGCACCCCTTTGCGCCGTGTTTTGGAGAGGGAGTTGTGACCCATTTCGCTGCCCAGCGCAGCTCGCGGTGCTGCGGAGACACAAAAGCGTTTCCAGCATCCCGAGCTGGGAAACATCACCGCTTTTTCCGCGGTCCGTGGGGAAGATGAGGGAAGGGGCAAACGAACCCAGATCCCCTCTGTTTAATTCTGAAGAGCCGAGCAGCATTGCGAGGTCCGTCATTAAAGACTCCGTGACAAACTTCGCTGCTGAGCAAGGCAGATGTTGTGCCGGAACGGGCTGCCTCTCCCCGAGGTGTCCTCGGGCGGTCGGTCCGCTCGTAGGAACCGCTTTCAGTTCGTTTGTGTTCTGCAGGAGAAGCAAACGAGGGTGGGCTGTGCGGCCATCAGAGAGCCTGGAAGTGCTGTGCTGTCTGCACTTCCTACTTCGGGGGGCAGAAATGTGACAGCCGGGAGGAAAACGGGTAAAGGAGGCAGGAAAGCAGCTATTGCGTCCAGCAGGAAAGCAAAGGGTAGAGTTTGTCAGGAAAAGTACTATTGCATCCAGCAGAAAAACGAGTAGAGGAGAGGCAGGAAAACAACTATTGCGTCCAGCAATTTTTTAAAATTATTTCTTGCGAATTCTTTTCGTCCTCCGAGCACAGCTCGGATGCGCGGGGCTGCGAGTGCCCCAGTGGCACCGAATGGGGCAGAGCCCTTTCCCGGCGTTGCCTCGGAGCCGCAGCCGAGCGGCTGTTCTCACCTCGCCGGGCATCCCGCTCTGCTGGGCGCTCCGGGGCTCCCCGAGCTCCTCCTGCCCCGTCTGGCTGTTGCTGTGCACGACCTCTTTGTTTCTCCCCTCACCCCGTCCCGTGTGTTTCCTCCACAGCGGCGTAGCTCTGTCCAGAGCCCACTTTGAGAAGCAGCCGCCCTCCAACTTGAGGAAATCCAATTTCTTTCACTTCGTTCTGGCGCTCTACGACAGACAAGGGCAGCCCGTGGAAATAGAGAGGACGGCTTTTGTGGACTTTGTAGAAAACGATAAAGTAAGGCCGCTTATCTTTCTTTTCTCTCTTTAGACTGAATACCTGTTGTACCACCCGGCACCGCGCGGCCGGCTCTTGGGGAAGGGTTCAGGTGTTTGGAAGGGCTGCTGGGGCTGCAAAGCTTTCAAGCCCCCACAGCGCCAGCAGCACAATGGGAGTTTCCTACATTATCTAAAAACAGAATAAAAATTTTCATTTAGGGAGAGAGGTGGTGGTTGGGGGGAGGGGGGGGGCGACACAAATCCTTTTTTACTTTGATTAATTCCACCGGAGCAGCCAAGTTTTATTAGTTCCCCGACAGGAGCGGGATGTGACCTGAATTACGTCCTGTCATCCACCGTGCTGTGTGCTTCTCAAGGCTCCACAGTCGGTGGCAGGGCTGGCAAAGCATTTGCTTTTGTGCTTTAAATCCACACGTGAAGTATTTTGCGTCGCTTCGTGCTGTTGTTTTTAGGATCACTTTTCTGAGTTGTGGAAAAGATGATTGTGATTGGAAAATGTGCTCAGAGATGTACGTCTTCTAGGGAATGAAGGGGGAAAAAGGAAAGAAAACACTGTAAAGTAACCTGCGGGAAATAAGTATCAGTAGTGACAGCGCTGCGAAGTAATCGAACACATTTAAAGCAAGAAAAACCACCGAGCGTTTCTGCTATCAATCTGCTTGATGTTAACTGCCTCAAAGCGTCCCCCTCCATCGTGTGCTGTATTGCCTTGAGAGCGTAATAGCGACTAAGAGAGGAAAAGAAATTCTTGAACTCCCACAGAAGGAGATGCCGGCGGTATTTTGTAGTTCCTCCAGGTCGGTCAGGAGGTGAATTTATCCCAATCACTGAATTCACCACTTTAATGCACTTCATTTTGGCTCCCACCGCAATGATCAGCTCTCGCGTTTGCGATGCGCCCGATAAGTTGTTGGAGAATTGAGTTTTGATTCTCTTTCAGGAGCAAGGCAACGAAAAGACCAACAACGGCACGCATTACAAACTGCAGCTCCTGTACAGCAACGGTGAGTGCGCTCCGCTGCTCCTCCCGCAGGCGATGAACCCGGGCGGGATTTGCAGGCGCTGCCGCTGTGCTTTCTGGAGGACAGCGGAAACCCATTGGGGTTCCCTTCCGTAGCATCCCCTCGTCGTCGGGCTGAGCTCTGCTGTGCGTCGGTGGCTTTGGGGAGGGAACTGCAGGAAACGAAACCCAGCGGCGTTTAACGGGGCTCCGTTAAAGTGCCGCGTGTTGTGCTGCGCTGTGACGGACGTGTCGGCGCTAATCGCTCCTGTCTCGCTGTAGGTGTCAGGACTGAACAGGATCTGTATGTCAGACTCATTGATTCCGTCACCAAGCAGGTGAGCGTGGCTCAAATGCCCCCACCCCATTTATCCGTGCTCTTGTTTGGTTTTGTCTCCTTGGCGTTTTATTTCCTAATAAACTTTTATGTTTTTTATGTCATTCTTGTTTTACTTTTTTCCCCTCTGTGCGTTACAAGCTCCTATCCGCTCCTTACCAGTATTCCTGTATAAGCTGCCCTCCTGTTCCAGAGGGCATTTGGGGAAGGCGTCTGTTTGCAAACCGTGGTGAAAAATAGAAAAAAGCACCTTCAGTTTGGCTGTGATCAGAATGAAGTGACGCCCAAATGCTGCCCGCTGACCCCTTGTCTTCATTTTTGTAGCCCATAACTTACGAAGGACAGAACAAGAACCCTGAGATGTGCAGAGTGCTGCTCACCCATGAAGTCATGTGCAGGTAAGATGCTTCTGTTCGTGGCCAGTGGTTGCACCGATGCTGAAATGGCCAATGAGCTCATAGGTAGGGTTTGTCTTTATTTTATTTTTTGTCAGAGTGATTCCATGTCAAAATACTTCTTATAAGAGCCTTTCCTTTGCGTTATTTTAACTTATTAAATTAACAGAATCGACATTCTTTAATTTTGCTTAGTTGTTCTCCTTCCCAAAAAATCCATCCAGGCAAGAAAGCTCTCAAACCAAAACCCAAATCCTTCCTATAGTTTGTAAGCCATACTTAAAGGGTTTGTGTCTTTTAATTACACGTGAAAATTGGGTCTTTTTTAATGTTATAAATTAGAGGGTGACATGAGGATTTTTTTAATATCATTTTTGTAACCCTTTTTGCATGTACCTTATATACTTACATCATACTTCCATGGCAACTTATTACTTACCCTGTTCTCACATCATTAGGGTTTTTCCAATAAATATAACGATGCAAACAGTCAACGCTCTTAGATTAAAATACATTAAATTCTGCATGGTGTTCTTACGTGAAATGAAAAGCAAAACCCACCTTAGCCTGCACCGAGGGCGCTGTGTGATGGATGGCATTGGTGGGGTGGTGAGGTCACTGCTCTGCGTGCTGCTGGTGGCCACGTTGTAAAATAGTCTCCTGACTATTAGGGATATTAATAGCCTTTATTTATTATTTTTTTTTACAGGCCATTTTTTTTATTAGTGACTATTAATAGAGTGGTAAAAGCGACGCGTTTGGGCCGACTCCTTGTTCAGAGAAGGTCTCAGTGCTTAAAGAGGAATAGTTGGTGCAAGAATAGAATAAGAATCGCATAAAAGCACAGCGCCTGTTTTGCTCCCACTATTTAAGATGAGCGTTGTTGCTTTCCATCAGCATTGTGAGATGCACAGCGTGTGCTCTACAAAGAGAGGCAGCAGCAAAAACCCACGGGTGCTGTTCCCTTCCGGCACACTGAGAGCTTGTGCACACGTTTGTACACTTGTGCTTTCACTGCTTGTGAAAGTCCACTTGTGCTGGGTGAGAGACACAGAAGGAACAGCCTCGTGGTTTCTGTGCTATCAAATCACATTGGCACACTTGGCCTTTATCTGCTTTTCCTCTTTGCAGACAGGTTCTGTTCCAGAACTTAAATTATCTCAGCCGACGCCGTCCCCTCAGATGCACTTCTTTAAATGAGAGGAGTTTCTTTTCCTCCCGTGCTTCTTCTCCATGGTTTCCAAGTGTGAAACTCTGTTCATCTCTTTACACACCTGGCCTGTGCTGGTGCCTGGAAGCACACCCAGGGCTTGATTTCAGCTGCCATCCTAAAACACAAACAGTCATTCAGATTACACTCAACTTTCCGGCTTGATCAATTAGCAGAGGAAGAATTACAACTTGGGGATGGCCTTTCCACACGAAGCACTTCTCATTCCGTGCTTCGTGTCCTCATCAAGACGTTCCACTTTAAAGGTCTTGTTTTCCTGAAGCGTGGTGCTGTCCCAGCAAGGCCTGACGCCCATCGCTTTGCGTAACGCCCAGGGAACGGATCCGACTCCACTTAAACCTGACATTTCATTTTCTTTCTTTTTAAGTGCGATAATCAAATGTTCCTCATTGTGTGCTGCTTAAGTGGCAGCATCAATTTTTAAAGCCCCAGTTCGGTTTGCAATCGTAACTGTATATAAAAATTTAATGCACTGTACCCGCTCTGCTGTCCAAATTGATGCCTACTGTTTTTATAAAGAAGGGTCTGTCTGGCTGCCTGCTCCCCTCCTTCCCATCCTTGCTAGTTGAAGGTAGGCTCTTTTTTTTTTGCTATTTTTTCATATTTTTATATATATTCACAACGCAGACGTATTTTTTTGCTGCATAGAGATGAGTGCACCCAAAGCTCCACATCTCCCACTCAGACAGTGACAGATGTGTGCTGAGCAGCGGGGTTGTCTCAATATTGATACGGCTGCGCCGATCTGTCATACCCATTTCATACCCATTGGAAGTTAAGCTCTCAGCTCCAATAATTAGCGCTTTCCGCGAGAGGGAGAGGTTTTATTACTTATTTATTGGCCGATCTGAAGGTGGTTTTATTTTTTCCCCCCATTTGGGTCATTACAGCCCGATCCATTGGGCGCATGTCTCCCAAACGGGCGGTAGATGGAAATCAAAGCTCCCCTCTCCCAGAATAACTTTTTTTTCCTGTCCTTTTCTTTTCATTTCTTCTCCCAATTACCAACCCGGAGGAAGCCGGCAAGCCCTCCCCTACGCCCTCAATGCTCAGAGGGTTAAAAGGTATTATAATTCGAACAGAAGTAGTCTCAGGGTCTACAGCTGGCTAATAACAGAGCTGCATTGAGCGCAGGCGAGCCCCACAGCTGTGACTTTCGCCACAAGGCTCGGAGCAGACAGCAGCTCTAATCAGCTGGGCCAGGCGGCCGCTGGGGCCCGTGGCTTTATCGGCCAGATGGTGTGAATTTAGACACTTTTGTTATGCAATTGCAGGGAGGAGCTGGGGAGAAGAAAACAAAACAAAGGCCACCATGCTGCGAGCTTATTTGAGTTTGAAATTAGAGACAGATTTTTTTTTTTTTTTTTTTTTTTTGGGGGGGGGGGGGGTTGGGAAGTTGAGGGTTGAATTTTAAAAGCATTTTAGTCAAGTTTTTTCCTGGGGGGGGGGGGAGAGAAGGGTGTAAGTTTGCAAGTTTGCCTCTGAGATGAATCCTATGGGGTTGTGGGGTCTGGTGCTGCTTGCAAGAGTTTTGCTTGTAGTTTTGTTTTCAGGGCTGATGGTACTGAAAACCACAGAAGAAGTTAAATAGGAAAGTGCTGCAATGGAAAATGTGTAGGAAAGAAATCTTTGGTCCTTAATATCCTTGCTTTAAGGAAATGAACACCTGTAAAGGTATGTCCCTAAAGCAGTGTGGAAGCAGAAGCTGAAGTGTTGGCATATTTCAGCAATAATCCATTCCAGGAGAGTCCTATAGGCTCGGTCTTGGACCCACCAGAATTTGGGATTTTTGCCATTGACTGAAATTGGAAGGAGTCGATTCTGTTAGGCAGCACATGTGAAACAAACCCCACGCAGCTTTGGGAGTTGGGTGCAGCAATGAAATATTTGGAGATTTGGGGTTGAAAGATCTGAGAGATACGTCTGCTAAACCTTCAGGCTCAGACTCCCTTAGTCCTCATGAGGTGCTCTGATGGACCTCTGCACTGGTCCATCGCTGGGAAGGAGCAACTGCTCTGCATCTTTGTGTTTGTTGTGGCCCCAGAAGTACGGATGGCTCAGGGGTGGCAAAGATCTGCTATGAGGGTAGTGATAAGCGTGTAGATATTAGTGAAATATTTGGAACACTTTAGCCATGAGCCGTGGTTTTAGAAGGAAGAAGTTTGAAGTATTACTTAAACGTATTGTTCCCGATCTCTGTGATAGCTGTGCCAGCTATGCAATAAGACAAGATGCACTTATTACAGAACCCAGCCCTGCTGCACTCTGATCTCACATAATTCATCCTAAACACTATGCCAGCACATGGCACAGGGGATGAGATGGACAAATGTGCTGCTGGTTTATTCTGCCCAGACAATGCTGTGGCGTAGGGCTATCAAGCATACTTTTGTTACGACCATCTGCATAAGTTCCATGGCTACAGGATACCTCACGTAGCATTGCTGCAGACAGACGAAATGTCTGCTAAAAAAAAAAAAAAAAAAAAAGTTGAACTCAATATTTTTTGGAAATACTTTCTCTTGTTTTATTGGAGCAGCACAGGAACCAGAGGGCGTTTTGTTCCCAGTGTGATTTCCAATGCATTTTAACACTGGGCATGTCAAAAGTCATGGCAAATTTATGTTCCTCTGAGCTACTGTTTTCTGCTGTCTTTTTAGCACGAAGAAAAAAAAAAAGAGAGGCAATTCTATATAAACAATCATTTGGCAGAGAACTGCATTAAAGATGCACTTAAATAAAGCAAAGTTGAGAGGAGGAGGGATTGGAGAAACTCCTAGCTAGCATGAATTACCATAGGTGCACCGAAGCCGATGGAGCTATGACAATTTACAGCAGCCCCAGGCTCTGCCCCAGGGATTTTTAAATATTTAGCATCTCCTTTTATTTTAAAAGGACTGGCATCGATGAGTAAGTGCAGGTTTGGGGCAAGGGGAACGTGTAGAGATGTTGGAATGGGGAGAGCTGCTGTTCACATGGCTCCGTTGGATCTCGTCGTGCCCAGCACGCGAATGGAAGATCCTGCTGCACTGTAACTCATGGAGAAAACACTCCCACTTGAATAGTTTTCATACCCACAAGAGGTGTGGGTTTTTTGTTTTTTTTTTGGTCTGAGTGCTTATTTTAAGTATTAGAGTTGAATATTCATGTAAAAGAAAAAAAAACTGCTCTTTCATATTTTATCCCAATTTCAGTGAATTCGAGCATCTTGTCTTAACTCCTCTGCTTGGAGTTGTTCTAATGCCTAAAACAGTGCAGTGGATTTAGGTTGAGTCTGACTCAACTATTGTGTGAACATACTCAACACCTATTGTACCACTGTACGAAAAACCAGAAATATTTCTTGGTTCCATAGGTGTACAATTGAAAGACCTCAGCAATGGAAATGCAACCTCAGATTTGATCTGGTAGCTCTGAGACGTGGGGGTTCAGAACAAATGATTGGATCCTTAAAACTTCAATGGGTTCTAGTGCTGCTCTAAGACAAATGTTTAAAACAGAGTCATTCAGAGCACACTCATTTTGTTTATATAGATGGTAAGTGCCAGGGGCACCATTTGCATCAATGGAACATCCATGCAAATCAAGCAATGAACTGGCTCTTTGTTAATTTTTTTAATTATTATTATTATTATTATTTTTAAAGGAAAGTAAATGTAGCATTTCTGTCCCTTCCCTGGATTTGCTTTATTTATGTTGCTTTCATCAGAGAGGGTTATCACTTTTATGCAGTCCTGCAGGTGGCTGCTCAGTATGAAAGGTGTGTAAATTCAGGATTGATTGGAAGGGCTCATCACTGAGCCCATGGCAAGGGGATTTCAGACAAATGCCAGCGTTAGCGATCTCTTTGGATCCTCAGTGTGACCCAACTGTATTGCTGAAGCTTTTTTTTAGTAAGCATAGATTCTAAAAAGTTTGTAGGTATTCAGTGAACAACAGTTTGGTTATTGAAATGTAAGAAATTGTTTTCTCATAGTCGGGCTGAACACCTTTGGATGGATTGACTGTACATAACGTGTGATATTAATGTCTGTAATGTCGTGTTGACATCTGTGAATCATTTATAAGTCTTCTGTAAGTGCTGCCTTAGTGTGACCACTTTGTGTTTGCCTTGGGGATGTTGGAGCAGATGGAGGGGAGCCGACTGCCCAGCTCCAGCCAAAACCGACTGGGATTTGGGCGCCCACTTCTTGTAGCTCTTCTCCCTTCATAATCGTAGCCAGAAATCTCTCAGCTGCTCTTCCAGGTGCACGTTGAGTCCTGAAGCTTCTTGGAGGAGGCTTGGAGCTCATTGCTTTGCCTACCAGATGTCATAGTGGTCTTTCAGTCTTGGTTTTCTTCCTCTCTTTAGTCGGTGCTGCGAGAAGAAGAGTTGTGGCAACAGAAACGAGACTCCATCGGACCCCGTGATCATCGACAGGTAGGAAAGGATTCCTTATTTTTCCACAGAGTGACTCCTACAGGGCTGTGTGTAGGGATTGATGGTTCTGTCACTGTCTGCTGTTTGGGGATACCTGTGCTTTGTTATCATTAAAACCTGGTCACCTCTGGTCCACCTGGGCTTGGACGAAATGGAGTTCAGTTTTCTCAGTTATGTTCCACGTGCCCCATTTTTGTTGCAGTTAAGAATTCTGTGGATGTATCTGGAGTATTTCCTGCTCACCAGTTATGTGTCCAAATGGATCATGGAGAGGATAAAGCTGGGAGCAGCCTGGCAGCTTCAACAGCATTCTTTCACAACATAACAATATTCCCCAAGAAATGCAGGGAGGAAGGAAGGGGTAAAGGCAGACAAGCAGTGCGTTAGCAAGGATTAAAACAGATGGTCTGGGGATTGTGAGTGATTTTATATGCAACAACTTCATATATGACTTAGTTCCAGGTCCAGGCCTGGTTTCCACTTGCAGTTTTTGGGTAAAAAACCTTAAATGGGGAGAGCAGCAGTTTGTTCAATCACAGATTGGTACATTCAAAACTGTCAGTATTGGTGGAAGCTGAGGAAACCAGCCTGTGGAATTCAGTTACTCAAAGTATTTTTTGATTTGGAGTTCAGCAAAGTGAAAAGGGAAAAAAAAAAATTAAGAGTAACAGAGCTCTTGTAATCCAAGATTTCAAGAAGGAAAATAGTTAATAAGAACTATATAGTAAATAAGGAAAATAAGTAAATAAGACAAGGTGGGAAGAAACCTTTTTCCCCATACGGATTTTTCTATGGTAACTGTTTTAAAGAGTTTCTTCTCCCCGGAGAAGCTGGCATCAGGGGCCTGAGCAGAGCTGATGCTGGGATGAACTGACTCAGATTCATTTTCTATGTCTGTATGTGTTTGGCATCACCTGCCTACATTCTGATAGGTGTTATTTGTCATAATATTTATTGTGAATTTGACCTGGCATCCAGAATGGTCAAGCTGGATTGAAGGAAGGTCTACAATTATCTCCTCCACTTTTCCATTGGGGAGTTAATGTAGTTTGTTCGGTGCTGTGGTGGAGTTGCTCCCACTCCTGGACTCCACTGTTCTCCTTTTATTATTCTACACTACAAGTCGTAAGCCAAAGTCATGGGCCAAAGCTGCCGCCAGCCAACTCAGCTGTCTGTGCATGGGGGTGGTGGTGGGACCATGTCCCAACTAACAGCAGATAGGAAAGGTCAAGATGATGTTATCATATGAGTTTTCCAGCAAACTTTGGGCTGTCTTAAAGGTAAAGACTGAATCTGGTATGAATCTGCACTTGGGAATCTTCCCATTTGAAGTCTGAATTCTGTGAAGCTTGTCTCACTGCTGGAGAAGCAGCGTGGCCTTGGACAAAGGCCTGGTGAATGGGTTTGGGCAGTTAACCACAAAGGAGGTAGGGAGGCAGTTCCTACCACCAGCTGAACTTCTCATCTTGAGCCAGGGCCGTCCGTTCCCATACAAAATATGGGATCTGATGCTTTCTGTGGGGATTGGAGACCTGTGGATATGGTGGAAGTGAAGCAAGAAAAGAAATTGCAACATGGGTGTGTTTTTGTTGTTGGGTTTTGTGTTGTTGTTAATTGTCAATCTCCAAGCTGCTCTACTGTAAAAGTAGTGGGGCAGGCAGGTTCCCTCCACAGCACAGGACAGAGCCCCTCTGACCGTGCTAGAGATGCACAGTGCTACCCTTGCTGGGCTGACTAAGGCCCCACATCAGTGTAGTTGTAATCTCTCAGATGATGTTGTGATGAACGAAAGCATCAGATTTAGCAAATTTTCCCCCTTTGTTGGTTCCTCTTCCCTTTCCCTCACTTGTTGTGTTTTCAGAGGCTGATGCTGTGCTGGTTTACCTGCTCCTTACTGCAGGGAGACACAACTCAGTTGTGTTTGCCAAACCATGCAAGCTGTGTCCCTCTTTAGAAAGGAAGAAATAGTTCAGTTAAGAAAAAAAAAAACACTCAGCCATGCTGTTGTGCTTTTTTTTCCCCTACTCTTTGAATGAATTCCAAAAGTTTTGATGCTGAATAAAACATTTCTGCAGCGACCTTTGCTCTGCAGACTAGATTTAGATCCTAAGGCCCTTGCAGTTAATTTTTTCTTTTGCTCTTGGAAACGAATGCTTACATTATATGAAATGGAGCTTCTCCACTGACATTTGCCACGTGCCCTCTCCTGCTGGCAGCTGTCTTTGAGATGCACTGCAGTGTCTGTGTTCCTGCAACCTTCTTCTGATCCAGAATTCCAGTGTAACTCAGGTCGGGCTCCAACCACCTCCTCTGCACTGACGCAGTTCAGATCCTCCCATGCTGCTACTGCAGATGTTCTGGCACTGGAACCTCGGACTGGGAGGACCACTGGAACACACGCAGGAAAATAACGATGGATCTTTAGTCCAGAAATGTTCCCAAAATATGGGCTGCAACTTTGTTAGATCTTATGGGCCACAATCATGTTTCAAAATGTTAGGGCAAGCTTGGAATTTATGTAGGAGGTCAAAATTCACCAGAGCTAAGCTGGTTCTGGTGTGTTCTCTCAATGAATCCTAGTGGTGAATTCCCAGTGATCCAAATTCCTTTTTTCTTCCACTTCATTTTTGAAGTTAATATCTGTGGTAGTCATAATTTTGGGACTACAGATTGTTTTCTTTGTGGCTGAAGTGGTTCTTCTCATGGAATCACCATGGTTGGGAAGGACCTCCAAGGTCACCCAGTCCAACCATCCACCTACCACCAATATTTCCCCACTAAACCAGCATTTCAACAATTCTCAACACTTCCCATCATTCATAGCAGTCAATCTGATCTTTTCCTGCTAACTTTTTTTTTTCTCTGAATTTGTAGGCAGGGATATGAATTGGATGGGGTGTAGTTGAGAGTGATGTAGAAGGGTAATTCATTTCTGTATGATACTTCCCAAATGAAAGCTATATTTTGTCACTCTTGTAGTCATTTAATTTGCTGCTTTTCCCCCTGCGATGCAAATGAAAGGAACTTGGTCACATGATGAGAAGGCCAGGAATACTGCAAATGAATTCCTCATTTCATTACAGACTTTGTCATTTCAGGTGAGTTGTACAGGTCTGGATGTAAATTACCCACCCATCAGATGCAAGTTGGATAGCTATGTTTTTTAACACTTTGTTTCCTTCAGATTTAAGTCCTGGAGAGCAGGTGATTTGTCTGCTTTTTACTCACAGTGCTTTTTCTAGATTGCAGAAGCTACCATTGACTTACAGCCTCCGGGGTACTGGAGAGAACTGGGTGGCTTTTTCGGTTGATCAGTTTATTTGCTTATTATTACTTTTGCTTCTAATAATAGATGAATTGTCAAGAGAAATTTTTACTTAATTAAGAAAAAAAAATTAATTCACTTGAAACAATGGAGTGTAATTGGCACGGGACAGTCTTTTCTGTTACAACAGTGGAATTACTCGGAGCAGTGCTGCAACACGTGAGTGTGAGCTCTGTGCTGCACGAAGGCTCTGGGGTTCTGCTCTATCTTCAAACTGGTTGGAGAGAGGTCATTCAGGTCAGATATGCTTTGGGAATAAGATGCTAGGTTTGATCCCTGCTGAAGTTTACCCACGCTTCTCTTAATTGCCCTGCAGAGTATCAGGTGGTTTTTGTTTCCACTTCTATTTATTGCAATTGAGGGGCAAGGGCTGCTGTGATGGATGGGGTTGGGGGGAGCTGCTGGGGTGTACCTTGGGTTGAGACATGCATTAGCCAGTGGGTGAGGCGTGGGGCCAGACCTGCAGCTGGGTTGGCAGCGTGGCAAGGATGCGCACCAGCTGAGCCCTTGGCATGGTGAGTTTGGTAGATGGGGAGGTACAGGATTGGTCAGCTGGCTCACGCTGTAAATATTTAGGCCTTTTTATTACCATTTTTAGAGAAATACCCCAGATCATGAACACAGCTGGCGCGCTTGTTAGCATCTCTACAAGAAGCCACAGAGACTGGATTACAGACTTGCAGCGTGGGGGTCTTCCCTCTTCCCTTCAGCACAGAAGCGGGGCAGCACGGATGGAGGTTTTCTTCCCTGCTGATACTCGTGCTCTACCTGCTGTACAGATAAACAGAGGGCTGAACTCTCCCAGGCTGCCTGTCTGGCACATTTCACAAGCACTAAAACTCACTTCAGGAAATACATCCCTTGCCAGGCATATAAATATTCTGACTATGCCACCGTAGTTTTCATGCTGTGTGTTAAAGTGCTCTGCATGAAATGTCCACACTCATAGCGCTGGGCTTTACGTCTTCTTGCATTGTGTTCCCCTGCCCACCCTACAGCTTGGCTTTCATTGTCATTCCCATCTTCCTGGCTTGAAAAAAGTACAGGCTTTGGCTCTTTTTGCCTCTTTTTGTCAATCATCCAAAAAGGACTTTATGAGATACCCTTAAGGGAAAAGATAACACTTAAAAGCAGAACTGCATGAACAGCTTCTATCAAATTCCCACTGACAATTGTACCATCATCTTAAGCAAACTGCACAACTCTGTGCCTCAGTTTCCCCATTAATGCCAAGTGCCAGCAGCTGCCTAGCTATGCAAATAGGAGGGCTCTTTTATTTTGTCTTAATTCTTTCCTTTCCTTCAGATTTCTGCTGCAGGGAGCATTTCCAATACACAGCAGTGTTGGATCACTTGTATTCTATTCTCCTTCCTCCTTGTATGCCTGCCAGAGTAGAATAAATGTCTCAAACCTGCTGCTATGGAGCGAAAGTAGGAGCTGCAGATAGATGCAGCCCCTCTCAGCTCCCCATGTGCACCAGTCCCCCCTTCCAAGCCTCCAAAACCCACAATGATTGCTCCTCTTGTCCTAAGGAGTCAAAGTCCTTTGTTCACCGCTAAACCCTGCTCTCCTGCAAAGAGCTGCTGTTGTGCCATCTGTCTCTTTATGAATTTTTTAGTAGACTGGATGCTTGTGGGGAGTTGGTAACTTAGTGCTCAGTGCTGGCCATTTCCATTTAACAAGTGGTTCTCCCAATGATTAACTTTTTTCTCCTTTTTGGCTGACTAAAAATTTTCTTAGAAGTTTGCCATCCAATGAGTTCTGAAATCTTTAATGTGTACAGTCACTTTAGCTTGTACATGGAGCAAACTGAGGGCCAGCTTGTGTTGCTTTATTTTTTCAGCGTACACAGCTGTGTGAACTGCTGAATGACGGCCTGAACCTCTGATTGATCACCTGAGGTGAGCCATGAGTCAGCCTGGGAGCACAGGTGAAGGCAATTCTCCTGTGCTGCTGGACGGGGTGGAGCCAGGCTGCACCTCTCCTAGACCCATTTAAGAGCTGGCTACCAGTGGGGAAGGATCTCTGCTGGAGATCCACTCTGCTGGAGTTTTGCAGCAAGCCCAGGGTGCGGGTAAGCTTTCTATCTCTTCTCTTTTTTGTTATTATAATCTGCTTTGCCAACCTCTCTTGTTTATTTCATGATTATAACATCTTTATATTCATTGATTATAAGACAGCCAACAGATTCTTCCAGGAGGCTGATGAGCCAAAAACATAAAGAGCTCTTTGAGCGGAAAGTAAAAGATTGACTTGTGGTCGAGGGATTAATTTGGGCTATGGAAGCCCTGGGTTCTGCTTCTTTTTCCTTCCTTGGTGCGTGGTGGGCTGTCTGTATTTGTCTGGACGTTCACTTGGTCTCTACCAGCCAGCCCAGGGTAAGTGTGTGCTTTTCGTGAGGATGTAAGGATACACATGATGAAAATGGTGTGTAAATACTTTGTTGTGGGAACTGTTGCTGTTAAGGCAGAGATTGTACTGGGATGCTTTGAGCTGCCTTACCTCCAGCCTGTTGATTGCAGTCACCTGGGCTGAAGGTTACTGCTGTTGAAACGAAGCCAGCAATAAATCCAATCAGTGTAAATCGCTGCTGATTTCAAGCACAGGTTCATAAGGAGGTTCCAGTTCTATAAGCCTCCTATCCACTGGGTTTTTCTCAGTTAGCTGCCACTGCATAGCTGTTCTGTCCTCAGCCTTTTGGGATATGCTGTAGGGAAATGTGATGCTGGAGAAGTGGAGAATATGTGATGGGTGGGAGTGTTGGTTGCTTGAGTCCCACTCAGTCCATAGCTATAGGAACAGTTAGCACTGTTCTGTGTTCTGATTTGAGGTCCAGAAGGTGACTAGGTTAGTTCTGAGCTTAGACATACAATAATATATTTATAAGAAATAATCTGATTATTGCTACTACTGCCTGGAAGCCTTAAGGAAATAAGTCCAGTGAAAGCAAAACCCAAAGAGTTTTAGCAGCTGTGGATTAGATGAACTTCATGTCTTAGTGTACTTTGGATAGCAAGCATGGATGAATTCCAATCTTGGAGTAATTCTGCTTCAGTTAAGATAAAGAATGCTGGTGGTGCTGGGTGGGTTAATCTTGACTGAAATATGCAAACATTTTGGTGAAGTTAAAACATGGTGTGGAAAATTCCTTGTTCTCTTTCAAATGGAAGCTTTGCCACTGTAATTAGGAGAGATTTGTTCTGTGCAGATGCAGTGTTCTTCCAAACAGCAAGTGGGGAGGTTAAATGGCTGCACAGCCAGCTGATGATAAGAGGTCTCAGAAGGACAGATGAGGTAGTGTGAGGAGCCATTAGAATCAATGGTTTTGGTAGCAGTGGAGAGGGGAATGGAGTAAGTTTCCCATGAACTAAAGCACCCCTGGGAATAGGAGCTGATGATAAATCCACCGTGCAAGCAGCATGAAAGAAATTCTGGATGTGTGATGTGGGATCTCTGCAGTTCAGTTTTTTGAAATGTCTGTGTTCCCTGGATCTGTCTGCAGTTGCCATTGGATGTGCCAGTACTTCAGAGCATCTGCATCTTAATGAAAGCATCCCCCGTATTTATGACCTGAAATGGTCTTCCTTATCACCTTTCCACTCCTTGGCCTCTGTCTAGACCTGATTTTATGGACTTGTCACTTCATTGGCCCTGACTCTTTTTGTTACTGCCTCTTGCCTCCCTTTTGAACCTTTTGTTTCTGCCCATTCCTTCCTTGTGTGCTTCTCTCACCATCTGTTTCTGGTGAGATCTCATCTATTTTTCTACCCTGCCAACACGCTAAGATTTCAGCCTCTCCCAAGTGTGTCCTCCCTGTCTGAAGAAAGCCTCCCAGTGAATGCAGCGTGTCTGTTAATGCACGAAAAAACGTCTCTCCTACTCAGAACATCTCCCAAAGCACTTATAAGAGAGAAAGGTTTAGGCTGAAGGTATGTGGTGTGTAACTGAACCTCAATCAGTTGGACTGGGCTTGTGATCTTAAAGAGGTGCAGTCCCTGTGTGATGTGCCCAGCACAGGTAGGAGCCCTGTGCCATGCTGAGGAGCGGGGTCCAAGTGTTGTGTATTCCGGATTGGGTCAAATAAGCATTTCCTCTCTGTCAGGGTGATCTGTATTTCTCTTATTTGATTTGGATTGCTAATGTGCTGCTGTCATCCAGCCCCTTCCCTCCCCCTTTCGTTCCCCCTCCCATCCTCTCTGCTAATTTCCTTCCCAAATAAAGAGCTCCATGGGCGTTCCATTTATAACTTCATGTTTGGTGGCTTTTCCTTCAAGTGGAGTCCATTGAGCTTGTAAATTGTATTGGATCAGTGAGCCTATAATGAGGCTTCTAAGTCCAAACAGTGTGAGTCTGCTGGGATTTTATTGTTCATAAAGCTTCTTCCCTGGGGAGTGATAGAGCCATTAGGTGTGCGCTGTGTTTAATATTTGGCCATGACAGGAAGCAATAATTTTCTATCTTTTACTGTGGCTCCGGAGTTGTTTTTAAGCAGTCAGCTTATTTGAGTCTCAGTGGCTGCAAACCTATTAGGCAAAGAGAGTTGCTCTTTCCTGCGTGGATTTGTGTCTTTCTGACAAAGGCTATTTTGGCAAAATAGAATGAAATGGAATGGGAACGGATTGCTCTGTGGTGCCTTTTAATCACTTGCCCCTCTTGTGAGCAATCAGGGGCTGTCACACCTGGCAGAGATGGCACGGAGCTGATCCCACCAGATGATGGCATTTCTTGTGCCGAAGGGATCTTTTATTTATTCCAGCACACACAGCAGCTAGGATTCCTATTTATAGGGTATGGTTTGGGATTTCTCTTGTGGAAATCCACATCGAGACCGGCTTTAATTTCAGTGGAAACAGCAGCAAGGTTGTATTCAAGTATTTTGGCCGTTACTGTATAGAACCTAGTGAGAAAAAAAATAATCCAAAAGCAGCTAACAATTTTGGGTGACTTTATTTTTTTTCCAAGGTCCATGAATGAGCCATTTTCAGAAGGTTTCTTTCCCAGGTGCCACTACATCGTGCACAACCACTTCTGCTGAAATAGTTAAAAACAAATGAACTTATTATAGATACATATTCTAAAATATTGTTATTTTCACTGGAAGGGGGTGGGGGGGAAACGCATAAAAATCTGAAAAAGGAAAACAAAACCCTATGAATACTGAAAAGAAGTTTGTTCTTCCAGGAAAGAAAAGCAGTAGTCCAATGTCATCTTTTTGGCTTCCTGTTGCCCTGTTTATTTAAGATCCTTCAGCAAAATGGAAGGAATGAGCCTAACCTGTTTCTGCTGTAGGATGACTGGGCTCCAAGGGCCTGGGTTAGAACATCCTAACCTTGTGCCTGGGCTCCAAGGGCCTGGGTTAGAGCATCCTAGCCTTGTGCCTGTATGGCATAGAGTGATCAGTGAGCAGAGCAACTCTGGCTCTGCAGCCTCTGGAGTGTTGAGCCCTTTTCCCTCTGCTCAGTTTTTTTTGCACGAAGGCAGAAATCCCTGCTTTTGTGGATTTTTCTTCCTTTCAAAGGAAAAAAAAAATAGAGCAAGTATTCTCATTGGAAACGTGAATCTCGAGCAAGCGAAAATGATATCCTCAATTGCCACAAGTCCCTTCAGCATTCAGGCTCTTTAGACTGCTGGGAAGTGACTCCTCAGATCTTCCCCTCTTATTCTGTTGCTGCCCCCCAAGAAGCCGCCCACCTTCTCCCCAGGACGTGCTGCCAGTTCTGCACACTTGTGCTTTCCATTGTTTCTCTGCCTGCACCACCGAGCTGCTTTCTTCTCCTCCAGTCTGATTGTTGCAGGCGCTCGCTCTAGTTAGGTCTGTTTCTTTGCTCCAGGGGAAAAGTTTTCCGCTACCATATTTTCCCTCTGGGTTCTTGTCTTGATCTTGGGAGCTCTGTGCAGGAGGCTTGTATCAGAAAGGAAGGAAATAATTGCCTTGCTCTTATGGCTCTGTACCCCTGAGCTGTGTTGCAAGAGCACAGTTGCACAAGGCACGGCGGCGTTAGGCGGATGCACACGAGTTCCTTTTCAAAAAGCCAAATCTTACAGAAAGATGACCGAGTGTTTGCAAGGAAGTGGCACAGGGAGTGTAATTGTGGAGGTGGTTAAAGCAGCTGAAAGCCAATACGCAGCAAGCAGATGAAATGAGCTGATGCCATAGAGATTGGACTCGAAGCCGGGATTGCTGATGCCGATGCAAATTGGATTGAATTATTTTTGAAGGGATGTGGTTAAGTTTTCTTATGCAGCGTTGATAAAAAGCTATTTCAGCAAATGGGTCCTGATTCAGCAAAGCAATTAGTGCTTGGTATTTGTTAGCATCGGTATCAAGAAGCACACACAAACGTTTTGTTGGAAATCAGTTCTGAAATGAAAAATGGAACCGTGGAAAAACCCCCTCTGAGCTTCTGGCTTGGGTTGTGTTTGGAAACTTTCAATAAGAATTTCAGTTTCTCTTTTTTAGAAGAGCAGACTTGGGAGTCTCATGTTCATGTAAATCTGAGGCAAGAAAGCACCTGGGTGTTGCTCTGGATAGCAGGTAACACTGAGGAGATCTGCTGCCTTCCTATGGCCCATGGCTGGGGCTCTCTTAAGCTCTTATGGACAGCTTAAATGATGCTTGAATTCCTTGCTACTAGAGATTTCACTGGGACCTCAAACTAGGCTGCGCAAGATACTGAATTTGAGTATGAATATCCACTGGAATAATGATGTCTTCTTAAATCTCTGGTCTCATTAAGAACATGGGTGCTCAGTACCTTGAAGGAAAATAATCGCTCTGTTGAACCCATGCCAGTGTAAATCATTCTACTTGATGCTGACAAAATATCTGGTCAGTCAAAATTCCTCTGCTAAAGAGGGGCGAAAAGTATACAGTGTTGTGTCAGTGTCACTTGTTGACACAGAACCTCAAAAAAATCCTCTGGGATGTTTTTGTTAGGGATTTTTTTTCTTTCCCCTTTATCTCGAGCGTTTCCCAGCATTCCTTCAGAACATCTGCTTCTCTCATTTTCTAGCTTTACTTCAGTGCTTTCAGAAAATGTCCCTGCTTCTTTCTATTTAGCCAAGCAACACAAGCGGGACGATAGCCTGGGACCGCAGCCCTGCCTGATAACTTGCTGAAAACAGAGCTGCCCTTCAGAAGCAGCAAACTTAACCATTTGTCTGATGGATGAAACAACTGTATTCTTTTGTTATTTCTTCTATAGCTTCTGTTTTGTTTTGTTTTTTTTAATAGGCAAAGCCAATGAAGAGATGCAATATTGTCATTTTCTGCACTTCTACACTGAATGGCTGTTTTGCTTTGCTTGAGAGCAGAGAAAAGCAGACATCGTTTCAGACATTTTTGCAGAGATCTAAGCTGACTTCAGATTCTGATTTTTGGCTAATGTGGAGTGCGTGCAGCTGGGGCAGGTTCTGTCAGCTAAGGCTGCCTATAGAGTTGGGTGTGTATGGTGCATGGTTTGGAAGCATCCTCTTGATGGTTCTTACTGCAGTTTGGGGAAATGATTCTTCTGGTCAAGAGAACTTGGATTTGGTGTTGGGTGAGGAATTCTTTACTGGAATGGAGCTTTGGTTGGAAGATGTGCACCTGATAGCAGGCAGGGAGTAGCAGGAGTCTTGGGAAGAGATAAGTAGCAAGAATAAGGTAAAAATGGGGGAGGAAGACTGGTTGGGCAAAGCCTTTATGGTATATGCTGGCATATGGGGAGAAAATATAAAATTAAGCATTGTATTTTACATATATGTACACACACACACACATCAATTATGTGTATGTCAAAAGGATTTAAATGAGAGCTACTACTTCAACTTTCATTTAAGCATTTCTTTGCTTCTGTCTTTGCTTCTGAATACATTTTTAAGAGCTCAGTAGTATTCTTCTACTTTAGGTCTGGGGTATCCTATTAAAATCACGTTCAGCAGCAGATGTAGGTAAAGCTTTGTTTCTCTGCGAGGTTTAATGTGTGTATTTAAATATCTCCTGTGCTATTTTCTGTCTATAAGAAATCTGGAGCTGTTTCATGAGCTGTTTCGGGACAGTAAGTGTTGGCAAAGAACAACTTGAGGTGGTTTTTAATGCAATAGTTCTACGTAGCTGCATGGAATAGCCTGCAGCACAGCTGTGATCCCACCTGTGTGCAGACTTTAGCAGACTACCAAGATTGTGTTTAGCTTAACCCCACGTAAATCGAGGCTGTCTTCCTCCTCTTCATGCCCTCAGACACAACATTTCAAACGCCTCTTGCATATCGACAGTGGTCCTGAGCAGCACTTAAAGCTGAAGTCAGTTGAGAAACAACTCGATCTGATTGCAGCCCTTCCCTGCCAAGACATGAATCTGAACTTGAAAAACTGAGTCTGATTCTCCCTGCAGCTGCTTCTAGTCCACACTAAATAGAAGTCTGCAGGATGGAAAGTGGTTGGCAGCTCCCTCCTCCAGCAGCAGAGCCCCAAGAAGGATGGTGTGCAGATAATGAATTGGTGGCTTCATCTCAGGAGACTGAGCCTGGCGACACAGCACCCGCTCTGTTCTCCTGTCATGGTGCATCGTATCCCCCAGATACACAGGGAGCTTCAGGTTTTAGAGTCATGAATTGAAGTTTTCAGTCTTAAGCATGCATTTCTTGCTGTGAGAGAACTCAACACTCTTCTTCTCAATGCTGTTGTGGGTATCTTTATGGAGTATTCTGACGTTTGGGTGGGGAAAAGGGATGCTCAGCACATCCCTCTGTCACTGACCTGGGCTGACGCCTTGGGCAAGTTGTGTTCTCACTGCTGCCTTACCTCCATCCACTACTTGGTGTCAGAGTGATGTTGGATGTCTCTATGAGCCTCTGTGCTTGGATCTTCAACAAAGCTGGATTAACAGTAGAGGTGGATTTGGTGAAGAGCTGGTCTAGAGATGTGTGGTGCAGGGTGTTACATCAGCATTTGGGAATGCGCTTCCTAAAGGGAGAGAAAATGCTAATATGTGGCAAAACCTAAGATCCAGATTTTGTGCTATGACTTTTTTGTGGTTTGGAAGTATTAAAAGATTTAAATTGGGCTCTTGTTTACATTGCTTTTTCAGCTCCCTTTCAGGCTTTCAGCTTGCCTGGTCAGTTGGCCCATTTTCTTGCATTTCAGTCGTTCCTTCTCCGTCTTCTCTGTTTAGATTGGATGCTCTGCAATGCAGGGCTTCTTGTGCTTTGATTTTAATACAGTGCCTAATGGACTGGAGTCTGGCTGCAGAGTGGCTCTCAAACTGCTCCTAAAACAACACAGTTGTTGCTGTTGTCCATTGAGACAAATTTATTTATTATGTGAACTTGATGGAAGAAGTCCCTTTTCTCCCTGCCACTCAGTTGTTTAAAGAAATGTGATATATTGAGAAGGAGTTGATAGAACTAGCTAAATGACCACTGAAATGTCTTCAATTTTTTTTTTAAATTGGCTTTCAGTTTTTTTTCACAAACACTTCAGTAGGTTCTATCATTTGTTGAAACCATTTTTAAGAAGAAAAAAAGATTTTTTTCTTTAAAAAGCCGCCTTCTGCCCCAGCGTGCTGTAGCAAAATTCTGATAATTCTGATTTTTTTCACCCCCAAAATACAGCCTTAGATTAAAATTTGAGAAAACTGAAGCTGCTTTAAGTGTTTCATGAAAATGATTCTCTTTCTGTGCCCCAACTGTAACCACTAATGATAGGATCTCATATTTCTGGACTGCTGGTACTAATTGGCGTTATTTGATCACATCTGTTTGCTGGTCATTGGGTGGCAGCTGAAACATGAGATGGCTTTTGAGGACCTCTGTGAGCAATAATTTACTGCTGTAGTTGTGTCACTGAGGAACTTCTGGTTGTGGATGAGATTCCTGTTAAGTGCTGTGCAAACACAAAACCCGGCTTTCAGTCCGTTTTCGGCTGTGCCCATGCTGGGGCCTCCTGTAGCATTAGAAATAGTGGCTCTGCATCACTGCTGTCATCCTTATGGACAACTTCCACTAGCCTTACCCACCAAGAAGTCCACCAATAAATGGAGCTCCTCCCTTGTCCCATTGAAAATTTCCTATGTTGTAGAGTCTCATCTCTTCCCTAAGCCGTGTTTTCTCCTGGAGTTCACTATTGTTTTGTCAGCCCACCCATCACAAAGCAGAGGTCACGTCAACATGACCTTTTGCTGGTACTAGGAGGCTGCTAAATAATTCACGTGGCCAACTTGATTTCGGGGTCCACATTTGTTTTTTCCACTCTCCTAATCAAGATGCTCATTTAATTCTATCCCAGCACCTGTTCAGCAATTAACACCCTACAATTTGCATCTTACCCTGACATTTGCTATCTTTCCAATTAGTTTTTATATCAGTATAATTAGGTAGGGTTATTACAGTGCATCAAGCAGGGTCGAGGATATTCCCAAGCCTTTAAGCTCTTTCCCAGATTTGTTTAGGGAAGCCACTAAGGGTAAACGGTTGATTAGGATCACTGTTTTTCTTCTTCATTCAGATCAGGCGAAAACTGTTTCCCCATGTGGCTCATGAAAGATCAGGGAAATATGTCAGTCTGTAAGAACTAATATTATGTAGTTCATGACTTTTTGGGTGAATTTACAGGGGATTATGAGTAAGGGTCAGGCTACGTTGCCACTTGCAGTAGTGCTCACGAGGGCACCTTGGTCTTTCTCTGTATTAAGCTGAGCAAATTGTAACAATCATTTTAATTTTTAAAATCAACTTTTGGTGTTAACGTGTGGACAGGGAACAAACAAATCAAAATTAAAGGCTGCCCTGACCACACTGAACACTCAGCTTAATTGTAGAGATGATGGAAGTGAAATGACTGTTCGTAACACCTTTCAGTTTAAACTTCACACAAGGAAGATCCTGCTGCTCTGCTCTGCTTGGTTTAGATTGGAGGCTCTCAGGGTCAAAAGCCATCTTGCAGCCAACATGTATGGTGTCCAGCACAGTGGACCTTCCTAATCTAGTAATGTACTGCCAATAGTAAATGAGGTGGCTGCTGTGCTGCTTTTTTTTTTCCTCCATTGATATACAGTGCTGACATAAGGGAGACTTTATGTGTATGTGGGAAACTGGGAGGCAAGATCTATAGTATGGATCAGAGAGGAGAAGTTTTATCTGATCTCACCCTCCCTGCTCTGCACGGTGCTTCGTTTTTGGTTTGAAGCCACCTCCCTTCAACTCCCCAATTCCCTTGCATCTCCCTTGATTCTGTAGGTGCACACAAGGGCTGTATTACCAAGAGGCAGTATTGCCCTTGGCAAAGAGAAGTGATTGTAGGAAGATCGCGTCTTGCTGGGCGCAGTGAAAGGGTGGCTTAAAAAGGGAAGAAAAATGTATCTGATGAATTGTTCCTAATTTGGTTGTTGTGGGCCTTTCTGCAATAGACCTTACTGGTGCTCTTCAGACAGTAAAGTGTGGGGTTTACTGGGAACCTGGGGAGACAAGGTCAGTTGATGGGAATGGCAAGATCTGGAATAAGAAAACAGACCAACAGACAGGAGAAATTGAGTGCAACGTTTCATTTTTGTGGGGGGTCTCAGCTTTCTCCGATGTCTTGATGTTATGGCTAATTTTTAAGGTTTTATCTCTTGCTGTTTCTTCAGTATATCAAATCCTTATGAATGAGTTTCCATGAGCTATTGCTAAAGAAATGCCTAAGCCACTAAGAGGCTTTCCATAGGAGTGCCTAAAGAAAAAGTGGAAATGTTTTGAATTATTTTGTGTGTGTGCATATATGTGCCTATACATGTGTGCATTCATACATATTGTTTCCTTTCCAAAGGAGATTAAGGGTGTTTGCTTTCCTTGGATAGTGCAGGTGGGTGCATGCGAAAGACACAAATCTAAATCCTATTCTAGACAACTTTAAATCTGAGAATCACTTCATTTGGACGGAAAAGTCCAAATATACAGCCTCTTCTTGACTTATACCGTGGGCTGTTCTTGATGTTTTCCATTTTCTGCTTTGGAAATAGGGCCGAAGAAGAGGCAACAGGGAGTCAGAAGAATAAGGCACTAAGGAATTTCTGTTTGAAATGTTTCTTAAACCATAGATAAGAAGGAAAGGCATGCATTACTGGTGGAACAAGTAACTATAAGGAGAAAATAAGGCTCTCAGATTGGAGTATCCTGGTACTGGGGGAAGGATGGAGCAGAGAGCTGAATGGTGGAACTCAGAACACAGCAGTGCTGTTTTTAATGCTCTGGTGACAGTAGACAACAGAAAGAGGGAAAGCTGAACATTTGCCCTCCCCTGAAGTCTGTGTTGAGCTTTGGTTGCATCTCCGGGTTTGTCTTTGGTTTGTTAGGGGAGAGGAGGAGGGATCCAGAATGGTTATTGCATGGAGTGGAAGGGAAGGGTTAGGTTTACAGAAGGCAGAGCAGAACGCGTTGATGCTGGGATTCGCTCCCTCTGCTGGCGCAGTGGAACCAGCGTTTGCTGATTGCCTCAGTTCATTGCTCTCGGTCTGCGTGAGCAGGACCTGGTCTGAACATCAAGGTAGCAAAGCACCGCTGATTGTCCCTCTGAAGTCTGTGGTTGAGTTTGGTTTCGAGCTTTTGTCTGTGCCGGTAACCTGGTGCTCAGACGGAGCTCTTTTGGTAACAATAAGCCACTTAGTGAGTGAAGCACTACAGCTGAATGACTGGAAATGTGCTTTGAGAAACGGGAAAGGACAATCTGTGCAGATCCAATTGAAATGGGCAGATAGTCTGTGTCGAGGAGATTTCCTCTCATAGGCTTCAGCTGGATGCTTATCTAAGCTAAACCCTGAACGCCAAGCAGCTTTACCCCGGTGCGCAGCTCCTTGTATCACACTGATATCGAGAGCCTTGTGTACTTGCAAGTGGGTGGAGGAGAGAATAAACAAAGAGCTCCGTTTAAAATGGTAACCATATCCTGCACCGTGCAGGGTGATGTCATTATCTGATCTCCTTGTCTGCACCAAAATCTCACGCTTCGTCTTTTCCCCTTAATAGATTTCACCTTGGAGTGCAAATGCACCTCGCTGCTGCTGAGCAATCTGGTTAATACAGAGTGTGGTTATGCTGGGCTGGGAGGAGATGTTCCCAGTATTTAGACTGAGATTTTCAGTGTTGCCTAAGAGTTTATGATAGGAATTGGAATCCAATCTAGCAGCTAACTTGGAGATAGCTGCAGAAGACAGCAGTGCCTTCAGGTTACTGAGAGCAGCGGCTCTTAGGGTCTTATGGCAGCACTGCCCTTTCTAACCTGTTGCTTTTGAATTTAAGGATTCAGAGCCAAATCATCACCTAGTCTAAAGATACACAACAGCAGTGAGTTCTTTCCAGAAGAGAGCATGAAGTCAGTGTAAGTAATCTTTTGTCGGTGTCCAAAGAGAATTGAAGCACTGGTGCTCAGCTGCGCTTAAGGGATTTTTCTCTCTGAATCCTCAACTTTGTGGCTGATCTGTCAATGCAATTAAGGAACTGTGGAAGTTAGGGCTTTCTGTCTCCATTTGGTCACCCAGTGTGGCCCAGTTAAGGGATCTCTCGCTGTATTTTATTAATATATCCCCCTGCTGTAACTTGGTGCCTTGCTTCCCTGCAGGCGGGTGTCCAACATTAATGGCAGTTGCATTTGCCAGCGGAGGGACGCGTTGTGTCCACGGTGTGATGTCTCTGGGAATGGAAGGAGGAAGAAATGAATTAAGGATGTGAATAATAACATTAATGATGTCTGCTAAATCTCTCCTCTACTGTACTAGCTGGTGTAATTGCCTCAGTGCTTTGTGTGCAAGCCAGCAGGCTGATTGAGAAATATAGCCTGAATTATTCCTTCCTTTTTTCCCAATCAAGCAGATAGCCACTAGTAAGGGCTTTTTCTTACCTAAAAACAGGAGCATGGTGTCTGAGGGGGCACTGTTTGTAGATCTAATCAGCAACAGCTATGCTGCCAGCTGTGTAAAGAGTCCTTGAGTTTTTTGGGGATCTATCAGAGTGACTACAGTTGCATTTATAGCAATGAAATTTCTGCGTATGAATGTATAAATTTGTCTGAGAGCCTCCGGTGATCTGTTTGACCTGATTTTGTTTTTCAAGCCCCCATTTATTAATGTTACTAAACTGAAACGATGGGGAAACTGCTGATCCTTTTCTGATGTATAAAAAGCAAATTTGGGGAGGAGGGGAAGGGTAATAAATATGGCTTATTTTAAAAGTTGAAACCAGAGTTTAAAGAAGGAAGAAATCCCTCTGGTTCAGTAATACCAGGAGCATGTACAGAGTCTCTGTTTCTCCTCCTTTTAAATCTTTTTGGACGAGTTCAGCCATTCGGAGCCGTCAGGTACAGAAGGAGCTGGCTGCCGTCTGGAAGCAAATTAATTTGTAAGAGGAAAGGCCACGCAAAATATTTGGGAGTTCTGGAGGCTCTGCAGCTGAACTTGGTTGGCACCGGGAGCAGCTGCTTGGCTGCTGCTTTCCTTTCTGGGTTGCTGCTGTGTAATTATTTTTTGGGGGGGAGGGACTGTGTGGAAAAAGGGGAAACCTGGTGTTGTTCTGCAGCCTGGAGCAGGTGACCCAATGCATGCTTTGTTGGGGGGGGGGGGTCAGGGAAGAAAATGGGGGAAGGCTCTGCGTGGTTGGATTTTAACACCTTCTCTGCTAAGCAGGAGGCCAGCTTGGGGTGCTAAATTCCTGTCTGTGAAATAAATCTGTGCGTTGTGCAGTCCCAAGCTGTCAGCAACGCTTTGCACTGATGGACTCTGAAGGAGGTTTCCTCTCAGTTCCTGGAGTAGTCAGCAGCCGCTAGGGAGCTGTCTTTAGCTCATATTTCAGAGTTAGCTCATTAGACCAATAACAGCAGGCACTTGCTCCCCCCCCCCACTTTCCTTCAAGAATTTGTGAAGTCGAGTTGTGTTTATGGAGTTATGGCTAGACAATGGTGATACTGCATTTCCCTTCTCCCTCTGTAGCAGCCTGGTGAGTTGGATGGTGCCTGAGTTTTCCCAGAGCCCAGTGTTTCCTTTGTCATCGTAGCCACATGCTGTGCTGCTTTTTGGGGCTCTCTCTCTTCATAAGGACTTTGGATTGCCAAGTTCTGTCTCTTGGCCCCTGGTTTTGACCACTCGCATTGAGGAATCCCTGCCCTATGACTTTTCTCCCTTTGCACAGATAATCCATCTGTTGAATGGGCTCTCATTCTCATTTCTCTTTCCGAACCTTTCTCTACCCCCCTCTCCCTTCCTCCCGGCTGTGTAATGCCAATAATATTCAGTGCTGGTTCTCAGCAGCCTTCTTGTGATTCATGAACCAGTGCCAGCAAGAAGTGCTGAGCCGAGCTCTTTTCAGCTCCCCCTGTGAAGCTGCAGCTTGGCCTCCTCCTGCACAAGCCCACTTGACCAGTTACTTGGCACTGCAGCATTTCTGGTGTCAGTTTCTGTGTTCTTCCTCTTAGCACTAAGGTTGCTGCAGTACAGATAGATTCAGGTAAATGTTAAAAGTCTGGCTGTTAATAAGGCTAATTCTGTAGGATGTGGCCATGCTCTCTGAAGAGATGGGAGTCCTGGTCACTGTTTAGCAGGGGAAGTTTTGGAATAACTGGAGGAGGAGAAGCCAGGAACAGTTCTGCTGTCATCTTCATATCTCACGCAGCTTCCCCTTCTAATCTTACCAGTTCTTTAATGTCTCAGGTCTTTATTTCAGTTGCAGTAGCCAACGTTGATTGTGTTCCATTGGAAGCATTCAGTTAACAAAGAGGAAGAATGATGTGAAATAAAAACAACATGGAAGTTGTTTTTTTTTTTTTTTTTTTTTTAATTGCAATTTGAACATATGAACAACTTGATCTTGTTTCATGGGACAGCTGAAGTTGGTAAACCACAATGGCTTAAAGCTGCGGTGAGCATAGCAAGCCACTGGAAATGTTCTGGGGGGTGTTACTGGGGGCTTGCAAAATGTGCTGGTGAGCAGGTAGGAATGCCATAGCCCATCTGTTGTGTCAGGGAAGGCAGGATATGATTTCAGAAGGAAGGATGTGAATGCACTGTGACCTCCTGCTGTAAGAAGTCATCCCCCAAATCTGACTGTTCCTGGGAAGCAGGGGGTGTGCAGCAGGGCTGGTTCACACCTCTCTGCTGTCAGACCTCAGTGCTCTGTAGTTCCATCCCAAAGGAGGAGTGACTCAGAGTTCCCAGGTGGGTGTACCTGATGTATTCAAGCCTGGAACAGAGAAGGTTGTAAATAAAATGATGCCATGTTGGAAGGAGTGCTCTGTGTCTGAGTCGCTGGTCCGGGGAGATCTCCAGGTCCCTGTGACTCAGCTGATGCCCGAGGGCTGATTGCAGGAGTGGGGACTCCTTCAGCAGATGAACCAGTGGGGTTGATGCCAGCCATCTCAATTGATGAGTGTTAGCCCCTCAGCTACACATCACCTCCTTCTCTCCCCCTCTAAGGACATCTCAGTGAGAGCTGACGTACCTCGCTGGACGCGAGCGGGCGCTTGGAGCTCGCTGCTCACAGGAGCAAAGGGATGAACAAATCCAACACGGTGCTCTCTGGCAAAAAGTGCTGGCAGGCTGAGTATTAATTAAACAGCTGATAAAGTTTCATTTGGTTAATTTTCCCTGCAATAAAGGACTAATTATTTCAAAATGAGGACGTTTCTGAGCGTCGCAGCAGAATGGGACTGAATGACCGTGATTACAGCGCTGCACACAAACCCCCCCCGGTCCTCCCACACACTGCCACACTGAAAGGAACAGAGGCACAAATATTTCCAGAGCCAAAAAACATGAGGTTGAGCTCAACAGAAGGAGGAAATGATGTTTTGTTTTGTTAAATCTTTCATTAGATCTTTTCAAGAAATAATATCTCTATAGTTGGGCTCTTGTGGGGCAAACTTCAAATGCATCATAATTATAGTAATTAGCAATGATTGGAAAGTTGGTTGCTGCTTTTTTTTTTTGTTTGCAACCATTGATTTTTAGACTCTTTATGCGAAGTTTCCTTTCTCAACAAGAAGCTCTTGAGACTGGAAAGTGTATTTTCAATTATTGGAAGGAAAAAAAAACACAACACTCTTTTCCCTGCCAAGAAATGCTTAGATGATGATGAGCATTTGTATTACAGTACTTGAGGTCAAAATATTTCCTGGAAGGAGCATAACTAATAATGGAGATAACTGTGATAACTGTTTCAGATCTTTTTTCTTAGGGTAGAGTATCTGAAAAGGTCTTGAGATCCACAGACAAAAAAGACAAAACTGTGGGAGGTGAGGTGGGATTGATTAACAGTGTTTCTCCGGTGAATTTAATTAGCATCTTTCGTAGCTTTAAAAAATAAATCTGAAAAGTGTATTTTTTTTCTTTCATGAGTGGCTGGCTGTGTGCTGCTTTCAGGGCATCTTAATTAAGAACCTTTTTATTTACCACCTTTGAATTAGGTTAATGGCTTTTGCTTTTGAATGTGTAAAGTGGCCAACATCAGAGTGCCAAGGTCGATCTGCCACTCAGGCTTTGATCTGTGCCTTTGGAATGTAAAGTCTGTAGAACAGGAGAACATGCCGGGCATTCAAGGAACAGCCCCATCCTGAAGGTCTTTGTGACAAGAAATGTGGGTTTAATCCTGGTTCTTTGCTGCTGTGTTGCAGCCTGGGCTCCTACTCCAGGCTGCCAGTCTTTACTTTGACAGCTATGTGTGGCCCAAGGGCTGAAATGGATCCACGCAGCTGACGTCTGCGGGTTTGCTCAGACCGATCTGCCTTTCTTAGAACAATTAGCCTGCTTCCACTTACCCCATCTGTTTGCTGCGTGTTGTCAGCAGAATGCTGTGGTTCTTCTTTCAGGTTGTTTTACATGGGTAAACAACCAGCCTACAGCTTTGTGTCTTACTCCTGCTCCTCAGGACTGGCACATCTCTGCAAATACTGCTCTGAGTGCGCTCAGGCATGATGGCAGGAGGAGGAACCCAAATCCTTTCCAGGTGTCTTCCAGTGTAATGTTTTTAGTGACTGAGTGCAGCATAACCCAGCGTCCTTGCAGTGATGGTGGTGATTGACATTGGGTGATGCTGTGCTGGTAGGGGCATCCCTGCACCCACCTGGTGTTGCTCTTCCCAGGCTGCTGCTTTCACACATGATTTTCTATCAAGGAAACCGTGTATTTTGGTTGCATATCTCATCCTTTCTCCTCCCCCAGCCCAGAGCCGTTGTTGTTTCTCCTCTGAGGTTCTCTGTAGTTGAAGAGAATAAAATAATGAATGCAAGAAAGAAAGGAAACTGGAGTTTCTTTTTAGCGTTTCAATTTTATTTCTGTCAAATGACACTTGAGGAGCTGGAGCCCGTTAATGCTCTCTCCAAGGAGCCGAGATTTCTTTTGAGAGAAGGACTGGGGGAAACGCAGCAGCAACAACAAAAGTCTGCTGGGCTCCTTCAGACCTGGGCACTCTCTGAAGAGCTCCGGCTGTCATAATTTACACACCTTGCCTAATTCAGAGCACATGTCTCAGCTACAAGAGGCATTCGGTAGACGTGCTGCTGTCTTCCTCTCAGTGGGCCTGCTGTGAGTTTGTCAGCAATGCTGTTAACAATGACAAAGTAGTTCATCAATAGATAGATATATATTTTTTAAACACTGATGTCCTAGAAGCAGCAAAAAAAAAACCCCTTTTTTGTGCTCTTTTTGTGCAGCCTGCAGCCTTGGGAGGAACATGGTACTCAGCAGAGCCAGCTGTTGGGGCAGCTCCTGCTGCTGGATGCGTTTCAGTGTCATGTTTTGTGTTCTCCTTTAATCAAGGGGCTGGCAGTTTGTCTTTTTAATACAGTGCTGTCTGTGGTTCTTTCTCGGATCCAGGAGGGAGGTTATCTGTGCTGTTTGTAAGCTGTTCCGTTAGCGCAGAGCTCAGAAACCCTGCTGGGCCAAGGATTGCAGTGAGCTGGAAGCAGCGTTAAACGCGTTGCTTACACGTCTGCGCTGGTTCCAGGCAGAGCTTCGTGTACTTCTGCATCATAATTTCCAGCTCTTCCAGATCAGAAAGGACGTACTGCCTTGGATATGGGGTTGGCAGGATGTGACAGTCCAGCATTTGGACCTGAGCCTGCTCTGTGTCTTCTGTGTGGTGCACAACTAAGTTAGTGAGTCCTCCTGGATCCATCAGCGCTTGCAAATACGATGCAGAGATATTTGAGCTGGCTCTGCAGGAAATCCATCCAGATGATTCTATTTCCTGGGGATTTTCTGACCACTGTGGTAACTAATATCACCTGAATTACATTTCATAATCCAAAAATCATTACCTGCACTTAAACTGTGGACCTTTGATCTGTCTATTTACCCCAGTGGTGCTGACTTGAATGGGCTAGATGTTGGTTGAAATTAGAGGCCGGTAACTTTATATATGGAATATACACAAATATATGAAGGCATAGCTGGAAAGTGTTTCTGAGAGTTGGAATTTGTTTACGTGGGGGTGAAATGAGTGGGACAAAAATCCTCTCTAGCCTGAAGCTTTTGATAGACGCCTGTTGCATAATGGACTGTGGGTTTCATCCAAGAGGGAACAGTGTAAAAATAAATAGGAAAGGTAACATAAAAGAATAAGAAAAGAATGCATACTGTGAAGTAGGAACGTGCTCTATCATACTTGTAGCAAAGAGGAGTACTAAATCAAACGTAAAGACCTCAGAAAAAGACAGGATGAAATAGTGTTATTTGAGGTGTAGTTGGCCTCTGGCATTCCTTCCCAGTTGGTACTGCAGAATACATGAGATTATCCATGTTTTCAAGTATTTTGTATGTATGCAATACTTTGTTTCAGGAAGGGCAGAGCCAACTGCTTGGTGAGTTCTGATACTGATCAACAGCTCTGTAGTCATTCACTGTAGAGCCCATCACCCAGGGCAAGGTAGGATTTGAAAGGCCAAATCTCCTGTTGGATGTGCCAACGCTCGTGACCAAAGCCTTTGTTATTTGGCGCTGCTGCTGAAAGGTGTCCTCTGCACAACAGGATGCAGGACCAAGTTAAGCAAACAAAACAATAAATGTGATGAGAGTGAGCAGACAGAAACCATTCCATGGCCTTAAGCCATGTTTCAGTATAGGAGCATTATGTGGTTTGTGAGACCTTCCTTGTCCTCATTCTTCACGTATGGCGCTGATTTGAGAGCATCCAGGACCCCCTACATCTAAACCCATCAGCTGTTTGTCATTTAGGATATGACCCACTAGAAATTTACTGGCCAATAAATGAGCAAGTTCTCCATTTTTTTTTTGGGACTGCTTTTATGAGCTTCTTGTCGGCCCTCAATTTTCAGCCTCTTGGCAGGACTTTTATTTAATGGGTGTAGCTGTGTGTCACTGCCATTCTCTGATGCTATGGGATGTAGCACTGGAGTATGGAATGGGCAGTCGGGAGATTTCCCCTCTTTTAGCTGATAAAGGAACCCTGCTTACCTCCTCCCTCCTCTCCATGCTGCTTAAGGAGCTTTGTCTGATTCATGCCTGGCCTTTACAACATATGGTAAGAGTTAGGAGGAGAGGGGTAAAAAAATCAAGAAAGCTGTTGGAAGTGTGGGATGGGAAGGTTCCATAGTGCTTAATAGGATCGCATAGAACTGATATTAAAATCATACAGGAAAAGCATCCAACCCGGATGTTTGTGAAAATCTTGAGCCAAGAAATGTAAAATTTGGGTGGAGGTGTTAGAGAAGATTCAGAGATGGGGCTCGCAGGTAGGAAAATAAAATGAATAAAGGGATTTTAAAAAAGAATGTTAGACCCTGTGTCTGGTGGAAATAGAGTTGTGGAGGTTGCATTCCATTTTATATCACCTGGAGGTCCATTCCCCTCCCAGACAGCTGTGAGGAAGATTAAACGAATTAGCTCTTGACTGAAATGTTGAATTAGTATTGAAGTAAGTGAAGTGAGTGTTCTTCAAGGCGAAGTTGTTTCAGCCCCATGGAAGGTGGCTTGGAATTTCTTCTAAACGCATGGATTTGTTCAAAAATATAGATCAGCTGCAGAAGTTCAAGCCTGGCTTTGCTTTATACTCGGCCTTTCCACTGCGTTGGTCCAGAGTTTATAGAAGTTGGTCTCAAGTGCGTTGCTTAGTAGGGTCTTAATGGTGTGCCTGCTAGTGTAGATCCTACAGGGAGTGTTTGTGTTTTCTCTTGAATGTCTTAAGGACACATTTACTTATGTTACCTCTGTGTGGGCTTTTTGGCTGCTCCAGTACTAATTTGTTGACACAAGAATAAAACCATCTTTTCAAGCAGCATCTGCTTGTCTTTCTTCCATGAATTTTGCATATTTTCTTCTCTGTTTTTCCAAAAGCTTTGGGCCACATCCAATAACTTCTCCTCAACTCTTCCAAAAAGTGTTTCCGGTGATTGCCCAACAGCCTGAATGAGGCAAAAAAGGGATTTGACTACATGAGAACAACTGTAAGTGTGCAACAACTTCGAATGCAATAAACACCACTGCCACCAAAACCTCCACAGCAACAAAAATAAAGCACCACATGATGAGCAGAGGTCCATAACCGTGACATTAAAGCAGGACCTTAGTTGCAGCAGTACTATAAAATCAATTTGAGTCTTCTCGCTTAGGCCTTTGATTTGTGTTCGTTTCTGGTACATTAATTTCAGATGGTGCCTCTTTTTCACTGCGGAGGTGGTGTGAGATGCACGCCTGCGTTGCTCTGTTATGGGTGAAGGCTGAGCTCGCTGTGCTGCTGAAGATGTGTTTCAGCCAAGCAAGGCAGCTTTCACAGGCAGGCAGCCCAGGTTAGTGCTGCTTATTGCGCTCTCCCAGCTGTGCTTTGGGAGAAGTAAGCCCCAAAAAGGGAAGCAAGCAGTCTGAACTGCACCAAGCAGGAACTTATTTCCAGCCCTACAGGTGGAGTTGGGAGCGTTTGGCTGACAGCATTTTGCTCATGTGAGATCCTTGCTGAAAACCAACTTGGTGGTACATAAAGTAGGTAAGGGATGAGCCACCCTCATGCTTCGTGGGGTGTGAATCCAGATCAGCAGGCTCCATTTGAAATGAGATCAATCTTCTCATGCAGTGCCAGATATAGCTCTTAATTGCCCTGTCGTAATGCGTTATTCCTTTGCTAATAGTTTGAGTTATTTCTTTGTTAACCTTTACACAGCCAATAACAAATTAAACATCGTTATCTGAGTTTAAAATAGGCTGTAAATCTCAAAGCCCTGGTTAATACTCAGGTACTTACAATGAGGGAGCAATAAAAAGGACATTTAATGACAGTGTGAAAATGCAACATGGGAAGTGTTACAAGCAAGAGAGAAGAAAACAGGGCAGTTATGAATTGTCCACGGCAAGATGAGTTTACGTAAATGTTGTTTTAAAATGGGGCTCTGATCACAGGCAGAACAAATGATAAGAAAAGCTCTCCACAATCTCTGGGTGAATACCATTGTTCCATTGCTCTGCGTTGGTGGATGATGAGGTTACAAGTAGATGGGAGTCCTTTGCTCTGATTAGGTGCCAGGCTATGGATTTGTGGCTGGAGGTCTGAGAAGGGGCTTTGTGACAAAGTGTCTCATTAAAGCTCTGCCCTACGGTGTTTAAACCTTTCTTTACAAATTAAGGAATGGGGGTGAGTGGCTTCATGTTGTAAGCGGGATGAGTTGAGGCATCCAAAATATGCCTTATCCCACATCTGGGCTGTGTGAGTGACACGTGGGACATTGGGTTTGGATCACTTGTGCCCAATAGCTGCGATGCAGGTGAGCACACAGGGCTGTTTGTGACCTATGAATGCTGACGGGTGCCATAAAGTGCTTTTTTCCCTTGGGGTGAGGGGTTGTATCAAGGCATAGTTATATGTTATATGGGAGTTGGATGTAAATGTTGGATGTAGGATAAAAATTTCAGTGCTTTTGGGCTGGGAAATGACAGGAGAAATGATGGTGATGAATTTGGTGAGCTTTTTCCTTCTGGTGTTGAGAACACTTTCCCCACAGATGTGCTAATAACCTGATGCTTTCAACTGCATAAACCATTCTCCTCATCAATGTTTCTTTACAAAAAGAAGAAACTGAGTAACTTCAGAAACTGTGTGTAGAGCCATCCATCCCAGTATCCCAATGGCAGTAGCAGTTGCCATAGAAGTAAGGAAGGTATTGCTGGTGGTCTGAGAATGATGAGAGGTCACTAAAGGTAGCCTTGAGGTGAGCCAATATATTTGTCTGCCTACAGCATCTCCTGTGCCCACTTTGGGAATAAACAGCTTACAAGAGGACCAAATGTCATCTGATTTTCCTCAGTGTTTTGCTAAAATTGGAAGTAAGGGGGTTAACAGGTTTTTAGCTGTAACCTTGGGATCGCTGTGTGCATGCAAGTCTGTGTGCCCACAGATTCTTTTCCTCCTTAGAGCAGAGTCCCTTAAAAATCTGGCTAGTCAGCAGAGTGTTTTGGTCTTCTCTGTACTGGGCCTCAGGGGTGGAGACCTGGACCATGGCCTTTTCTGTGCTGGGAGCCTTGCAATTCCCATCTCTTCTAACCCTGCTTATCCAAAGGAACCTGCTTTCCCTTGAGGCAGGGGATAAATGGGATTTATACTCATATATGAGCCAGCCTAGCTGAGAGGTTTCAGCAGAATCTAATGAGGCAGTCTGTCCAAATTGGGGATGGAGGGCTGCGAGGGCAAGAAGCCCTTTCTAGCTCGGTGTATTTCTTGGGGGCTTAGAATGATTTTTACCTCTATAATTGGAATTCATCTTTCTTGGGAAGTCAAGTCTGCCCTCCTGCAACTCAACGTCCCCCAATATAGAGGTAAATTTCCCTTCAGCAGCACGGGAATACTTCGTCTGAGGGCTCAGAACTTTTCTTGCTCAAGGGATAAATCAATTCACAGGAGGAGAGCTGCACTGCAGAAGATCTTAAAGAGTAACAAGCAGACTTTCTTTTTTTTAAGCATATGCACATGTATGTTTATGTATGTTAGGCTGGTATTGAGGAAGTCCAGCTGCTATTAGGACTAGGCTTCGAGGATCTGAACTAGAGCTGTGGGTTTAATTCACTTGTCTGTGCTAAGACTCTACAGCACCACTGGGAATGGAACCCAGTTTTTAGTGGTGTCTTTACATGGCCGTAGAACCTGAATCTTGTGTCGTTTCTTCAGAAAATCCCGTGGTCAGAGACCAAGGAAACAAACCCAACATCTGACACCCACTGCTTAACTGGGTGGTGGTTGGCTTGGTGGAAGGCAGGTTTCATGTAGACTGTTTTTTTTTTGTTTTTTTTTTTTTTTTTTTTTTTTTTTTTAATATGTTTCCAGGGAACTGAAATTTGCTAAGCCCTGTTTTATTTTTATTTTATGCTGAAAAAACATTGTGGCGTTATGATCTTATGATGGTTTATTTTGGAAGAGGAAATGTTGGCACTGATGCTCTAGCCAGATCCCAATTTAGGAATTGGGTTGCTGCATTTTCCTACCTATGATTCCTTGTGAGATTATTGAATAACATCTGTCCTGTGTGGTATGACCTAACCTGTTTTAAATGCATTCCACTCCATAAGTGACTGCATTTCCGTCAAAGGCAAAGTAATTCTTGCTCCTGATGGTGCTACTTGAAGATACTCCTTCACCCACACCTTCCTAAAAATACCTAAAGATGTGATGAACTGCAGTGATACAAGTTGTTTTGCCCTGGGCATGGCCTGTGGCCAGCAGTTTGCTTTCCTGTGTGTTTTCTGCTGGAAGTGGGCAGCTATTGCTACCACCAGCATGAGCTGGAGGTGGGAGGAATGTGGGGAGAGGGCAGGTTGTGGAGATGCCCGTTGCTGAGCTCTACGCAGCTCTTCCAACCTCCTGCACATCAACAGGGAACTTTTTTTTAGCTTGATAACTGTTTGACATCCATCTGTGTTGGGCATTGGAAATGGCTGCTGGCTTGGTTTTGAGCACTGCAAGGTCAAATAATGTGGGCTTTAGAACAGAACCTGTGCAGAAGGGTTGATGGCAAGAACACAGTTGTCCCTTAGTTCTACTGTATTGCAGTGCGTAGAGATAAGTGGAGATGTAAAAATTTGCACGCTGCACCCACTTCCATTGGCCAAAGCCTTCAGCACGGCCTCCCTGTGCTGCTTGACTCCATTGTTTATTTTGTACCTGAAGGAACTTTGGAAATGTTGGGGTGCAGGGGGTAGCAGGATGTCAAGGAGGTGGACTGCGGGCGTCATTAGAGGTGTCAGAGGTCGGCAATCCCAAAATTGACACACTTGACCCATTTCCTTGCCCCGCTGGACCTTGAGTCTGGAGGGAGTTCCCCTGGGAACAGCGCAGTGGGTTTGAAGCTGAATCTTCAACCCTTTCTTCCCATGAGGTGTATAATTCGATATTTATAGCCTTTCTCTCCAACAAGGTCTATGGCACCTCAGGGACCCATTCGGTAAAGAATGCTGATTCCCTTTATGAATTTTTGATGGGGGAGGAGGAGCAAGGGAGGCCACGAGGGGAACTCGTGAAATGTTAATATTTTCTTCTTTTTAGCAACGTTGTGAGCAGCCTCTCTGATTGCGTTTGCTGGATGAAGTTGTCTGAATTTTCCTTCTCCTCCCTTGCCCCATTCTCGCCTACAAAGCAAGACCACAGAAACAAACATCTCCCCCTCCACAACTCCTCAGCAGTACATAGATTTTTTTTTTTTTTTTTTTTTCAGCTGCTGCCTTCCTCTCAGAATCCTGATGATCTGTAAACAAGATATTTTCCTCCAACAAGGTCTAAGTGAGCCTCCTTTGTTCTGCTTTCTTTTGGTGGTCCATGGGGGTGGCACCCCAGGGACTGGGAGCGTCTGACTTTATTTCAGTGCAGAGGAGGAAATGAGGGTTTTGCTTTTACTTAGCACGTATCAGTGCACATTACTCATAGCTGTAATTTTTCTTCTTCTAATCATGCACACAAACAAGTGTACACCCCTGCTTTCTCTTTGTGGGTGAAGTATCCACTTCCATGACTTTAACCACAGTTTCCATCAGGGAATGGTGTTTGCATTTGTTGTTGTTTTTTGAAGTATAAACAAAGCTTTGTGTAAATAAATCTACTTCCCTGTCTTTTTCTACTGTGGCATTTCTTTTCCATAGATTCAGTTATCCTTTCCTTTTTCTTTGGCTGATGTACAGGTCACCATGGAGTAAAGGGCGAGGACCCACCAATGTTTAATATTTGCAAGAGAACATCAGGAAAGGGTCGAACCCTGCAAATGTGCCATCAGTAGGGTGAGGGTTTGGTCTGGGGGAAGAAAGGAAACAGCAACCCTGGTGTTCAGAAGGGATTTCTGGGGGGAAGGATATCTTTGATTTTGAGAAGTGGTGTATGTGTGTGTCTGCTTCAGCTGTGCAGATTTTTGGGGTGTCTGTGGCCAAGTGCCCCATCCAGGCAGCTCCCTGCCTTTGGCTCCTGCAGCTCCTGCACTGCCAACAGTAATAAAGTAACCATGGGGTGTCTTGTGGCGAGCTGAAGTCAGTGGGCTTTGCACTGTCACCTTCAGGCCAAATATTGATGCACTCCCTTTACTGCTGTGAAAATAAGTGTCTGTGATGAATGGCAATGTGAGATGCAGGGCCAGGTCTGAGTAACCTCCTGCAGACACACCACCACCTCCTTTGCTGTCAGCGTGCAGCTGTGTGAATGCAGGTTGCTGTGCCTCTGTCAATGAGCTTGGAATACAAGCCTTGGTTTGCTTCACGTTCAAAGTCAGATTTTGTTTTAGCTTTGAGGGCAGTTTGTTGATGATGTTTCCCCATCTCTGATCCATCTTGGCAGGGAGGGTATTGGACAGAAGAAGTTTGGATTCAACATGTTGGTAGGCAGACCTTTTTCTGAGCTGAGTGCATAGTTAACCCATAACTCCCCCTGCCATGTGGTTTTCTTGGGGCTAAGTATGACACACCATCATATTCTTCTGTTCCTGGCATTATTCTAATGTTAGATCAAACGTCAAGAATAAATAAACTCTCTTTGGATAGGCCTAGTGATGATCTCTCTGATTTATCATGGCAATTCCTGTATTTATTTAATTGGTGTTCTGCTGATACTCATGTTCGCCCTTTCCTGCCTTGAGATGCAGTTTTGTGCTTGCCTGGACATACTGTTTGAATGTTTTTAGCTGGATCTGCCCCCAGAAACCTTAGCCACTTTCCTCCCCCTTAAATGAGAGTAAGACTTGCTCTCTATGAGCTATGAAACCTCAAAGGTGATGTAAAATGATGTTGGAAAGCCCTTTTGTCAAAGCTTTGCATACCGTGATGGCTTGAGCCTCCTTTGCAGTGCAGGGTGATACAGGCATTGCTGCGATCAGAGAACTCCAAACGTCTGCAGGGCATTGAGACTTTGAGACCATTAAGAGATTTTTACTTTGGATGAGGGAGTAGCGTGTCTAACATTTGTAATGCGTTGGGGTTTTCCTATTGATTAACATGTACAGCAGTATTTGTGAAAAAGGGCAATTACTGCCTGAGCCTTGATCCTGCAGACTTGTGAGACACGTGCTTGGCTCTGCTGCCTGGGTTGTGCTGGGAAGAAAGCTGCTGCCTGTAGTTCTGGGGTCCTGTTGTTGCGCTGCTACAGCAGAAACCTGGAAATCAGGACTCTCAGCATGCTGTGTTTCACTGAGGGTCGTGTGTTGTGTTCGAGGAAAGAACATAAGGGAACAGACAGGTCTGCTGTGACTCAGTCTCATCTCAGTTTGTGACCTGGGAGAGAGAAAGAGAGGGCTGGATCTTTGGCTTAGGTTTCCCCATCTGTTAAATACGGATTAAGAAACTTTCTCTGCCTCCCAGCAGGGTGTAAGAGTTAATGGATTCAGTTGTTTGGCTGCTTGTTGATTCCACCTGCTACGTGCAGCGTGATCAAACTTGGTAGATGCTATGTTCTCCAACAGTTCCCCTCTGCATAATCTTTATCCTCATTATGTTTTGCCAATTTAACATTTTTTTTTTTTTTTTTAGTCTTCGTTTCTTAGAGTGGCCTTCCGGAGTTTGACTTTGTTCCAACATTTGCTTTCAGCTTGCCCAATCCTTTTCTGTACTTTTTTCAAGTATTCCTTCTTTCTGTCTCTTACCTATGCTAGTTGACAACATTTGTTGCCATAGCTTTTAATGCCCATAGATGTAGCTGTGCATGATAAGTCTGACCGTCAGACTTTATTCTATGCTCTTTCCTGAGATGTTTTTTTGTTGCTTGCTTACCTTAAAGAATAGCAGGCAAATCTTGGCTTCTTGGTCACTCCAGGCAATATTCTTCCCTTGGTCCTGTGTGCCCATTCTCTCAATATAATCTTCAGGTTTTCTCTTTTCACCTTTGTTTTCCACTGCAGGCTGCTGTCTCACTGTTGTTGCAGATCCCTCTTTAAAGCAGAGCTCTTTCTTTCCCATTTTGAGTCATGGCCCTTTCACACGTGGGTTGGTACAGCTTTTTGTTCTCCACAGACAACAGAAACCATTCCCATCGTTGTGACTTTGCATCATTCTGGGTTTGAAAACCATTCCTCATTCTATGTGACTCTTGTGCAGTGCCTCTTCCATTTCACCATGCCCTTTTGCTGCATCCAGGAGCTGTTTCTTACCATTCACTGCTGTTATCCATTTCAGTGGTCTCCACGGGCTTTTTCTTTAATCCTTGTTTCCCGTTCCCAGCTTTGGAACACTCATGGGAACTTAGAAAAGTTCTTTCAGCCTTTTTGACAAAATAACCTTTAACACCAACCTCTGTGATGAGCCACCCTGCCATCTTGATACTGCATGGGTTGACTTCCTCTTCCTTCTTTCTTCCTTGGTATTGTTAGCTTATGAGTATGAATAGGAAACCCAGCGGACAGCCAGTGTTTGTGCAGCATATTGCCAGCTGCACATAAATTTCTACCAGTGCTTTGCAAATATTTGCAGAGGGTTGCTTTGCATTGAATTCTTGTTGGGAATCATCTCTGGATGTAGAAAGCTTTAAGTATGAGCGGAGATATGTGCAACAACTTTTCTGCCTAATGAAAACAGCTGAATACAAAAGGCTTCATGCAAATGTGTTACTTGTAGGCAGTGAGGAACTCTTAAATAAAGCATCTGCTGTAATTCAAGTGAAGTAGGATTAAAAACATTCACCCCTATCCTGATGAAAGTAGTCTAATCTAAACAAGGGTAAGATCCCCCACTGTCACAAAGGTAGACACAGTTCTGCAAACACCTACAGAAGCTTCTCCATCATTATAAATGCGAACTAGTCAGCAAACATTTAACAGCAACCTTGTTCACCGTAATAAAAGCAAATTAGCCAGGCAAATACCAAAGGCATCTGTCAGTAGAATCCCTGATCTATTTTGAGTAACTTGGAGCATCTTGGTTCCCACCAGCCATCTTGACATGTGGCTGCACTGTAAATTGCTTAGGGAGAAAGCCAGGCATTTAGCAGTCATAAAAAGGAAATGTGGCCTGCTGCTGCTGCTTGAAAGGAGCACTGCTTTGTGTGCTTTAAAGCTCCTGCAGGCCTGACTCTTGTTTAGCTTCAGGCAAACGTGTGTCTCGGTTTCTCTCTGGCACGTCTGTCTGTCTGTATCAAGCTTTCCCTTTATGGAGAGAGAAGGGCAGGTGAATGGGAGCCAGAGGAGAGGTGCAGGTTTACTCCTGGTTCTTCTTTCTGTTCAGCATCCCGGTCTGCTTCCTCCTTAGCCAGTGCCAAAGCTCATGGGGGAGTTAAAAAGATAAAGGGGACAGACTCTTCAGCAGGGTTTGTTGTCACAGGACAAGAGGAAATGGTTTCAAACTCAAAGAGGGGAAATTTAGACTGGATATAAGGAAGAAGTTGTTGATGATGTTGCCCAGAGAGGTGGTGGATGCCGCATCCCTTGAGGTACCCACAGTCAGGCTGGCAGGGCTCTGAGCGCTGATGGAGCTGTGGCTGTCGCTGTGCGTGGCAGAGTTGGGCCAGCTGGCCTTTAATGGCCCCTTCCAACTCAAACCATTCTATGGCCCTATGAAGGTGCCACAAGACACTGGAGTTTGTCAGAGGTCGGTGCTTGGTTTGATGGGACTGGCAATTTTATCTGGTGGGGAAGAGGAAGAGTTATTCTCTGCCTTAATTTAAAATTAAACGCTCATGTGGCCTGGTTTCAACTCAGCACTTTGTCACGAGCTTCCTCAGTGACTTGGGGTTATTCACATCACTTCTGGAAGCTCTTTAGCTTTCCAGTCCACGAAATGGTCGTTATGCTGGTTTTCTTCAGCAGTGTGTGTCTGGGTTGCTGAAGTTCTGTGCTGATTTAATGCAATTTAATTTATGGATTGGTAAGAAAGATCCCAAATGGACCAAAAGTTCATCGCTCAGTACGCACAAGTATTTTGCACAGTTTGTTCTGAAGCAGTTACACGAATGAAATCCTGGTCCTGCTCTACTCTGTGGCTATTTAAGAGAACCTGAGTTATTCTGTTTTCAACCCAAACCCTCCCCAGCCTATCTGGTTAGTAAACAGAAAGTGCTGGCTGTGATGGTGGCTATCAGTTTGGCACTGCTCTGCCTCACTTTGTTCAACTCCAGCCTTGGAAATGCCTCTTTTCCCTATTCCCTAATTGGATATCAGTCAGAAAACAGCCCAGTCCTGGGAACGCGAGATTTTAACGTGCAGTGAATGAGTACCTTGAGACTGCAGCCTGTCACTGGAGCTCATCTGGAATTGTTTACCGTGGGATAAATTTACCAGAAGCTGTGGCTTAATACCCAACTTTAAAAGGTGGCACCCAAAGAAATCCTCTTAATGGCCCAACAAGCTGGTGTCGACAGGTCCTTTGCATTAAGGTCTTGTGGCAAAGTCCAAATCCTCACCCAGCATGTTAGAACAATAATTACAGGGAATTTTTGTCTTGATTCTTTGCTCTGAGGTATCCGTTCATAAAATATTTACAGTATCTGCAGAGAATGCAACAACCTTTTTTTTTTTTTGTTCCTTCTTCCTTCTTAAAACTGCTTCTTATCACCATAGCACTGTAAGAACTGGAAATCAGGCCTTATGTTTTCAGTAAGGATATTTCCTAAGTGAGAATTAATGTATTTCTTTTTTCCTGTAAACTTTTTTTTTTTTTTAACTGTACAAAACCTTGGAATTCCCAAGCAGTGGAAAATAGATCAGAATAACTAATAAATGAAAGAAAATGTGAGGAATCAGACCCAAATAATACCACGTTCAGCTGAAGCAGGCTGTATATTTTTTCAGCAAACTCCCTCTTTATGTCATTTTCCTAAGTCTCTTGCCCAGAATGTTATGAGTGCTTCTAAAGATGTCAGATTGCCATTCGGCATCTATTGGGGCCTACAAACCTTTATGGAAGTCAGAAAGCTTAGCACTTGAATAGTGTTTAATAGCAGCCCGTGGTGGGAGATTGCCAAATTGGCTCAGTGGCACCGAGTTTGATTCCGAAGTGGGGAAAGAACATGGAAAAACTGTATGTGGTTTTTGAGAATTATATTCAATAACGATTTAACAATTTTAACCACATCCTATTCAGAGAAAAATTAATTTATTTTATGAAACACGTGATGCAGCGTGATTGACCTTCTGAGAAGTAGTTTATTCGTTAGAACCAGAAAGAACGAATCAGAAGTGACTCCTAACAAATATTGTTTGTGTGCATGGGTGTGTGCTTTTTTTATTTGGGTGTTTGTATGAAAATTCTTTAAGAATCACAGATTTAAAGCAGAAGCATCCATTCCTTTTTTGGATTTTATGTAATTTTTTAAAATTTATTTTATGTGACTTTGGGGGGTTTTTATATAATTGTTTTTGGATTTTAGGTAATTTTGTTAGGTAGTTATTTTTTGACACTATTTTTTTTTTTAATTTTATTTTTCTGGATTTTGATAGCTGTTAATCTCCAACCAACCTCCATGAGGAACCATTACTGAAAATGACAGAAATGCGCAGCCTGCTGGTATTTAGGTGCACACTTGTATGGTGCCCAAGCTTTTTCGTTTGGAAATCGGCGTTGACATCCAGGAGCTAACAAGAGGTTGATGGTTCTTTTTGGCTCCATTGGGAATTCCTGTGGAATGTATTGTGAAAATTGTTGTGTAGGTGAATAGAAAAACATGTGCCTGCATTCGGTTCTTCTCCCTTATTTTGCACGCAGAGCTGAGTGTTCTTTCAGACAGAGATAGGTCGGATGGGGGTTTATGATATGGGATTTAATTAGTTGTTGATTACATTGGTGGAACGGATGAATGTATGTATTAGAGATGGAAACTGTAGTATGGATTCATATTTAAGGTATGAAGGGACGGTCCAGAAAACAGACTTATAGTACTTATAGGAGATCCTAATCTTCCACCAGATGAGGCTGTAAGAAATGGAGCCGGAGGTGCCTGGGGATGGGGTTACTTTCAGGTGGGGATCGGTCACAACTCCCATTTGTATTTGTTGATAGAAGTGGGTCTGAAAAGAACAAAACCGCTGGAAGAGACGCGGCTCAGATTAATCTCTTGGATTTCTCACTCCTGGTGCTGTGGCTATTTCTCTACCCCGGTGTCAGTTGGTAACGAGGGGGGAGGACCGGGCGGGAGCGCGATTGTTCTGGATGAACTGCCAGCGACCCACCGGGAATACTGGTACCTTGACCTCCCTGACCCTCAAAGTGCTGAGTGTGGAAAATGCGAAGTCTCCATGGACCTCAATATGCACAAGATGTCAGAAAAATGCAGTTCTTGGAAAACTGTACCTTTTTTTTTTTTTTCTTTTCCTTTTTTAAGGTTGCATCATTGTGCTAATGTTACAAGTTTTCCTTCTTTTTGTTTTGTTTTCTTCCCAAATGTGTGCTCTCCCTTTTTCACATCCTTTCGGTAACGTTCCCGTTTTTATGGCATTTAGGGTGTTTGCAGTTGTCCCAGGAGAAAAAAAAATGTAATAGAAGATTTTAAACACAGTTACATTGCAAGATTGCATCGTGTTTCTTCTTCTGCTCCGCCACAGAGCTGAGATCTCTTTTAATAATGTCTTCCCCACATTTAGCCAAAATCTCCGCTGAACTTGAGTAAACTTCCTACAGCTCCTTTTGGGCTCATTAAGGGCCAAGCTATATTTCAGTTCTGATATTTGGGTGTTTCCTTGGCAACAGTTTTTTCATTTGGACGCATAGGAGGTTATGGATCATACACTTGCTTCTCCGAATTCCCAAGCTTTGTTCGGCGTAGTAAAGCACAGCCTGAGACCGTACAATAACAGAGCTGATTGCAGGCTGTTTGTGACTGATGTCGCAATTTAGGATTTATAAGCACTTCCAGATTATTATTTTTTGCCAATATCCAGAAACGTGTATGGTGAGCATACAACTCGCAGAAAGTTTAGTCAACAGTTTAAGATTTCAGTTAGCGAGCCAAGATTTTTATTTTTTTTATCCCCTTTTGAGGAGAGAAGGGTGTATTTGATTGAAAGTTTGTACAGGGTGCCTCTATGGGGTTTGGTTGTGTTTTTCCTTGCTCCCCATTCATGCTCTCAGCTCACCTGCCCTTTCTATTACGCGCTGCACAGATACTCTCTCCTGTGTTCTGACGTGTGGTATGTAATGCTGTCTGTGGACTTAATATTAGGCTTGAGCAAATTATTTTTGATTGTGTTTGCCCTGGTTTGTCTACTGGAGGAGACAAAAAAAAAAAAAAAAAAGGCTTCTTGGAGGAACTGAGACCTGATTTTTGCAGGAGCATGAATGGTTTTCTCTTATAAAGGACAGTGCTATCTCAGCACAGAAAGTCTATTTGCAAAACGAGTGCCAGCATTCTTGGTGTGACTTCATCAGTGGATCTCAGTGCGTCTTGCTGAGGGCATACAGTTGTGTGTTCATGTGAATGGTTTTGGATCGGATGATGTTGGGGTTTTGTTGGTAAGATGCTATTCCGTAATGAGGTGCAATCAGTGAGACGTGGAGAAAACCCCCAGTCCTTAATTAACTGAAGAAATCAACAGACATAAACAATAGAGTTTTAAAACACGTGCGTTGGGTGCAGGAGATCCTGTTCTCTCACTGCCTTTCCCACTTGAAACAGGAATCATTTTTATTAACTGAAGGTTGCTACTTGAGGGTTAAACGACGCAGAGGCTGCCAGAGGGGTTGTGCTGTTCTAAGGCACACAGGAAAGGCAGAGGGTTTCTCCCATTACCACGATCCCTTTACACCACTCTGAAGGTGTAAATCACGGCTGCTTCTGGCTTCCAGCCGCTTTAACATCATCCGAACAATGCGAGGAGCCCCAAAAGAAAGAAAGGCCGGGCTTATCACGCTCCGTTGGAGAAATAGCCGTGTCATTTCTATGCAGGATTTTTCCAAAGGAGCCTTTAAAAAAGGTGTTTAAATTCTTGCAGACTGAACCCGTGTTTACCTGAGAGACTGAACACCTCCACTGGTGGTTTTCTGGCCTTCCAGGTAAATAAGGAACACTTAATAAAGGCGCTTCGTTAGTGCGCTCAGCCCTGATACAGCGCTGGTCCCTGGCGTAAATTATCTGCTTTATGAACCAGGTAAGAATTAAGTACACAAAACAGCATTTAAATAACAGGAGTAGGATCATGTGTTTGTGCTTGCATTTCCATCCGCGTACAAGCGGGCTTGATCCTAAAGGTGAGAAGTTTTGGCAGACATTATTTACAGCTCAGTTTTTGTCTTTGCCTTTTATCATTTGTGAGAGCCTCGATTTGTTACCATCAGCCTTAACTTCCAATTCCCTGCATTTTGTCAGCTTAGGGCAGATATTTACCCCTATTCAAAAACGTTTTGCATTGTTTGACTTTTTGTAGGGTTTTGTCAAGGGAAAAATGTGGCAAAAAGATTTGGCTCGAGCAACATTGGAGACTAAAGCTATTTTTTCGGTTGCTCGAAACAAAGCTGAGTTGAGAAATGCTGAATTTTTACCCCTTAACCCAAGTAGAAAAAGGGGAGACCTGGGAAGGAAAGTGCCTCTGCTGTCTGTTTATGGCTTTTCAAATATAACTCTGAATCCATCTGTGTGTGTGTGGTGGCTTACAGGCAGTGCTGAACAGGACAGGAGAGCTTTTTGGTGCATGAGCCTCCACTGAGTGCAACATACATGAACTTATCAGTTTTAGTGGGTGATTAAAAGCCCTGCCCGCCATTTCCCTGCAATAATTTGCTTTGTGAACTACTCCTTCTGGACTTCCCTGCAGTACCATTCTGGGTCTATAAATCAGTACCCAGAGCCACCGTGGCCTCAGTTTCCCACCCATAAGAATCACGGTGCTTCTCTCCCCACGGTGCAGAACTTCAGGTACTCTCTTTACCAATAAGAGCAATGCTGTCACCAGCACTCCCTGCATGAGCAGCGATTTCTTTCTTCTAGAGGTGTGAAACCGGGGCGAGCTGACCCAGGAGCAGCCCTGTTTGTTGTGGGCTGTTTTACTGGGGAAAGGAAAGCAACACTCGCCGTTTGCAAGTCCGAGGAGAGTTTAATTAAACTGGTTTTTCTGTTGCTTAAAATACACCCACACCTGCTTCTGTGGCGCTCTGAGAGGCTCCTGTTCCCAGAAGGCTGAGGCAGATGGGGGAAGGAGTGGGGAGTCCCATTGCGGGTTGTTTTCCTGCAGCCGGGCTCAGTGCGTCTCAGGCTCGTATGTCTGGGCCCAAATGTTTGCACAATGGAAGGGAAAAAAGGGAAGCTTCACCTCTAAGGAGAAAGAAAACAGTGGCAAATTTTGCAGGTTAAAAAAAAAAATCTGAAAAATAAAACACCGCCAGTCACCTCTTATGAAGCTTTTCATTTTATTCACGTAGTTTGTAAAATAGGAACTGGTGAGAGGTATTGCAGTGGTTTCTCCTTAGACAGCCCAATCTGCTGGGCAGGATTTCACCATCGTGTTGCAAATCAGGGAGGATCCAGTAAGAAGTGAATTGTGCTCTATGCAAGTGCTGGTTATGGTCACATTCCACCTGTCACAAAATGCACGTAGTGACTGATGAGAGAAATTAAAGTGTTGCCCTCAAAATGAATCGTACTGTTAAAGACTGCTTTCTGCTGAAGGGATTTGCCGTGGGATTGCTGCTTCTGTTCTCCCTTACAAACAAGGAAGCTGAAGGATGATGACTTTGCCATCACACCTTGCAGTGTTCAAGCATTGCTTTGCCTCATCAGTGTTTGCATGCTTGGAATGGAAGCTTAAACAGAGAGAAGCCACAACCCGGTGTGTCGTTGGGTCCAGGGAATATCTGGAGCAGATTTTGGAAGCCACCTTGTGTGATGCTGAGGTATTGCACTTTAGTGATCCCAATCGTTAGCATCCAGGTGCCCAGCAGAAAGCCAGGACTTTTTCCTTGAAGGGAATGCTGCTCTTCCCGTGCTGGGTGGGATGCAGACTGAGGTTTGGCATCGCTCCCTGGGCTCTTGGTTAACAGCAGGAAGGAAAAAGGTTGTCTTGAGGTCAGGGTGAGAACCCAGGCTTCCCAAAGGACCTACAGGTGAGGAGGGACTCATTTGTGGCCATCTTGGAGCCATGGGTCAATTGCACTGGGCACAGTCCCTGGAGAAGAGGGCTTGTGGTCCGTGCCCCAGTGCCTGCAGGCAGCTGCCCCATGGATATACCAAGGGCTGCATTAGCATGTTCCTAGGTAATGAGTACTGCGAAAGCTAATTAAAGGGAGTTGTCCTGTTTGAAACAGGTGGGACATCCCATGTGCTGGTTCTGTGGAAGGAATTTGTAGGGTAGCATCTGAAAGTTACACTGTCTGGCTGATTCCTGTACTATCTCTTTAAGGCAAATCGTGCTGTTTCTTGGAGGTGAAACGTGAAAATTTGGGGATATTTTTGTTTTTTTACATGACTTTCCTGTAGTGTGCGCACACTGTGGTCTCCCTTTGTCTTCTCCCCAGCTGAGCCTCAGCTGCAGATTCCCAGGCTCTTCTTTCCCCCTCTGTTCTCAGCAGTGATTTAATAAATATAGTTTAAAAAATCACTTTTTCCTTTCTCCTCCACCCGGCTGCCAACTCCCACCCCCATCCATGTGCGTATGCATGTGAGCTGAATTCACATCCGCAGCCAGCAGTAGGTCTGATTTCACCAGAACCAAAAACAATCATGATGCTTTCCATAATTTTCCCCTCCGTGTCCTTTAGGCAGCTCAGATCTGGGGAGAGCATGACCTAGAGAAGGGCAGACCAGGATGACAAAGTCCTTGCTCCCAGCAGATGGGATACGCTGAATCTTTGGAGAAACCCTGTCAGCACCACGTGGAATTCCCTACCCAAATTTGCTCAGTGCTACAGTAAATATTTTAGTTCTTGTTGTTGAACATTGAAAAACATGTTTGAATGCAGTCTGTCATGGGATTGCCTAATGTGTATGTGTAGTTCTGCTTTCCAGTGCTTGGATATTTATGGGAATTTTCTGCTTCTGAGATCTCAAATCCAGTTCCCTGGCACAGATCTATCAGGATTCCCACGGGCTTCAGTGGCAATTCCAGCACAGAAAGCATTGAAGCATTGGAGGGCAGGGATTCTGCCAGGACATTGTGTTCATATGGAGCACGGTGCTCTTGTCCCCAGCACCACCTGAGCCAGCTCCATGATCAAACCCTGCTGAGTGTGTGCACAGGTGGAGGTGAGAGGTTTGCACGTCGGGGTGCTCGTAGTGTGAATGGACCAGGCTGATGCAGAGCAAGACCAGGGAAACTGAGGCACAGGGGAATGAGCAGATAATTAAGGCTGTCCAGAGAAGAGTGAATGCCCATCCCTGGAGAAGCTCATGGCCAGGTGGACTGGGGCTCTGGGCAGCCAGATCTGGTGGGTGGCAACCAGGCCATAGCAGGGTTGGAAATGGATGATCCATAAGGTCCCTTCCAACCGAAGCCGTTCTGTGATACAAGCCTCAAACTTTCCATTCCTGTCCCTGGACTGTTTAATGGGAAGTAATCCTTAGATGAAGCTTCCTTTAGCTTCTCCCGTGCAATCGGTTTAGATCAAATGAATGTGTAGCAAGGAATTAGAATACTTTTCTTCTGTTCATGGCATTCATTCATCCCAATGGTTATAATGACTGTAGTAGAAATTAATGCAAGGTACAGAGCAGTTGACCACCAATAAACCGGAGGAAAAAAAATATAGCCCCAAGATTTTTGCATTTCATGGACTTCTGAAACATGTATATCTAAGCCAGTCCTGCTGCCTTATTGCTGCACTGGTGTACAGCAAAAGCATTAAGGGTCTGAACGTAAGTGAAGTAATGTAAGACAAGATCTGTCAGCACAGGCTTTAATGTTGCTTAACAAAATATGTTACAGTAAATCTTTATAGACTGTATAAGTACGTTGAGTTCCAACAAAGTAAACCAAAGTAAACATTTCTCTTATGGGAAATTAAATTCCATGTGGTTAGGGCAGAGCTATGATTAATTCAATGGCAATGAGAATATAGTAAAGTTATTGACTGTGTCTGAGAAACAATTTAACGTCAGAAAGAAGAAGAAAGTCAAAACACCAAATAGTAGGAGGGGAAAAACGGAGCTGGAGTTTCTGATCTTTAATTATGAATTAAAGCTCTGATGCTGTAGGTATTAAAGCCCCATCAATTATTGATAACGAGCTCGCTGCAGTGCTAGCACACAGCCATCATCTGCACCGAAGGGGTGTGTGTGTGTGTGCCCATGTGTGCGTGTGACTTCGTTTACTCCCTGCACATCAACAGGAACAGGGAGCACTTGGAGGGCTGTTGGACTGCAGCCTCCACCGGAGCGCATGGTTTCATAATGTTCGTTTTAGCTTTAAATGATTTTTAATATTCTACATATGGTTTCATGGTTTTAAGCCTCCTCACTGGGAATGAACAAGGCTGCGGTATTATGATGAATAGTGGATCAAATCCAGGAACACCCACTTGCTTCCCTACATATCAAACATGTGGCGCTCCCATTAAATATGGGAATCTCTCTGGGGATTGGAGTTGTCCTATCTAATCCAGTCCTATTTTGTTCCCCCGACCCGGATTGAGTAGGATGCATTGTTCCCATACATTCTTCTTTTAATTAAATGCAGTAGATATGTCATGTCAATGAAATATCCCAGGTCTGTTTTTACATCTGTAGCCATTTTCTCCTCCTTTACTTCCATTTGCCTCCTTGGAAAGAAATTCTTCGTTAAATACAGTTTTGGATCAGTTGATTGGCCGTGTGCTTGCTGCCAAAAGCGTCCAAATAAAAATCTTAATGTTGTTTTTCTTTTATTTTTCACTTGCCGGCATGAAACTGGATTATAATGTCGTAGAGGCGCTGCTCCTCCGAGAAGCTTCAGACCCACCAGAAAACACAGCCCCAGAATTAGGAAAGCACGTTGATGTTCGTTGTGTGAATGATTTTTGCAGCCATCCCACCAACCCGCGTCCCTCCCCACCTCCATTCCTTCTCCCATCCCTGCAGGAATTGGTGCGATGGACGCTGGGCTCGGTTGAGTTTTGTATTTGCTGGGATCATTTGGTAACGGATCCAGTGGACACAAATCTCCGTTGTTAATAAAACAAAGCCCCTCCCTGCACGTAACGCCGGGCGATTACTCAGGTTTGAAAACCGATCTGCTTTTTAACAACGTCGCGTTCAATTATTATTCTTTAAAAAGCTGGATTACAGCTAGGAATTCTCTGGAGGTTAAACTGGAGCCTTATTATAAGGGGAACTACAAGTAAACATTATTAATTATAAAAAAAAAAAAAGGCTTGAATTAGGTTTTTTTTTCACACCTGCTTCTTTCTTAATTAGCTAGTAGTGCACATATTTCAGTCAGTTGAACTCTTTAGTATTTATTCAAGCATACTTGACATTAACATACTGTTTGATGTTTGATATCCTGAGTTTTTAATTTAACCACATGACAACAAATGGTATTTATGAAATATCAGTGAGCTGGAAAAACATCCCGTGTTGCAGTTGTGCGCTGTGGTGAGCTGAAAGCTGTTTCCTTCCTGAGGTTTAAGAAGGGTTTAGAAGCACAGGGAGGGATGCATACCTGCACTGATGCCTATTTTGGATCCTCGGTGAGATTTAGTGGCAGAGCTGCCAGGAGGGGAGCAGAGCAGGGCTTGCCCTGCGAGCACACAAATACTTCTGGGGTGATGTCATAAGTGAGAGGGCTCTTACAGAATGGGATTTGTACTGACAAGTCATCAAGCAAATATGTGACATCTCTGTGCCTGGGTTTAGGACAGTCATTACGCTTAGCCTCTGGATCGTTACCCTTTCCCTCCCTCATTTGCAAACTTTCCATCGAGATGTGCAGCATTCTGTGGTGTTTCAGTTGTGCCCAAAGCCTGGGCTGCCATCAGGTCTGTGGGCTCCGGGTACCGCTCCCATCACCAGGCACAGCTCCTGCCAGGGGGAGTTTGCATTCAAACCAGATTGTATAAACACGGGGTGCTGAGCCCAGAAACCACATCGGCATGTGAAACAACTTCCTTAGGATTTCACAGCAGGGCAGCGGCAGCGCGAGGATTAGCGCAGAGCCCTGAAATCCCAACCCCTGTTATGAGAGCATTGCCCCATGGATTTTTATGTATTTATTTTTTTTAATGGGGGAAACTGAGGTATGAAGTGGTCAGTTGGGTCTGTCACAGCAGCTCCGCGTTTAGAACAAAATCCAGTCCTTCAGGTTGTGTTTGGGTAAGGTGTTTACTTCAGGATGTGTCAGTTATCTGAGTGAATAATCCGACATCTGTAACTACGAAGCCCCATAGCCAACAGTACGGCTTCTCAAACTGGCTGAGTCTTTGCCAAAATCTCGATACCTGCTGTTTTGGTCTTCGTATATCATCCTGCAAGAGGTTTACAGGGAAATGGTTGGCTTTGTGGGTAAATGAAAGGGTGTGGAAGGTCTGAGTCATTCGTTAAATCTGCTGCAGATTCTCTTGTGCAAGTCTCATTCTCTTCGGTCTGTTTCCCATCTGACAGCGAAGTTTTCTGATTTGGTTTACGGTTGTTACATTAAGCAGAACGCAACTGTTTGGAAAAGGCTGTCGTTAAGGGTTTGTCGGTTAATGTATTTGAGATCCCACATGAAAAATTTCAGGAATGGAATAGCATGAAGTCGAAATTTCAGGCTGGCTTAGAATGGAGTTTGTGTTTGTTTTAAAGTTAAAAACAATCTCATTTTAAGATCAAAGCTCTTACTTTTATTGCATCATAGAATGGCTTGGGTTGGAAGGGATCTCAAGGGTCATCAGGTTCCAACCTCCTGCCATGGCTGATTTGCCAACCACCAGACCAAGCACCAGATCAGGCTGCCCAGAACCCCATCCACCCTGGTCATGAACACTATTGTACATTTGATTTTTCTGCCCTGTATGAAAAATAGAACAAATTGCAGGTGTCTCCACCCTACCTAGCATTTTTGCTTTTTCTCTTGATGTACGTATTTGTATTGTTAAGATACTATTGATAGGATGGTATTTTATATTTTTGAAGCCATTGGGGACGATTGCTCGGGTACGAACCACAAAACATTCAACAATAATTATTGCATGGCTTTTATCACGTTTCCTTCTGCGTCGGGTAGAGTCTTCTGATGAGGAAAAAATGGTATCCTGCACTGATTGAGACTCATTTTTATTCTTTTAAGGTTCTTGGTGTTCTCTGGTGTCTCCAGTTTATGTATTCTGTTGATCTGTCAGTAAACCACTTTAACCTTTGTCACACCAATGTGTGTCCACTTTTCTTCTCCCTGCCTGGCTGTTGCAGCGTGACACCAGGCACTGACTGTGCTTTCATTGCCACGAACATGTTGGCAGTGGAAAGAAAGCAACAGGAGAGTGGTTGTTTTTGCACCCAGCACCTCAAGGAGTGTGCAATGGGGAAATATCTGCTCCTGGGGTGGAGTTTGCTCTGAACCCGGCCGTGCTGTGTAACAAATGAAGCATGCGTAAGAAATATTAAGAATGGGTTTAGAGAAAATCCCTCATGTTTGTGGAATGTTCTAAACCGAGAAGAATATCTTCATAAAAATAAATGGGAGACAGATGCATGAATTTGGAGTGGCAGCGTAAATCCTGAGTGAAGAGAAACTTGGGTTGAATGTCTGCACGTGCTGGCAGGTCAGGATAACAGCAGAGATGAGACTTTATTCAGACTTGATTTGCATCATCTTTACTAGGATCTTACATTACCTTTGTGTTAATTAATGTGGGGTAAGAGTGCATTTATCAGCTATTTTGCTACTTTTCTGGGGGGAAAGAGGGGATAAAAAGCTGAGCTTCCATCACCCCCTGTATCTCAGAAGAAGTGATGGCATAATCTGAGCCTGTCAAAACCTGGGACCTCCATTACTGCTTTTGCTTTAAAGCATTTTTTCCCTTTGCTGATATGACATTCTTCAGCTGATGAAGGCTGAAAGACAAAACCAAATCTGAAGGTGTGTTTTTGGCTTTGATTGCTTATCATTGACCTGTCATGGCTGTGTAACACTTGGCTCCTAGGGAGGCTTAATGTACGGTTCAAAAAATGAAGTCCAAAGGCCACTGATGGCAGTGGAAGCCTTTCACTCACCTTGATGGACTTGCTGTGTTATGGTGTTGTTGTCCTTGGGTGGAATGGGAAGGAGCTGTGAGCTGTACTGTTAGTCACAAGGCTGCTAGGAAGCATGGAAATGGGACCAACGTTGCAAAGGAGCTGCTTCTAAAACTTTGAACAGAATAATTAAACGTAAGGAGATTGCAGCCCAGCCAAGTGTGCAACATATCTGTGTCATAAAACCTTACAAGGAGGCGAACTCCCTTTGAAAGCCTGAGATATAACACCGTTTCTGTGCGAGTCAGGGAAGGGGAAAGTGTTGGAGCACGTTTTGGGCACCCTCACACTATGGGCCTGATATTTGCATCTGTGTCTGGATGTGTTTTTAACACAGGCATTGCTTGAGCCCTCTCATATTCTCTCACAGTGGGCTCAATGAATGAAGATGTTTGTGCAACAATCAGCTCCTGCAGGAGTGGAATAGAATGCTTAGGTTTTCTTCCTAAGGGAGAAGCCTTCACTGAGGCTGATTTGGAGAACATCCTGAGCTTTCCCAGCAGCTAAGATGGGCACCTTTTGCCTCATCATTGCAATCCTTAACCTGCTCCTCTTCTCATCTGTTGGTAGCTTTGTTCTGCATAGGGTGAGTACCGAAACTCCGGTTACTATTCATTCAAAGTATTTCCCTGTGTCTGAGATGAAGAGGGAAGCTTTGCAAACCCACCAGAATAGTTCTGTGTAATTTAGAACCTGGGAAGTTCCTGTGCTCTCAGCAGCTGCAGCTTAAGTTCTGCTGTAGCTTTTGGGTTTCACCTGCATGAAACATAACTCTTGTTGAATCGCTAGGAGGATGACTTTCCTTGAAAGACCACAATCTTAATATCTTAATCCCAGTTTATTCCACAGGTAGGAACAGAGCCAGATCAACTGGCTGGTGTAAAGAAGACACCGCAGACTCTTTTTTGAACTCTTCTTTTAAATTTTATATACCTGTGTATATATAGTGAATACATACGCACACATATCCACATATACATACATAAAAGAGGCTACTTCAGATTCTGCAGAAGTAATAATAAAACCAGACCTAATGGGTCACCATATGTGGAGAGGAGTTCTCTTGGGTCTTAGGATATACACTTAAAGAGTGAAATAAAGGAAAGGAAAAAAGCAGTCATATTGGCAACTGTTGTTAGGTAGTATAAACAATAGCCAGCCATTGGCTTGGAGCAGAGGATCAAGTTCCAATAGCACTCAATAGGGAGCCTTCCTTAAAAAATTAGAAGAAGCTGGGTTGGAGCTGGTCCATGCTGGGAATGGCAGAAGAAGCAAAAACAAGAGTAAATGAATGGAAATTAAGCAGCAGGAAATGGGGATTTGGCACAAGGTTGGAATTTGAAACTGCAGAGAGGTGTCAGTGATAAAGGTTGGATAGAGTTTCTGGCCAAAAACAGAGAGAAAGAATGCAGATGTGTTCATTGAATAAAGTGCAGATGTAGAATGTAGGAGAGTTGATTGGGGGGGGGAGTGAAATAAAGACAAGGAAAAGAGAGAAAATGGAGGAGAAATAATGCTGCAAGTCAGTGTCTTCATGTTTAGTGGTTTTCTGAGGTGATTTTTTCTTGGGGTGTGCAGAGAACAGCAGCCCTGGGTCGTGTTTGCATTGCTGTGCTCTGCAGGGAGCACCTTGCTGCCTATAACTTGCTCTTGCCCCATGTTCTTTTGCACCGTGCAGCGGCAGCACCCAGGTGTGCTGTGGGCTGAGGAGCTGCTTGCTTCTCGTCTGGCTGTGTCTTTAGGAAGAGAAGGTGATGTCACTGCAGGAACGACAGTGTTTCTGCTTATTGTAGAGGCTGCAGGATGTCACGGTCTCGTTTACAGGCTTTTTTGCTGTCACTGTTTTCCTCAATTGTTTTTTGCTCCTCTCTGCCTCTTTTCTGTGTAGCATCTATGCCTAAATCCAGCATATGGCCAAACAATCAAAATTTATCATGTATTATTTAAATAAAGCCTCACTATGGCAATTGACAGTGGGTATGTTCTTCCTAATTACAAAGCAGGCTTATTTTCTTAAATTGTTGCGAATATGAACCCATTTTTCCCTGCAGTTGGGCAGGCTAATTGCAGTTTTGTTTCCGTTTCTGCAGTTCATCTGATGAGTAATGCTGTTGTATTCTTTCCCTAAAGTCCTTTTATGGCCCACATTGCAATTGCTTCTGAGTGCTCCTCTATACATCTGGCTTCAGATTGCTGCAGTGACAGAGGGAAGTCCTGCCATTCGTGTTGCGCTGCTGCACACTTGGTAAACCAAAGCACTGCGAGCTTTGAAGGCATTGAGCCATTGTGTCCTACTGATCTGAGCACGTAAAACAAGAGAGATGCTCTCTGTGAGTCGCCAAATGCTCTCATAGGCTGCAGCAGAGCTCAGATGAGGATCTGGAGCCGCGCATTTTGACTGGGTCAAATTGTGCATTTTCTGTCAGTTCTGTGCTCGTGGAGTTGTAGATTTGGGATGGGGGATGAGGCTGTGTCCATGTGGTCTCCCCTACCTACCTGGAATTCACATCACAACATTATAGTTATTTAGGTAACTATGCATATTACAGTGTCATGGTGGCTTTCTGGAGGGCCTGCTTCTCTCTTGCCCCTTGTCTTGTGCATTGTGTGCTAAGCAGGAGGGCCAGCACAGGACCTCAGCTCTCTGAAAACATCAGCATAAAGGAATGGCGGCTTTTGAGTTGAAAAAAAGAGATGATGGAGTTTAATGGAAGAAACAGACTTAAAAAGACAGTAATAGATCAATCATATTACTTAAAATGATTTCGTTTTCAGCAATTAGGTAAATCATTGTAGGCTTGTTTGCTATTTTATTCTAATTGCAGCATTTTAGGACTTGGACATCTAACTGTATAAATCAGACAGAAAATAAAGGATGTTCCAGTGTCTGAGTATCACTTAATAATTTGCTCAAGTATAAAATGTTTTGAATCCAGAAACTCTTTATTGTCTTTTAAACTCTTGAAGGAATCTGTAGTGCTTTTTCACAGCTGTTGTTTTGCTCTTAACCACAAGTAGTTGTTGCACAACATCTCCTTTATATTTCAGGGTATTATTAAAAAAAAAAAGCAACAACAACAAAGCAAGAAAAACAAAAACTACAGAAATATTTTTCTTATGCTATTGTCTATTATGAATTTTACTACTCGTTTCTGCCAGAACCATCATCCTGGAACCCTAGAGAACTCTAAAACTAGGAATTGGAGGGTGGGGAAGGCTTCCCCATCCTGCAATAACAACCCCTTCCCAGCCTCAGCGTTCACGTGGCTTTGGCTCTCAATTAATGGGTTGTTATAGAATTTACCATTAAGGTGCCTGGCGACTTTTGTGTGCCCAACTCCTGTGCAAATTTGGGGGCCCCTGGCTTGTTAGAATAAGGTGTTATATTGATTGCATTCCTTTGCAAAGGGGCTTTGTAAAGCACTGTGTATTCTCTGCCCTGAGTTTCAAGGCTTTGGCCAAGTGCACAAATGCAAACATGAATGGATGGCAATGCTAAGGATTTTGCAGCTGAACTCCATCAAAGTCCTCTGTGAAATCATTGTTAGGTGGCCCGGATACTTGCTGAGTATCTTGCCTTTTCCTATGTCAGATCCTGGATGACATCAATAAACAAGGCAATAAACCACAAAATGGAATACATTTTTAAAGGGGCACAAATCCTGGTCATGAAAAGGATTGTTATCCCTGCTTTTAAAGCAGCATCTGGCCACCTTCGTTTTTCTATTTCTCCATTTCTGCTTCATCCCTCATTCCCTTTCCCTCCCACCCTTCCCTTCTGGAGTCTTTTAAGTATAGATGCTACTTACATGCCTAAACAGCTGTAAAACTACCAGCACAGCCCCCTGTAAATGCTGACCAGATGCGTGGCGGTGAGACGTACACACGGACAGCGCTATCACCACATCAGGAGCCTGAACTCATCACCTCTTCCCCTGCTCTTAGGGCAGCATGAAGGAGAACTGCAGCAACGCTGAGCTCTGCGCGCCGGGGCAGGAGAGGCAGTGGTGGAGCCTGGGACTGGGGGGCTTGGAGAGCTAGAGATGGGGGAATTTCTGGCAGCAGGAGCATTGCTTTGCATGGGGAGATCCAACCTGTTGCTGTTCAGCAGTACACCTTTGCACAGCTTGGCACTGCAGTGGTTGGCTGGGGTGATGCTTTGTGCTTTGCTCCTCCCCATCCCGCGTGCCCAGACATGGGCTTATCGCGTTCCACTCTTCAGCTCTGTATAATGCTTGCATCTGTGGGTTCTTTGTAATTTGGCACAGGGCTCTTAGTTTCAGAGCTAGGCTCTTAATGCTCCGTTCTTGTGTGAACTCTCAAGTTTTGCTGTCTTTGCACCCCCTCCACCCTTTCTGACCATCTCCTTGCTAAGGAGTGCTGTAGCTAGCAGGTATCTGACTGAAAAGGATTATTTACTTCATTTAAAAACAAACACAGATTCAGATTTTGATCTGAGCTCTCCCAAATACTTGGGGGTGTCGGCATCAAGGAGTTTGGCTTCTGGCTTGTGTGAAGTTAGAAGAGAGACCAAAAATGGAAAAGCTCTTATTGCTGCTCAGAGCAGGACCTTTTCCTTCCTACAAAAGTGGTGGCAGTACTCAGGACTTGAAAGACCCAATTTTCCATAAGGTAACCAGAAAATAGAGAAAAAAATCCCTGTCTCACTTGTACCTTTCAGTACCAGCAGGGCCATGGGGAGGAGGGTGAGGGGTTGGGAAGATGCTCCTGGTTGCCTTGCAGAGGTGCAGAGGGTTGATGTCATTGTCATAGAATCATTACCTTGGAAAAGATGTCTTAAGATCATTAGGAAGTCTGCCTGGTGCATATTGATGATAAGTTTGTTGCTGCATAGAGCACCTTTTAATTGCAAAGCCGTATTTCAGTTCCCATATACGTGAATGTGCAGAATGCAGCCACCTCTGCAACGCAGCACAGCAATTTGGTGCAGTGTGCTGTGCACCCACGGAAAGAACCCAGCATAGCAGCATAACAGGGCCAGCTCCTTGCCCTGCAGCAAAAGGGAATGAGTGGACTGACCATAAGACCTTGTGCAAGTGTAAAAGTTTTAACTGAGAGCCCCATAATGCACTGACAGTGGTGTTCATTGCTGGAGGTGAGTCGTGCACCTTAATCACCCATTGCATGATCTTAAAAAATCTTTTGCTGACAAAGAAGCAGTGGTTTGTTGAGAAGCAGTTGGTTACTTTAGGATGCAAGGTTAATGCTGCATGGTATCTGTATCACTGACTCAAAGGTGATGTCACCAACCAGGATCAGAAATGTTTCCACAGCTGAGATCCTCACTCTGTTATCCAAGACGTGAAATTCTGACTGTGACACAATTGGTCTCAGCCTTAAAACTGCAGATGTTAGCACGCAGACTTAGCTCTGACTTAGCTTGTTGGTGAAAGCTCTCTCCGAGGGAAGGACAGCCTGGGTGTGATTCCCATTTAACTCATTGACTGGTTTGGGAGGGACATCCCAGGTTACTGATTTAAACACTTCTGGGAGCTTTTGGGCTGCAGGGTAAGTGTTGTAACACAGTGGGGTCACCTCTAGCTGAGTTCTCAATGGTTGTGCTCTATTAACAGTGGAGGAAGGTCAGTCTTCACCAATTCTTGTGCTAAGTTACACAGATGCATATTTATATCTTCACCTTTAAGTTTGCCTGAGCTGGGGAGATTGATGTGGCAGTAGCTGGGGAAGGAAGATGGTACTTTTCCAGACTCAAAAATAGGAGCAGATTTGCTAATGAGGTTGAGAGGACTTCCTGACCTGTGTGGGTGGCTAATGGTGCTGTTTTTGTGTAAAACTATGCAAAAACTGCAGCTGTGAGTAAGGATATGTCTGAGCCACGAGGCTTGGATGCAATTCCAGATTCACAGTCATGGGCGTTGGGATGTGATATTGCAGTCTGAGCTGCTCTTTGGTCCCCATCCAGTTGAAATTGTTGTGTTTTCTTTTCTAGCTTGTTTTGTTCCCTTAGACTCTCAGTATAAGTTCGTGAAGGTTTGCAGAGCTCTTGGATTCGGAGTGCATTGTCAGTGGGTGCAGAATTGGGATGGGGAGCCACAGCCAGTGCACGTAGGAGGGGTCTGGCTTGCAAAAATGCAGAGCTATTGCATGCATGATGAAACAATCATGGGTCAGATGTGCAAGAATGCCTTTGACTAGGCACGGTGCTGACATTACATTGGAATAATTGTTTCTTGCATTGCATACGTGTGATCCTTGCACGTTTCCCCAGTTTGGGATTGTAATGTGCAGACTGCAGTTTTGGTGACATGGAATTGAAGTTCTGTGCAAACAATTGTTCCTGTTTGAGCCGTGCTTCAGAGAGCTCTCTGGAAGTGAGTGTTCCTGCAGCAGGCAGTGCCATTCTGTTCGTCCCCTAAAACTGCTGCATACACCCCTGATTTTAGCAGTTTGGCCAAATGTTTAATTACTGCGATTACAGCAGGGCTTCCTACTGCACATCAATCATCTTGCATTGCAAATGTTTGCACATAACCAAGATTGAGAAGAAAACAAATAGACCAAACATGCATATGTTCTAATTTCAATGTGAAATAATCATCTTCGAGCCTGTTAATATGCAGCGAGTTTGGAGCAACGCTGTTGTCAAAGAATCTCCCGAAGTTGGCAAAGCCCAGGCTGAGCTCCTTTTGTTAGCAATGCTGAGAGTTGTCCATGGAGTTACCTGGGGAGGGAGAGCCTTTCTACGGGGCTTTCGGATCTTCCACGTGTGTATCGTTGAGTTCTGTGCTGTTAATTTTGTGGTTGGATTCATGAGAGTTGCTGGGAAAAATATTTATTCCTTCCCTCTTGGAATTCTGCAGAGTAAATATCCATAGGATCCTGTGTGCTAAATTATGATGGGGCCATATGGTTTATTCCCAGCTGAATATAGGACTTTTGAAAAGGAGGATGGTAGCATCGATATTTTTTTTTCCTGCATAGCTGTAATTGTCTATTTACATCAGTTTCACGAGTGGATACTGGGGGAAATTAAGCTGTTTTTCTTTCATTTTCTTTCTTTTTTTTTTTTTTTTTAAGGACCACTGTGGGGTTTTGGGGGTCACTTTCAATTTAGGAACGGAGACGTTCTGGCGGCCGAGCTTATAAACAAACAAGGGAAAAAAAGTCTATAAATGTGTGACTTTGGGTTGATTTTCTGATTCTCTGTCACAGCAAAAAATTGCTTTTATCAAAAGAAAACTCTCTGAGCAGCTGCTGGAAACCTCAGCACCGTGACATACCGCTGCACTCCCACTCCTCTGCTTTTTCCTCTCGGAATACAGCTGATGTCATTAGGTCTTCCTTCCTGGTGCCTCGTGCTTTTCAGGTGTGGGTTTGGTTCTGTGTCACCGCAGCCAAACTGTGCTGGCTGTGATGGATTCATCTGCATCTCTAAAATATTACACGGAGCTGAGATATGACTCATCTCTGTGTGTTTTAACCCAGGCAGAGACTCAGCAGCTGTGGAGCTTTACAGATTTATTATTTTTTTTTTCCCTTTCTCCTTGATTTCTTTTGACTTTTGGGCAGGCGGGGGAATAGGCAGAGAGGGAAGAGGAAAAAAATAACATTAACACAAAGAAGCACTTCTTATTAAGAGTAGGTGGGTTGAGGCACTGGAAAAATAATACCTCGAGATGCATTGAAACATTTTAGGGAATTAGGGAATTCTGATCTCCTGCAAAATAAAAAAAAAAGAAAAAGAAAAAAAAAAAAGTGGAAAAAAAAAAAAAAAAAAAAAAGGAGGGGGAGAGAGAAAATTAATATTAAAGACAAGCTGTGAGTTTCCATCTGGCCTTGCCGCTTTCGACTAACGCTTCCATGACGGAATTCATCTGTCCATCAACTGTCAAAAATTCTCCTGTCAGTAAATCCCTGGGCACTCCTGGCAGCCCCCCCAGCCCCCCCAGCAAGGAAATATTCCGCAGCACAGAGTGCTCTGCGCTCCAGCTCTGCTCTCAGCATTGGGATGGCGGCTCCCGCTCTTCCTTCCTCTCCATCCTATCCCAAAAGTTGGGGTTCGGGGCTGGTGGAAGGAGAGCGCTCCATCACCCGGGGATTAAATTCTCACCAAGGTCCTCCTAAGTCTTTCTATTACAGCCTGACAGCAGACAGCCCACATCTGTTTTAAAACACTGAGTGGTTGTGAAGTGTGAACTCCCCACTGTTTAATGTAACTACATGACTATTTAATGTACACAGTGGTAGAGCGGCTCAGAACGCCAAACTGTTGTGACATGCCTGAAGGACATATATAAACATAATATACAGTGGTTTATTGTGACAAAGTGCATCGATGCCGCTAATAGGGAGAGATCAGCTTGCTCTTGAGTGGAGTCAAATGGGAGCAGAACGCTGTTTACCACGGGTATTTTTTTTCAGTAAGGCAGATCTACGTGAAACGTATGTTCCTTAAAATTGCATGGAGTCTGTTTAAATCCTCCAAAGAAGGTGTTTAGCTGAGGAGCCATCCTTGTACCTGCATCCCTTGTTATCAGTGACAAAAATGGGAGCAGAGTGGGGATTTTACATGTCTGCATTCAACTCCATCACTTTCCTTTGGGTGTCTTCCCATCCCATGCCCTCAGGGGCCAAGCACAGCACCAAGATTTGGGTGCTTGGATGGAGGGATTTCTTTCTTTCTTTCTTGCCCACGCTGAAGAGTGAAACTGCATTTGAAGCAGTGATGGGAAGAGGAGTGAGAGAAATGCGAAATCTCTAAAGGTACATTTTATGTCAGTGTTTTTCCTTCAAAAAAAAAAAAAAAAAGTGTTGGTTACTCGTGGCCTCTGACACCTCATTAATCAAGTGATCAGGATTCAGTATTTTACAGCAGCAAGGCCAATTAACCTTTGCTAGCTACGTAGCAGCCAAAAATAATTTCTAATTGTTAAACGAGGGGGGAAGAAAAACCCCAAACACTGAACCTCTGAAGCATATAAATATTACGGGGGAAAAAAAAGAAGAAGAAAAAGTGGGATTTCTTGTTTGTTTTGCAATCAGAGGGAAATTCTAAACTCTGCATGTATGGATTTCTCTCTTGGACTTGTGAAAGTAGTGAAGAAATTGGGAGCAAAGAAAGTTCAAAGGTTTGACTCTGCACAGAGTGCCAGCCTGGAACGTATCTCTAAATCCTTTCAGATGAAAGATTGGGCTTTCCTGCCCTGTAACTCGAGATGCTGCTTGCTAAAAAATATCCCTTTCACAGCTAGGATGTTAGTAGGAGACAAAAGATGACGTGAAAATCTCGTCTTGTCGAATATCATTTTATTCTTGCTAAAAAAACCCAGACTGTCTGACAGTCCCTGCTGGGATGTAAGCAGTCAGGTTGGGGCCATGAGTGGCAGATCCACAGAGCAGTGATGGAATGGCTGCTCCCAGGTTTGGCCTTTGGACTTTGTTCTCTGCCCCGTACCTGGCAACGTCAAACCAGAACTGGGGGTTACTTCCAAGGGGTCACTTGGCAGCGAAGGCTTTGTGCGCTGCCTCCTTCAGTTCTTGCTTATGAAATACATTCTGTTGGTGCCAGATTGTGGTGGAGTCACCATCCCTGGAGGTGTTCAAGAAACACTCAGATGTTGTACTTAGACACATGGTTTAGTGCGAATTCTTGGTGGTAGGTGAATGGTTGGACTGGATGATCTTGGAGGTCTTTTCCAACCTTGGAGATTCTATGATTTTATATTAATTGCAGGGAATGACTGCAAAGAAATTCTTCATAAAGAGGAGAAGCCAACCAAGTATTTCTGATTTTCTTGTTTCTGAAAACCAAGTCCATAGTCTTGACCAGCCTTTCATTTTGGGCCTCCAAATGTGCACGCTCACCCATTTGGGGTGGGACCTCTGCCCACTGTATGCAGCAGTAATCCTGTTTTCTCTTTTAACATCAATATGAGCTCTCCATACTCACTTAATACGGTTTATTTTTTATACTATTGCATAATTATCCATTTTTTAAATTATTATCATCAGCTATCAGGTGATCTGAATACGAGGTTCAGATTCTGCTTTTGCTTTGGCTCAGGGTTGCCTGCCCACATTGAGGTTGTGATACTGTTTGTGTCAGAATGGGTCTCAAGAGTTGTTGTTGCCTCCTGAAGCCTGGCTTGAGGGTTTTTTCCTTATAGACTGCTAACTTTCATTTTATCCATTCATTATAGAACAAAACCCGATCCAAATACTTGGTTGAAGTCCTCTTTAGGAAATATTTCAAATCCTGGGTTTTCCTGGTGGTTGTGTTTTATCGGTCGCACTTTTAATTAAGGATAAGGGCATCACCATCCTCACACCAGACAAAGCGCGTAATGAAATTGTGTGTCAGGGAGGACCTGTGAGTGTTGTAGGTTTTTTGTCGTCGTCGTCGTTGTTTTTTTTTTTTTCCCCTCCAGGTTTCCCAGCCTCCCTATCCAGGGCTGCTCAATGTATTCCAAGCAGAAGAGGTCAAAAACACTGGTGCATATGCAAGAGCCAAACAAATAGCCTTTCTGATAGGGTTGGGTGACATGTGTCAACCCCTGTCATCCAGGAACAAGGGAGGCAATGTGCCCAGACAAAGGAGAGGGTGGGATCTCGGCGCGCTGGCAGCCCCCGACCCACACGCCGGGCTTTGTGCAGCAGATGCCGCCTCGTATTGTTCCCCAGCCTCTCCCCACCACCCCTGACAACAGCCACTGCCGCTGGCATTCCACCCTGACATCTGTTCAGCTTTATTGATGCTCTCCTGGAGGAATTCCCAGTGTAAACAGGGAATTCTCTACGGGAACCCCATGTTGTAAAAGGGATGAGCTGCATAATGCAAAGATTTAACCACTATTTAAAGGTGTGACACTTGATTGAAAGTAACTTGATTTTTTTTTTTTTTTTCCCCTCCCCCACGCTCCCCAACCACTCTTAAATGTATTTGGCACAAACTGTCTGGGTTGGACTCTTTTTTTCTTTCTTTCTTTTTTTTTTCTTTTTTTGTGGGATTCCTCCTCCTCCCTTTCCTTTCTCCCCCTCCTCCTGCCTTTTGTTTTCGTGGAACGGAATTGTCGGGAAGGATGAAAACTAGGAGATGGAATACACCAGAAATGGAAAACAAAGCCAAAACTAGAAAAAGCCCCAGGGAGGTGGGAAGGAAACCCAGGTTTGTGTGGCACAGAGTCTGGTTACCTCTCCAAAAGCTGTTGGAGCCCACCAAGCCTTAGGGCTGGCAGCTCGGAGGTCTTTGTGCCTCCTGCACCTATGGAGGATTCCTTCTGTGGTTCTGAAGTGGGGCAGCAATGCGAGACAGGGAGACAACGTCCTGAGCCAAAGCACCTTTATGTTCCTTCCCTACTTATAAAGAAATCCTGCCTGTTCCCAGCCCGCATGCTATGTTGTGTGGGTTTCCAGGCTTAGCCCTGTGAGAATGCAGATCTGCTCCTGCAGAAAACACTCAGCCAAGTTTTGGCACCAAAGGAGCTGATCCAAAATCCATAGCAGCTGATGAGAATAAGTCCATTGATTTGAATTGGCTTTGGGGCAGGATATTAGATGCTGAAGTGGCCAAAATAGCACGAGAACTGGGAATTGCTGTGTGTTCTTGCCATCTAGGGACCACTATGAAGAGACTAGAGCTGGCATTATTTTGACTCCCTGATTTGTTTAAATAAATGTATGAAAATAAACATGGATACTTGAAGTGCAAACAGCAGGCTGTCTGCTCATCAGATCCACCGAAAATATACAGAAAACCACAGACTATGAAAGTCCTTTAGAAATTTAGCAGGATGTAAACTAATATTATTGCATTGAAATGGCTCCATGAAGCCAATGGGTCTGATTTTGGAAGTACAGCTGAGGTTCTACCATGCACACAAGCATATGTGTATCTAAATTAGCTAATCTGGCCCATAAACCCCTCATTCTTTGTTAAAATTCCTTCTGTGTTCTTTATTCTTCTAGGTGGAATTATAGGTTAGGTACAAACGTTTTGGCTGCTGGATACAGTATAAGAACACCCCCCAAAAAATTAAGAGCAATATAAAAGAGACGGCAATAAAAATTACATAGGAGGAAATAAAATGGTAGAAATATATGAGAGGAGCAAGTGCTGTGTCCCAGATCTGATGATGTTACAGTTAAAATCACTTCACTGTTAGGCTCAGAGAATACTCTGCAGTGATTTGTGTTCTACGTGTGATATAATGATCCAGAGTGGGGTTGTTGTCAGGTTTATTGTGTGGGATGAGCAAAGTGATCCCCAACTCGTTTGGAGGCTGCATTGGTTCCAAACATTTTGATGGGAGCAGTCCCAAGGGAAGGTCTTACTGCATTGATAGTGGGAAGCCTTAGTGGGCTGCCTACAGGGTTTCAATGGGAGTTGTGTATTTATTCTGTTATTCTGCTGGTCTGCTTTAAAAATATTGCTAATCTATGGATAGCATCTCATTTATGTATGTATATATATGTACAAGTAAATTTTAGAGCATTTTGGAGGAATTTCTTTTTGGCTTCTTTGGCTCAGTTGCATTATCGGTTCCTGGACTTGCCTGTGAGGAAGGGAGTAAATTTCAAAGCGTGTTTAAAGCAAAAAGATGAAGCAACAATTCTCTCAGTGAAGCCAGTGGCCAGCAGGGAAAGCTCTGCACCCAGAGCTCCGTCTGGGTTGGAGCTGTTGGCTTTGGAGGAGGTGGAGATCCCAGTGACACCCCAGAAGAAGGATCAGGCCCTCGTTCCATTGAGGATGAACAGAGGATTGTATGGAGGGGCTCCTAGTGAAGTTAGAGCAGGAGTGTGGCTAATTAGAATGTCTTATTTTTCCCCTCACGTCTGTTTTTCCCTTACCTCTGGTAGCTGAAAAGCACCAAGCACAAACACTGAAGCGTTGATGGATGGCCGAAGTCGTGGCCAAATCCCTCTTTGCTTCCTGCACCGCTTCAACTGAAACACAAAGAGAAGTGGCGACCAGAATTCTCAGCGGCAGTCAGTCAGGAACAAATCCGTGACAGAAATGCTGCTCCCCCTAGGAACAAATCACTTAAAGGTTTAAAGACGTAAACAAGTATCCTGTGAGATGTGTTTGAAGCATGAAGCGAGGCTTCGTTAGGAGAGCCCTCTTGATGGTGTTCTTCAAGACAGCTTCCTCCCTACGCTCTGTGTGTATGTGCTGGGGAGACATTTATTTTCTTAGAAGTTAGCAAACATTCTGTGTTTTTGTCTTAATGTGAGAAGAGTGATGAGAGTAATGTGGAAATGCACTTAATATGTGTGTATGTGGGGAACATACATATATATATATATAGTCTTAGTATGTATATATGTGCACAAATGTATTTGCATCCAGACCAAATAACAGCTGTTATTATTAAGCTCAGCTTTTATAATCAATTTGTCGATGGATTCAGGCACTGTTAAAAAGAATTTAAAAAAAGAAAGAAGGGAAGAAAAGGAAGAAGTCCACATCTGAGCTTTTTCCTAATCAGTTCCCTCCTTTTGCTAATATTCTAACGACTGTCAATTTACTTCAGTGGTGCCATTTGCAGAATTTTCCAATTAGCAGGAAACCTGTTCCACCTTCTCCCATAATTACAGGGGCCTCGCTTCAGATCAGCTGTGGCCAGACAGCATGTGATGTACTTGCCAAAATCTGTGCACTGTGGGTTCTCGCGGGTGTGCGGAGCTTTTTTTCACCTTTGCATGAGCTGGCACAGGCTTTACGTCTCTGTTTGTAGGCAGGGAGCTCCCTCAGTAGTGGCATGTGTCAAAATATCCAAATAATTTCTAATAAACACGCCACAGTGAAAACACAAATAGGAGCCCATCCGTGTTGCCATGGCTTTGGTGTGTGAGGGGCGTTCGACACATCGTAGTTCCACGAGTCCATGGAAACTGGGTGAATATTCAGGTGATGTTATCCAGGCAGCATCCGTTTGGTCACTTCTTACCACCTTGATCCCTTCAGCATCCACATCGAGCTGTGCAGTGAGGGCAGTGCTGCTGCCATGCTCTGCTATCGCTGATCAAAAAGCAATCAGCCCCTTTTTGGAGAGCGGCTTCACCCGCCGATAGCACAGCTCCCACAATGGAGAGGCAATAACTATTATTGTTACACGAAAAGAAAATATATTTAATAATAAGCTCATTGATTTTTAACAGCGTCTCTGTGTTGCCTAATTGATGGGAAGTTGTATGTTTGTGTAGCCAACGGGGGTTATGAATTAAATATGGTCGTCATTCCTTGAGGGATGCATGTCAATGCAAGAAGGATGGAGGATCTACATCTCCCCCAAGCTAAACAATCCCCTTGTAACAGGCATAGGGAAGCCTGGAACAGGAGGAAGGGGGGAAAGGGAATAAAAAGCATCCATCACTGTTTATTAAGTGCTGCTACTTGAAGGTAAAAGGGGTATCGAACTGTTTTTAAATTGGAAGGAATGTAGCTAGACAAAACATTGATGGTAATATTAGGCTGGTGACAAATTTTATTCTTTCGTCCACATTTATTACGGTAGCAATTTGAAGTGATTTATGCCCCTTACCTCTCTAAGCCTCTCTCTGTACATACACACACGCACGCAGACACAAATCCAGTGTCTCCAAGTAATAAAACGAGCTCTTCTGGTAACGGCCGTGAAAGTGCAGGGAAAAGTGTCTGGAATGCTGAGCTGTAAACTTCGGGCACTGCAGAGGCTGATGCTCAGCACCTGGAGAAAATTAGGCCGTGCTGCAGATGTTCCTGGCCCTTGGCGCGGGGTCCCGCGGCTCGGCTGCAAGGTTGCAGGTATGCTGAGCTCTCCCTAAACAAAAATGCACTCTTGCATGTCTGTGTTGGTGGTATACAGCCAGGAGGAATCTCCAGCTCAGACAGCTTCTCCCTTTTGGGGTCAGCTCTGTCTTTGTGGATGTGGTTGCTGTTACCCATCTCATCCCAAGTCCTTTTTGCCTGGGTTTTGTCTTCCCCTGCTGTGAGATTGGTGTCTGCTAAGCTGTGCTGGCTGGGGCTGGTCAATGAGGAGTGCATATGAAGGGGGAAGGAGAGGTTGTCCTTCAGCTAAAGAAAGAACTGAGGATAGGTGGAGTGAGGCTGGGGACTTCATCCCGTGCTGAACTGCTCAGTGATCATTCTTAGGATATTTACACATCCTTCATCTCCAGTAGCATCCAATAGGTTACTGTTACAAACTCCTCAAATTCTGAACACCACCCAATTTTCTTTTGAGTGCTGCTGTTCTCTGGTCAGTTCTTTTATTATCCTGTGATTTATAGGGAAGAACATCAGGCAGAGCAAGATTTCGGACAGCCATTATGTTGGCAGGGTGTATGCACTGGAGGTCACAGATACATCAGGTTTATGTAATCCTGGTTGCACCAGGATCTGGAGTCTTACTTTATTCATCAAAGAATCCTATTAATTTTGAGTAAGACTGCTTGAAATCAAGGCTAAGGGGTGGTGTTTCTTAGAGTCAGATTTGTTCTTGCAAACAGCCTTTGCAACACAGCTGTTAACTCCTGCTGGGGATGCTGATGGAAGGGGTGGCTGCACAGAGCCTGAGGTGGGCTGTTGTCAGCATTCAGCCCAAGCAGGGAGTTCCAGAATGCCTTATGGAAACAAAAAGCACCATCCCACCCCAAAATGAATGGAGGGCAACTGGTGAGAGGATGGCTCTGAGAAACCAGGAGCTTAATAACCACAGGGAAGGATCAGCTTCACTTCCCACTTGTGACTTCACCTCAAGGTTGCGGTGACTGAGCTGCAAATCTCAGAGATGGGAACGCTTGTCTGTAAAACCAAACTGTTGTTGGATCTAAGACAGGTTTTGGAACAATTTCTCCTCATCTTTTCATTCTTGGAGGCTCAGGAAGGGGTCAGAGCCTCCTGCTCTGTTCTGACTGCTGGAGCAGCAAGTTCTGATCCCTCTCTAAAGCTTTTGCACAGTCTCTTAGTAAAAACAAATCCTGCCATTAGGAGGGACCGATGTTCACAAGTTGCTATGCATGAGCCAGTGCCTCTTGCCAGCCAGGCACACTGCAGTGCTATCCAGAGCAGTGGTGGAAGAAAAGCCCTTTAGGAAAACAATTTCATTTATTTTTAAAGTCCTCTCGTTTCTGAAGCTAAGGTAAAAGCATTGCCAAAAATAATAGTTGCACTGTTTTGTTTTTTTTTTTTTCCTTGCTCGGGAGCATGAGCTTACTCATCAAGTTAAAAACTGAGCAGTGTTGTGTGGCACTGTGCTGTGTGTTAGAGATGCTTAACTTTTCATTGCGTGTTTTATGTCCTGACAGACGAATACAAAGTAATTACGTAGGACAGTTTAAATGGTTTGTAATGTCTTACTTCTGGAGTTGTAGTGGATGTTTTCCTAAACAGTCCTGCAAATTGGATTGGCTGTCTAATGAAGCAACAAAAGATTATGTTGTTGTTTGGTGAAGTACTGCAAAAGCAGAATTTAGACTGAACTGTTGACTGATTTTATTTAATTTTTTGAAGGGAAGAGGGAAATAGAGAAGGGACAGATCTATTACTGGGGGAACTGATTAATCTTATGAAGATCTCCTGGCAGGGATCAGACTTTCTGCCTTGACATTCATTGGTTTGATGGTTCCTTATGACTGTGATTAGTAGGTTTAAACCCCATGAGCTTTGAAGCTGTGGCACATCCTTTTAGCATGTGTATTAAGATGTGCAAGCCTTCTAGCTGGCCTCTCTAGCAAATGGTGGTCTTCTAAAAAGAGTTGTAACAGCATTTTTCCAAAAGGTCCCCAACAAAACTGCATTTTTCAAGCTGGGGGAAAACACACTTATGCCGTGGGTGGAGGGAGTGAATATGCAGTAGCTGCTTTCAAGGAACAAGTCTTTACCTGGTTCATTTTATTATTGTAACTCGCAATTTCTGTGTCAGGTTACAGAGCTGAGGTAGGGCTGCAGGTATTTAAACCACTGGAAATAACTGTGAGATATCCTGCAGCCACTGACTTGATTTCACGGCGCCTAATGTTGGTTTTTAAGGGGTTCGACTGAAAACAGAGCAGTTGAATGACAGAGACAAAAGTTAGGACAACCAAAGAGTGAAGGTGCAGATTCTCAGCACTGTGTAAGGTCTGCGTTCAGCCTTGCTCAGCAATCTCTGTGTCATCACTGTCCCACATTGATGGGTGATGCTTTCCAACAAACTGCGCTCTTCTGTTCCTGTAACCCGTCCTGACATTGCAGGGCTGACTCCTTAGCCTAATGCCTCATCATACAAGTTCTTCCTAATGATAGTGCTACTCCCATTAGCCTCCCTTGATGTCTATTTGCCATAGCAGCTTTTCAATTATTTAAAATGCAAACATCTGGATTAAATAAATGAAGAAAACGTTCGGTGAACGTTGCATGCGCTCTAAAGCTTCTTTCCAGAAATTATGGCTGCAGGAGAACTTGAGAAGGAAAAAATCAGACTTCACTGCATGCATCAACTTCTTCGTGCAGCGGAGACAAGGGCAGGAAGTCTGGAAGTTGGGGACTGCCAAGAGATTTTTTTCAGAAGAGCACATTGTGATGATGCATGTGGAATGATGGCCTGTTAGTCAGAGGCTCAAAAGATTAATATTTTCCAATCAGTTAGCCAACTGCGGGTGTAAAACCTGTGCTCTGCATGTATTGAGTATGGCTGCAGTTGGGAATATGTGGAGCATGTCGCATATAGGCGTAGAAACATGTTGTACATTTTCAAGAGATAATGTGGACTGGATTTACTTCCTGAGAAGTCTTTTAAAGTCAGCTATGTGTGGGGTTTGTGTCCAGCTGCCTCACTGCCAAACTGCTGGAAGAGCCTCAGCTCCAGCCTCTGCAGTACCTGTGCACACGTTGAGTTGCATCTGTCCCTACGATTCCCACAGATCAGGGACTGGTGGAATTTGAAGGGAAGGAGGAACACAGCTCTCAGTTGCTGCAGCTGACAACATCTGGAGCCCTCCCACGGGCTCATTAGCCCAGTCATAAAGCACAGCACTGCAGGGGTCTTACCCTGATGAGCTAAAACAAACAGCCCAGCATGGGAATGACCACTTTGGTGAGGCACAGGGAGCTGCTGGTGGCACTGGATGGAAACGTGGTTAAGCTGGAAGGATGTAATGGAAGCTGGGGTTAGGATGTGAAGTGGGGAATCCAGGCTGGTGCCAGGCTGTCAGCATTCTGCAATTCCTCTCGGGGGAATGTGGTCCAAACCAGGGCTCTGTCTGCCCTGGGGAGAGGCCCAGGGGTAAGGTGTTTGGGTTTTGCCTTCAGTACATTTCCCAGCCGTTGTTCAGCTTCCATAGGTGGAAGGTCAGGAGCTGCAATTGCTGAGCATTCACTCAGGATCTCTTACAGAAGCCCCAGGAATGTGTTTTGCTTTAGCCTCTGAGGCTGCGTAGCTGGAAACAAAGCTCTGTAGCAACTTTATGAATATATACATGGATCAAGGGGAAATAACACTGTCACATTCACTGGCACCTATGGCTGCACTCCGGAAAGAACTCGGTCACCAGATAGCTGTCATGAAGGAGGCCCAGCTAAACACAACCAAACATGTGCACCCATTCAAGTGAGCAGCAGATTTTGCATTGTCTAAAGCGATGTGGGAAAAAGTATTACATATATACACTAAAATGAAACCAATCTCATGCTTCAGGGTGTAAATTGATCACTGGGAAGGTCAGGAAGCAATTTTCCTCTCCTGTTAACATTGCTGCGCGAACTTGGGGTTGTCTGTGTGAGAGAGAGGGATGGAGTGGAGAGAAGCAATTTCTCCTGTAGCATGAAGTATTTGCCAGAGGCAAAATAGCTTGCTGCTGCAGTGAGTTTATAGCAAACTAATTGCCCAGGTGTTTGAATCTTGCCTTATCTTGATGCCTGCGTGCCCAATCTGAAGAAGTACAGTTTCATGTCACGTTTTGTGGAAATCCAGTCTTCTTTTGAATACTGACGTTCTGGATGCTATATGCAGTGGCACAGAGTGGCTTCTTTTGCATGAAACCTGAGTTGTGAGCTGGGGGGAGGCATGGATGTACAATCACAGCATCCTGTATGCGCTCAGAAATTGCATGCTGGTGTTTTGACTCCTTCGACTCCAGGGCTTTGCACCTTTGGAGACCATGACTTAGTGTCATTTCTGAAGGGCCTCACGCTGAGCCTGCTGAAAACTGGTGCTATGCATCGCCATAATCTTTGTAGCTTCTTAGGATGAGGCAGTTGCTCAGAAACAACTGAGGGAGTCGCAACATGGTGATCCTAGATCATCCAGTCCAACCATCCATCACCAATATTTCCCCTCTAAACCACGTCCCTTAGTACCACGCCTGAACATCTCTTGAGCCTCTCCATGGATGGTGACTCCACCACTTCCCTGGGCAGCCCATTTCAGTGTCTCACCGCTCGTTTGGAGAAGAAATTTTTCTTAATGTCCAACCTCAATCCTCCCTGTTGCAAATTCCCTCTAATCCTATTACTATTGACACCTATTGAGTGTCACCCCAGCAGAGGTGGAAATGAAGGATTTCCCTTTCTCCCTTTCCGCCTTATTTCTTTTCACTTCAGCCTCGCAATTTGGTCCTTGGAAAGGCACAGGAATGATGTGTTTCTTCACATCAAACCTCAATTCAAGGCAAAGTTCAATTGCCAATTAGCAGTTTACCCTGGTGACCTCTCATTTGAGTTCCTACCCCAAAATTCTGCTTCTTCTTTGTATGTATGTACTATATGAAAGAGTACTGAGAAGATTAATTAAATTTGGAGGCTAGTAAGCAGGGGTGAATTAAATGTTTGTAGTGAAAGTTGGAATGACTTTAAATGTATTAATTTATTTACTGCATGCTGGAAATTTTTGTATTGCTCACAAATCCAAGACTGTGTGCTGTTTTCCAATGGAAAATCAGTTGATTTCTGAGAACAGTAAAACACAGGACGAGGTGAGTTTCAGAGGCTGTAATTTTTTTCTTTAAAGCAGAATTTTCTCTCTATATGTATGCACAAATGTTTTTTTTTTCTTTGAGTTGAAATAATTACGAACTGCATAAAGCATAGGATGCAAAGTAAATATCAGCTGTGGCAAAATCCACAGCCACTGAACTGGAAGGCAGTAGTCTTGGCCATCAGAAGGCTCCTGAAGGATGTGGATGCTGACATTCAGTTGTGGCAATATAATATGGCTGGAAAAGGTCTTAGAAATGTCTTATTCTGGCAAAAAGAGAATAGCTTGAAACAAAACCAGAATTTCAGTGATGTGCTCATGTGGCTCCGGAGAGACAAATTCTATTTCTGAGTCTATTCTGTGACCCAGATATCTTTGGACCAATTCATTCACAGTCTAAAATGAGGAGCAGGAAGAAATGAGAAATGAAGTACGTGTCCAAAAGTAAATGAATCAATACAACAGTTATCAAGTGGGATTACAAACAGTGCGTGTGTGTAATAGCCCTGTAGCACTGTTTGCGTTCTCATTTGCAAAATATCCCGTGATATTTTGGGGTGCTCTTTCCTCTCATCTGCATGGTTGTGTGACTGCATGAGGTCTGAGGACCCGTCTGCTCAACGTGGAACATTGCTTTGTGCACCAGGAGCGGCCTCCCTGCGCAGGGGCTGTAACACGAGGCATTTTACAAACCGTTCTGGCACGCATATTTCTCCGAATCCAAGCTCTTCAACATTAAAGCGCGACCCTTCATTTTAATCATTACAGAATGAATCCAGTGCTAATAGCACTTAATTGTTTCGCTAGAATGATCTCCGTTGGTTTTGGCAGCTGAAATGAAAACAATTCCAAATACCATCAAAGGAGCTTATCCACAAACAGCATGTACAGGGAGAGTGTTTTGATATACAACGGTGTGTTAATATCATAACATCTCCTGACGCTGCGCACGGCTCTGTAATCCTTCTCTGTCTCGCTCTATGATCTTGGAAGATCCGATGGGCGAAGCAGAAGGAATAAAGCAGACCAGGAAAGTCGTGCTCTCTGCCCCTGGAAATAAAGCGTTGCCGATCCTTTGCTCCAGCCGTGTCCCTATATTAATCTTGACTTTCTTGAAGCTCGCCCGCTAGTTTGAATTTGTATGCGACATCAAACATACCTTTTCACATATGTTCTTTCCAGATTTTTTTTAACAGTTACTTAGCAGTTTATAGAAGGAAGTGAATGATCTCATCAAGCTGCTTAGAAATTAAAAAAAAATCTGTGCTTATTAATTATGCAGGATTAGTCTAATTATAATTCAGCAAATTAATTAGCGACAGAAGGTGTTCTGAAACATTGGAGTACATTTGCATGTTAAATGGAGAGGCTAGTCTGTAATATATGTAAATTTATGCATGGCTTCATAGTTTAATTTAAAAATTTGCAGCTGCATATGGTATGGGAGCAGGTGAAAAGTCAGTTTTAGTTTAATGATGCTAACAAACATTGGATGCTGTCCTGTCTTAGGGAAGGAATGCTCTGAATGCACCCCTATCTGCCAATCTATAAATCTGTCATAGGAATATAATGTTACACCAATGTTCAGGCTCAAGGTCATCTGTGAGTAGACCCAGAAGCACAACGGGTGCAAACCTGCTGGCTGAGCAGCCCTTGGAGGAGGGAGGAGACGGATGTGCACGGAGGCAAGTTGCTCAGATGTCAATTTGCCTCTTTAGCAAATGAATGCTTTTTTATTCCATACAAAAACCGTTCAGGGACGGGCAATACTCCCCACCTAGTCAATGAGTGAGAGCTTTCAGCTGAGCGATATCCACTCTGGCAGGTGTAAAATAGGTGCCTAACCTTGGTTCCGTCGCTAGTGTTCGCATCGGTGCTGCTTTCTGATCTCTCAGAGTCACAGGGAAGTTGTTATCAAGTTCCACATTAACTGCAGGGTAAAGAGTTTTTATGTGCTGGCCTCTACCATCTGGCAGGAATAGTAAAAACCAGCAGACCCATCAGCAGCAAAAAGGCTGGAGGTGTAATTGGTGCTCACTGTTCAGCCTAGCATGGCTCGGCACAGGCATTCCGAGAGCAGTGGGAAATGAGGAGAGGGGAACCAGAAGGTAAAGTGGGCATACGTTTCCCCAGGTATGGAGAAAATAAGTGGGGATCAGACTTTGGGCTTGCGTGATACCTGTATGTGTCTGCTTTGTGGTCCGTGGCACTCTCCCTGTTCATTGCAGGGGAGTTGGATCGGATGAGCCTTTAATGGTCCCTTCCAACTCAAATGGTTCTTTGATTCTGTGACTGGCAGAGTCAAACGTGGGTTAACTTGGCACCTGCGTAGAGCTGTAGCGATCCCAACCGTGGGCCTGTGGGAATGCTGTGTGGTGTTTGGCTGAAAGAACAGCTTGATCCACCTATGGAGTAAGTCACCTAATTTCCGGGTGCCTCGACTTCCTCAGCAGTGAAATGAGTCTAAAAGCCTTTCTTTCCTCCTGTCCTTGGTGCATCTTGTCTCCCATAACAATTTCGCAACGTGACTGTGCCATGCTTAGCACAGTTGGAGCCATAGACACTGTAATGAACCAGGGAATGTTATCGGAATGTCCCTTTCAACAGCCCGCCAGCCCAATCCTCTGCTATATTACCTCCCTGCCTATTGACTTTGGATTATGCTATGGTATTTGGTTGTGTGCCAAGCGGCATGAATAGTATGGATCTTACAGTGTAAATCAGCTTTTAGCCATTGTCTTGTGTGTTACTGGAAAGTTTTGGTGCGAGGGGAACAAGGAGAACCCAAAGGAAAAGGGAAACTGCTCAGGTTGCAGAGAGTTCTCCAAAGGTTTTTTGGAGAATAATTGCAATTACAAACATGCCGTTAGTGTTGTGCTTCATTTTCAATTCGAACCCGTGGAGTTCAATTATTATTTTCATTAATGGTGTCAGGTTTTCATCAGAGCGCACAAACAAGGAGGTTCTCCTTGGAGATTTTTTTTTTTTTCCTCTAGCAAATGTGGCTGTGCCAAATAACTGCATTCAGCGCCGAGAAATGCCTGTCTCCATAACTGGCAGTGCACTCTCCTCCAGCCCTTGGAATCACTTTGCAAGACAGAATGAGCATTTACCAAATGAGCGTGAATTGCAGTTGTGGATGTGTGTGCCTGCTGCTGCTGCTCGGAAGGAGCAGAATCTGCTTCAGAGATGGAAATTGTGCAGAAGGTGGAAAATGTACAGAATATAAACATCGAGTTTACAGACATGTTCTGGGTTTGGATGACATATTGCAGCTTATGTTCAGACACGATTAGTTTGAAACTAAGCTCTTCCAAAGCAAAAGGCCACTAGATGTGGGTGGTGAGAAGTATGGTGTTCTAGGCTGCAGAGAGATGGGATATTTTTGAAGGAATGGTTCAATGGTTTGGACACGGCATTATGAAGAGGACATGAGTTCAAGTCCAGTCTTTGCTATGGCCTCTGGGCACACTGTTCTCACTCGGTGGCATCCTGTCCTTCAGATGGATCACTTTCATCCCATATCTTTGGTTAATTGCACAGAGCATTATTCACCAGAGTGTGGTTCAGAGTGCCTGGCGTGACAATTAGAAGCAGTTTTAAGATGGGTGCTGCCAGCCTGTAATTTTAAGGTAGGCTCCTCTATTGGCTTCCCTTATAATCGTTTTGTTTCGCTTTCGTGCCCACCTAATGTTGGACCATTACATTTGTGAAACAGAGCTGTTTTGATAAATAACATTTTTGGATGTTTCTGATTTATTTGTGGGATACAGTGCCCTGAGGCCTTTGAAAGTCTTCTTTTTGAGTTTTTCTCCATTTTAAAATAGGAACAGTAATTCCACCTGTTCTCTATTACACTTATCTGATCTGCATGTTCTCATATGCTTTGCATTGCAAGCATCTTGGAATGAGCAATAACGCTGTTATTGATTGATCAGATACTGACTTAATAATAAAGATGGGCCAAAACAGAAAACTTCTGATGTAGACTTCCGTCAGTGCAAAGGATATTTAGTCCTGTAGATTTTGGTCCAAAGCACCTTGATTTAATAATACAAATATGAATACATAAAAGCCTCACATCTTAAAGCCAGCTTCACACTTGCTATTGCAGCTCTCCTAGCATCAGTGCAGTTACTCATGAGCTACATTCTTCAGACCTCTGCAGAAACAGCTCTTACCTTGGCAGGCTTCTGTTCCAAAGGAATGCAGAGCGCAGGAAGAAGTTCCCATAGAGAGGAACTGGGATCCATGCCTAGAAGCTGAGAGAAAGTCAGAGAGGTGAGCCGAGGAGAAAGACGTAATGGCGATGTAAGGGGCTGAGTGCAGCAGAGCAGAAAAGAAGGAAGAATCGGAAAAATTGATAAGGAAGGGACTTCAAGCCATCGCTTAGTCCAGTTCCCTTAGGGTTTGCATGCACCAATGGTGTTCACTCTCTACCTTCTTCCAGCCTAGTTGTGGAGAAGGTACAAAGAATGGACAGGAGACTGATTGGGTAGCAAATGGCAAAAAGAGGTCAGGAAATATGTGAGCCTGATAACTGAAGCATTAGTTTAAAGAAAAAACAAGTGATTTGGGAACATGACATTCTTTAGAGGCAAGTGAGGACATGGGATCCTCTGCAGAGTTCTTTTGGTGGTTCAGTGCTCATCTTGTGCACAGCTGAGGAGCTCTTGCATAGACTGGAGAAAAGACTAACCAGTCTGTTGCTCTCAGAGCTGAAGAAATTACTTTGGATGAAGGCAGGAGGGAAGGGAAGTGTTCGTTCTTTTTCATTGTTGGGGCAGGAATGGAAGGCATAATATTTGTGTGTGTTCTTTGGTACTACTGCTCTACTGAAAAATGAGTGCCAAATGAGCAGCCAGGCCCAGGCTGGGGACCTGCTATTGTCTGAGTTCCACTCTCTTCTCTCACAGCAAGTCCCTGACAAACTCAGAAGTCTTCTGACCTACATATGTTGGCTTTCATATTTGTTAAACTGGGTTTAACACACTTTGTGCACAGGAGTTTTGTGAAGATTAATTAGCTGCTGTTTGTGGAGTATCATATAAATACTCTGGATTATTGTAATAACTTCAATCATTTCTCAGACATTATATGGTGTACGTTCATTTAGAACGCTTTTGTGCAATGCCTGATCCCACATTGACTATAACTGCTGAAACGAGTAGGAAATTTTCTCATCAGGTCTCTAATAATATACCCTGACATAATAGAGCAGAATGACTCCAGAGATAAATATTCAGATTACAAAGAAGTCTTCTATTGTGATAGTCATTAAAGTCAAAATGATGATTTCAGATAAATGCAATTAATAGATTTTAAATATGAACCTTCAAACGTAGGTGCAAAATCTGATCTGGTCCCTTTGGAAGGAAGGGTTTCCAAGTGAAGCCTTTTGCTCTGTCATGCACTGTGGCATGGGTATGGTCCCTTGTCATACTTATCTCAGAGTTCACAGTGCCAAGACGCTCATGAGTGAGTCCAGGAGACAATGGGAGACTCTGACCTCAGAATTTACTTGTGTTGGTGTTGCTGCCTTCAATGTAAGGATGGTTTTGTGGTTCACAGCATGGTCACTCTTGGTACTGCCCAATTGGAGGAAAGATATTCTTATAAAAACTTCCAGTTTTTCATTTTAGTTCACTTTGTGACTTCTTGAAAGCACTTCAGTTACTAAGTCAGATTGCTATGATATCTTTATAGTCTCATTTGGTTGTAGCATCATAGACTTGCTGATAAATCGCACTGATGAAAGCCGTATTCTGGTGCCATAGAATTGCTGGGGCCAGTAGTCCAACTTCTACAGCAACTCAAACAAGACAGGACTACCAGTGTTTGCTTTACAAGGGATGTTTTTCTTGTCTCCAGAGGCTGCTCAGGCGATTACAACAAAGTTGTCTCTCTTGATTCTGTTCCTGTACTTTACAAAAGCACACAAGGTGGATAGGAAGCTTAGTTAAGATGTAAAAGCAGGAATCAAGAGACTGCGTCCCAGCCGCAGGCCTGCGATGAGCAATTCCCCTCCAGTTCCCAGGTCCCGACTTCCTTGCTGTATGGTGGTTAGTGACACCACGTGCTGCACAGGGCTTTGGTGAGGCTGAGTTAATTGAAGCTGAAGTCCCACAGAATGGTGCTGCAAAAGCACAAGGCACATTATCTAGTGCTGTGTCTCCATGTGGGGAGACTAATCAGTCCCAGGTTCTGTGGCAGGGTTTTCAAAAACAGTAATGGATTTTTTTTTAATTTTTTTTTTAAAGAAACCTACACTTTCTCGTGCACATGGGAGTGCTCTTTAGGGCCTCTGCCTCGTCCTGTTCAAGTCATGAGGAACGTTATTCTGACTCCAACAGGATTTGATTAAGGTTCTTCTCAGTCAGCTCAGATGGAGGATGAACAACATCCTCAGAGGTGGAGTTCCAGCTACGTAGAATCACAGAATCATGGCGGTTGGAAGGGCTCTTCGGAGGTCATCCAATCCAACCCCCTTGCTAAAGCAGTTCCCTGGGGCAGATTACACATCCTAAATCGCCTCTGTTTCAGAGCCTTATAACATGGGTGTACAGACACAAAGTGCCAGTATGGGCCAGCATCACAGGGAACGGCCTGATAGATACAAGACCTCACCTGCTCTGCCCTCACCCTTTCTCCTGTCCATTGGCAGCTACCTGCGGGGGAATTGGTCCCTCCACTCTGAGCATTATGGGATGTCTGAGCACTCCACCTCACTATCCATTGCGGCCGGGCAGGCTGGCCTGAGATAACACAGCTGTCTCTGCACTGCAGTGAAAAAGGGGCATTTAAGTGATACCAGCACGGTGGTAACTCCCAATAGGATGAGCAGAAACTTTTGAAAGAGCTCCCTTGAAATCCTAGAAGAGGGAATGTTTTTAAGGCGGTGTTTTGGAGACCTCTGGAAGTGCATCAGCCTGTAGATGGAAGGCTTGACCATATTGAAGTGAATGTCTGTAGCATGTCTTAATTAATTTTACATCTACAGTGAAGTTAATCAGGCTTTCTATAGAGATGCCAGAGGTTCTTTGTGGTAGTTATTCAAAGTGTTCCAGTTTTCCCTCATTGCCCTTCAGTGTTGATCTATGGGAAGACCATGCCACACTCTCTCTGCTTGGCTGCAGTCTGCTAAACCTGTAGCTGGTGCTGTCCTTTGGAAGGAACAAAGGTCAGCTGAGAAGCATGAAAATCAGCAGTTGTTTAACTTTTTAAAAATTATTTTCATTTTTTGATGTATGTATAAGTCCATGCCAAAAACTGGCTAAAAAAAATTAATACAGCCCTTCTGCAATTCTCCTGTTACCCCTAAATCAGCTTCATTTAGTGCTAATCCTTCTCTCTGCTCCCCCCAAGTCATTTTTATTCTAATGCTGCAATAAATATTAATACCTTTCCCAGATGCAACCACTTAAAAATATATATGTATATCTAACGACCTAGCAAATACTTGATGTGAGTGCCCAGCTGCAGCTAAAATTTGACTAGAAAAACTCTGAAAGGAGACATGGATAAGTTGGCATGGCGGTGGATGGATTCTGCTCCAATGCTGCAACCTCAGAGCTGAGGCAGCACTTTGAAAAGTGAGGTGAGTGATTACTGATGCCCACCTTGTGATATCTTAGAGGTGCAGAGTTTTCAGCAGCTTGAGGGGCTCAAGAACTCCACTAAACCAGGCATCCTGCACTTGCTGCATATGGAAATTGCTCCTGGTTACAGATCCTGGCTGAGTGCTTCGATGCTGGATATTTGTCCCCAACCACTGGGAGGGCTGTGATGCTCTGCTCCTCCAAGGAGGCAGCCAGCTCTTAGAGAAGGAGAGTTCTGTTTTCTGTGTAGTTTTAATGGTCAGTACACCCAGTGGGATGAATCAGTGCAGATCTAATTGAAATGCAAGTTAATTTCCACATATGCCTCTGATTTACACTAGCTGGGCATCCACACCCAAACATTCTTTAGATATTTAACAGAAAATATGAATTTCATTAATTGCCACGTGGTGTTATGGAATTCAGTCCTGGGTGCTGTTAAACGCAGATTAGCGTGGAGTTTTTACCTCTTGTGCCTGTGCTGTGGGGTTTGGTGCAGCACACGATGCTGTGGGACTCAGCTCTTCCCAGGGCAGCTCACTGACACGGCGAGCTCTGTTGGATTCGTCTGTGCTCTGATCTTTGCCCCTTAGTTTGCCTTGTTTCTCTGATCTGAAAGGCATACAAGAATTTTTTAAAAATTACAAAGCAAACACTTTCCTGATTAATTTGATCTTTTATTTTTCCTTGAAAGCAATGACAAGCCATGAATCTTGCAGGTTTTTGTTTGCATTTTTTCTCCCAAACAAGCAGATATCCGTGGGCTCACTGAGTTCCATGCAGAAGTTGCTTGCCTTGGTTTCATTACACAGTTTGGCGGCGTTCTGTAGTTTCTCCATGCACAGCCAGATCTCAGCAGCATAAGCAGTTTATGTATCTGCAAATATTTTTTGATATCTGTAAGAAGAGGGCAGGATAACAAGGAGTTTGTGAGCAACATCTCTGGCTGGAATTCTCCTGTGAATGTCTGAGTGTGCCAGTATGCATAATATTGTTCGTTCTGAAAACGTTCTTACAGATAAAATCTTGCTTGCTGATCATTCAAATAAAAGAGGCCACAGTTTTGGCACGAGGAGTCGATACAACTTGTTTGATAGAATACATGCAGCGTGCTGCTGAGGCACAAAGATCTGCGAGTGACCAGGGCTGGGATCCCAGGAGCTGCCCAAGGGAGCCTGGACCCAGCTCCCATTGCTCCTGGATCCCAATGGAGAACTTGGGCTCCCAACACCTGGATCCCTGTGGGATCAATGGGGACATCTGGATCCCAATGAGATCAGTTGGGATGTTGGGCTCCCGACACCTGGATCCCAATGGGATCAGGGAGGATGTTGGGCTCCCATCACAGCCCATGCACTCAGAGCTGCTATGTTGTAACCAAGAAACAATAATGTAGACAAAAATACTGGTCTGCAAAATGCACTCGCACAGCAAATAAACATTTTAGATACGTTTAAAGTGTTTGTGACAGATTTAAGGCAAACAAATGCTCGCTAGAAGGATGTATTTTGTGACAGTCATTGTATGTGACGTTCCCTGGGTCGTTTTTGTGGGTTTGGTTGTAGGGAGGTCTGTGAAGGGTTTTGTTTGTTCAAGCCACATTTCAATGGATCAGATCCTTCGGTATTTCTTTGTATTTTTGGGGCAGATGGAAGAGAAATACCGCACTGTAAGTGATGCAAAGAAGTAGCAATAGCAAGGAGAACTGAATTTCTGCTTTTTTGTGTGTTGCATTAGGACTATTTTGGCAGTTGTTGTTGGTAAACCCTAGGAAATATACATCTTTCTCCTTTAAAGTTCTAATTCAAGGCATGAATGTGTGAGTTCTGAAGGGACTTAGGGACTGCGGTAAAAAATCGTTGTCATAGTAACAGAAAGGGAAATAGGCCTGGCTCACCTGGGACTTTAACTTACTGCAAAAGCTGATTTTTTTTTCTTTTTTTTCTTTTTTTTTTTAAGAAAAGCACTCAGTAAGAGAAATAAATAAATAAGTTCTTTGTATTCTGAACCAATTCTTCAACTGTATCATTCTTTTTTTTCCTCATATCTGTATCTTTTCCGTTCAAACCTATCTTAAAATCTGTTTTTTTTTTCTTTTTAATTGTTACTGTTAAATCCATTTTGTTCTACAAATGGAAACGCAGAAAGGAGTCACAGAAAATATTTTCACTTATGGTAGAGTGAAGAATCTGTGAGATTTTTTTTGCCTGTTTTGTCTGAATTGTGAAGACTTGCATGTTTTTAATCCAACAACTGTGATCTTTCATGTAGAATTGGCTCCTTTACCTTGTAAATTCAAAATGTCATCAGATGAATCAGATAATAAAGGGATGAATCCTAATGAAAAATTTTGTGGAGTACCCAAATTTGATAAAGGCCTCCCAATATTGCTGAAATGTGAGATCTGTGTGTTATAACACATGGTGCTGGGTGAGCCCATCAGCATCCTGAAGGTTCAACTCACATCCACAGCAAGCTGAACTCGATGGGAGAATAATGTATAAAGATAGATATATGTGACAGGGCAAAAATAATTGGCACGGACACATTGTATGATGTTAATGGGTTTATCTGCTTGGACAGTGTGAGCTGTCACCTATTACTTCCGTTTGTGTTTTTGTTATCCTCTCTCAGAATCAGTGCAAGGTTCCGATCTGGGTCTTTTTTTGCTTTAGTTACTGAAATCTTAACAGCTAAAAACATCATCAGGATGAAATCTCATCAGCTTCTTCCGGGAGCTCTGTTTGTCTCCGTGTTTTTTTATACGTTCTAAGTAGTCTCAAGGCTTATCAGCCACAGAGTTGCCCTGTCGGTTTTTGTAGTTATCACAATAACATTATCCTTCTATATTGTCTCATGGAAAATCCATACAGACAGCAAAAGAAAGCCCTTGTATGCACAGGACAGATAAAGGAACAGACTCAAATCGTGTGGTCAAATGTGCAGTGGAGAAATGGGCATAAATCAAAGTAGTTGCGTTGACTTGTATCAACTAACAGCCCATCTCAGAGCTGATTATAGTCAGCTGAGTGCAGTTCACACCATTTTTCTAAATTTTGGTGTGTTTTTTTTGTTTGTTGGGGTTGGCTGTGTGGGTTTTTTTTTCCGAGTTCTCCCAGTCCTGGATGGCTGACATACCTCCATCTAAATCACTCCGCTGTGTACTTTCAGTCACAACACGACAACGCGTTTCGTTATGGTTAATAACAGTGGCACAATTCTTTACCGTTACAGATTCTTCTTAAAATTTTTTCTCAAGTGCAATCAGAATTGTTTGAAAACAGCAGGAAACCCCCGAGATATGAGGCGGTTCCAGGTAAGGCTCAGCATTAAGCTGTCTCTTTCGTTCTCTTTTTCTCCTCTCCCCTACGTTGCTCGTAATAAATAAGATGACGGTCTATGATAAGCCATATCGGATATTGTTAAAGTTTTTCTCCGTTTGTTGTGGTTAAACCTTTTTTTCCCCCCTCTCCTCTGTCTTTTCCCACTCCAAATCCCCAAGGGGAAGTGATGTACTGTACCAACCAGCAGTGGATATTTGATTTGACACCCTCGGGCAAAGCACTCGCACGTACAGCTGCCCACAGCAGGGATCGTGTTTGTGATACTTAGATGCCTCAGAATTTTTCAAAGTAGCTCTGTACGTGGTACAGAAGCATCTCCCTATTTCCCTCCACTCTCTCTTCCCATCTCTTTTGCCTTTTAACTCTTTCACGCCCTCCTTTCAGCTTCTTTAAAAAAAAATAGCCCGAATAGTGATGGTCACTTTAAGATCTCACGCAGGAAAGCAACAAGACCCAGGGGACGATGACCCAGCTGCTTTGCAGTAAAATCTGCCACTGGTTTCATCATAGCTGTCGCTGATGTATTGTGAACACCAGCTAATAAAAACACAGGAGGAGGTGAAGTGTGTCAGGTTAGAAGCAGAGAAGGGAAAGGCTGACGCAGTCCCTCTTCTTCCACACTCTAATCTTTAAGCAGCTATGTCTAATAGTTTAGTGTTTTACCTGTAAAAGGGTAACGTGGCTGTACTACTTGTTGCCATTTTTCTCGTGCCCTCATTGCTACCCATCCGTGGCACAAAGAGGGTTTTAGCTGCAGGGGGATGCATGGCTTTCCTGTAGACCCATCAGGTCTGTGGAGGGCAGTGACATCCTGAGGTCTGCCAAGTCACGGTTAGTTATTGGGCTCTTGCCTCAGTTTCCTCATTTAGAAACCAAGTAAAACTCCATAGAAATTTACAGCCCCATGTCATACTTTCCACAAAATGATGCATTTTGGTTTATATTTTTAGTGGGAATACAGTTTCACAGGAGGGATTTTTTTTCTCAAAGAAAAAGAAAAAGCTCGGGTTGGTGAAAACAAAAATCCACTCTGGTATCTCTGAAAGCTCTAAAAATTTTAGAGAAGTGTTGGCTAAATGTATAAAAATGGTTATTTTTTGTTTTTTAGTGGAAATAATTAAAAAATAATAGTCCAACCAACTTTGTTTTTTTGGCACTGGTGGTTTGATGAGACTGGAGTTTCTTCTTGTGTTTTTTGGAGATGATAAGACATCAAAAAATTTAATAATAATAATTAAAAAAATAGAGGTGGTAAATGTTAGCAAATTGTTAGCAAATCAATGGAAATTGTAATTTCCACCAAGAAAAAAAATGCCATTATCATCTTCCATGAATGCCAAAAAGGAGAGTAAAGGAAAACTCAAATGATAGCATGTGAACTGATCCTGTTAGCTCTTAGGGCTGGTTAGGATGGCTGAGGGCAGAGTGTAATGAAGCATGAATCCAGAGATTCTTCATTTGGTTATGAGTTTGTAGGAAATTGTGCACAAGGGCATCCTGGTTAGCATTGCCATAACCCCAATGATAGAGTTACAAGAGCAAAGAAATGAACTCTACTTTGTGATTGAAGCTGAAATTGCAGATTTCAGGTGAATGCTGAATTGCATGAGTATTTTGGATTCTTTTTTTTTTTTGGTGAAGATCTCTCTCGACTGTCAGCTTTACTCTTTGTTTCACCTCCACATCTCCACAGCAAAAATAGCCATTTTATTAAGAATCTCAACAGCTTCACGTTTTTAGTGGGACATTGAAAAGTGAAACTAAAACGAGCTTTACAGCATGCACACGTACTGATGGAATGCCTTCAGCCCATCCACCTGGCATTCCTCTTGTACATGAGGAAGCATTGGCTTCCTTTTGATCTTTGTACCAAAATCAGCAGCTTACTGGAGACGAAAGTGAGCTGGGGCCAACGCCTCCTGATCTGGATTTTCTGCCTTACAGCAGCCAAGCCTGAAGCAAAGAGCCAAGCACAACTCTGGTTCTATTTTGCAGAGATTGCTTAAACTCTTCTTGCACTTGCAGTCAATGTGGATTCATATCCTTTCCAGTTCTGTCGTGAGATTTAAGTTCAAACCTCAACGTTAATCAAGATTAGACAAAGCTTCTACATTCCTCTGTCTGTCGAAACCCAAAATGTTCACAGGACTTTGTTTGGGTGTTATGAGAATGAGCCCTTTGAAGCAAATTGTCAAATGCTTGAGGTTTTGAGGGAAAGCAGAATCTTTGTTCAGGCACCTTCAGCACAGGGCGCGTTAGTTGATGAGCTTCGTTCTGGGCTGTGGAGCTCAGAATGTATGAATAAAGTTACAAAAAAATAAAAAATGTTAGTTCCATTGCTAAAATTGTATTTGTTCAGAGTAAAAACTTCAGTGTTCCAATGGAAATTAGCCAGGATGGACTGCAGAGAGAGCTTGTTTTCAGTCTGCTGGATTGTTTCTAAGGGTTGAAGCGTGACTTCCGTGGTTGTGATGTAAAAAAGAGCACTCTTGAGTGGTCTGCTGTGTCATCAGGATCCTCCTCCAATTTAGTATTATTGTTTTTAATTTAGGCAAACACTTTTTTTGCCTGATTCTTGCTGTGTCTGTCGGCTGCTTTTGAAGTCTTAAGTGGAAAAAGGGGCATTGTTCCAAATATTAGCAGTATACACTTGTGCACCATGAGCATGGTCGTGTTCATTTTAGTTTTTAAGATTTGTATCAGGCGGTGTAATTAATGGGCAGGATTGCTTCTTGGGTTTGAAAGGATGGATGTTTGTCCAGGAACGTACGATCAGAGTAAAAGCAAGGTCAAAAGCCCAGCACAGTTGGCTGCTTTACTGATTTTATTATTTAGCTCATTATTTAAAAAACAAAACAAAACACAGAAGAGAGAATCCCAGTCTCCAAGTTCCCATTGCTACTGAAATCTGGAACTGAAAGGGTCTCATCAAAACATTTCTGCTCTTTAATGGAGATGGAATGAAAGCCCAAAGCTTTGGCTTCGTTGTTGAGACAGAAATGTAAATAAGAGACATGGAAATTGTGCAGCACAACACAGCTTACTGAGTTCTCCAAGCAGGGATGAATGGTTACTCATGTCTGGAAGAGTGTCAAGTCAATGCTTCTGATTAGAGATGGGTGTGAAGCTGTTCGTTTTGGTTCCAGGGAACTGGGATGCAGATCCTGGCCTCAGCCTCTGTATTTCTAGATACAAGATTTAGCTCTCGTGTAGCATAGTTACAGTTTGTTAAACTAAATTAAATGTTAGATTTCGTTTATGTCACACCCACTTAAAAAAAGAAAAAAACACAACCTGGGGGTGGGGAGAAAAAAGGGTGTAAAGGTTACATTAACACTGCATTGTAATTTTAATTCAGCTCCAGATGCCTGAAGAGTTGTGGTTGGGATTTTTTAAGTTTTTGTTTTTTGTTTGTTTTTAAGAATAATTCTTTGGTTTGGAAGCAACACCAGCTGCTTTGTGATCACGTTAACTGTTTGAAATTTGCTTTGATATTAAGTAGATCTTCGCAGATGAAATGAAAATCTCTCAACTTTTACAGACCTTACACATCTAATATTTTTCTACTGTTGAAATGTGTTACACCTCAGAAGCTAAAGGACATGTGATCATTATTTTAACATCCCTTCTCCCAGTAATAATGTAATTTTACTGTGACTCAGTAAGGATGGGGAACCTTTCTATTGCTAATGGATGTTTTCATGGTTACTTGTTGCCTGCCCACGTGCACACGTGAACACATTCTTGTCAATTCAGCCGAAGCAAATATTGATTATTTATCAGTTAAAACATTTCTGAATGAAAGGGAAAGGTGAAAAATGAAACCAACAACAAAAAAGGAAAGTTTGAGTTACCGGCTCAAACACAGCGCTATTCGAGTTCAACTGATCTGCAAATCTGAGCTTTCCTGTGTATTGTCATTACTGTCACTGCTTCACTCTCAGTGAGTGATCTCCCAGAAACAGAATTAAAAAAGAAGCAGTGATGCCCTCCACTTAATGAGGACTTCTCCTGGAGAACTTGATTGAAGCCCAATGACACTTAATGGTAACGACCGGTGTGTAATGGGGGACAATAATTCTGTGGAATTAAGATGAGGCACTTCAGCTAAAATGCTTCAGCTGAGACCTGGTGCTAAAGCATTAGCCTCCTGTTGACTGGGAATTCTGCTGCATCCACTCACACTGGTTGTACAGATCCTACAGTGCTGTGGTTGTGAATGGGACCGGGCAACAGAACAGCTAATGATGGTCATCTTTGAATCAACATCATTTTTTAGTAACAGAAAAGAGAAAGGTCGGCAACTGTCCTCTGTTTTCTGCAGAAATCATGACATGGAATGTTTCCTGGCAAGTATTCCCCTCTAGGTGCTCTAGGGAGAAAGAGAAAGGAAAAATAACAAGGTATGTCCCTGGGGAGATTTCCTTCCTGACCTCGGAGTGGTTGGATCAGTTCATCATCAGGCACCTGAGCCAAGCTGGCTGTGTTTGAGAATTCACCCAGCTCGGCTCAGTATGAAGCGCAGAAGGATCTGTATTGTTTGGGAAGGAATAAAATGGGTCAGAGCAGTCGGATGGTGCTGAGGTTTAGGAATGCTGCACTGTGTGAAGAAACAGAAAGGGATGGCCGGAGGAAAACAGAACTGGTCTAAATCAAAATCACTTTCAGACTGATGGAGAGAGAACGTGCTAAGGACCCCCGCAGTCAGATCTGGATGTGGACAGAGATCTCTGTTAGAGAGATGAATACTACAGGAACTGATGTCATTATGGGAGATTCATTTCCCAGCTATAGCTTGCAAAATGAGAGCAACTTCTACCAGCAGAGTCCAGCTACTGCTGGCAGAATTCTTCACTGGAGGTGATGTTATTTTAGAGTCTGTATATGTAAGGGTGGGACTGATTGCAACTGAACCACTCAGAGAGCTCAGTGTGCTCAGATCTGGGGGCCAAATGGCCATTACAACCGTGGGTTGCCAAACTTGTGTATCATCCATTAAAGCAAACCATAAATGAGATCCTACTGGATCTCAGGTAAACTCTGCTGGTAGAAGGAAAGATGTGTTTGTGTCAGGAATACGGTGTGCTGGTTTAACTGATTTTAAATGGAATGGAAATGGGATTGGTACAGGTGCAGGACTGGAACACTGTGGAATAGGGAGGGGTACTTAGCTCTTATACTTCAGGAACACACACTGAGAAAGGGCATAACTGAAAATATCCTGAGATAGATCAGAATTGGAAATAGTAATTTCAGAGCTAGTGCTACGTGTGAACTGACTACAAATGAACTTAGGCTGTAAACCATTAAACCCCTCACCATCAGGAGACATAGGCTTTAAAACAGGACGAGATCCAAAAGCACCAGCTCGACTGGTTTAAGACAATTGTTTAGAAGTGGCTGCATGGTTTAGTCGTCTGTAACAGCGGGAGATGGGATGGCAGTGACCCAGGAGTTATCTCCTACCCAGTGCCCCTAAAATGGCAGGAGGCCCCACTCCCAAAATGAAGGCCACATGCAGAGCTCCTATCAGCTCCCAGTTTTCAGCAGGCTTAGGGTATCAGAGGGGATTTCCCGAAGAATCTGATGGAAGTTTTGAGCAGAGAGAAGCTGCTGGCATTTTCCTCTCTGTTTATCTTATTCCTAATCCAACTATGAAGCAAACACATATTATAGCATCTACTCCTGTGTTACTCGACCCAAATGCCTGTTGACATCAATGGGAGCCCCATCCAAGTGAAGACAGCAGGATGAGGCCTGACATCTTTTCCTCCACCCAGCTGGAAAATAATAATAACGCTAATAATTTTTAAAATCCTCCTAGTAGTTATTCTTCTGAAAAGTTAAAATAACATGGTGCTGTGACTAGAGAGATGTAAGGGAAAGTGCATCAGGAATGTAATATTGTTTCCAGATGTACAATGTCATAAGAATTTTTTCCACACTTGGAATGGTAACAGGAATTTTTTGAGAGAGATCATTTACACAGTGATGAGATATGTTACATGTAAATAAACGCCTCTATGCCTAGAATGTTTGTACCATATGTCTGAATAGGTGTCTACGAGTGATGCAGCTTTTGTACGTAGATGCTGGGTATTTCCTTGCGCGTATGCGATTTGAAGAGGAGCAGAGTTTATATTAATGAGGTATCAATATAATGTACAGATGGGGGAGGAAAGATTGTAGTGCCTCTGACCAAGAATTTGTAGTATTTCTGAACTTTTCATTAAGGTACCATTAGGTAGGTGCAGAATGTGCCTGCCCCATCGCCCACCCTTCAGTGGGCTTCTGCAGGGGACGCAGTCATTAACGAAGAACGGCTGCTGCCAGAGCTGAAGATTTTAGTCTGAAAACGGGTAATGTGAACTGTTAGACTGATTGGTGCTGTCAGTACTGGCGAGTCAGAGAGGTAATCTTTAAGGTAAAGTAATACCAACACTTTGAACTGCGCAGGGAAATGGAAGAGGGGCAATCCAGCTCGGGGAACCTGAGTGCCATGTGCTAAACCCGGTCTGACTGAATGTCACGGGAGGTGATGAGCCCTCACTGTGGCTTTTGAGGAGGGAGCACATTACAGAAATCCACCTGGGAAGCAAAAACAACCACATGTTTCTTCAGCACTGCTGCAGAATCGTTGCTCCAGGTCTGTGGCTTCATAGCTGGTTCTGAGACCCTTGCAGATGTGCAAAGAGATTCTGAAGAACTGCTAGAAGCCCTGCTGAGAAGCTGGCACTTCCCTTGCTGTTGATGTAGATGGAATCCACCTTTGGTGGCTGAAGGAGCACTTTGGTGTGTCTGTTTCTTGCTCAGGTGGTTGTCCTCTGAAGCTCCACTGGAGGTGACTGGTTGATCCAGCTGTTTAGGAGCATAACATCTTTTTTATTTATGCCATCTATGTCAAATTTGGCCTTAAGCTACAATTACCAGAATGCATTTTCTAGCTGACATATTTTGATGTTCTCAGGTCGTTTCCTCAGAATTGTGTTTTGCATTAACTACTGATTTTAGCAAGAAGATCTCAAATGGAATTGGTGTAGAAGCTGAATTTCCACACACAAGAAGTCGAGCCATCAGATCTGGAAACAGAAACCCCAAAACATTTGTCAATAATTTGCCAGTGCTGTGGGCAAATCTGAGAACTTAAATCTCCAGAGCAGTTTGCACATTGCCTTTCAGCAGCACTAAACACAGGTTTACAAAAAGGCTTGGGATGTTTTACGATGTTGGGAGAACAAGTGTTATTGATAAATACGTGTTCAGAAAGGTATTGGAAAAAAAAAAAAAAGAAGAAAAAAAAAAGCCTAGAAATGGTTAACAAGGTAATGGTAAGAAGCGTTGACCTTGATTTGTTTAGCTAAGATGTAAAGATTTTTGAAGGTCAAAGGTGTTCTTATGTAGTGTTTTGGAGTCTAACTGTGTCTGACCCTCTAACATTAAGCTGCTGTGGCCTGCAGTTTTGAAGAGTGAAGCAAACCAGGGGGAAAGGGAGAAGGGGGAGAGAACAGGAAATGGAGTGAGGTGTTTCAGGAAGTTGTCAGGAGTTGACTGATTGATTCCAGATGGAAAGGGTCACCCTTCATGACCCAGGAAATACTCACTGGGGGAAAGCAGTTGGCTTGTGAAAGGGAAGGGCCTGGGAGTTAGAGACCAGAGTGGAATGCGCATTCCTCTTCCCTTTATCCATAAAACATTATTTTTTAATCTTCAGTATAAAACAATTGGGTTGCCATCTTCACCAGCCAAGAAGGAATGACCAAACCAAAGTAGAGAAGCTCAGGAGTTGTTACGTCCATAATCTTGCATATTCTTACTCCACAGCACTGATAATGAGTTGGCTTGCTGTGTCATAGTAACCATGACAAAGATGCGTGCTGAATTTCAGTAGTGCCTTAAAGATTACTGCAAAGAAGGTCTAAAACTTTGAGAAGGTTCTGGTCCAGATCTGCACTTTGCTTTTGTCCTATCCCTGAGGATTGCAGTTATTTACCATAGGGCCCAGCTGATGCAATGCCAACTGGGTTTGACCCTTCTGTGATAAACAGGAGAGGTAAATAGAAATGGAGCCATTCACGGGGAGAGGTTCTTCAGCTGGAACTGAGGATGCTCAACACTCAGCTTCTAAACGCAGGACTTTTTTTTTGCTATTACTCTTGAAATAGGACTCTTTTTTTTTGTGCAGCATTGACACCCAGGTGGGTTTTCAAACAGGGAGTGTGCATACTTGAGTCTGCAGATACTATAAAAAATCCCATACCGAGGGCACGTGGGTGTGCATTTATCACATACGTACCTTGTGTATGTGAGGTCAGGTATGTATGTATTATATAATGTAACTGTATATATATGATATACTTCTGATTTACATTTGGTTGCAATTTAAACACTTGTCGTAAATATTTCAGACACTGGAATAATTCAGGCCTATTCCCCTGTTGCCACAGTGTGCTCTGTGCTGGCCAGTGAGAGATTAAAATTTATTTCCATTGTTTAACGGAAAATAATGAAGTGCATCTGAGTGGGTTCAGCTATGTCATGCGGGAAGCGTTCACCCTGGATAGGAGTCTCACTCCACCCAAATGTGCAATGATGAAATCCGTTGGCACACGGAAAGCAACACATTTTGTGACAAGAATGCTTGGGAAATATAAGAGCACGGTATGACAAGAGCCTTTTGGAATGAATTAAACTTGTCTCGAGAAAGAAAGTATTCTTTAAACTTGCAGAATCCTGCCGGAGGGCAAGGTTTCTCGTGCTGTGTGATGAGTATTGCTTCATCAGCAATTAGAGCCTATTCTCTTACCTGGACCATGCCAGCTGTGAATGTGTCCAGGGTCAAATCCTCAATAGCTGTGGGTTTCTATTGCTGCATGGCAGCTGAGTGGGGCTGAGCTGATTTGCGCCAACTGATGGATAAAACCCCAAAGTTTCAACAAGATGCATCTTTTTTCAGTTTTAAAATGCAGGATCGTTTATTTTTTTATTTTTTTCTTTAAAGTTCATGGTTTAAAGACAGGTTTGGGACGTTGTGTTTGAAAGGGAGAGTGAAGCAGGATTCATTAACATATTCAATTACTCTAAGAATTCCTACGCCTTCAGAGCCCAGCAGTGAAGCCATGGAGGCCAAGGCTTTCAAATGTGGTGCTTGACTCTGTGTGCTCAGGCTCAGGTGTTTTCTGAGAGGCACTCAGACTGTATATGTAAGAACCAGCCATCGTATTAGGTACTTTTTTCACGTCGTAGGAGTTTCTCTTTTGCTCGGTCAATGGAGACCTTTATTTCTGAAGCAGATGCAGATGCATTTGCATGTGTGTGCAGTACAGCAGATGGCTCTGAATCTGCATGTATGTATCAGAGGGCAAATTGCTGCGGTGCTCTGCAGCCTGTCCTCCTGGTTGCTGTATACAGACCTCTTTGCCATCAGCTATGCTACGGTGCATCATAGGAAACGAAATTTAGGGCCATCTGCAGTAGCTGGTTCATTATGCATTAAGGACTTTATATGGCTCTTAGGATGCTGTGTTAAATGGAATTAATGCACAGAGTAAAGGCTGAGAATATTTTCTCCCATTCTTGCTAGGGAGTAAAACCTGCAGGACATGATTTCATTTTACAAACAGAATAAGATTTTAACTAAACTGAATAATTAATACATTATGAGCTGAATATCCAACTAAGCTGTTTACCTGCCTCCTTTTTCTTCCCTTTGAAAATATCTAGGTTGTGCTATCCACAACAGTGAATGTTGATGGGCACGTGCTGGCAGTGTCTGACAACATGTTTGTTCACAACAACTCCAAGCATGGACGGAGAGCAAGGAGACTCGACCCCTCTGAAGGTAGGATGCTGTATGAAGAGTGGGACAGAAATGAGTCCAAAAGCATGTTACCCATTCCTCAATTTCTGTTTATTTTCGGGAGGAAAGGAGAGCTAAGAGGGAACTACAGAACCTCAGGGGGCTTAGAGAAGGAAAAGGCAGGAAAACAGTGTCTACTGCATGCAAAATATCATCCTCTTCACATATAAGATGCTGGCTTCCCTCCTCCCCCTCCCAATTCATTTACTAGTTTGTCCTGAAGAGATGAAAAATGCAGAAACACTGAGTATTATCTAAAATTCGGACTTCTTTTTCAGCTGGGATTGATTTGATTTCAGGCAAATTAGGCAACATGACATCTTAGTTAAACAGAACTGTTCCAGCACAAGATGTGTATGAAAAAGTGTCACTGCTTCCCTTAAATAAACTATGTGCAAAGCATAACAATGCACAGAAGGAAACTGACACTAATTGATTTTAGTTTGTTTGGCTAAGCAAGGCTCACGGCCGTCTACAGGATGGTTTTGGACTGTATTAATTACAAATACTTGGATCTGTTACGTTTCAGAGTGGTTGGCCCCTCCTCTCCCTCTTCTCGTGCATTCATTACCAATGCATTCTGCCTTCTCATGCAGACAGTACTCCAAATTACTAGCAAATGCTATATGTGTCTACTTTTCCCTCCCCTGCAGCTAGTGAAAGTGAGAAGAGCTAGTGATGTTAGCAGAAAAGACAAGCAGGGATATTATTTCATTATAATGTTTTGCTGCCCCACTCCTTAAATGTGCCCTATATCAACCTATAAGAAGAATTAATGAACTGGAAGAAAATGATTGAATCAGTAAAGAATTCAGAGTGGTGTTAATTCTCCCCCAGCGGGCAGTGAAATGGTAGAAGGAAAATCCCAGGATTCCTAGCCTAGGAAGCCATCCAGTTTTTCCTTGACTGATTGGATGTGATTGACTGGCTGTTCAAAGGAGTCTCATGTTTTTGGAGCCCTGCCAAAGTTCCCCTCCACCTCTGACCCTGTCAACATTGGGAATGGAGTGATGGATTGACTTTGGTTATGGCCTGGAAACCATATTGGGTTCCTGATGGGATGTATAGTCCAGAGGCCTTGAACATATGGAAGAGAGAAGAAAAAAAAACTCTATTCCACAAAACCAAGAAAACTGTTAGAAATTGTCTCCTGATAAGAATTGGAGGAAACATTTGATATTTCCGTATCTCTCTTGCCCACCGATAAACCTAATAAATCTTCATCTACGTCTCTGCACAGGGTTTAGCTTTTGTGTGATCATATGCTAATGAGTGTGGGTGTTGTTGTTTTTTTTTTTTTAAAAACAACCTCTGCATGATCATTTAAGCATTTCATTTTTACACCCACTACAGTTGGCCTATTAGGGCTTTAATGACACAGTGTTAAGTGCTGGTAATGAATAGGCAAGTAATTAACACTAGCAAGGCAGAAAACATGCATGTATTTGTATTTATTTATTTATTTACTGCCTTCTTTGGCTTTCTGGAATGGAAAAGCAGCCTTCACAGGTGACTGGCTGGAGGGACATGTCCTAGGCCTCTGTCAGCACTGGGGAATTTGTGGCAGTGTGAAGCTGCAGCAGTGCAGAAAGTCCCAGGAGCAGACAGGTGAAGCTACGGTTTGCCCCAGTATGACTTAGGACTGCTTCAAGTGCACAGAGGTCGCTTGCACTTATCTTCTGCAAGGGTTTACACCCAACGTGTTAAATCCCTTATCTGACGCTCTGCTCTCCTTTTGGTTTTGTTCAGCCACACCTTGCATCAAAGCAATCAGCCCAAGCGAAGGGTGGACAACAGGAGGAGCAATGGTGATCATTATTGGAGACAACTTCTTTGATGGGCTTCAAGTAGTGTTTGGAACCATGCTTGTGTGGAGTGAGGTAGGTAGGAGCACCTCCCAAGCTGAAGGAAAACTGCTGTTCTTTGCAAAGTAGGGAGGGAGCAGCATTATTTCCCATTCCAGTAATGCTACAAAAATGGTGGTGTGTAAGATGGGCCATGTAAAACTCCAGGAAGGTGATTCATAGCAATCTACTCTGGGGAACTACTTGCTCTGTGATACTACTGAGGCCAACTGCTCAGTAATACCCAGAGTAGGACTGAATAACTCTTGGGGTCTGGAGACAGGTAAAGGTATAGAAGGAGAGAAAGGAGGAGTGAACATAGGAACAGTTTGTAAAGGAGAAAGAATTCCCTCTGGGTCCAGAAATAATGGGTATAAGTAACACTATTTTTCCTTGATGACAATTTATCCTAAAATGCTCTTTCCTCTCTTGGAGGTAAGAAATGACACAAGATATATCAGTTGCCTAATCCGTAGCATCTGCTACACAGCATTAAGCAGTGCACTTACTCAAAAAGCACATTTGGAGGGTGCAGGTAAGCAGGGGGAATAACAGAGCCGTGTAATTGTGTCTCTCCTTTTGTTATTTCCCAGCTTATCACACCTCATGCCATTCGAGTTCAGACGCCTCCACGTCACATTCCGGGAGTGGTTGAAGTGACATTATCATACAAATCCAAACAGTTTTGCAAAGGCGCCCCAGGCAGGTTTATTTACACAGGTAGGTGCTTCTGATTTGCGCTGGAGGAGCTCAAGCTCTGAGCCTCTTTGTTTTGGTAAGCACTACTGACAACTCTCTGCTTTGCTTGTTTGTTTGTTTGTTCTGCCTCTTGCTGTTTGAAGGCCACTCTGCCAGTTGTGACATTTGGACAGGGCAGCTTCATTGCTGTGCAGAGGTGTTAAGCAGCAGTTAGTACACGTTAATAGTTTTTCTAGAATAGAGCTCATGCTGTTTTGTTATGGGTCTGCCCGTACGTATGTTGGATGTACAGTAACACGATAGCATGGCTCCTTATATCAGAAGATGTTTTATTTATAGCATTATTTATTTTACATTTCTTCCTCACTGGGGTAACCTTTCATTTTCAAGGTAATCCCAGAGGACAAGGAGTGTCTTCTGTTGAGAGAAGCCAATGAGCTGAGTAGGAAATAAGTAAAATTGTTTGTTTTTTTCTATTCTTAAATGGATTATCAACTTATTTAGTGCCCTACATTCACCTCAGCCAGCAGGAGAACACTGATGTTATGGAGAGAACAGTCCGTGGATTGGACAGGGAAATAAGATGGGAGCAGATGAGCACCTCGTTGAACATCAGGCCAGCAATGTGTGTGCTCAACTTTCTGTACCCTATTAGCCTTGTCTGGAGAATGATCATATAAAGTGTTTAAAGGGTGGGTTTGTATTTAAAGAGATGGACTTGCTCCCACTGGATCACATTCAGGTTTCTCAAAATGCAAGGAATTATTGCTTTTTAAAGCCTCTTCTTACCAACAACCATCATGAACCAGTCTTTGAGTATTATGTTGGTTAGATTTTAAGCAATCAATTAAAAGTAATGATGAAGGTACAATAAATTTTTATTAAAAATTTCAAGGGAAAACCTTAGCCACATGTTGGGTGAACTAGTTAGAATTTTCCTAAAACTGGAAAAATTTGAATGGAAATCAGAGACTTCAGGAAGAACCAATGCTTTGTGAGACTCCTGTTCCTGTCATATGTTATTTTATATCTTCCTTATTAGTACAAATGCTAAATTACTGTTAGCTGTACATGTGGGAAGTTTTTTATTCATGACTAACACACTAAGAAACTTGCAGCAAGAATGAAGTTTTAAATGACATGTGGTGCTCTGAAGAAACATGAGCTTAACTGACATAGGGTTATTTTTGTTATGACTATGATCTGATCCATGGTTGGTTGAAAGCATTAGAATTATATCCATTGACTGAGTGAAGATGAGGACTTTCTTTTGATCTTGCACCAAAACAATCCTGAAGCAGAATAGATTCGTTCTGGAATTAGGCTTGGACTTGTGAGATCAGGATCTGACCAAAAGCTTTAGAAATGCATCTTCTTCTAATGCATTTTCTGATTGATAATTGGCCAAAGCTACCAAAGGTTGTTGGTTTATGTGCAGTGAAGGGCTCTTAGGGGCAGCATCAGGTGTGATGCTTTTACCTTCAGAGAGTGTTAATTATTTAGTTATTATTACAGATAGAAAATGTCAGGTTTTCCTATACTTTTTTTTTGCTTGTTTAGGCCTGGGCTTGCAGTTCTTCAACACCAAGTGAGGGCCTTTCTCTGAGTGCTGTTGATACCAGTGCTGGAAGAGCTTTAGGAGCGGAGTGATGCAGAGATGTGTAAAATAGAAATATGCATCTGTCTATGAAAATACGTGTATTTCTTATTGTGAAGCTGTCTTGATTGCAAGACTTATCTGTACCAGCGAGGGGGACTGGAGTCAGACTGTAGTGCAGTTCTCTGACATATTAATTAGTGTGCTTCCATTAAGAGGGACATGAAGACGTACGTAGGAGCTGGCGGAAGAGAGGAAAGTTAAATCTACTATCCCTGTGTTACTGCTGTTGCTGGCATAGGGATATCTGTTAGCATTCTCTGAGGAGTGAGTGGGTGCTCACTGCCATATGTTACAAAACAGCACTTCATGAAAGATGCCGAGCAAGGGTAGAATAGACAACGTTTCAATCTGTCTGTATGGGAACCTGCAGCTCTCCCACCATGGCAGGCAAAATGATAAACACAGCTATTAGGTAGAGGCTCACCTGTGTAATCAATTCCCCCAGGTCGTTGCTGCTAATAGCAATAAAAACAACTTCTTAGCTATGAAAATAACATGGTGGCTTTTTATTTATTCTTTTTCCTCTCTGCAATTGTGATATCAGAAAACTGCTGTGAACAAACACCAGTCCTTACCCCAGGCAAGCTGTGTTTGTGCAGTCAAGGTCCTTCCACTTGTGAGTCCTTTTAGGACCCTCCCAAAACTTTTGAACCATCAGTTTCTGCCAAAAAAGTGGAGGCATCAAAGATGCACAGCTCTAGCATGCTTTATAGAAATGGGAATTCATAGAAGAGATCTGAATCCTCCACTGAAGGAAAGGCTGCAGAGCTCCGATCACATTGTAAGGCAAGAGAGAAGCTACCAACCCCAGGAAACCAGGTTATCTAAATGGCAGAGAACATGTATGTGTCCATAGCACTTTGTCAAATATACTCAGTAGCACCACAGAAGTGCAGGTCTGTGCTGGGAAGAGTAGAGCAGACAAATGTATTAAGTATTGAACAGGAAAGTTCAATATATTTTCTATTATTGAGGAGGTAGTCCAGTGCATCACAATGAAAATCTATTTTCTTGTGAGAATTGATCTTATTATTTTCATGTTACTCTTAGTGCTTTACATTGTGATGCAGCTGTCACACAGCTTCCATCTGACAAACCATCAGAGAATGGGGCAGCTTGGGGATGCAAATGAGACCACTTCTCTCTTGAACTGTGGTTGTCCCTATAAACAGGAATTTCTCCTCTAAATATATCCCCTTTACATCCAACCTGCGCTTGGCAAATGCTGAAGAAATGTGGAGACATTAATATCTAGCCCAGGAGACTGAGGAGTGTGAAATTCTGCAAAGTGAAAGCATGGGAAGATGTACTTCTGTCAGAATTAATAACAGCAGCACCAACGAGCAGCTCCACTACCAGCAGGGTCATGTCATATTAAGTCCTTAATAATTATTAAGTGCTGAGATAACCTCAGATGGAAAGTACAAAGGGTCAAGTCATTTAAAACTACTGAGCAGCTGGCTATAGGCACATCACAGGTATAGCAATGATAATTACTCATAGAAAACCAGACCTTGAAAGGCTCATCAGGGCCTCGCTGCGTCAGACATGTGCTTCCTTTCTGTACATGAGGAACTGCCATGGGAAGAAGAAGAAGGATTAAGCACTGCCTGTGGTTGTGCAGGAAAGCTGAAGACAGGGGAACGGATCTCCCAGGTCCTAGGCAGATCTTTTTGTCACCAGGCCACCAATACTTTCCTAAAATGTGGAAGCAGAAAAGCAGTGATCTTAGTATTGTGAAGTGTGTTTCTGTTTGTGCCCTCAATATTTAATATACCATCAAATATTAATGTTTGACCTGATTATACTTGGTCTTTTTTTTTTTTTTTTTTTTTTTAATAGTAACAATACAGGTTGTTTGAAGAAGAAAATGATAAAGTGTTAAAAAGATGAGTATAAAAATCAGATATAAATTTCAAGGGTAAATCTAAATGCCACAGCAGAGCTGTTGTGGGAGCTCATATGCATCCTCTAATGTGTATTTATAATGGGCTCCTAGCAAAGTGTGCTGTGCTGGCATTGCTGTAGTTACTGTTCTGTCAGCATTTCCACTCTTAAGTGCTATCATTCAGGGTGCTGCATCTCACCCATCAAACTCCTCTCATCACCAAAATGTTATGTGTGGACTTTTCCCTACAGATGCCAGATGGAAAACCCTTCTAAGGGTGAAGCCAGTAAGATTCTGTGGGTGTCCAACAATGTCCTGGAGTATGGCAAAAATCTAGTGGAATGTCTTGTTACTGGCAGTGGCAGCTGCTGAACCAACTGACATCAGTAGTTAGTATAATAAGGGTGATAAGTCTGTTTTTAAATCACCATAATTAAATATTTATCCTCCAAATAAACCTTAAACTGGTGTGAATACAGGTTACACGTACACCTCCGTGTTCTGTATTACTTCTCTATCATCAGTTGTTCTTAAAACAGGACATTTGTTCCCTGCTGCTAATCCAGCAGTAGCCTCATATTCTGCTGTAATACTACACAGATTCACATTCTCTGCTCCTTTAAGTAGTGCCATTATAACTCCATTGACTTTAATAACACTTACCTCAGTTTACGCCAGCTGCAGATATGTCTCGTAGGCTTTCATATCTTAAGTTTGATCACAGCTCTGCATTTACTTTGTCGTACAGTTTCTAACCTGGAAATGCGTATTTCAGGGAGATTTTGAACATAATTCTCCTTGCTGAGCAAAAATCCTCCTGGAGTTAACTTGTCAGAGCAATGCAATATAAACTAATCTGTAGGATATGTTGGTCTCCCAGGCTGTGGTGTTTCACTTTCTGTGCCAGGTACCAAGGATAGGAGGTACTGTTTTACTAAAGCTTGTAAGTAGATTTGAGAAGCTCTTGTTATCTGCTTGTGGAAAGCAACGCTTACAAGGATACAGTGAGTTCTAGAAATTGGAAGAGTGAGTTCACTTGGCCCGAACACAACTGATGTGATCTGTAAGCATTTGCACAGGGCAGCTCCTGGGCTCCTTCAGCCTGTTGAAGACATTGCTGTGTTGGGAGTGTGGTGTTTGAGAAAGCTGTTACTGAAACAGCAAATATAGCACAAGGTGTGTACTTCTGGTAGCATCCTTCCAATTCTAGGTCTCTAGGTCCTAATGTACTCCTCCGAGTAGACTGACCAGATGCACATGATTCCCAATGCACAGAATTGCTGTTGACTGTAAGCAAAGATCTTCTGTAGTCAGCAATGTGAAGATAAATATTTTATTCTGTAGGGTGAATACTAAGCATCTCTTTACTGTTGGTTTGAGTGATGGTAGTCCTCAGTGCAAAGCTGGAGTCCAAGACTTTGTGCTTTGTTTTCTGTATGTTAAGTTCTTGAAGGTTAGGTGTCATGCTCTGAATATTAAATATGCTCCCTTGCTCAGTTTTCTATGCTCCAGATACATCTAGAAGTATGCATACCTTCTTTCTTCTCATTTATGCTTTGCAAACAGTGGGCTTGTTGGCATTTGCTCTGTGTCATAGAGTAAAGCATAGGCAAGCTGCAGAACTTTGCCAAGGGCTTTGACTGAGGCCCTTTTTTGACTGGCGGAGAGGGACAACACGCATCTCCCAGGGCATCACTGTGATATCAGAGCGAGCTGTCACTCATGGTAAATTGTGCAGATCTTCAAAACATCCTCCTCCTTCACCAGTCTTATGTGCTTTGATGTGTGGTGAAATAATTAATACTTTAAATGTCAGCACTGTTATCATTGGGTATCTGAGTTAGTCCCCGTTGAGATGAATGGGACTGAGCTGTTGTTTCAGGTTGTGCAAATGCAGACAGGTGTCATGGCATCATATTCCAGTGGGCCATAGTAACCGGAGACTTGTATTTAAAATGGAAGCATGGTTTATCTAGGATAAGTAATGATATAAAAGAGGCAGCATTATGCTGTACTCTGTTTGGGTCTTGTCATAAATTGCCAGGCAGGCTGTGGGGCATTCAGACCTCTCCCTGCTGCTGACTGTGACAATTCTATAACATAATTCTAACAACTGTGCTAGAGTGCAGTTTATAAACTGACCAACAATGTGTTTATTTTCTAGATGAGTGCTCTTTTGTGCACATGCTATCTCATGTCATGAACAATTTTTTAAGTTACTTTCTGGGAAATTCAAGAGACCCTTAGTGCCTGAAACATTGGATCTGTGAGCGGTCAAAGAGATTTTGCTATGCCTCAGTCAGTTTTCTGGAGGGCTTCACTTTGGATACCTATCTCTTTCTGGTCTCTACCAGGAACCAAAAAGCATTTGGAGATAACTTTGACATACAGTCTATGTAACACATAGATAAATCACTGCTGATCCAATAGTTCTTTTCTCAGTGGAGGTGGTATTGTGGTAAAGCTGTTTAAGCTTGCTGGTGGAGTCTACATCTCACCTCTCCTGTTGCAGCTTCAGTTGAAAAGCTACCATCTATTTCCAAAAATGTCACATGTTTCTTTGCAGGATTTCATGACAGAGATAGTTTTGTTTCATTAATGAGTAAAATAAGCAGTAATCTTTTTTACCACAGATCATACAGAAAACCTTTTTTTGACAAGAGGCATAATATCTGCATGAACTGTGAATGGTTGAGTTCTTAGACAGTTCAACATTGTTGAGAATTTATTTGTTGCTATTTATTTGTCTGAATAGAATTTTAAAAAAATCCATGTCAGTACTTTGGAAAAATGTTTGTTGAATAACAGCCTATTTCTTTTTCCTGAATTAGAATGCTGTATATTCCCGTTAGCTAATTTTAGTTAACTATATATAGATATATGTTATATTTCTTGTATATTTTACATTGCTCTTGCTTATATCTAAAAAATGCAACATAACTCATTAGACTTGTAATCAAGAAGAGAAATGGCACGCAATGATGTATAGGCTCGTGAGAGAATTGGCCTATAATTCTCAGGATTATTGGCAAAAAAAAACCCAACAAAAACAACCCACCCCCTCAAAAAAACCTCTTCCCAAATGGGATGTAGATTCTGTGGCAGTTGAAATGTGTATTATTAAACTCCTTAAGCAAACCAGAATGGCTCCCAGTGGAGAGCAAAGACATTCTAAGTATAGCCAAGACTAAATTCTCTGGTCTGGGTTTTCTCTTCACAATTCCCACTTGATTATCTCCTGTAATATTTAAACTTCATGCCATGCCATAATTATTTAATAAAAAGTAAATATAAAATGTATCTCGGTGGGGAATATGACCTTTTACCTTCATGTTGTTATACCAAAGATAGAAACAGATAAACAGAGAATTTGGATCCGTATAATAGTCTGTCTCACTTGATAGTTTAATTCTCCCGGTGTTTGAAACGGTTATCCTGAAAGATGCTGAGAATATTTCAGAGGAGTCAGTAAATGTCACCTGCATTTCTTGGAATCAGGTATTTTTTCAGCTGTGCTGATGTCACCAGTTCTTTAAAAAAAAAAAAAAAAAAAGTTGTGGAAGAAGGAGAAATTGTACCAAAAGGTGAAAGAAGCCAGCACTGAATGAGGATATTGCTACAGGAGTTAGATGCATCACTTGTTAAATGGTTCATGGAATTCTAAGTAAGATTCTTTGCATACGATTGCATGAATGTGTCGTTTACATTACAATGCTCATTCTGAAGTATAATGAAATTCTATCTATATATTTATTACTAAACACTAATAATCCTAACATATTAGAGGCAGATCCTACCAGCGTGCAGAATTCTGAAGAGCTGATGTTGGTTTCTATATTAATTTCAAACAGATTTTAATTTTGAATAATCAGAAACTACATTATTACTGTCAAAGTAAAGATTATCAGCATGTCTGAAGTTTTATGAAATTATCAAAGATTCCATCAGGGCTCCACCAGCTCGTACTAAGGATATCTTGGTTTGCCACTAGAAATTAACATCGTTACAGTGAAGTGGTTACGTATGCATAAAAGCCACATACAATTAAAGAATTTAATGTGTCTAATGAATAGCTGCACCCTAGTTTGTGATAGCAGAATGTATGCAGGGTGGGTGATGTGTTTATTAGATGACCAAATATGGTACTGTTGATTTCTGACTGTATAATCAATACCGTATGCAAATTTTTGAGGGTTTTTTTTTTTTTTTTTTCCTCCATAACTTGCTAGATATTGTGGCAGTGGAGAAGCTGTAAAACTCATCTTTCTTTGCAAGACTTTGAGTTTGTATTGCCTGAGACACATAATCATGTAATACATTATCTTCTGTTTTCCTTTCAGCTTTAAATGAACCTACTATAGATTACGGTTTCCAAAGACTGCAAAAAGTCATCCCAAGACATCCTGGGGACCCTGAAAGATTAGCTAAGGTAAAAACATTTTTAAGCATTCCAACCAAGCCCAGTAAGTATTTTCTTTCACTTTTAAATAACTCATAAAGATGGAAAATTGTACCTTAACTGACAATTATATCTGAACATAAGTAAAAGTTCACTAATTGGTTGTAGGTCCAAACAACAATTTGATCATGTTGGCTCTATAGCTACCAGTAAGTTTTACCTGTTAGAACTCAAGCACTGTCTATGAATTCTTTTACTGCTAAAATGTGCGTTGACTGCAGATATCTTCTCCATTCATATTCATATGGATATATTCACTGGAACAGGCTGCCCAGGGAGGTGGTGGAGTCTCCTTCTCTGGAGATGTTCAAGACCTGCCTGGATGCCTACTTGTGTGACCTGGTGTAGGGAACCTGCTTTGGCAGGGGGGTTGGACTCGCTGATCTCTGGAGGTCCCTTCCAAGCCCTACAATTCTGTGATTCTGTGATATTCTGTTTGTCTTTATCCACACTGGCAAATCTCTGAACCTAAATATGATAAGCATAAAGGAATTGCTGTAGAGGTCTAATCTGAAAGGAATCTTTCATTAAAGATCACTTGAAAGTCAGCTTTCTGCAGCCACAACCGCAGCATGTACGTGTTGAAAGCGCTGTGTGTAATCTTGCAGCTTGTTGATGCAGTGCCTCGCACTACGAGAGCGGCATGAATGACTTTACTCCTCTGTTTCAGTGCAGTAGAAGACTAACTGTTATTACCTATCTCTGCGTGATGATAGGCGATCAGGTTCTGCGTTCTCGCCTGATGTGTCTATGCAAAAAGATGTACTGAAATCCAGCAGGAAGCCGAGTTGCTGTTGGAAATCCGGGATGGCCGACCGCCTTCAGGACGCTGGAGAGCTCCGGGCCCGGCGCGCCGCTCAGCCGCCGCCCGCTGCCGTCCAGCGCCCGCACCGTGCCGCTTCCCCTGCACGGGACTCCTGTCCTTTCCAGCTGCTTTACGTGTCTCTCTATCTGGTCCTTCCCTAGGAAATGCTGTTGAAACGAGCTGCTGACCTAGTTGAAGCACTGTACGGAACGCCGCATAACAACCAGGTCAGAGTAACTACTCTGGGCAGGGTAGTGGGATGCCTTGAGATTTTTGTAACGAACTCCAGCACTTTTCTGCCAGCACTTTGCTGAAGTTGTGCCCTTCGTTCTGCAGGACATCATTCTGAAACGAGCTGCAGACATCGCAGAAGCTCTCTACAGCGTACCGCGGAATCCCGCGCAGATCCCTGCGCTGTCCAGCTCCCCGGCGCACAGCAGCATGATGGGCATTAACTCCTACGGCAGCCAGCTGGGGGTCAGCATCTCAGAGTCAACACAGGGAAACAACCAAGGTGAGCAGTGCAAGCGGTACAGTGTCAATTCACACAGTGAGAAATTGAATCTCAGTTATTTCAACAGTAGTGTCTCAACTTGAGCCTCCTTCGATAGAGGTACTGAAGACCCATCTGGATGTCTACCTGTGTGACCTGGTGTAGTAGTTGTAGTTAAGAGTATTGGGTCACATCCTTCTAATGAAGTCTGTTCAGTGGAAAAACCCTTTTACTTTTAATAGACTGGTACTTTAATGTACCCTTTTAATAAAGGGTTAAAAAACCTTTTTAATAGACTGGTACTTTAATGATGATAGCTGTAGTATTCTTCAAATCTCCTTCTGGAGGAAAAGAAGGCTAAGAAAAATACCACAAACATTTTGCAACCAAACATGAAAGACAACAAATGGCTTTTATTTACTTACGTTGTTCTTTCCCCCCTCACAGTTTAATTACACTTACTTGGCTGTTTTATTTAAGCTGGATTTAAATAAATAATTTAACTGTGAACCAGGGTTGTTTTTTTTTTATTTATTATTAAAGAGAAAGTTTTAAGCTAAATTCCTTGGCATTCCATGAAATATGTTTTATTTGTAGGTTACATTCGTAACACAAGCAGCATCTCACCCCGCGGTTACTCATCCAGTTCCACGCCTCAACAGTCCAATTACAGCACTTCCAGCAACAGCATGAACGGCTACAGCAACGTCCCCATGTCAAACCTGGGTGTTCCAGGCTCCCCCGGTTTCATTAACGGCTCTCCAACAGGATCCCCTTATGGAAGTAAGTGCTTTGCTTCTTCTACGTTTGTGCCTGGCCCTGCTTAATTTCATTTACCGCATCAAGTAACAGAGCAACATCTTTCAAGAAAAGTTTTTGAGATTCAGTGAAAATTCTGTAAGAGGCTCAGAATTTGTGTTCTAGTATATCTACAAACGTTCCCCTCTTTCAAGAATAACAGAGGAATACTGAACCCTGCCTGTGAATTGAATATCCTTAGTAAAAGACATTCTGAAATGACTTTTGTACTACATTAGCAATAACAGAGCTGAACTCTGGATTATTTTTACTTTGATGAAGTAAGTATTATTGCACTTCCAGTTACGAGGGTGACCACAGGCAAGTCACTCTTCCTTCCATGACTTGATTTCCCTCTGTAGGACTTCATTAAGGAAAGGACCAAGTCTGCAGCATATTGTTGTTATTCTTTCTAACTAATACTTAAAGGAGATTTGGGGATTCATTTGAAAACACAAGAAATATTGGTTAATTCTTCTTACAGTTTGGGCTAATTAGACATATTTTCTTTGACCTAGCTGTTCAATATAACTGAACTACCCTTCTACTTTAGACTTACCTCAGCCAAGCCAACAGGACAGACATAGAAAGCAACACCAAACATGTCTTACTGCATCTCTGATGAGGAATAACTTTTTCTTCTCTTGCAGTAATGTCTTCAAGTCCAACAGTTGGCTCCTCCAGCACTTCTTCCATCCTTCCGTTCTCCTCTTCCGTCTTTCCTGCTGTCAAACAGAAGAGTGCCTTTGCTCCCGTCATCAGACCCCAAGGGTCTCCTTCTCCTGCCTGCTCCAGTGGCAATGGAAATGGGTTTAGAGGTAAGAAATGCACAATTCACATTCAGCTGGCATATACCAAGCACACTGTGTTCATCTGTAGCCAATACAATAACCACCTGAAAGACCATTACACCATTAGAGGACTCTATAGTGAAATTCTGACCCAACTCAGCTGGATTAAAGCATCACTCCATGTTTTGTCTTTTTCACGTTAAAGCAATGAGGGACAGATACTCATTTATACCAACAAGGATTTCACCCATGCTTCTTTTAAATACCAGCTCTTTTGCGAGGAATGGCTTCTCCTTAAGCTGCAGGGACTTGTAAAACAAATGTCTGCCCTGCAGAGTTAATAGACAGCTCTGCACACAATGGCCAATGTCTTGAAACCTGCTGCAAGGTTTAGGCTCATGCAGGGAATTAAGCCCTATAGTACATTTACAGCCTTTTTAAAGGTGATCTGCAAAACAAATGTGAGTATTAAGATAAGAATGGAAACCTGTATTAAATTCTTTGCTTTAACAGGCTGTGGGAGGGGAGGGGGGGTTGTGCAGCACATAAATACACTCCAAGTCTCCATAAAAGAAAGCTTTTATAGGGCCTTAGAAGTCATCTGGCTCCTTCAGACTTCACTAGAGATATCATAGAAAAAAAACAAATCTGGGAACTCAGCCATGCCAAGAGCCAGTGGTAATTCTAAAAATGAGTCCTACAAACCGCACCTGTTGATTTGGGTGCATTATAAATCCTTAGCCAGGCCACAGGGACCTACATAAGCTGTGATTATTTTATATAATAAGGAAATTTTGGGTGTGTTAAACAAAAATAATTACATTTTTAAAAGCTAGCATGCAGAATTCTGCTATATATGTGAAACAGCTTCTTCCCCTGCTGCAATTACCTGAAACTTCATGCCTCTTTAAGATCATCTCCTCCCCATTAAAGAAACACATTGCCCCATCCATGTAAATGCACAGGCAACATTTTGACAGGGAACACAATTTCTTTCCTACTCTGTTTAAAGGAGAAGGGCAGGAGTATTTGAAGCAATTTTTGTACACAGATTTGTACATAAAGAAAGCTTTGTTGACCCAACAGCTGGGGCTATTTATCTAAAGTGTTTACAGGCAAATTTATCTTTGTGTCGGGTATGATCATGGACTCTGAAGAGTTATCATCACTACCTGGTCTGCAGTTACCTTTGTTGTTTTTTTTTTGAGTTCTATCAGCTAATGTTGGACCATACTGATTTCACTGTATTTTTATATGTAAAAAGCAAACAAAACCCATGGTGAGATTTTAGCTGTTTTGAGAAACTGTTCTAAGGCCACGTGATTGTAAGCAGGTTTGAACATTGAACTAGGAACGCCTATCAAGCTCAGTAGTAGTTTGGTTCTATAGATTGAAACAGTTGGACGTAATCTAAAGAGAAATCACTCAACGGCAGCTTTGTGTTCAGAGTAGATTTAAATTGGATTTAAATTCAAACTTGTGAACCCACCAGGCTAGAAGGTTTATTTTAACAAGTTACCAAAGGCAGAGCTAACTGCAGATCAGTTCAGGGAAAAATCATTGTCAAGACACTTCCTGGGAGAAAGGAAAAGATTGGGTAACAAAAACCACACCGACTAGTTATGAACTTCAGTTAACACTGTCCCTTGACTTACTGTGTCTGTCCCATCTGCTTCAGATGCAGCTTAGCAAGAGTTTTTTTTAATTTTTCTTTAATCCCTTTTGTAAACAAGTGAAGTAACAGAGTTCATTTTGTGCTATTAATGGCATTTAGTGTTCACGATGTGTTTTATTCAGTCTATTAATTGGAAATAAGAGATTCTAGTAATGGAACTTCAATATAACATAAAATCTTAGAACTAAAAACCCAGCACACACACCTTTGCATTTTTCACCGATGGAAGTCCACTGTGTCTCCTTCACTGTGGGAAATCTTGTGCTTCAGCACTGCAATACATAACAGCAGTAATAAAGCCACAAGTGACTTCAGCAGATACAGTACCTGCACAGTGAGACTTGTCAGTCAGGCTGCAGCAGCAAACCACAGCTGTGACTCACAGCAAAGACAGCAGCTGATTCACAGACCACTCTGCCCCAGGTTCGCTATGTCAGGTTTTTGTAGCTATTGAACTATTTCAGCCAGAGATGGAAAGTTTTTTTTCCAACTGAACTGCTTAAATTGATGCTGAGGAGCGCATGATTTGGAGAGGGTCCAGCTACGCACAGCCTGATATCCAAATTAATATTCCCACAGTGTTGACAGACAGATGTGGCCAGAAAGTCAACAGGAGGGTCCCAAACAGGCCTCCTGAATAGACTTACTGTGCTGCAGTAATGGGACACTGTTAATCTCCTTTTGCTGTGCCATTGCCATGTAATATATAAGCTAAGAACAGGCATGCTGTTAATATATATATATATATATATATATATATATATATATATATATATATATATATATATATAAAAATTTTATTTTAACATGGGCATCAGCAAAAGCATAGAACAAGCTGTAAGTATATTCAGGCTCCAACTGAAAGCACATCATGCAGTGGTTTTGACATCACCTCCCAGTTTCCCTACCCATAAAACAGCGAAAGCATCTTTCCAGCTGGGATTTTTTTAAGCTCTGTTGTAACATCTCCAGTGTTGTACTTTGCCTGCATCTGTTGTTGAAAGGCAAAAAGTCTCCTAGTGATACAACCTCCATCCTACTTATCGCATCCTGTTGCAGTGATAGCATCAAAAATGCTACCTGGCCCCCAGGGCCACTCTGCTTACAAGCAGCAACAGAAGTCTTGAATGGAGCTTCTGTGTACGTTAACTACAGCAGTGTTTAAGCCTGGATAAAAACTAGTCTTAACAGGAGCCTTATGAGCTTAATCCTCAGATCAGCACTCTCATTATTCCTGGCCATTTAGAGATGCAAAGATGTTTTTTTGAGGGACAGTCTTGTGCTGGAAATAACAGGACAGCTTGAGGAAAACACACTGTGAATCAAAACTATGAGCTAAGCATGAGATGTGCCTATCTGCTGGCTTTCAGCTTGGGGCTGCACAACTCAGCCAAGACCTGTGGAATGCCCTCTGATAACCCCATCCTGTGCCACGTGTTCTTGCTTACCTCTTCCACCTGCCATCTGCTATACATTCCTACACTGTTATAGGACACGATAGGTAGAGAACAAGCAGCAATCCATACTGGATGCGACTCAGTTCTATATGTTACCCAAATTGAGAGCAGGTGATCCTGATCAGAACAATTGTATTCTCCATTCATGTCAGATGTCAAGGGAGTTTAAAGAAGGCATTGGGAAGATATAATGTGACGTGATGCAACACAGCATGATTAGTACACAAATGCCTAATCAACTCATCTCAGATGGAGGACAGCTGATGGGGAGAAGTAAGCAAATTGGAAACTGCTGGAACAGCATGGACCGCTGACTGCCTAGATTACCTTTGGCCAGCTCAGCACATCTCAACATGAAAATGCAAGCTCAGTTACAAGGAATAGCAGGCAAGCCCCAGAAGGTCAGATGTTCCATTAACCATCAGGATCCTAGCCAACCCAAAAAGTATTGAAGTCTGATACCCATAGGAACAGCCTCAATTTAGCAAGGGGGACATCTGTACTATTTCCTAAGGAAATAGAGGTATTTGAGTTGAAGGCCGTAATTATTCATATCTTGTCTTGACAAAGTCAGAGGTGTTAACACGAGGGACTCTTGCATTGAACATTTGTACAAACAGGTAATGAGAGAACAGTTGCTCAGAAGTTTGTAGAGGGTGGGATTCAGATGGAACGACTGGCTCACATTTCCAAAGCACTGTTCCTGATTGCTACCAGTGCAGTGCCTGACCTGCCAGCTGGAATCTTAGCTCCAGTCAGCACTTACAACACAGCACTTCAAACCAACCCTTAACAGCCATAACCAGGTGAAAATAAAAGTGGGCATTTCCTTGCTGGGAACCTCCAGTGATATGCTGCCAAGTCAGAGTGACTCCAGAGCCTAGACAGTGCTTTAAGTACCTTACAGACCGTAAATGATATATTCATGATGTCAATATGTAAGAAAACTATATATGTGTCATTTGATTAAATTTGATATATAAGGATGAAGTACGTTTTTCTCTGCAGTTTATTGGCAGAGACGTATGGGGCACAAACTGTTTCAAAATAAAGAAAGTCGTAAAAGATATTTCAAACTTCATTAGAAGTTAGCTAAACAAAAATCCTATTATTTGCTTATCCTTCACTTGATGGGATGTTAATTATAGGAGCTCTTTATATGTCACAATGTACAGCTAGGATTTCTGGAGGAAAACACCGAGCTGATTGCTCATTTGTAAAACAGTGCATTGTTTTACAAACAGTTCCCCAGTCTTAATATTAAAAGTGAAACTATGCATTTTCTAGTGGCAGCCACGATGGGAAGCAAAGATAGCAATAGGGTAAAGCTTGCACCTACCAGCTGCATCTAGTACCAACAGCTTGGTGGCTTGTGCAATTACAAACCTACCTCTTTGTGTGCAGGACATCTCATGCCAGAGGTATTTCTGACCTTGCAGGATAGCAGCATTCATTTAAGATGCTCAAAATTGCACCACTGCAGCACACTGTTCACTTCTGTGGAGAGCTGTAGAACTGTAAGATTGCAGTTCGCTGGAAACTGGCAAAAGAGGAAAACAAAGAGTCATACAACCAAAGGAGAGAGGAAGACACAGTGGCTGAAAACGCTCAACACCCTTCTTTAGAAAGTGGGGTTTGTAAAACAAGTCATAATTTAGCCACCAAAGCACCTATGCTAGCTACAGAATGCATAAGCAGTGCAGAGCCCATCTCCAGTTCTTACCGAATGGTTGTGTGAACTGCAGAGTTCTTTCCACTGCAGAGCAAGATGGCATTTCCAGGAGCCACTCGTGTACACTAGGGCTTATGATCATTATTAATTACAGCCATTAAAGGTGCCTATCACCATAGCATCTGGGTACTATCCATGTTTGATTATTTATTTATAAAAAAATTCTCCAACCTTGTGACAATTTTAATCAAGTGTTTCAGTTGATAATTGCAAGCTGTCAAGGTTAATACAATAAGGCTCATCTCTAATTCTTTTTCCATTTCCCTCCAAGAAAAAAAAAAAAAAAACCCACCCTCTGGGATAATGACTGTGGTTTCTATATTCCCAACTCATCAGGGAGTGTCCTGCATTGAACCACCTTTATTGAAAAGTTACATCGATTCAATATATAGTAATACAGGCAAAAATAATTACAGCTTTGCTAGCAGTGTAAGACCTTAATCCAAACCTCACAAACATTCAATAAAAAGCGATACAGGCTGGGAATAGGCTTTTGACAGTGCAGCCCCAAAGGGGAGTGGAGGTGGGGTGGAAATGGACAGATAAGGGTAGGCAGAAAGAGAGAACCACAGAGCAAAGGCGTTTGTGTGAGCTGGGGAAGAACAGGTGAGAATCCCAGCCAACAGTCCTCAGCCTCCTTTTTTGTTGCAGAAAGAGGTGAAGCTGCAACATTCAGATGAAACACCAGGGCAGCAATAAAGCTCGTTGCCTGTCCTTATTATCTTACAGTTCCACCTCGATTTCTCCACGGGCAGATTCCATCCTAACAGCTTCCAAGGGCTTCTCGCCACTCCGGAGCATTTACAGCCTGCAATGACAAACCAAACTTTCCGAGGGGGGTGAAAGGAGAGGATAGAGAGACTTGCTCAGGGGAAAAGGTGGCAAAAGAGAGATCAGAGCCCCAGAGGTAATAACGCAGTGGGTTGCAGATGGCAATTCTGTTGTTGCTGGCAGCAGTCTGAGTCCAGGACTGCTGGACCAAAACGTCATCTCTTTAATTACGCCGTGAAAATGTGCTCCTCCCTCACTGTAAGGAGCTTTACAAAATGCTGCCTCTGCAAGCATTCCTAAAATATTTTTGAAGGCTCCTGGAAGAAACTCAGATTTAATCCTTGTTTTGATCTGCTGGAAATTTAACTTGATTAAAAGAACGACAATAACATTGATAAGAGTAGTATCAGAAGTGGCTCCTACGCCAGTGTGGCCTCTCCCCCTTAGGAACAGAGTTTAAACCACACTGACAGCAGACTATGGATGTCTCAAATTAAACCATGTTAGCTGTAACAGGGACTGCTGCTTCTCTGCAGAGTCATCCAAACAGAGGACTGACCAGGCACAGTCTGTGCAAGTCTTGCTTTCTTTGCTTCAGGCAAAAGACCCAGCCAGGATACTTCAGACAAACAACTTAAATTCTTTGAGCTAACTTGGATGATTTTGCCTGAAGCAGATTAGGAAGTGCTCGCACAGATTGCTCCGCTGGGAAACCTGTGGATGGCGGTGAGCAGCCGAGGGAGCGCGTGCCTCTTCCCCCAGCATTGCAGAATCCAGGCAAGGGCGTCAACCCAAGGCTTAAATCCAGTTTTCTAGAGGGTAGAAAGGCAGGTCAGTGGGTAACTCTTCAGTGTCCCAGCCCTCCAGGAAATTAAAGTCATTTTCCAGTTTGGGGGAGTCAGGAAGAAGAGAGGAGCAGCCCCTCACGTGACCAGAAGGCCTCTCTTCTTCAGATGCACTCTCTTCCCCCTTGACCCTCAGTAGGCATGCAAATATTTACCTTCCTCATTTAGGGTGATATCAATTGCCTGTTTGAAAAAGATCTCCATTTGAAACACACTAACAAATGCCATTAAGAACAGCAGATACTTGACTCAAGATTGTTCAGTTTCACTTTCTTTTTCAGCTGTCAAAATTGGCAGGAAATTTTAGCCCTAGTCACATAGAAAATATGAAAATATTTGTTTTCCTATTGTATTAAATCACAGACCATGTCCACAGTTGTTTAAAATCAACAGAGCTCCAATAAAAGAGTCATGTTAGCTGAGGATCTTGCCCTGAGCATTTTTTTTTAAACACTGTGAACATAAGGGTGAAATTAATTCTCGGAGGACAGGGCTTTAAACACATGAATAATCCCACAAATTTCAATGAACGTAAATCTTCACAGGATTAGGACCTTGCACTACGCTGAGGCCCCTTTGAAAATATGACTCACTCATTTGTTATATAAATACATATAAACTTAACTTACCCCTCAAAACCTTTGGGAACAGCACCAGTTCCAGGCAGCTTCAAATGTTGCCGTTGTCAGTTACGAAGAATATAACTGCAATTAAAGGCAGTGAGAGTGACTAATAAATAATTTACATAAGCCCGGTGTTCTGGGAACGTGCCAGGTAAGACTACAGTGATTCAGACATATGGGGTAAACCAAGCGAGAAAGAGAGGCTGGTCCATTATTTCCACTGAAACTGAATTAGTAAAGCTCAGCTCTGGTCATTCTCCAATGAATCAGCACTCACAGTTCTATGGCGAGGTCCCATAAGTGGTTCCTGGGTAAATTCCCGTTTGCTTTCACATTATCCTTCCTCACTCACACCATAACCTTTTCTTGCACGCAAATTAGCAGGTTGAGTGAGAAACAAGGACCCCGCTTGGTCCTGACAGTTCAAGAATGATTTTGAGTGCTCAACTTGAGAAAGCATGAGAAATCTGCTAGGAACTGTCCCAAAAATTTCAGTGTCCATTTGCAAGAAGTCTTAGGACACGTGCACCAAAAATTATTAGGCATTTCTGAAAGTTCACGCACTGGGGCTTCAATTAATCCGTTCTCTCCTTTATTGACTTAAAAGCCACGATGGGCCTGGCCCTGTGGAACCCACAGTGAAGTGGCACGTTGTTCATTTTCTGTGGCTGCTGTCAGGCTTGCACTGTTGGCTCTTCTCACTAAAGCACAAATCAAGCATAAAAACATTCTGAGACATTGAAGGTCTTTTAATACCATCATTTAACCTGCAAATAGATGCACTGCTGCAATGTGTGACTGCACACAGAAGGGTGAAGGGCTCAAATAAACTTTTCTCCATAAAAATATGCCAGCATTTCATCTTTGTCAATTTTCTTTTTCAGCCATGACTGGTCTTGTCGTTCCCCCGATGTAAGGAAGAGGCAGCTTTGCTCCTCTCCCTCTTCCCTTTTTTCCTCTTTTTTTTCATTTTTCTTTTACAGCACAAAACTACTTATTGTGATGGACCACTAAAAAGAAAAAAAAATAAATAGCACTACAAGCTCTTTTTGGGGGGAAAGCCAGGCCCAGGAAATAAAAGGAACATTTTTTATGGATTGGACGAGACAGAAGGCTGCATCTTTTACCTGTTTGATATTTCTGACACAACCACGTCAACTCCTAGAACACTGCGAACGAAGAATCAGCCAAGAGCCAGAGGACAAACAACAGTTGGCAGAATGGGATCAGAAATGCAAAGTCTTGAAAGACACGAAACCTTCCTAAGATTTGTAAAATATTAAAAGGAAAAAGAAATTGGCAAAAATGATTCAAGCTTGATATTTTGGATACAATTTGTTTTACTTTGTAGGGGAAAAAAGTTGAAGTTTCTATTTTATATGGAGCCTTTCAGATATCAATTTAGTTTATGCAGAAAAAAAAAATAAAAAAAATCAACAAAACAGGGTACCAGCATGAAAGAATTTCTAGGACAAACTGACACGAGTGATGGAACTTTGGTGTATGTGTGTATTTGCTTATAGTTTAACCTCTTTAAAAATGTAAGATGTTTTACAATTATTTAAATAAATAAACTTGTAACTTATTGTATGTAGAGGTAGAAATTAAACCTTTTTTGGATTTTTTCCTCCAGTTGTACAATGAAGAAAAATGATGCAAAAATGTAGTGACAAGTTCAAGATATATTATTACTGCTGCGGTCGCTCCTCACTTCTTCCCTCTTAGTGAATCCATGTGCAAGGATATCATAGGATTCTTTCTGATCAATTAACAAAATCGTCAGAAACTGATAAACACGTGATGATATACAGAACACTGATTCATGTGCAAATTTTCATCCTCCTCCTCTTCCCCCCCTGCTGTGTTTTGTTTCAATTAAGACATTCAGGTACTAAGATGAACTGGTAAGTTTCAACGACCCCATTGGCAAACGAGTGGCACACGTAGGGATTTGAACCATTTGGAGTCTTCACGAGGTACTGAGTTTACTTTATACACTCAGTGTATGAACTGGGGAGAGAAAGAGCTCTCTCAAACATTGTTCTTCTGTGCAGTTGGAACACCTTGCATTCAGTCATACTTCGTGTTAAGGGCGCATTTGTAAAGGGAAGATACGTTTTTGAATAACTTATGCACTTTTATCTTGAGTCATTCCAAGCGGTAAGTATTTTCCATTTATACACTGAAGTTTGTAGAAGCATCCAGTGTGATTTTTTTCTGCATTCTGGCCTAAAACTGACATTTAGTTCTCCTTTGCTTCTCCCTTCCTGAAGTTGGAAGGTGAGAATGTAAGGAAAGCAATCACAACTTATCTGATAAAGCGGAGACCACTAAAAAGAAATTGATTTTGTTGGAAAGCCATTTTTTGAGGAAAATAAAAGTCAGCTACACTATTTACTCCCTACTAAAACACCATTCACAGCTGCATGAATAGTTGTTCCTATGATAGCATCTTTCTGTTGATAAATAAATCCTTAATATATGGTCCCTAAAACTACTTGTCCAATGCCCAGTATTTTTACCAATACGTTAAATAGTATTCTTGTGATTCAACAATTTATGGTAGATGATGTTCTCCATCTTGAGTCCATCCTGACCTGGACAGCTGGGACAGCAATGGCTGAGGCCATTTGGAGCAAATTTGGATTAGTAATGGATTAGAAGGCCCCTGTGGTTCAGAGCCAGCTGCAGCGATCAGTGCCTGAAGCTCGGTGTTGTGTGGTATGATTGTCATAGGCTCCCACCTTACAGACAGGTTTTGGCACAGGACTGCATTCTGCAAACGTGTAAAATCATTCCTGTAAATAGCCTGGTGCAGGGAAGCTGACTTCTTGGGACTGCACTTCTGGTTCAAACTGCTAAAAACGGGGCCTCCTCGAAGCTTAATTTGGTGAAGCATACAGTTCACCTTCTGAGAAATGTATTTGGTTTACAGACATGTTAGCAGGATGTGTTTCTAAACCAGAATGCAGCACAGCAGGGAAGCCAGTGGACTGCAAAGACAACGAATTGAGCTATTCCTATGGTTCCTGATGGTGATCCTCCTATTGGGAAGCAGCTCTGTGCTGCTCCTGACTGCTGTGATATTTCAGGAAGGCTTCTCATGTCATATTTTAGAAAGGGAAGAGAGAGGTTACTGTCTTCTAAAACTCATGGCCCAATTTATCAGAAAAAGTACCAATTTAAAGCAGCTTTACAAAGAAATTTGCTGGGAATAATGTGCTTTTAAGAAGCACAGATACAGTTAGTCAGAGTCTTACAGCCAGGATACTAAGAAAGTGTCTCATTCCAGAAAAGATGAAAGAAAATAACTCACCGTTTATCGTGGTTGCAAGTTCATTGACACTGCAGGTTCTGTGCATGTCCTTCGTGTCATCAAGGAAGGAGCAACCACTGGAGGTCAGCAACACAACCAGCATTGAAGCCAAGAACGCCTGTAATACGAGAGAATGAGTCTTACCAGACTTGTTTCCAATAGTCCATCTCTGTTCCCCCCACTCTGATGTACTAAAAAATTTTCCAGCAGCTCCAATGCATAGAAGTATTGCATTTTTTTCCCCAGTCTCCCTTTCTCTTCAGGCTACTTTCTAATTTTATCCCAATTATACTCAAAATTCCATGCCCAGGAAACACTCCAGATACAAACTTCTAGAACACAGGCTGAAAGGCAGCACCTTGCTTCCTTGATCCCTCACATTTTTAACAAACATGTTCCTTTCACATCTCAGTTACTTTCATTAGTTCCATTCAGTCCCACAACTGGGGGAGCTGTGAGCCCAATGAAAAAGAAAACCTCCCCAGGAAGGCACCTCCAGGGCTGTCTATGGGACAAGAACCAAGTCTGGCTGCCTGAGACATAATTTAACGGGGTTTGATTTGAGCCAAAAGAATGAAAGAAGTCAACATAGGAATGATTTACAGCACAAATTTTGCTCACTCATGTAAATCCTTGTATTGAAACGAGCGTAGAAGTTACCAGTAGCTTTACAAAGAGAAAAGGTGTGTAAATAAATACAATAAAAAAAATCCTTGAGCGTGAATGGAGGACATTGGCAGTGGCAAAACACCCAGCAAAAAGGAAAAGGAAATGTAAAAAGAGATATATATGTAAGGATTTTTTCCAATGTAATAAGCAAATCTGTCCTCTTTTAGTTATTGCTGTTTAATATTCCCATATGACTTTCCTTTTTGCCACTAGAAAGATGAAAGTGTCGCGATAGGTAATTACAGATCCTATCATAACTTTGAAAGAGTACATTTTATTTCATTATTTATCTTGGTATAGCATCTTACTCTCCCTATTTCTTTGCACACTTCCAATATGCATGGTTTTTTAAAGACCGTTTTCTCCCTTCTGTAAATTAAGGCCTCATTTCTCCCTACTGTATAGTTTTGGGGTTTGTTTGGGGTTGGCTGGTTGATTTTTTTGGTTTGGTTTTGTTTATTTTTTTTTTTTTGCTTTGTCAGTTACACTCAGTATGAAGTTGCTATGCACAGAGCTTTTGTAAAGATAGCATTTTTTTGTTTTGTTTACTGTTTTTAATGGTCCTACTTATGGAAGAATATCTTGTTTGTAAAATGAATATGTCTACTTCCGTTTTAAACTTTAAATTATCCTAACAAAAAAAAAATAAAATTTTTGTACTGTAAACAAGGGGGGGGAATTATCTTAATTTCAGAGTATCTGGTCTGCTTTATTCTTCACCTTTTGTCATCCCCGTGAGTCACTCAAGGCTCTGTTATGGCAATAACTCTTTAAAAAAATAAGGATTTTGTGCTGCGCAGCAGTTTTTCAGATCAAGCCTTCATGCTGGTCTATAGGTTGCCCATCCACAACTGGAAGAGACAGCTCTAGGTTACAGTATTCAAAGAATAAGGCAGTGATGGTTTCATCTGACCTCTCCCTTTTCCACACCTGGCTGCCAAATCCCAGCTGAAGCACAGGTGAAGCAGGGATTTTGTGTTCCCTTTCTATGAACGCTGGTCAGAAAGGCAAACTGGCTTTATTTTATCAGGGAAAAAAAAAATGCCAAAAAACTGGACTGCTGAGAAGTACCTTGGGAAATGATAGCCAACTGCCAAAGCCAGGAATATTTAGTTTTCTTCTGTGAAATCACAGGAAAGCGTGAAGATTTGGTTTAATGACAAAAGCCCCTTTTACTGACCTTTTTTTGCCTAACAAGTGACAGAATATGTGTCAGTGTTTAAACTACTGCAGATGCCCACGAAAGGAACTGAAATTGTAAGGCACTATCGACTAAATGCAGAGAAGAAAACAGGTCTTTTTTTGGTCATCTGCTTCAATTAGTCATAGGGGGATAAATGCAATTAGTAGATGACCTTCTTCCCAGCAGTGATGCCAAAGTTGCCCACTGCTGTACTGCAACACCCTTCAACAGAGCCCATTCTACTTAAGACCTGATTCAGCTTTTTTTCCTCCCTGTGAACTCCCAGCAGTGCAGATCGCAGCCACGAAACAAACTGCTCCTTTGAAAGAGCCTTGGTCTGTACCAACGACCTACTTTTGTATTCAGGCAAGGAAGTTTATTATGCAGATGAAAGCCTGGAGATCTCCTGTGCTCTGCCGATCTGTTACCTCCTGATGCTGTACAATACAGCGTATTGCATTGTCCTGCCTGGGATGGGTTATTGCTGCCGCCTTTGGAGCTGCCCTGTGTTCTGAGCAGATTCCCCCTGAGCAGTTTCCTAATAAAACACTGCATGAGGGAAGGAGATGCATGAAGAACCCCAGCAAAAGAGTGTCAGTAAAGATATTAGCTGCTAAACTCAAAAAGCATATGCACAGCATCCCCCAACCCCAAGTGACTTAGATGGCATCATCAAAGAATATCTGTACTTAAAGAGAATCCCTGCTAAAAACAAACAAACCCAACGTCAAGGATCATCGTGATGAACGTATGTAAATACCAATATCTTGCCTGACTTGTTCATCTTTCCTTTGTGAGATTGCTCTGGAAAGTATTTAATGATGTTTGCCACATTAAAAAAGCCATTACGAAAGGCAAGTCATATGAACAGCCTTTAGTTGTACAGCATCAGGAACACCAAAGGAATTTTTCTCCTAATATTGGTGACAAACCAAAACTCTCCCATTAGCTGCCACTGAAGGCACAGCGAGATTTGCACATGAGCAGCTGGTTGTGGGCACAGGGTGCCCTGGTTGAGAAAAGCCCTGCAGACAACCAATCCCACTCCCACCCCCACCCCTGTTTTTCCTTCACAGGTCTTTTCTGGAGGGTTGTTTTGTCAGAACTTGAATTTCACTTTAATAAATGGGGAAATGAAAGCCACTCCTTCAACCACTTACTGAGGGCAGCTAGGGAATTGCCAGACCAGTTAAAATATTTATCTCAGTGACAACACACAGCTGTTGAGGTGCAAAGATCTGAAGCTTTAATCGCACCAGGTTAGTTAAGGAGGAATGTCTCATTAACTCCACTTGCAGGATTGGATTAAACAGACAGCTGGCGGCCATAGCAGAGGTGCAGACAGAGCACCGTGGCAGAGAAACACTCAGCAAGCATTGGTGTAGATGGAACCCAACACTTCCCCCTCCCAAAATGGAAGGCACCCAAACACCTTCCAACGGAGGACAGATAAGGAGATAAGGGGAATCGTATCTGCTGCCCTGCTTCCCTTGGGGTTGTGCTAAGGTACCTCTTGTTTACAACATCACAGAAAAAGACACGGTGACAAAACACAAGCCTGGCCATTGCCAGCTCCTCCTCCTGTGATACCAGGTGGATGCAGAATGCTATTTTCTTATTGGGTGAGTTCTACAGCATGCCTGCTTGGGGAAACAACCCACTTCATTCTTGTCCATAGTCTCAAGCTCAATCCCACACAGCTATCAATACTCAGTTTTGAATAAAAGTTGGAAAGTCAGTCTGTGATGAGAAGGTGAAATCCTGACACCATTAAAATTAGTGGGAGCTTCAAAGCTACCATACTAAATCTGGATCAAAGCTTTAATGTGATGCCAGTCGGAAAGGGGATTTTTTCTTCCCTGGAAAAACACATTTTGGTCCAATAAGATCACATCTTTTGCTGCAGGTTAAACAGTGTGACATCATTTTCCTCCTATTGAGATGAAACAAATCTGCCCTTTCTTCAGTATTGAGGTGAGAAAAAAAAATAACCAGCAGACTTCAACTACAACGTGCTGACCACAAAACAGACCAGAGGAAGTCAGTAATTACCTTTCACACTTCAGGAAAGAGTTGTTCTTAGCCACAGCCACCATCCCACTTTTAGGTCCTGTGATAAAGGACTTCCTATGGAACAGCAGTTCATGAAGTAGGTTTCCACACACAGCACAGTGTGTAGATTGCAGCTGACTGCAAGACTTTTGTCTGTTTTGTGATTGCCAACCTGCCATAGTACTTAAGGAATAGCAAAACAAGAGAGCAGAACTGTACAAAATGACATCATTTTCTAAGATCTGATAATTATTTATAGGATCAGGAGAGCCAACATATGAAGAAATATTTCCAGCAGCAAGTAGGCTTTGGGGAATGCTTCATATCAGTGCTGAGAATGTAACTCATCCTGATGAGAAATTCAAGCACCCTACTTTGCCCATCAGGTTCAAGCAGCCACAGCAACACATCCAGCCAGACGATGCTTCTGCCAGACTCGGAGGTAGGAGTTATCCCAGCACTTCACTGAGATTGTAGGAACTCGATTGAAATTTACCAGCAGGGTCCCTATGACACTGCAATTGCTGTAGTCATTTCTTTGTCTTCAAAATGCCATATAATTGCTAATGTAATTAGTGATGTATACAGAGGGGGCCCCCGCAATTACCAAGTCCTAAGATCAAGTAATTAATGTTCTGTCAACAAAACCGCAACTGTTTCATTAACAACTGTCTGGATCTGAAAACAGATCAGCTCGGAACGTTACCACTTGGCTGAATTTTGCACTAGCAGCCAATTCATGCACCAAACACACCAGCCCAGATCAGCTCCTGACATCCACCTGCCTCTGCATCTCCTATCAGGAAGAGGAAACTTAAACAGTGCTCAGAGAGGTTTCACATCTTTGTCGGCTGCTTCCTTGCTGTCAACTGATGTTTCTAGTTTAATGAATGGTCTCAGTGAAGTTAGTAAGGCCTCTGACTCTTTAATCTTTGGGCTTTGTTTCTTATCTCCAAACTTTTCTCTACCACCACTTAATGTAGAAGGAGGAGCTTGTAGTCACCTTGACTTAATATTTCATTCTCCTTTGTTTACAACATTTATATACTCTATAGAAAGTAAATGCAGATTTACCTTGTCTTTTTCCCTATGGCTACTTTTGCTCTGACGTCCCATTCCATCAAGTGTCAACTAAAACTCTTTTGTGTCTCTTACTGATCTCTTCATTTCAATGCCTACATTAAGAGGTCATTGTCAATGCTGAAACCCAGCCATCTGAAGCCAAGGAGGAGGCCCTGGGTGACTAAGCCCTGAGCTGTGCAATCTTGAGCACCATCTACTGGTTCTTTATCTCCCAGTTAGCTATTTAGAAAGGGATTCAAGGTCTTCCCAGAACAAAATACAGGCTCAGTGTGCCAAGATGCTCTTCAAACTTCAAGTACAGGAATGGTCCCTGCAGCCTTAATATCCCATTTGCTAAGGAAAGGGCTTTAGCACCATGACAGCTGGGGGCTGACAGCAGTCAAGGTTCTTTCCAGCCTCTCCAAGGATGAGGTTTCCATTGCTGTAGTATCTGGGGGTGGCTGGGAAGGCAGACCTGCACTCTCAGTAGTTGCAGATGGTGAACAGAGCTCAGTGCTAAACAATAGCTGTGGTGGTAGAATGGAATTAAGCAGCAGAAGCAAGAGGGATCAGTGAGGATTTCCGGAGAGATTTGAAACACAAACAAGCATGAGGAACTCTAAAAGTACACAATCTTTCCTCCCGCTCTGCGCGTGTCATTTTATTACAGAGTAATTAAAGAACGCTTTAAAATTGTGATTAATAGGCTTTTTAGCTTCAGAGAAATCAAATCTTTGATGTCAGTTGCTTAAACATTCAGTTTACCATTGAGGAATGCAAATAAATAAAGAACGGCAACTGTAGTTTTTCCTCCTTTCATTTTATTCAGAGAGGAAAGTTTTGGAAATTTTTCTCAACTTTTTCTTTTACAAAGGAATAAAATTAAGGTGGCAGCTCTCAGGGTTTGATCTGAATATACCAAACCTTCAATACACTTACAAGTTTATTATTTTTTATTTTTTAAGCACTACGGGCAGCAATTTTCCTTACAATTCTGTTGTAGCCTTCTTTTGAATCCTGCCTGATGAACTCTTTTCCTCCCAAATATTTGTACCCTGTCACACCTACGTGCAGATTAAAAATTACAGTTGCTTTTCATTCAGTTGCTCTTGGAAGAAACGCCACGTTTAATACTCTACAGTAGCACAAACCTCTTGGGCATAAAACATCGTTCAGGTAGACATCTGGTGAAATGCATCACATCAAATTAGTATCAAGGGTATTGAGATTCTAAGACGACTGGCAGACAATTCCCTTTCTAATGTACTGCTTTTTAGATTGTTGAAGAAACTTGATCCCAAATCTCCTGTGAAATGAGTGATACTAAACATGCCTGCTCAAATACTGAAAGTGAAGATCAAAGACGCAGTGTCCAAATTGGCTTTGCAAACAAAGCAAGCCCGGAGATCCCCAAGAGAACATGGTGCTAATTTTATCAGATCTCCTTGACTTCTTCCTCCTAACAGTTTGTCATTTAAGAAAAATAACAGCAAGGAGAATGCAGAAGCCTTGTCTTAAGACCAACAAATTCATTCCCTTTTAAATATATGCTCTGCAACTCACCTAATAGTCTTAATCTAGTTTAAACGAAAAATGAGCGCATTTCATCCTCTGAAAGCTACCTACATTTCAGTCCCCCAACCACACATATACAAACACACACACACAGCCATGAATATTTCAATACAACTCAGCCTTCAGATCAATACAGGCAACTCTCAAGTTCCATTGATTTTTCAGAGGTTTGGCTCACAAGGGTGATAAAATATTTCTCATGTTATGAAACCCGAGTTAAGGAGCTTTTGCTGACACTTCAGCATTTACCAGACACATCTCTCTCTCTCTCTGTCTCGATTTATGACTAAGCAATAAGTCTTGGTAAGGTGGGCAGTATCATCCCATAGGGCCCACTTAAGGTCAAGAAGAGAAGTCGGGATAATAGGACAGCCCTTAAGGTCCCTAAACTTCTGTTTTCTGAGGCAATCACTTATTCTTTTCCACATGCCCTCAAAGTCCTCATTCCAACATTCATTAGGCAGCGAGTGAAATTCCCTTTCAGTGCACCTCTGTAAGCTGTCAGAAAGAAAGGGACACCAAAGCAGACACCAAATAAAGCAACTCCCTGCTGAGGCAAGGAAGTTAATCCCCTCCATATGGAAAGGAAATATACTTAATTATGTATTTATGCATGTCATTGCAGGCTTATATCTCGTTTCACTTTCATCCACAATGATCCAAACCAATTTAAATATAATGAGTAAACATTTCTGCTTTTACAATATCATCAGCAAATGCTTTCTCAACATCACCTGACCATTTCCTTGCAGGACGTGGCAATTCTGTGCAGCAGTCATTATTTGCACAGCACCTAGGGAAGCCAGCCACAGACCACGACTCCATTGTGTTTATAATCACTAAAAGCAGAAGGCAATCATTGGCCCCAAAGAACCTGCCATCAAATTGAGAAAGTACTTTCAGTCTGAAGATGGATCCTGTGGATTCTGGATCCAATATTCGAATTATTCCATCCCCAAATGGGTACCTCTGCACAACAAAGAATTACATTTTTGACCTGATGGATAGCACACAGGCTGACATACTGCAGGCAAGGACCAAAGCTCTGTGCTGAACCCACCAAGAGACCTGTTGCACATGGCTAATAATGCCATATGTACCTCAGTTTCTCTTTCTCCTCTTACAGCTGTTCCATCTGCTTATATTACAGATTCTTTGGTGCAAGGGTTGGCTCTATCACGTCCAGGTAAAGGTCTGATCTCAAGGAGAATAGGATAAACACAAGCAACAAGCCTTACATTAGGATCTATCCAGGCAACAATAATAAACACATGTCAAGTGTTAGAACTCAAAACAAAAGCAGCACCCATTGTTGGAGGTATTTAGGGAATGAAATTTAGGCTGAATGAAATCAGAATCAGAAATCAGTTGCTGCACACAAGCAGAAATGAGGGCCAAGACTTCATTCTGTTCCCCTATTCCTGAACCTTGTTGGTAGTTCTACACCTAACGTGACATTTATCACTGAAGCATCCCAAGGCATATTTTTGTAAGAAGATGGGTATTTATTATTCCTTGTGTACTGATAAGAGCATAAAGAAATTAAAAAAAAAAAAAAAAAAAAAAAAAGAGATTAACTGACTTGACCCATGTAAGCAATCCAGCCCCTTAGCAGCTCTATTGATTCCCCACTGCCTTCTCCAGCCTTCCCTCCATTTTCTATTAGCTCTTTTGTTTTCAGGAATGAGGATTCATCTTTCACCACCTGAAACGTAAAGACCTTTCTCTTAGAACAACCTCATTAAGCAGGACAAGTCCTACAGACTCATTAGACACCAACACCTCCTCCTCCCCACCAATCTGCTGTTTACTGCGCACAGAGGGCTGGGCACTTTCTGGCATTATAGGAAATGTGTTTGTTAAAATGAAACGGAAGATTTGAAATTGCGGAGTTGCATATTAAGATATATTAGCAGTATGTTAATTGCTGACGATTAGACACAGAAGCCATATTACTTTGCTCATGAGTCATTTTCCTTCCGTTTGACCACAGAAGGCCTCTAGTCCCTGTTTCCCTAGGCAAAATAACATCAGCTGCACGACTGTCCTCTGTTCCAAAACCCAGGAAAAGGTGAGGAATCCATACTCCATATTTCTGACTTCTCCCCTATAGCAAATACTTTGCTTCCTATGAAGAACGAGCATATTTTTGAAGCCTCAAGGAAGAAATGGAACAACGCGATGCTCATCCATTTAATTTTCCTCCTCTTTCCTACTGATGCTTTACACAATGCTACTTTTTTTTTCCTTTTCTTTCTTTTCCATTTGGTATTTTCTTCCAGCTCCTGCAATGTGATGGCACGATGGCTTGAAGGACTTTTCTACCAGAGCCCCTAAATCCCCTCCCTGATCAGTATGCTGAGCGGCTCTTCCATTTAATATGTATTCTCACTTTTGGTGCATTGCCCCCAAGACTTAGCATTTTATATTTATCTGCATTAAAACTACATTCTCCATTTACTGGTCTCAGAGTTGAGCCCTTCTAAAGGGGGTAGCAGTGTTACCTCAATAAATCCTCTGCTTCCAGAAAAAAATAAAATAAAGTGTATGCAGTTCGTACATACACAAGGCAGTACTAAACAGAGGAATTCTTAAGAACACCTGCAATGCAGGTAACTTTTGGAATACCATGCCTACAAAGCCTGAAGTGCTAAGCATTTAGTTATTATGATGCTTTATATTTTTTGAGGAAAAAACAACAACAACAAACAACCAAACAATTATTTAGTGTAAAGCACAGATTAGTATCTTAACTTCTGCCTCATGCCTGAAATTACCAGCAAATCTATTCTGAAATCTAAGCAAAAGAACAACTTGAACCTTGTTCCAGGTCCTAAACTGCTTTTTCAGTAACTCAGCAATATGATACTACCTCTGTGTCTTCATTTAAAGCTATTTTATTATTAACATTTTCTATCCAGTAGCATGAAGAAGCCTTGAGGACTCTGAGGTCAGGGACATGCTGTGCTACCACTGCACTTCACGTGGCAGGAACCTGTCCCAGCCACCTGCTCACTACAGAGAAGTTTGAGAGCACACAGGAGCACAGGAAAACTTGGCCAGCTTCACGGGTTCAGTGGCCAAGGCAAGAGTGGAAGCCACAAGAGACATTCCCTGAGCTTCAGCCTGTAATTGAGAAGGCAACACAGAGAACATCAGCATTTTACCTCCAAAGTCATTCACACAAATAGTTCTGTGTACCTGAGCAAAGGCCCACTGACAGTCACACTGTTCTGAGCTAGGAATGACCTCGAGAAGGCATCAGAGTTGCAGCTGGATACCACAGTGCACCCAGAAGAGCTCATCTGAGAGAACCTTCCCTGCAGAGCTGCCTTGAGGTCACAGCTTAGCACGAGTTCAGCTCCTCCACGTTCCGTCCCTTTGCCCTGCATGCTGATCTTTAAGACGAGCAGGAAGTAGAAGGAAAAAACCAAATCCACTTCATTTCGTTCTCAAAACAAAACCTGGCTTTCACTCCCTTACTTGGCTGAAAGGACTCATCGCTCCCTTCTTTTAAGCACATTTCAAATAGGTTCAGCAGCACGGCTCAATGAAAGTAAGAGAAGCATCCCAGTTTGCCACTTCAAAACTGTAGCACAACTGCACAGCATCTAATCAAGGTCCACTGTCTCCCATGCCAGCAATACCTTTCAAGAATTCTGAGTTAGTTAAAACCTCCTTCAAAAACCCACGTTGGCCATCTCTAATCAAATTACACTTTTCAAGCTGTTCACTCCCAAACCCTCATAAAATGCTTTCTAATATTTTTCCCACAACTGGTGTTAAACCGTAATTGCTTGCAGTATCTTTTTGCCCCTCTTGAATAATGGGTGTTAGATTTGCCACTTTATAGTCCTTGGGAATGTGACCTGTCATTATAAAGCTTCTAAAAATATCAGTTAACACTTCACAATTTTCTCTCCTTTATTTCCTTTAACAGCAATGGATGTACCCTCCCTGGACCAGATACCTGATCTGCCTTAGAGCGTAAAACCTTTCAGCAATAATTTTTGCAGTCATTTGCACACTAACACCTTTAACGTGCTGGAAATACAAATTCAGATCTGTAACTGATGTAAACTGATGTAACTCCATTGATTTTAGTAGTTATATGTTTGTGTCACTTGAGGAGTTTGGTACAAATTTCTATGTATTTACCTCATTTAAAAACCCCAAAAAACTCATTTCTCCTTACTTAAAAGACTGATGCAATTAGCTGGAATACTTCATAGAACATCAAACTCATACACGACAATGGCTGTTATTAAGCAGGGTTGCACAGAAGTTGGATTTTTCAACAGCAGCAGCCACAAGAATTCTCAGATGAAGAAGGTTCTCCATAGGTTCCTTTCTTGAGGCATGAGACTTGAATACAGAACTATTTCTGAAAGCCCGTGTTTCCTAATGCAAAGAAATGCTTTCAAGCCTTCGCCCTGCCATCAGCTGGTTTGTCCTGTTCTCAGCAGCGGCTGGTGCTCCGATTCCTGCCTCCTGAATCCTTGAACCACAACCACTGTTATCAACAGGGCTGCCACACATACAACCCTGCTGCTCTAACGAGCAGACTCTTTAGGTTTACCCTCTGACATCTCAAGGCATAGCGTCCAGCTGCAATATTTAGAAGCACATCTGTTGACCAAGGATCGAAAAAAGGCCAATTTACGCCTAAGCAACCCCAGACTTTATACATTTCTCCTTCTTAGTATAGCCCCCAGGTGGTCCTAGCACAGCCTCATCTCTATGTTTAAGCACAGGAACCATCCTACCCCTCTCACACAATAAGCCCAGACCTCAAGAGGAAGGGGAGAGAGTCGGCTACATTCAGCACCGTTGCTAAAACTCCACAGTAGGCTGACCTCATGGCCTTTTCCAACAATCTTTAATACCCAGTGTTACATGATTCCTCACGGCACATTTTTGGCGCTGGACAGGGCAGAGGTCAAGGTCTGGAATGTCACCAGGGCTGCTACTTACCGAGCAAAGACAATTAGACGATTGTCTAGACAGCTGAGCCGTGTGCTGCGCGTGATAAGCGCCCCATCAGCTCTCGGAGGTGATACAAACAAGCTGCCTGGGCACTGCCTTTTCCTTTACAGCCTCCTCTTTCCTTCTCTGGGAATCTCTTGTATTCTTCTCTAAGTGCTGTTCTCTACAACTCTCCTCTGCAGCTGGAAGCTGGGGTGTTAGAAACAAGCCAGCTGTGGGCGTTGCAGAACACAGCACTTGAGCCACTGAGGCAAAGAATCGGCTACCATGCTACTTAATGCATAAGAAAACAGCAAAAGTGCTCATCCAAACCATTTTCTTCTAACACGTAAAAAAAAAAAATATATATATATATATATATATATTTGGTCAGACAACGAAAGGACATCTTACAGTTCTATAGCACCTCTATTCCAATGATTCTAAAGTATCTGGTGAACTACGAGCACCAAAAACAATGTAATCACAGAACTGAAATCCCATTGTCTCCAACAGAACATGCTCAAGTGCTTTGCTGAACTAGCGACTAAGCTATTCAAATTTACATGCCCTCAAGGCAGAAGTTATCTATCCTGCTCCACAGACAAGAGGAACACGAGTCTTGCAGAGAAACTCACTCAGACTTACTTGCCCAGATCAAACAGAAGGATGCACTAGAATCCAAAACCAACAGGCAGAAAGCAGAGTTGGACTCCTGAGAAAAAGAAGAGCATATGAGAAAGATAAGTGCACCAGCCCTGAGCAGCCTAGAAATATTATCCTAATGGTTTCCTTCCCTCAAAATGGGCATTCAGTTCCAGTTTTAGACGTGGCAAAGTGGCACAAACCCAACACGTTAAACCCAAATCTTGCCTCTGGTTTCACAGGAGGATTTATGGGAACACGGCTCTTTTCAGACCCTAGGGCCTGCAGGAAACCCCTCATGGATGTCTGTCTTACACAGAGCTCTTTCATAGGACCTTTTCAAGCCAAACTTACAACACATGGGAATCCTTCCCCCAAATTTCTAAACAGGACTCAAGAAGAAATGTGCCTCAGGAGAATCCTCTTTGGGCTTTTACACAGAACCCACCCACACATAAAGGGAGGCACTTTTCAGCCCCATGCTGTGCAGATACAATCAATAAAGCTCACAGCTCTTTCCCTCACTATCCATTCTCACCGCCTCGATTTAAAGAGCTCCCAATAACTCGGGACATAGCATCAAACTTCACACAGAGAGAGCATTAAACGAGGGCAAATTCCCTCTTACATCATCCAAAGGCTGACTATATACCAGTTAACAGAATATCCAGAACGTGTTTTATTTACATTCCTCAAATCAGGCACTTGGGTTTTTATTATTTTATTTAAAACCAACTTTAGTCAGATGAGTTTGTCTGAAAAGTTCTTTTAAAGCCCTGAATGAGTTCTGCTGAGCAAAGCCAGGCCTCTCTTTACTATTCTCCAAGCTTGCAAGGCACCTTCTTGCACCATAGCAGCGCCATGACAGAGCAATGACATAAAACCAAGGGAAATGAATCAAGGCTGAGTATCCACACTATTAAGTGTAAAACTTCTGTTTGTGAGCCTCGAAGGTTTCTTAAAGCATAAAGAACGTCATCAGCCCAACTGTGCTAGGAACAGTGAGTTGTGTAAAGCTTGATTTAACACAACTTCTTGTCGGTACAAAGGCACTCAGGATGAAGTCCTGACTCGCACAAAGTTGGATGTTTTATTAAAATTGAGAAAGAACGGCTGGCTTGAAAGACATCTGTTCAAATATTCTTTGTTGTCTAGATGAGTGGTAGGTTCAGATCCAGGAGTCCAGCAAATATGCTCAGAAGATTGGAAGGACTTCTCAGAGGAGAAATTTTAAAAAATAAAATTAAATTTTAAAAGGACTTTGGCAGAGGACATTTTTCAAAGGCACTCAACATGCCATAGAAGCTTATTTGCTAAATACCAAGAGGAGCGTAGGTGTAGTAGAGATTGACTGACCCATCTAGGTGACAGAAACTAAACAAGCCCGTTCCAAGATCTGGACTGCCATTGGCACAGCGCTTCCAGTGCCACACAACTCAGCAGCTTTCCAAGCTTTCAGCAAAGGAATAAAATGAAAGGGATAAATAAACTCCCTGCCTCCAGTAGAGTTTCAAGATGTGGTGCTCAACGTGATTAAAGTCTTTTCTAGCTACTTCTAGATGCCTGTCCACATCTGTGCCCAGCTAAGCTCCGGACTTTTGGTTCTGTTAATAGGAAATAACCATTAACTGGTTTGGAGGAAAATCTACACATGCTCAGATCAATTCTTAAATTACTTCTAGCTCACAAGAAGTAATTTGTATGTAGTAATCAAGACACAAAAGAGAAGTAAAAGAACATTTAAATGAAGACCTGTAACCTGTTCAGACTTTATAGCAACTAGCTATGTTGAACGAAAATGAAATCTGTAATCTGCGTTAAATCAGCTTCCATTGGTAGCAATGCTCCTGCAGCAAGAGGGCCCTTCCTCCTCCCTTCATATAATTTGACCCCCAGGGCATAAGAGCTTTCTCCTCTGCAGCTCTTGCCCATCGGTGCATCTTCTTTGCATCTCTTTTCCCCTTCAACTCATTCACACTCTCTTCTAAACTCAGCTGGAAGCATCTCTTTTCCCCCTTGCCCACAACTCTTAATTTCTCTCTCCCTTGGCAGTTATTTAACTCATTAACTGAATTAATTTTAACCCTAAAGCACTTCGGGTGAATAGATTTTATGAAAGATCTGATACAAAATAAAGTCTTGGGGGTTTTATGCCACGGTAGGCGCACAAAGGAGCCTCAGTGTAACTGAGAATCAGACCCTTATTTCCCAGATTCTACACAGAGTTCAATCGCAGCGCGACTCACAGATTCCATTTAATGACAAAGTGGCTCTGTGATTGATAAAGGTCCCGTGCCTCTGCTGCAGACTAAGTAGCCAAGCATCCTGACTGGTGGAAAAATTATTCTTGGATCTGTTTGAAACAGCATTCTCCACCATTTCCCCCCACAAACTTGCTTCTTAGCAAAACTGATTCATTTTAGAATGCTTTTTTATTAGGTAATGTTAAGGGGAAAGTAGAGTCTGATGAGGTGGCTTTGCCTTTTGCTCTGAGAGGTGGCTGCTTGGCAAGGGAAAAAAACAGAAATTCTGCATAGAAATAACATGGAAGTTGCCCTCCAGAATGTTTGTTTTACCAGGTGTGCTGACAGCTTTGAAAATCAGCTAGGTTTCTTTTTCAGGTCAATTAAACTTCTGTTCAGCAAAACTGCACTGGAGACAAGAGCCTACCAACACGAGGTATTGATTGTAACCTGCTAGCACCCAAAAAGGGGCTAAATTTTGTCTGGCTGTGCACAAATGGTTCCTGAGCTTACAGTTTTCCATACAAATGCTCAGGAAAGGAGGAGGGAAGTCAGCAGGGCTTGCAGAAGCGTGCTTGGGACAACCAGGGGGAATTGTGGCCCTTCAGCAATGGTTGCACTCCATAGAGCATCACACAGCTTCACAGCATTCACTTTACATAAAACTGGGTAGGCTGCTCCAAAAGTAATGCCTCCTACTTATTTCCATGGAAACTGCCATGGATGCAAAGAGAACAGCAACACTTTGATAGTTTGGTAGCTGAGAACTCACACTATTTTTCAGCATAGCCACCACCGTTACCTATGCATTTTCACCAGTGATGAACAAGAGGCCTTGCTTCTAAAAAATCTGCCTGGCTGCCCAGAACGTGGCTTCTGTTATCTCTGGAGCTAAATAATTTGCTGCAATTGTAAACATGCATACAACAACACAAAGACTTTGGTTGGGTTTTGAGATATAAGGAACAGAAACAAGTCCTGTGTAACATCATCATAATTGCCAAAAGGAAAACAGTATCACTTTGCAGACCTAATGTGGCACATGTATGTCCCATCCCATTATTATTACAATATATTTATTTGTGTATTTGTAAATTTCATTAACTTCTGTAGCAACACTACTATTGTTGGCTGACCAATGAAAAAGAAGAGAAAGAGAGAAAGAGGAAGAAAAAGAGAGGAAAAGGAAGAGAGAAAAAAAATTTAAAGACAAAAGGATGAGGTAGAGGAATTAAAATAAATAAAAAAAAAAGGAAGCTGTCTGGGACTGTGGTTAGTTTCTCCATTACAGATACTCACACTATAATCACAAGCACTAAAGAACTTGCTCTGATCTCCTCAGAATAGATGACCTTGCAGCTCTTTCCTCATCTGTAATTTCTAGATTTCAGCTGATTTAAAAGACAGCTAGGAAGCAAAATCGTGTTCACAGATCAGCGCCAAAGAGAAGTCCTTGTATCAGGAACACGTCTGTCTGTTTCTGATACATGGAGCAAATTGACCCCAAATACAGCCCTGGACTCGTCGGTCGTTTTCCCTGGGAGCAGTAAATAAGGAGCAGGGCTGAGAAGCTAAGCCAAACTAATTTGGCCAGTTATTATTTGACTGAAAGGTGATACTGAACGTTTAAATGGTTTATCCCCTTCTTGTTAGTGGCATCATTCAATCAGGAGTACTAAGCCTCCAAGTGAACGGATTGCAACTACCGAGGGAATTACTCACTCCAACCAGGAAATGTGGGGTTTGTTAGTTCAAACAGCATCTGTAGGAAGCTGGTAAACAACAGCTGAGATGATGAAAGATCACATCAACTCCTTGCTTTGAAGTAAAAGATATTAAAACTACGAGTGTACGAGTTCTTATTACAGCTTAGCCCCCTCCGCCTGCTCATCCCCGAGAACCTGGCACGGTTGTTCTTGCTGCATAACAAGCCGTGTAATAAAATTCCATAAAAACATCAACGATGCGTTTGAAAGTGACATGAAAAGGCGAGGGGGGCCTATTGCTGGTGCTGCTGCCATTAAAGGCGATTTGTTCCTTTTCGCCTGGAATGAAATCAAACATTCTGCCAGGCCCAGAGTGACATCCTGAGCCTCAGAAACTCAAGGTGCGTTGTCACTCGTGTGCACGCTCTGAAGATGCAGCAGCAGAACCATTCGCACCGTTGGTACACGGAGTGCAGGTTGGGTGCTTTGCCAGTGAGCTCAAGGACGGGGGTCACATTTTAGCAGCAGACTCATAAGGCACTGAAGTGCAAATTCTCCCAGTTGCAAAGTTGCTCAGATATTTGCTGATAATTACAGAGCTACAAAAGCTAGTGAGGTGCACATTAAAGGGCTACACGTTACTGCCTGCAGTGGTGTTGAAAAAACAAAATCATTGGAAGTCCTGTCCAACTCCCTGAAAACTACCTCAACATTCAAGTACTGAAAAATCAGAGTATAGGCATCTTAAAGTTCTGTTGCTGTCAGCTTCTATCACATCAGTCCACTCCAATTACAGAGAAAGATATCTTCTCTTACTTCTTACCCAAGACCAACTCTCTCCATCTGTTCTAAACCCCCTCCAAATTTACTATTGGGTTTCTTCTTTCCCTGCCAATAACCCCCCCACCTTTCTTTCTCTTCCTCACTAATACATCCTATCCTAATATCCTAAGTTTTTCAATCTTTACAAAAATGGTACCTCCAGAACCCAGTGGCTGAGGCTCTGGGCTGGGCGTGTGGAGGCTCAGGCTTGAGTTTCAGGTCTCAAGTCATCCCACAATCATTTCCCTCTAAGCCATCCCTGTATAAAATAAGGGTAACAACTTACATCTTCTTTTGCAAAATGCTTTGAGATCTCTGCAAGAAAGTGCCAAATGGCAAGCATGAATAACATATGAGAGCTGCAGGACAAGAGATGGGTTTTGTTTCTGCTCCTAACGCACAGAGGGAAATGTTTTGTCTACGTAAATATTTTTCCACAATGTCTTATTGTTAATAGTAGTCTTTTCCTCTTACTTTTTAAAGCCTTGAGCTTTGAAAACTAAAACTTCTCTCATTGGAAGGATCTCTAAAACTGTCACCCTGACAACATGGACTCAGTTTCTGGAGTTACTGCAGAACCTCACATTTCCCACCAACCATTTTCCTCCTCCTCCTCTCTGAGCTGCTTTTGTAACCATTCTTTTATATGTATTCTTCACTGTAGCAGCATCGATGATTTTAATATCTTAAAGATAACAGGTGTTCCCCAATGAAGCAAAGCTAAGGGATGCAGAGCCAGCTATGAATCCGCATCTCAGAGCCACTGTATTCAGCCAGTACCTTCCAGAAAATGGGATTTTCTGAGCCTCCTCCTCCTTGCCCTTAAAAACAATGGTCAAGCAATTGTAATCCATCCTTCCTTACAGAGGCTATAAACTGTCACATTCATTTGCCAAATGCTTACGCATAAACCTCAGCCAGAGACTGGTGGCAAGTAATGGGTTATTAATTAAGGCTGATAGATGCAGCCAGTAGCTTTCTCTTCATTTCCATTTCTGGGTGGAAAACTGCACGCTTCCCTTGAGCGGACAGAGTGCTGCAGCATGTCCTGCTTCTAGCTACGAAGTTGAGCTCATACGGGTCCTGATTTTGCTTGCCACAGAGTGCTTATGTCTGCTGACAGCATCAAGCATTTATTTCAGGGGTTGGGGATAAAGAAGTGAGGCACGAGGAGGGCTCGACTGCACAGTCCTGCCATAGTGCTGCTGTTTGTCTACAGGAACACCTCTTTTTCCACCACAGAGCTGGTGGGTCCGATACAATCAGCTTTGCAACGTAGAACATGAAAACAAATCTGTTCAGGTTCTCTCCCTCTCATTACAAGACTTAGCACCTTCGCAGAATGAGCAGAGAGAGAAACACACGCTCTGCAAATGGATTAATTAGACATCACGAAAGAATATGCATGGCTGGGAGGGGTGTCTTACAGAGCAGATTCCAAAGTAACAATTGGTGAAAAAAATTGAATTGGATTCCCCAGTGCCCCGAGTATGACAGATTAGAGCAGCCAAGGTAGGGAGAAACATACATGTGTTAGGTCTGATGCATTGATCACCACGCATACAGACCTGCGAGCATTGCCTTTTCCCTACTCTGATGGTATCTGCCTGCATTATGGGGCTACAAGTAATGCAATAAAAAAATTTCAGGTTTCATTTGACTCTTGTTGCACTGCACACCAGAGCTGCATGCTTTACAAGTCTACTAGAGGGAAATAAAAAGTAAGACTTCCTGCACGTCTGCACCACTTCTCAGGTTATGAGGCAAAGAGAAAGAAAAAAAACCAGCAGTAATTGCTTTACATATAAATGTGAAAACAATTTTAGAACTCCCTGGTCCTGTATCAACATGCACGCATATGTCTTTTACCAGCTCTGAACTGCACATTATCATAACACCTACGAGTAATGATAAAGGAAAAAGTTATACTCCACAGTTCTGTGTTAACCTGTTTATATCTGAGCATTTGCAGAATTGCTCTTTTCCCCTTGAGGTGCACACGGGGATGCTAAGGGCTCTACAGCTTGTTTTATTTTGCAACGGGTAGTTAAAATTTAGGGTTATCTCCCCTAGTCCTGCCACAGTGTGCAGCAAACTACAGCCCCAGATGCAGACATGGTATCAGTTCATAGGTACTGATGGCTGAGCTGGATCGCTGCAGTGCTACAGTGATGCAGAAAGTATGACAGAGAAAGAGAGAAGTGCTGCTATGTGCGTTTCATTAAACAAACCCAAAGAAAAGACAAATTCCGTGTGACAAACAAGCAGATTTTCCCCAAAATAACTGAATGGGTTTTTAATTCAATTGTATTGTTATTTCAGTGCTAATCTATCCACATAAACCAGCCGTGTATTCTACTACATCCATCAACAACAGAACATACGCTCCAGCAAGAAAAGGGAAAATCAATACTATGCAATTAAAAATATTTCTTTTAAGTAGCAGTAACCTAACCTTGGCAAAGACAGCCAAAAGCTTGTATAGCACACACGTAACTAAAATAAACCCAAGCGGACATTCTCCTCAAGCATTCATAAGGAAGCCCTAGGGAGGTGAGTGCCACTTGAGGGAGAAACAAAGCACTTACCTCAGTGTAATGCATTGCCAGAATCCATTTAAAAAAAAAAATACAACCCAGAGCACTTCAACTATTTGCCATGCCTGCTGCATATGGCCCCATGTTCCAGTCAGATCCATGGAGCAGTCGTTACAGCTCTTTGAGAGAGGATTGAAACTCAACAGCCATAGTAATTAGTGCATTGAATAGTGAGCATGTGTGCTGCTGACAGACTGGGTTTGATTATAACTGTGGAGGGAAGTCCTTCAGGCCAGACCTTGTGCAAACCCACTGTAATTAAAGGGATCTGCAAAAGTCTTTGCATGGGCCCAGGAGCTTGTGGAATTATTTCTTAGATTTGAAGGCCAGTCGGTGCCATTAGATCATGTCGTCCAGTGCAGTACAGCGCAGCCTAGAGAATTCCATCAGTCAACCTTGCACTGAGCTTGCCAACTTGGTGTTCATTAAAGGACACCCATCAGACTGTGGAGAAGCCTAAACAGCAGGCAAGCCAAGCTTCTGCCAAACTGATGACAAACTCATTGGTAGAAGAAAAGAATTTTGTTGCAATCTGCTCACTCTGATCCTAAAAACATTGAAGTCCTTTCTGAGGCAACTAAACTTCTTTCAGGTCAAAAGAAATGCAGAATTAGAAGGCAGACAGTGGGGCATCATGACAAAAACATGGATGCTATTTGTAACGAGCTGCAGTTTGAGATTCTCCTGCCCTTTTATGCTGTACTTTCATTTCTAAACCCAGTTAATTTTGTATCCCAACACATGAGAGCAGTCCTTTCAATATGTTCTCCTCCCTCTGGCTTATGGAAGGTACTGAGAAAGAATTTTGAGTGCAATCATTATCTCCACACTCTAGAAGTTACCTCCCCCCCCCCCAAATTCTCATCCTTTCCATTCTCATTCTTTAAACACTCATCATGCTATATTTAAAGTTAAAAAAAAAAAAAAATGCAGCAACACAGTGACAAATTTCAGTATCTGAAGGCAGCGATAGACTTCTCAAGGTGCTGTACCTTTAGCTCTGTGGAGCTGCTTGTACTGGATTTAACTAACATTTTTAATGTAAAGATCTGAAAAGGAACATGGTACAAACCCTACTCTTGAGGGGCTCAAGGGCCTCACAAAACAAAGAGAGGGTTTTATTCCTAAGCAGAGTGGAAGATCAACAGGCAAACTAAGCTGAATTTGAACTTGAAATGTCATCGTTTGCTTGGATGCCAAAGACGGCAGTCTGAACACTGTCCAGAATGCTTAAGGCTCTGATTTAGTGCCCACTGAAATCAATTATTGATTGGAGCGAGCGTTGGAAGATGTCTTATGTGAGCCGCCCAAAGGGACATGGGAAGTTCATGGCAGAGCTGAAGCCAGCCCCAATCTCCAGACTTTCCATTTTAACCATATGTCCATCTGTCCTTTTAAATTTTTCTGTATTCTTTTTTAAAAGCAATTCCCCCCCACTTCTGCCCCCCCTGCTCTGCTAGGAAGGAGAAGATGGCACTTTAACTCTCCTAGCTGCGCTCTGTCAGCTCTCACTGCCACTTGGGATGTGCTGTCGCTTCCATGGAAACAGAATCATGAATCTTTTTCCCAGGAAATGCCTCCAAACTGCCTTCATTTTGTTTTGTTGTTGTTTCCAGGCAAGCCTGTGTGTGCATGTGCACACATGCATGCTGAGGCTGTAGGACTTCTGCTGCTATTTAATGTAGAAACACCCTTTTGGAAACAGAATTAGGTGTAACGTATTACACTTATCCTAATACTATCTCAATTTTTAAAGGACTTCCCCTCTTCTGAGTGGGACTTCTTTGCCCATATTGGTTTTGCAGTTTGGATGGCGTGCAAGTATTAAAATACTCAGATTTACCTGCATCTCTCATGCTCTAGGAAACATAGTTCTCTGCTGCAATCAAAGAAGAGGGGAATTCTGCTACGGCAGGTCTAGGTAAAGCTCTGCAGCTCACTCTGACTCTCCCTTTAACATGGCATGTGCTTTCCACCACTTTGGTCAGTGCTGGGGATTGGACTGGAACAGAAAAGTTGACAGTCTGCAGCTTGGGCTGCCATGGCAGATCCCACTGCTTGAAGTTGGGAAGGATCAGCATCACATACTGAATCAAACCCCAAAGAGGCAATATCATGCACACTGACAGTGATTTACAGCCAGGCAGGTTTTCTTACACCTGAGGAGAAATTTAAGAGGAAAGAAGTCCATAGAAAAGGCTGCAGAGCATCTCAAGTCACACGGTTGCAGAGATAAGGGTCAGCTTTACCCATCCTGTACAGGTTTTTCTCCATCAATATCACTATGCAAAGCTGCCAGCTCTAAGCCATGATTTACCAGCCAGGTTTACACCGTGGCAATCTGAAACAGAATATGAGACTGAAATCCTGAGCTCTGCTCCTCAAGAGCTCTTTGCAGAACAACAGGACACTGCAGGGCATTAGTGCTTGCATATTTTCAACTTCAATTCTTCCCCATTTAATTTTACTGGCTGTCTCGTGGTATATTCTCTGTACAGTGAGAAATATATGCACAGTATATTGTGTACCCACATATTACTGTAACTGACATTTTTTTTGTACCTGAGAAAATGCAGATGCAACCAAAATTTGTCATAAATTTCTTAAACTTTGAAACCAAAGTTTTCAAAGATTATCTAGAAGCAAACATATCAGAATACTGATATTTAAGAGGATCTGCTGAGGAGAGAGGCAGTCTGGTGACAATGACACCATGCTGACCCAAGACATTGGCATAACTCTGCAAGAGAATTTAGTAGCACCTGGGGCACTCATCCCCATGCAATTCCATCTGACGTGAATAATAATCCTCTCCTGCCTTCTACTGCTCACCTTCCCTTTTATTTGAACAGCCATTTCCAAGGGGCATGCACTGAATACGGCTGTCCAACAAGATGAGCCACTTGAACTTAAGTGCTCCTATCATGGACATCACCCAAGTCTAAGCTAATTCCAAAACAGGACCTTAGCCTGTGAACTTAATGTCACATTCTGGTGTGATGCAAGTTGTTCTGATTGCAGACCCCCAGTCTTACAGTGTTTTCAGCCATTCCCAGAAAAAAATAGAAGCCAGTAGTAATGACCAAGGTAGAATCATTAAAGTTGGAAAAGATCTTCAAGATCACCTCATCCAACAGTCAGCCCATCACCGCTACACTCAATAAACCACATCTCTCAATAATACACACTCCTTTTAAAAGCAGTTGATGAAGCCAACTCAAACATGGCAAGGGTTAAGCTATCTGACATAGCAAAGCTGTATGAAATGGGCAGAGAAGCTTTGCTGTCATGTCCTCATACCAACTTGCATTGTACAACAAATGATTTTGGCTGCAAAGAATTCTCCCACTGTTATATCTGCAATTCTAGTGCAATCCACAGAAACCGTGTTGGTTTCATGTATCATAACAGCCTGAGGGAAACTTTACTTTTTCTTTATTTCATTCCTATCACTTCCTATTTTTCCCTCCATTCTGCTAAGAATTAATTATAAAGCTACACCTAAATTATAAATTACTAACTTTAGAAAGGAAAAATTTACTTGAAATTCTGAAGGGCTGATATGTCAAGATTGGAGAGAAGCAGCTGTTTTGGAAATGTTGCCTTTTTCTTTGTTCCGAATGCTATTTAAACATTGGCAGGGGGCCTCATTAAAGATGAATTGATGAATTAGTAAGTAGTGTTGTAGCCAGAAGAGACAGCATGTGCTCCTGTGGTGAAAACAGATTTACACAAAAGAAAGGAAGGGGGGAGAAAATATCCCATCTCAATGTGTAACAAAGTCAGTTTTGCAATATTCTATCAGAGCTGCACCAATCCCAAGCAGGATCCATTAGAATTTCCAATATAAATTCATATTTGGGGATGGAAGTTGGAACTGGATGCAAAGTTTCCTCTGGGCTAAAAATGTAATAGACAAGTTTTGGGCCCTAGAGCATTTTAGTTACCAAAATGTTATGAAGTGTGAAATAATAATAATTAGGGATATAACATGGGAATCACAAAACACGATAATACAATCCAGCTGAAAAAGCAAAGAGAAACATCAGATGAGCTTGATATGATCACAGTAGATGCACGCGTGCCTTACTGTTAAGAGCACCTTAAGTTTTGGCAACTGACTACAATGAAAGTCTAAGAAGGATCAGACAGGCCAAGATGATAAGGGAAGAAATACCAAGGGGCAGACCCAAGGTGGAACTGTTTATCTGACTGAAACACAAAGAAGTCAAAGACAAAAGACCTGTCACAGCTCCTGCCTGCGATACTCACTCCTCTGGCCTTCATCTCTTGCTCCATCACCAGGAGATGCAGAACAAGAGAGATGGGGCAGTTCCACACTGCAAAAACCAGTGGTGCTTCCCATGGTGGGACTGAGCACACCTCACTCAGCCCTCATCACAAACGTGCACCCATCACCCAATTGGACACCAACCCATCTTTCATGTGATCTTTTATTAGCAGGTGAACGAGTGAGACTGTGACTCTGATCTTAATAAAAGAAACCAAATCCAGGTGCCCAAGACTTCTGTGTGGGAAGAGTTGCAAGTATTTGTCTTCAAAATCTTCCTCAGACCTCCTTCTTGAAAGACACTTCAACATTTTGAGTATATATATATAAATATATTTTTTTTTAATTCAAAAGTTACTAAGAGTTGCATTTGTATTTTAGGCAAATGGAAGAGAAGCCCCTTCCACTGACCTATGCACTACATAAGTGAATCCCATGCTATTCCTTGATGCTTAATTTCCCTGCTAATTACAACAATTTAGCCTCTAACAAGTAGAACTGTGAAAATTTATCTGATATTTTTTTTAAAGACTATAGAATGATGAGGGAGAAATAATCCATTATTATTATTTTACCACCTGTGAGCTGCTACTAATTATTCTCCTTCTGTGCTAGGCACTATACTGACATAGGTTAAATTAAAAATGTACACAGCCCACAGAGTGTTTTAAATAACTTGGCTTAAAAAAAAATTAAAAATCAGAGCAAATATAATTTCTGAGTTCTGAAAATGAAGTATTGAGTCACAAAGAGGCTTTTTGATTTACTCAAGGTCACCCTGGCGATCTGTAGCACAGCCACAGGCTGCACCCAGACCTCTCATAGTCAATACTTTTTCATCTGTGACTGATCCTGCAAATTATGAAACAAAAGAACATAATCAACTACCAAGAAAACAGATCTGAGTGACACCAGTGGGTGTTCAACACTTACAAAAGCATATATATATAGAGAGAGAGAGAGAGCGCTCCAGGTTCCTACACTGATTCATTTCAGATCTATCACTATCACTATTAATAAACCTCAAGAAGAGTCCTAAAATCTTGCAAGACATGAGTTGCTCTTCCACAGTTACCAGAGGACCATTTATCCTACTTTGTTAAGTGTATAGAGTCGAGCTTTTCAATTGCTTTAATTTTTTATCCATGTCAAGGATTTGGGACAAATTAAAAAAAGTGTCATCTGTGCCTTGATTGCTACGAGGCTGGGCTTCCTCTGTTGTTTTGTTCTGTTAAATCATTTATGAATTCAGATCTGGTTAGAGACATTTTGCATCTGATTTGTTTTGCTTTCTTTAAGAGAAAAAATGCGAAACTTTCACGATGAATACCAAAGTTACTGACGGTCACATAGGAGAAACTGAGGCACGGAGCAGTTGTTGACTTAGCATTGGCATGTGAGCATCCTGAGCCAGAACTCAGACTCAACCTCAAAATGCTGCTGCTTTCTCAGAACCCCGAACCAGATGGCACAGCTGGAACATCCCTGCACAAGAGCTGTGTGCCCATTTTTCAACTTCAATTCTACTCTTCCCCTTTTAGAGGGGCAAGAGAAGAAATGTAAAGAATAATAGAAAGTTCCCTACAATAACCAGCCCTACTCTCACATACACAAGCAGTAACAGCCAGCAGTTTAGGTTAAAGATGAGTGTAGAATTTGGCTTCCCTTTTAAACCAACTTTGGAGATCTTTCTGTCATCTTAAGTTTGTTATTAAGGGATGGTAGGAACAGATTTTTTTTTAATTAACTTTATGTCCCCTGACTCCTCCTCAACTGCTCCATGTACTTTATTTCTCACATTGACTCCCTGTGACCATGACCCAGATTCTCCCCAACACAGAGATTTGATCAGGCAGAGCTGAGACCATGGAGGAGCAAGGGGAGCCTCCCAAAGACACACTGGGCAGCCGCACCAGGCCTAACTTGATGGCTTAAGTTAGAGCAACCCAGTGGTTCCTCCAACTCCATTAAGGCTATCAGTCTGATTGAGACCCAATAGCACTGAAAATTTGGTGTCAGATTTTCTGTCCTTTATAACACGCACCTGTACAACAGCACACTAACTTGGAATCCCCCTATGTGAATAACTGCCATTGATGGTTAAAGCCTCACTGCTTTGCATCATCTGGGAAAAGTAAAATGGAAAAATATGGAAAGCTTTGCTCTGCTCGTGTCCATATTAAATAGCATTTTACTCCTTAAAAGTCAACTGAATTACTAACAAAATAAAATACCACCCAGCATAAACAAAGGGAGTGATACTTGGCCCATAAGTAATACCCTAAATTAAATGAGGTACTGAGAAAATAGAGATGGAGAAAATTCTCCATCAGATTGTTTTCTAGCTCACACTAAGAATCACCAAATGAAATGCCAAATGGAAGATTAAATCTGAAGTGCTAGAATTATTTAAATAAAGGAGACAAAAAAATGCTAAGGGAAGCAGAGAGATAACAGCTTTTAAGAAAAAAATGGAGGTAGATAATCTGGGCATTTAATGTCAAAATAATTTTGGGGTTGCAGCCCAGAAACGGTTAACGCACGCTTATGGCAGAACACCTTTTAAAAAATAAATAAATGAATAAATCTGAGCTGCCTATTCTTCTAAACCAAGATAGCTCCCATTCAAAACGTTTGTTTCATACCACTGCTGCTCCTCTGGCTTTGCTGTACTTTCTCTAGGTAGGGTCATAAAAAAATATTGTACCTTAAAAAAAAAAAAAATGTACTTGAATCTATTGATTTCTGCTGTACTAAAGCCCCTGACATTCCGGCGCGATGAAGATATTGCTCTGGACCCTGTGTGCCTCCTCATACTTCTCCTCTGCTTATGAGGGTCTCTAAGGATGGTATTAAAGATATTGTAGTTCCCACTTTCCGACTCTGGGATATCAGCGAGATTCTCCTGTGTAAAGAATAATTATCAGCACTGCTGTTACCTCTAGTAAGTGTGTAATTACATGCTCTGTTTTGTGGGCTGTAGGCTGTGCAATTTTAAATTATACAGTAATGACAAATTCTCTCTTTTTCACCACCTTCTTCCAAATAATAATAATAATAATCATAATCATCAACATCGTAATGAAAGAAAGAAAACCTTCTCGTGTTACGATTGGCACTTTGCATTTGGTTGTGGATTTTTTTTTCTTTGAGATAGAAAGGGGCATTGAAATCTAAAGATTCTACCACAATATAGAAGAAAAAAGCTGATGGAGAAAGGGAATGAATAAAAACAGAGAGATAGGGAATACAGAACAAACCTTAAGAGAGAGAGGAGGCACAGAAGAATATTCTATTCAGTTCACCCAACAGAGTTTGCCCTGCTTTTATTGGAAAAATCTAGTCAATAAAAGGAGCCAAATGCATACTGGAATCCTCCAGAAATGGAAAGAATCTCTTTACAAGCCCCAAATTGAGATTTCTTTGCAAGAAAGAAATCAGCACTCAGTGAAGGAAATTAGCCTGACCATGATAAACAACATGTAGTGCAAAGTGCGTGTAATCAGTTCAAGAGATCAGATGTCAAAGAGCTCCCTTGTCTGTCCCTGGATCATCACACCAATTAGCGATTAAATATTAAACCAAGACTACTGCATACGTGCAGAGATCACCAGAAGCTATCCTAAGAGTGCTTCTATGCCCACACAAAGGCAGAAGAGATATTCAGCAGTGCACCAAGCCTTTTGGAAAAGAGGGACCCCCACCAAAAAGTGACAGCAGCACCCATTAGCTGCAATGAATGCCAAAGCAACATTTTTCTGTGCAACAGGGAGGAGCTTTCCTTCCTGAATGCAGCAGTGGATCTTCAGCTTGTTTATTTGGCTTAAAAGTTAAACCACTTTATGCTTGCTGAAAATTTTTAAACCGATTTTTATTTCCTTGCTGCTACTGTATGGTTTACATACAACCACATTCCCTTTGGGATAAGGCTTAGGCAGATTACCAGGGAGAAATGCAAAAGGGAGGTACAGGAAAAACCCCTCTAAAACCTAAAGGATCTGCATTAAATCATTTCCATAGGTTATCTCAGGGATGAGGCTTGCAAGCAATTCTGTGGAACTGAATGGTTAGGAGACAATCCTCAGTGAAGTTGGATAGGAAAGCTACAAAACAGAAAACTCATTACAATATAAATTTACTATACAGGCTTCTTCTTATTTCCAAGAGCAGGTCGTTGGTTTTGCTCCCATGCAATCACATATAACCACACAAAATGTTACTGCTTACATTAATGTTTCCAATAATACTGTTCACACAAGGAAAACACATTGGGTCAGATGCTAAGAGCGTTCAGGTACTGTGGCAGCTGTCCATCAGAACAGCCTCACAACAACAGAAACCTATGGAAATTTTGGCATGCAAGCCACCAAAGACTCTTTGGAAATAGCAACTCATAGTTACTTTTGCAGAACAACTACAGAAGCCTATCTGGGACCCTAAGTCTGTATTTTACTACTCAAGCACTTCATAACACCAAGATCTGAAGACAACTTGGGCTTCACTTCAACTCCATCCTCAGTGTCCTACTAGGAGTTCAGTCTTCCACTGCTGTACTACTGAGAGGCTCTGATTTGATAGCATCATGTCAGGCCACAGGATATAAACTGCAAGAAAGATGAATGAAAACATCTATGAGAAAACCAGTGGTAGGACAATCTCACCTCAACACGGCCTGCACAAAGTTCAACAGAAGCACCCCATTCACTGGCTTTCCGATCACTTTGTGACTTTTTCTTCCTGCCTCCAAGCCCTAAAAGCAGCAGTTTTTTGTCTGTAGTAGAGGAAAGTAATAGAAAATGATTTCCTTTTGCTCTATTTCTTGTGCATCCTGTAGGCCTTCATGCAGGACCCCAAAACTAGCACTAAGAGATTTCTTCTCTTCCTCAACGTTACAGGTCTTTCAGTTGCTGTGTCGAAATACTACTGACATGGGAGGCAAAGGGCAGCTTGGAGTCAAGTCCCTTTGAAAGTCAGTTGGATCTGGGGACTAACATGCCTTGGAAAAATACTCTGCATTAACATCTGTGGGACTAGTTATATACTTATGTGAGTTATTGGATCAGACTCAAAAGACAAGCAGCAAGCCCTAAAAGAACAAGGTGAGGGATATGCACGACTGGGACATGAAAAATAGGAATTAAGTCAAGCGTGCAAAATTGTCATTAAAATTTACCAGTCCAGGGACTACATATATGTCTCTCCCTTACAAAGCCTCATGGAGAAAGTCTTGTAAAAATTAATAGGCACTGAGTCAATAGCAGTCTACAGGAATGAAATAGGGTGCCATATAAATTACTCTAAAATCTACAAGGAAATGTGAAGTTTGAGAGTTTTATTTTCTTAAATAACAGTATTTTAAAAACTCTGCAATCACAATAAAAGCCTAAGATAACTTTAGAAGAGGAAATAATTTACAATTAAATATCTTGAAGATAATGGGAAAAGTACTGTTGTACTCGTCTTGAAGAAAGCATTGGCTTGCCTACAGATAGGATTTTATTCTCAAGTTGGACCTCACTTAAATTTGCCTGGTATTCTACCATTCTTGATAAATTCTGAAGGAAATGGCAGCTTTAAACTATTAGCATGATCTCGTTAGTTCTGTTCTGTGACACAGAAGCAGTTCTGCACTGGTTTACCAATGGGTATGTCAGACCCACAAAAATGCTAATTGTTCATTATAATTAATGAACAGGACCATGAGTAAAATGGTTCAGATGCACTGCAGTAGATGCTCATATCCTTTCCAACCAGAAGTTTGATAAAACTACGCTGTGCTGTGAGAAGTCACCATGCCACACAAATGGAATACCTTTCCCATGAGAGCTTGTTGTCTGTCGCAAGAGCTATTTAAGAACTCTGGATGATGCACTGGAAAATAATCTGCTGGGAGTGCTGCTGCATCAGTGGGAGGGAATGGCCTGATTATCTAACAGGTGTTCTCCATGTCCAATAATTAAACTTGGGCAATGAATTGAAGGGAACAAAAGGAACACAGCAAAAAAAAAAAAAAAATCAAAAACATTTCAGAAAATATTAAGAATGTTTTCAACACAATTACAGAAGAATTTTCCTATCTTAACAAAGCAGGTCTCTGTCTGATCAGCATTAAGTTCTGTGCTTTCAACCTGCCCAAACTTCCAAGCTGTTCTGCGCTCCAGCAAAGGAAGCCTTGACTGAATGCCCAACCTAATGCCAGCCAAGGACATTTTGAGAGGTACTACATTTGAGCCTCAAATATATGAATGTTGGAGAATCATAAGCAAACAGTAAATGGAAACCAACCCCTAATGAGGCTACAATTAAAAAAAATAAATAAATAAGTCACTTCACCTGGTGCCTCAATTCCCCCTTTCTCAAAACAAGCACTATTCCTCAGCTTGACTCCCTTGCGTATTGCTTTGCAGCCAACAGGATGCAAGCAGCAGGTAGAAGCTGTGATTCATTATTACAAGGAATGAACTGCAGACAAAGAATTCTTTTGGACAGGTTCTGTATGGCCATGGGTTAAGTCACAAGCAGCTTCTGTTCAACACAGTTTTTAGGATCAAAATTATATACAAATAACGTGGTCTTCTTGTATCTTTATATCCAGTTTGACCACTACAACAAGCACAAAGCACTGATTTGTTTCACATCATCAAAAGGTTCATTAGCGTACACAGCACATTCAAGATCCTGTTGAAAGATGCCCCATAACTGCCAAACATGATTCATTAATGAATATCTTCTATACGCACAAGAGAATTTTTTTAACTCTCCAAAAATAATAGGCTGTTTTCCTGCCCGTTCTGCCACATATCCATACAGATACCAAGTGCAGAGTTTTTTTTCCATAGCACCTCTTCAGAATTTGTTAGGACAGATTTGGCTCCTCTGCTTCAGCTCAACTAGGAGGAAGGCTGTAAAAGTTCAGCCACGGTCGAAATTTTTCCTCTCAGAGGCAGAAAGTGATCTGATCTCTCTACAGAGTTTCAAAAAGCATCATCGTTCTCCCCATCCTCTACCTGGGGCTCACGTTTCAGAGTTTTGAATGGATCTCTTCTCCTAGATTTTAATTGATAGCGAAAACCTGATTTCTGAAGCCAAGGTAAGGTACTGAAGGTAAGTGATCAAAACACTGCCCCTGTAATAAATCACTGCAGTCCAGGTCACAGTTTAGAGTGTGAATGCAGCGTTCAATAAAGAAACACACTCCACCTTTCAGCTTCAAGCCGACCCCAGCTAATTGACCTCATTGTGGTCCCACCATTAATCATTCTGGCACAAGGGGGCAAGAGGCTGCTCCACTGCATAGACTTGCACGGGGTGGGGGTGGAAATAAAAGGTAAGAGGAAATCATAGACAATTCTTCCATAATTAACTCATTGGATATCCTGCTTTGTTAAGTGTCACTGTTTTACCAATAGGATATGAAGAACAACATGAGTGGTTAGTCTAGTTTGTGTTTGCTTAGCCCAAGGATGCCCAACACAGCAAACGAAAGAAGATGGGGCCAACTGCCTGGCACCAAGTGGTACAAAGACACAGGAGAGCAAAGCAGAGCTACACAGTTGTTTGAACACCCAGAGGAAAAAAATAAAAAATAATAATAATAATAAAAAAAAAAAAAATATCACACCCCTCCCTCACAAAGCCTTCAAATATTCTCAGCTCTGTTCTGCATGTGACCCTGCTGTCACTTGCACAAGAGCAGAGCAAATGACATTAGAGCTAAATCTGCATAGGGTTTCTTGTAAATGCTGTGTAAAAAAAAATCTTGTGCCAGCACACTTTGGGAAACAAAGAATCCAGCCCTGCATTGTCACACCAGGTCTTAGCAATCCAAGATTTAAAGTCCTTTGTTTGCAGCAATAACCTCTAAAAACTGCTTAAAAGAAAAAGCCAATGGAAGATAGTGGAGCTTAAAATCTGAAGTTCCTATTGAAAAACTTCAGTGGCCCTGCTTTGAGTAGGGAATTGGAGCAGATGACCTTCAGACATCCTTGCACACCCTGAATTATCTAACTGTGTGATAGGAGGTGTGAGATAGACAGAAATAAATCTTTTAAACACTGAAATTCAAAGGTATCTAAACGTGAACACACAATTGTTGAACATCTTCTGGAGAAACAAGCTCCACAACTACCTGAAGGATTTACTGCAAACCAAGGATTTAAATTGAATAAATAGCTCAGTACTCTTGGACATGATCCCAAGCATCAGTGACAGAGAACACTGATCATCTTCAGAGATTGTTGAGAATTAAGAAAGAGGATAAAATACGTAGGAGCCATATAGTCCTTCCTTCACACAAAACGTTCAGTTGAGCAAGCTCAGTGGGACAAGTGTTATTATGCCGCAGAGATTTCACAAACTGCAGTGCCCACTGAATGCACAGATTTGGAATCATCTTCTAGCTCAAGCAATTGTTATGGTGTTGGGGTATTAGAAAAATCGCAAATCACAGACGATCAGTGTTTGATTTTCAAAGGCCCTGAGCACAGGAGCTCAATTTCTGGAAACAAGAGCATCAGTGTTTCTGCCAAGTCAGATCCCCAGTCTTAACATTTTTGAAGATATGCTCCAGTCTTTCCTGAAACACTCTTGTTTCTTTCTTCATTTTTCTCCATTTACATTGAGTGAATGCTTGAATGCCTCCCCGCTAGCAATTCAAAAGAAAGGACAATCCCCTCGGAGTGCAAGACACAGAACCTATTAATAAGCAAATGGAAAGAGCTGGCATATATTCCTCATTGTTTAATTCGTCAGCCACTAGAGTCTGAAGCATTTCTCTCCAGGGCCTCAGCCACGTAGAGTCAGTGTGGGAGATGACTTAATGCTATTGTCTTGAGCAAACTATCTCAAAGTCTCACACACAGCAAGGACTTGCAGGATGAAGGCACTCATTTAAACAGACAAATCTATGTTTTAGGGGAAACAAGCCTTTAAGCCTATACATGCTGCCCACATCTGTGCGAGATTCAATTGTGTGGGTGAAAAGGAGTGCAGAGCTTTAGGGAAATGACACGCTCTGCAGAACAGATGAACTGTGTGAGGATGGCTGGTGAGAAGATCAAGCCCTTATCCCCACCTGGAAAACTATCACTTCAGTTTGTGCTTCTGGAGCTGTCTTAACCCTCTCCTCTCTTTAATCTGATTTCCCCTTCCCCTCCTGCAATTGTGAGCAGTCTGAACTGATTACAAGTTAATGCTGTCTGATACACAACTTCCTAGCTCTCCATCTCTACTTTGGAGGTAACAGAGCCAACTTCTGTATTGCATTATAATGTGCTGGATTATTTTCATTAAGGGAAAAACTAGAGAGACAATTCCACTTATGGCAAAAATTAATAATTTCTTTGCCCTCATGCTTCATAGATCTTGAATAACTCCAGGATCTGATCCAGAGAAACATCACTCACTGGGAAAGGAATGCTGGGTTTTAAATCAGGCAGAAGGAAAGATGTAGCGCTGAGTGCTGCTCTCACTGAGTTCTCCAGCTTTATAGGAATTTTCACTCTGCTCTGCATGAAAAAGCATTATTCTGCCAAGCAATAAGAAATGTCAACACTGATAGAGCAAAATTAAAGCACAAGAACCCACTGGAACACCCAACTGATGGACCGAACAAAGTGTTGTATCCATGCAAGACCCAACTCATGCTCAACAGGTTGACTACTTCAGCTTCAGTCCCTTTGGCAGTTGCTGCATTCCTGCATCTAACAAACCCAATTTGTTTGTGGGCACACCAGAAACCCGTGTAGAAAAAACCCAACACCACCACCCAAACCAACAGCCAACAACCTGGATAATTCCCCTCAGAAAACACTTCCCCTAAATGCTCAGTGTGTCTCCCTGAAGCTTCTGCCTTGGCTCTTCCCACTGTGTGTGATCTGCTGTGTATTTAAATTTCAGTCTGTGCGACAATACTACTGGGTACAGCCTGTACTTAAATCATTTCCTTGTCTTTCATATTGACACCTTCTCAAACGCAGTGCCATCACACGAGTGCTTCAGTGACACATTGAATACATAACAGGCTCCCCAGCGGACACTGGTCATTTTAATGTTGTGAACAGCTCGTCACACCTTTCATCCTCCTTCCACCTTGCTGCATTTGCTATTTCTGCTGTATAAATTGGGGTGACCGCAGAATGACAATAATCTCACATTCATGCACCACTTTTCATCCCACTGGATTCCTAAGTGATTTACAGATTTCACATATGATTCACTGCATCATTTCTGTGACAGAACATAGGCTGAACCAGAGCTCAGATTAGGTGAAGCTATCACTGTTTGAAATTGCAGGTTATGTTTTAGGAAGAGAGAATTTGAATAACCCTGCTGGAAAAAACACACCAGTCAAAATGCCCAAGAAAAAAAACAACAAAACACAAGAATTAAAATTATCCCAACTCTTGAGGATAGTTTGTGATTTGTGTTCAAGCAAATAATAATAAATAAAGAGCAAGTAATGCTCTTGGCATTGTACAGAGAGGACAGAGCATTTGAGCTGGCAAGAGGGAAAAGCAGATAATGAGATGTGTATACAAACACCTTACCTATTTAGTGTGGGTCTATTTCATCTGTATGTTCTGCCTATATATACATAGGCACAGGCATTCAAGTGAAGGAATATTTCCACTTTTATGAATATTAATTCATGCACTTAACTGTGTAGAGCAATGGGACAAGAACTGAATTCTCCTGCTGGCCATTTAGAAAACTAGATGTAGTACAGATGTGGGACACGTAAAGAACCTTTCATGATGAATTTGCATAGAACACTGAAAAAATTACAGTTAACTCTGAATGTGTTGATGAAAACAGCCATAGGAAATCCACACAAAAGAAGCCGATCTGTCCAAGCAAGCTCCATACTTACTGCTGTCTCCACATCAACTTCTGAGTTTCATTCAGTAAAGTAAGCCAAAATTGTCCATAAGAAGAGTTACAAGGACTCCATATCATTTCAAGACTTCACAAAGTCTGACAGAAGGCAGGCATGTTTTCAGATAAAAGCTGGTATGAGATATATTGCCTCACCTGGCATCACCAGGCCAACAGGACAACTGCCCTACAATCACCTGTGGTGCAGCCTGATGAGCTCCTTTAGCCTGACCAAGTGTAACATAAAATATGCCACAATTAGCATAAAGCTACACTTCACATTTATCAAGCTTTGCCATTAGAATAACATCCTGATAAATACTAGAAGTTTCATCATTTCAAGGCCAAGTCTTCACAGTGGACCCTGCAAAGTGAAGCCACTTGTTTCACTATTCTTCTTGGATATCCAGAAATTACACATTTCCTCATTAAGTCAGCTCCAAAGACCCCAATTCACTCTGCTTAGGCATTCTCACGCCAATGTAGAGAAGACAGATTTTAAGAGAAAACCATGTTCTGCATACACAAAGTCCAAACGAGCAGCATGCTTAACACCCCATTTGCTGAAGTTTTACAGAGAACTACTCAAAGCCTGGTCCAGAGTTAGCACAACAAACTCAAATGCATTCACTTATAGCAGAAGAGCTTGGAAATTGCCTTAGGGGAAGGCTCAGGGACTGCACGTATGTCATCAGCACAGTGAAAATAAGCAGCCTTTAATGCACTTCAGATTTTGTCAATGATCTCAATGTGCTGACTTCATAAACGTTGGAACACGTAGATAGTTTTTAAGCCCCCCATTTCAACTTCTACAGTCAGCCAAAACAGGAAGAGTAATGAATGGCGACACTGCCCTTAAGAGGACCAAAGTTATTAGCCTAATGCATCGGGAGGAATGATGCATTAAGACATTAAGAATCAAAACAATCACATTAATGCTTGACAGCGTAAGGAGGAAACAAAAGATGAGAGCTGTAATACAAACCATATGGCTTAATAACTAATCTCTCATTTAAGAACCATTATTAAAACACCTCCTAAATGTTTAGGCCTTAACAGAACATCTCAGCATCATTATTTTATATATTTATCCTTTTATTCCCTCCTCCCCCAGCCTTCTCCCTACTCTTTCCTCTCCCTAAAAATATTTTCTCTGAAAAGATCCTCAAACTGCTTCTCCTTTCACGAAGTCCAAATCCTACGTCAACCCAATTAAGCCTACACAGTCATAATAAATGAGTGTTGTCAGTTAGTCTCACTTGAGACACAAACTGCAGCTAATATTACTCAATATGCAGATGTTTTCTGTCTCTTTCTGTTGGAAAAAAAAAAAAAGTATTATTCAGATGGATTAATGATAAATTGCTATTAAAATGAAGAGGATATGCTACAGGATGACACAAGGTTGCAGAAATGTCAAGTGGAGATGTGTGTGAACAATGAAGTCCTCTCAACATGATGCGTTTCAGTAATTTATGGATTGCTGTGTTTCTGGACCGCGCCAGCCAGCCCTTAAAACAAAACAAAACAGGTTGCATACAAACGTTAGACCCTCTTACGTGGGTTCCAGCACGCAGATGGTGCTCAAACTGATTTCAGATGGGGACCTGTCAGAGGGAGGCCTTCCCGTGGAAATTGCTGAGCTCATTTTCAACTCCTAGGGAAGTTGCTGGGAGTTACAAGTGCTCTGAATTCCTGAAAACAGTTTGCACCTGATTCTAGAAAGCAAAGTGGCTGCAGTACAAACGCAAGGGTAGCGGCTCAAGTGACTCCAATGAAGATGATCTCTACCCAAATTAAAACATTGTCTCTGATGTGTTTTCAGCATCCTCAGCGGCACCAAGACCAACTTCAAGTATTAAAAGTTGTCTCCAAAACCATCAGCATTTGTTTGAAAACCATCCTTTGATTTTATGCTGCTTTTTCTATGATCCTTGGGGTCCCTTCCAACACAAGCCATTCTATGCTTTTATGATTCTACAGCTTTCCTGATTTTTCTGTTGTTATTTCCCAGATCAATGCATACTGCTAATGGCAGAAAACTCAAGCTGAATTTCAGACATTTCAAGGCTTGGGAAAGCATTCAAATCCCAAGTCCAAGACTTATCTTCAAAACAGAAAATGTATATTTGAGTAACAGATGCAAGAAGAAACCACCAAAACAGGTCTGGGAAAGCACTTGGAGCAATTTTTTAAAACAGTATCTTTAAATTTATTTTTAATTGAAGACATCGCTGCTCGGAGGAGCTGCAGGGATTTAAGAGGAAGAAATACATACCATTCTGTATTGCTCTATTGCTCGGCCAACATTAAGGCATAATGCAAATAATTCCAAGTTCCCAAGTTTTCCACAAAAAGAATCAGAAAGGACCTGCAGTTTGCTTCCTCCTCAAGAACCCTCTGCTGCATTTTGTACTTCACCAATCACATGTTCCTTCTGAGCAGAAATATAAACACTGATGATTATGATCATTCTTTGCTTTGCTTTCTCCCTGTCCTACAGTTAAAGATTTCTGCAGTGTAACCGAATGCACGAATATGTTTACATTACAGCCAATATTTAACTGAAGACAGAGTAGTGTTTTCATTCAAGAACAGCTTGCTGGAAAGCACCCAGAGTTTGAAATTTTGATGATGGGTGGTTTTTCTTTTCCTCTCCCCCCACTTTTTTTTTTTTTTGTTTCCTGCATTGTTTTCAAGGTAATTTAATAGGGCATGAAATGTTATGGAAAAATCAGATTTTCAATAGAAATGAGCACTAAAAAAATGAATCTCTTCTATTTAACCAGTCTTGGCATAAAAGCAGATGCACTAAGTGTTGAAATTCCAGCTATATCTGCCGTTACATAAACAATAACATATTTCACCAAAAGCCAACTTCTACCAACCCTTTTAAATGAGGTTCCAATAACTACCTTGGGCTGATACTTCTGTTGAATTACAGCTCTCCAGAATGAAAGCAGGAGTTACCATTTAGTCTCTGGATTACGTGTGCAACTCCACAATTGTGCAAAATTGACCTCAGTTGTGCAATTTGTTACTGCAATAAGTCATCTACCTTTCAACATTTTAAGCTTCTTTTCTAGAGAGAGGGAAAGGATTTGATTACAGTTATCGATAAATAAATACAGACTATTTGTGGTTCTAAAATTGAGATGCCGTAGATCTGTGTTGAACTCAAATTATAACAGTGTCATTTGTAGCAGTTACAGGAGGGTAAGTTCATTTACTTAAGACACGAGGACGAAAGGGGGAAAGGCCCCACAGCAAATGAACATGAAGGTTGTCTGCTTGGACTTGTACATTACTCAGCACCACCTGTGCTTTGGCAAAGCTTAACAAAACAAGCTTCCTCATAGCATCGTAGAACCTTTTGAGTTGGAAGGGACCCTAAAAGACCATCTGGTCCAACTCCCCTGCAGCACACAGGGAACCCACAGCTCCCCCAGCGCTCAGAGCCTGATCCAGCCTGACCTTGGCTGTCCCCAGGGATGGGGCATTACCCCCTTTCTTGGCAAACTGTCCCAGCATCTCATCACCCTTGCTGCGAAAGACTTCTTCCTTATATCCAAATCTAAATCTCCTCTCTTTTAGCTCAAAATCATTTCCCCTTGTTCTATCACAACAACCCTGCTAAAGAGCCCTCCCTTCTTACAGCCCCTTTAGATATTGAAAGGCATAGAGGAATCACAAAGAAATGATGATTCCAAACTGCATAAGAAAATGCAGGAAAGCTTAGATTATCTTATTTAATTTTTTATTCACTCATTTTGCATCCTCTGTTCAGAAAGAGTTGGCTAAGTGTGTCAGTTTCCTGCCTTAATTGGAGTCTCTGTCTACTGAGATCTACAGTAAGTAATAAATAGATTCTCACCTACCTACTTTCTGAAGCTATTCGGAGCCCACCTGGGCTACCGATGTTCTTGCTTACAATGGAGAATAGAGAAGGAGCTGAAGGATTTGACACTGCCTGAAACAGACACTTAATAAATAGTGTTCTCTTGAAATGATTAAAACCAGCTGGCCTCAGTAAAAGAGTGTAGAATTCAACTTGGAAGCTGAAATAAAGATAAAGTCAGAATAAATTCATCCTCTCTTCCCAGCCTCACCTTCCTCATCCTTTTCCCCTCCCCCAGAACAGCAAACCTGTTTTTCATAAAAGAGGAAAAAAAAAAAAAAAAAAGAAAAAGAAATAATAATAATCCCGGAATTCCTACTAAAAGAGATGAGCCAAATTTCAGCTGTTCCAAAAAACATGAAAACCATTTGAAAATCTTCTGTGTCTCCAAGAGAATTGTAATTCCCAAGATTTGGCTGCTTAGCTTCAAAAACTGAGGGGGGGGGAAGGAAAATTTAAAACACAGGAACAAGATTTCCAGTCATGAGTGATGATTTTCAGGGACCTAGACTGAAATACACTGAAAAACACCTGCCTGACTGATAACCAATTCCCTTTAAGAAACATCAGATTGGGCTGCCTGGAACAGATTCACCTAAAGTGATTTATTTTTTTTTTTCTTCCACTTTGGAGAAAAAAAAAAAAAAAAAAAAAAAAAAAGAAAAAATCTGAGCTCTGAGATCTTCCATTAAAATAACATCAATCTTTTTTTATCCCTAAAGGAGTCGCAAAGTGTTTCAGAACCAGCACATAAGGGAACCTCTGTGCTCAAGTGAAGTCCAGCCGCCACTTGGGTGATGAGCAGCAGCTGCCAGACAGCACACAGCAGAGCTGCTCAGCCCATTTAGCAGAGCAGAGCATGTCAGCTCAGTGGAAGCACAGAGAAAACGAAGAAGTTGGAGCATCATTAACTGGCATAGAGTTTCACCAGCATGACAGGGCCAGTATCTGTACTTACAAAAGGGTTTGTGAAGGCCTTCAGTTCTAGAGAGGGGCTGGTGCCTGTTGTACTGGGGGGTCCAACACTTGTATTGGTAGTACCAGCACTGCAGTAACCCAAGGCAGTGCTACTATCAGCTCCACAGATAGTGAAAGGCTGACTATGATCAGCTCTGTGCGTATAAAATGAGCTCTGTGCGTATAAAACAAGACCAAAACAAACCTAACCATTTGTTTCCACTCAGGTTTGCAGGAACATTCACTCTCTTGGCCAGGAGCTGAACACATCTATCAGAGGGGGCACACCTAAAAGCCATTGCATAGTTAAGGAAACTCAGCGAAGGGTTTTCTGCACAAAAGGTTTCCATCCAAGACTGAGAGAACAAAAGTTGTTTTTTTCAGACAGAATGCAGTGAAAAAGAAAAATATTCTTAGAACTTTCAGCGTTCTAGAAGCTCATTTGTCATGCAACACATTATAACTGACTTGAAGAAATACAGACACAGGCTGAAAAAAACAAAACCAAGCAGTAATTTTTGAGCTTGTGTTCAGAGGTCACAGCTTGAGGTTGAAGGTAGGGGAAGAACGTTAACACATGCAGACAGAGGGAAGGAGTCTGATCTTTCTTACTAATATCAAGCTAGAATGATCCCTCCAATGAGTCAGCAGCAATATACTTGAGATTAACCTCATTATGAAAGCTGCTTCAAGATATTCAGAAGTTCAGGATTTAGTTAGGATGTCTGATGGCCACACCTTGAATACGTCTCCTTCCCAAGACATTGGATTTACTCTTTTATCCCTTTCCCCAGAGCATCAATGAAAATTACACACCTATATCTAAGGGGGAGGGACAGCCTGATGTAGCCTACAAAAAAAGCCAGACAGCGTTTCCACAGCCTTGACCAGGCAGGTGAATGGATAAAGCTGTCAGTAAACCAAGGCCCTCCATTTCTGGCAGCCCACGCTGCCTCCCTGCTCTTCCTTGCCTGTAGCATCCCTGCTTTTGCAGGACAACGCTTCCCCACGTATTCCAGAGTTCTTTGCTTGATCCAATGATAACATGATTTGGAAAAGAAAGAATAGAATTGTCTTCTATTTTTTTCCCCGTAGCTAGAACTACTTTACTCATAAACTTTAAAGTATAGGAGCACAGTGTGTTGTCTTACTTAGATAATAGGAGGGGTGCACACATTCCTCTCCCAAAGCAGAGAAGTTAGCTACACACCAAGACGCTGCATTTCATACTAATTTTATTTATTTATTTCCTTTTTAAAAACAAAGGTTCTATTAAGATACCTAGCTGAAAACCAGCAGCACCTTTTGTTACCAGACTATTTGCTGGAACGCTCCCATCTGCCTTTCAGAATTGCACGGCAAGCATGATCTGAAATCAGAAAGCTTCTCCAAAAACAGCAAGTCTATGTGTACAAAGGACCCCACTTAGCTCCTTCAGCCCCATTTCCCAGTTAAGCAAGGCTGTTATCTAAAAAGAACAAAACACCAATACTAATTTTTACTGTATCCACGAGGGTTTAGGCTTCCAGTTGCATTCATTTTATTAGGAACCGGGTGATCAAATTCCTTGGGCAGCCTGGGACACTCTGAAAGCAACATTTTCACCGCCTTATAACGAGAATAAAAATCCCAGTTGGTGAAAGTAAAATACTTGTAAAGAACGTGTCACCTCCTCAGCTGCTGGGGGTGCTTGAAGCGCTCCGTAAGAATTCCCTTCCGCAGCCACTTAACAGAACGACGCCTTCGCTGCCATTCACTGAAGTCTATTGGTGCCAAAGTCTACGGCTCAACTCCTGCCAGCCACCTGCTGCAGCGGTTTCTTTTCACAAGAACTCTGTTAGGGTTGTTAATCTGGGGGCAAATTTATGACCCATTATGCACCACTGTTAGAGCTGAGAGTCAAAGAATGAAACCAATGAGGCTGACTAGGAACAGGCCCTAAAAATGCATGCTTTAATTTAATTTTAATAAACCAATGTTCAGCTCTGGCAAAAAAAAAAAGTCTCTCTTCTGTAGATTTCAAAGCTGTTTGTACGACAGAGCCCAAGTCTTTATGTCACAGATAGGGAAACTGAGGCAGAAAGCTGCATAACGAGTTGCCTAGAGCCATATGGGAAGCCTGGTTAAGAAGCAGAAGTAGATCCTGACAGATCCACGTTCTAGCTCTCTTCATGGGGTTGACAGAATCCTATGGCCATTGGAATAAATTAAATGAGCTGTGATGCACTGAAGTCTAGGATGAAATGTGGTCTCACTGCAAGAGCAGAACAAGTGCTGAGAGAGAATGTCCATGTCCTGAAAAACATCCTCCAGACAGAGTGGAAATGGAGAAACTGAGGCAGAAGAAGTGGTGGGTGCAAAAAGCAACTGCTGTACGGGAGATGCAGAACAGAAAGCAACCTCCTCTATCCACTACTATGAATGCACAGAATGGCAACAATGCAATTTGAGGTCTGCCTGACTTATCACGGGTACAAAACAGAAAGGAAAAAAGGGGAGAAGAGAAGAAAGAAAAACAGGAGAAAACACAGAGCAAAGAGAAAGAACTTCCCCCAAAAAAACAAACATACAGAGCCTGACTAGTGCTGGTGTGAGCGGCACAGCTGTCCCAGCAACAGGGCAGACCTCCCACACCCGACGTGTTGCAGAGCTTACCAGCACTCCATAGGACTATCAAGAGACTGCAAATCACGATGCCAGCAATGCTCAGCCCGACAGGAGTGAGCCCCCTGACATGCCATTAACAGTATGAAATTAGAACACCAGCCTTGATTTATGGAGGCTGGATGATTCCGTGTCACTCACTCACTGTAAATCGATTAGGAGACAGCGAGGTCCTATTAGAGAGATGTCATATTCATGCAGTATTTATTGCCTGATCTCACAGAAGCACATGGGGAGACCGCTAATTGGGATCAGCCTTCCCAGGGACAGAAGCCCTCAGAGCCACCACAGCTCCTAACAGAGGGCTGGGACACAAGGGAGGAAGGTGCTCCAAGGTGGGACCTGCAGACAGAAGGACCTGGGCAGCACGAGCCGCTTCAGATCTCACTGCTAATTAGCAACAAGCTTCTAATTGCTTTCAGTAGGCTTTGAATCAGGATGAGCAGGTAGAGAGCTGGCAGCTCCCTAGAGCCAAAAACCTGAAATAGTCACTGGAAGGTGGAATCCCAGCGTGGCTCATGCATTGCTGCAGCCACATCCTTGCTTATGGGGAGCAGCATTTCAAACCCATTTCCCGTGTGTTCTACCTGTTTACCACTGTGTGTGAGCACCAAGACGATCTGCACGGAGATTTTCATCTTCAAAGAATTTTGCAAACCTGCATGTCTTTGCCACTGCTACAAAAGGATAATTACCATCAAGCAGACAGCACGGATTTGTTTAAGTGAGAGAAGACTCTCAGTCTAATTTTAGGGATTCGAACAGAAGGCGACACTCCAGCTGGGAGAAGATTTCCTCCGAAAAGAATTTTTTGATGAAAACCAGAGGGCGAAGGGGGAGTTTCACAACATTATTTCCCTCCTTTTCCTAACCTGCTCAGTGAAATACACACGGGACACCCATTGGTAACAGCCATTATCACTGAGGGAACTGCGATGGTCCCTGCAAAGGCTGTCAGCAGAATGCAAACCAGAGACCTTCTGGAACAAATATAGATCTCTGCCAGAGAATTTAACAGAAAGCTGGTGGGCCAGGCAGCGCAGACAGAGCACACTTTGCGAGTTGTTTTCATGGCAAGCGGGGCAAACTGGCGGCCACAAAGTAGAGAACCTTTGTGGATAGCAAATGCAAGCAGAGCACCACAACCTTGCCTTTCCTATTAGTGAACAGCCCAACACAGCACAGTGAGGAGCAGCCATTGCCTTTAGCTGTGGCAAAGAGAGAAGGTCCTCCACCTGCTGAAACGCGTATGCTTCTGCTCCTCCCAAAGAGCAGGACTACAGGAATCTACCTGAACTTTGTTGCCATTGCATTTGTGTTGGCTTTTCCCCAGAGAAAGCAGATATTTGGCAGAAAGGTTCAGTTAGTGAAAACTGTGACATTTCCCAAGGAGTTAAGTGAGGTGTTGTTGATCAACCCTGGTTCTGCTTCACGTGCTCCCTAAATAATAACGCCCACTTTTTAAGGGCAAGACAAAAGCAGAAAATTCTCAAGCCAAGGAAGGAATTATTCATTCTAAATCACAGAAGTAAATTCTCTTTGAAGCACACATTTAAAGTACAAAAATAAAATTAAATCACCAAAGTGCAAAATACTGCAAAACTCTGAGTTACTCTTTGAATTGATCATCTAGGAATAACTATGCCAAAGCAGGAAATGCTGGAGGAAATTCTGAGCAGAATTCACCCCCTCCTTCTCATACGCACTGCAGCAATGCACCCCTGTGCACTTTGCTTTCCCTCTCCTTGCAATGCATGCCAAAAAGAAATGAGACAACGGACCCGGGGCAAGTGTCCCTTGGTGCCCATCCAGATCTGTTCCAATTCAAAGAAAAAAAATATATATAAAATTCAAGTTGCTTAAAAAACCCAAACGAGTATTTATAGCTTCCTGATAGACCGGATTGCACGAAGGTTTAAATTTGCTGCAGTCTGCCTTCCCTTCTGCTTCTCCTCTCCCCTTCTAGATGAAGAAACTCGCAGCTCTTCAGGGACAGCCATCGCTCCCCCAGATCCAGAAACAATGGCTGGCATCTGAAGACACCCCTCACTTTTAACAGCACCTTGCTGTCAGCATCCTGAGCTGTCAAATGCTCTGCCTCTCCCGTGGCCATCTCAGGGCTCTGAGCTCCATTAGCGCGTGTTTCTTGAGAAGCCCTGATTTAGAAGATAGTGGAAGGCACAAGAGGAAAGCCTTCCAAGTAGTAGGTTTAAGCGATAGAATGAGCATGAATCTTGGCAAAAGCCACGGTGGGACTGCCAAGAAATTCTATATGATGCAGGTGCAAATAGTTTTTTTTTTTTCCTTTTAATTCAGACTCATTAAAATATGTATTTTGCAAAGCAAATTAAATTAAAACATCTGGTAAGTAAGGGGAAAGGCTGGGGGGGTTGAGAGAACAGGGCTAGGCATGCGTGTGCACACACACAAACACACACAATATCTTTGTTTCCAGTTAAAAAGTGGGTTTGAAGGCCCCAGACTTCATCAGGATCCATAATTGTGGGAAAGTAACCTGAAGATGCCAAACAACAGGAAATTACCAGAAGAATCTGTCAGCACAATCAGATGCTATTTTCATTGTTCTTTGGCAAATTTATACACAGTCGGGAACACCTGGGCTGGCACACAGCCCGGCTTTGACTAATTGCCAGGGGAGAGGAGCAGTCATTTGTCTTCGGTGGGGTTTCCTACACTCGCTCCTCAAAACATGTGGTTTCACTTTTCCCCTCTCTCTGCAGGAAATGGCAGGACAGTGAAACGCAGAATAAATGAGTTCGATTCCAAGAGGTTGCCTCCTCAGAGGCCACTCCAAAAATAACTGTCTTGTGAGAGGCTGTTAATAACCAAGATTCTATATACTGTCTTCAGCAAACAACATTTCAAAGGCACACTGTTCCTTTCCTCTCCCCAGACCCTATGTGCATTAAAAACATTGTGGGGAGAAGAAAAGGGAGGGAGAGAAGGAAGAACCTCAGCAGTTAAGAGCCCCATATATTTTTGTGGGGAATTCACACTCCGCAAGATTGCACCAACCTCAAGGAAGCTGCTTGGGTTTTGCTTCGTAGCTGAGCAGAACATCACTACGTGTTTCCAGCATTGCTTCTGGATGAGCCTGAGAGTGTTGGTAAGCAGCCGTGCCCACCCCAATGGTCATCTGTTGAGGCACTCCTCTTAGTGTGACATTGAGGACGTCTCCCTCCCACTCATGCTTGCCATCCCTCATCTCAGTAGGGTCACACCAATTTTCGACAGGCGATTGTTCAGCATTTGGGCACAGGCCCACCAGGTTATCAGCATGGAGTTACCAACACTACTGAGGTCTCCGCTGAGATCTGCAAACCCGTTGTTTCCATGCCCTGCATTTCAAGGATCAGTTTCCAGCTCGCTAAGTATTCCAAACAAATACTCGGTGCATGTGTCTTGTATTAAAAAACCAACTCCCTTCCCAAACGCAACTTTTGAAACAGATTTTAAAGCGTTATGACAGACAACAGAAGAGTCCCTGCAATCACCTGCATTATAGCTTTATCTCTGCGAGACGTCGGCTTTGACATGCTAAGACTGCACTTTAAAAGATCACCTCTTTACAAGAACCACCTGTCTAAAGCGACAGCTTTTTCCTTTAACCTCTGAACATGTTTTTAAGGTTAGCATACCACTAAAATAAATAAATAAATAGGTGGCCCCCTCCTCCCATTCCCACTGATTCTTCACAAATCCAGGCCATGATGTCCCCTCCATACAACAAAAGCGTTTTGTGTGTTGCTCTTTTCAACCTGAGTGCTTTCTAATTCAAGTGGCATCGTGCTTTACCATTTTGGATGGTGTCACAGCAGCAGCGTGCTTTATATTGAAGTGTATATTCGGGTTTGGTATATTTTCACCTGCATCTTGCCCAAATCCCACGATGATTTAGTGTCTTGGCACTCTGACAGCAAAGAATCAACTCAAGAAAAAAAAAAAAGTTCTTAAAAAAAAAAAAAAACATTTAAAACATACAGCAGATGATCATTAGGTTGGGCAAAGGAGCTGAAGGAACATTTGGGTTTCATTTGGTTTCTGTTGCAGACTCCTTAGCAGGGCAGAACTAAGCTGTAATTCTAAACTGACCCACCTCTCCTTCCCTCTCCTCCACAAAAGGTGAAAAACGCGATGGATTTTACAACATGCTGCACATTGGTTACACTGCAGCACTGATAGAGTTCAGACTTGGCTTATTTTCTCTACGACTGAGATGTTTTGACATGTTTATTTGTTTAATTTGTTTATTTTGACTAGCTCTGATTATAATTGGCAGCAACGAGCAGAATTAACATTAGACAGTGTCTTAGGCTTGTCGGTAACAATAACACAAAAGGCACATGAAGGCAAATTCTCCAAAGAAGTGACAACAGAGTTGGGTTCAGCTGCACTGTGGCTTTGCTAATGGGTGCTGAATACAGACAAAGCAGTGCAAATACACACTTCTGCTGACTTCCGTGATAAGGGATAAGAGCCTTAAACAGTTGAGAACAGCTCTCAAAGCTAGAAAATTTCTTGCTTGTTGCTGAGAAAGCAACAATCAAATCCCAACTGAAATAGATGGGAGAACCTCCAAAGCAACAGGATTTGGATCAGAGCTTCGCCATGAATACTGCAGCTCAAGGATAGTGCCTTCACCCTGTGATGTGAGGTACACTTGCACTCACAAGCATTGTGGACTGTAAGACAAGAGCTCCTCATCTCCAGAACCAGACCCTTGGTTGGCTTCTTATTCCTATCGAAGGAAGCCTCATCAGCTTCACTTGGCTGTGAGCTTCATTCATCATCATCTCTACTCCCTTGCACCAGAGCAATGACTTCTAGGGTAACAAACTTATGGACTTTTTTTTGTTCTTAGTTGTAGTCACTGAAATACGGGGAGAAGGGAGAGATCTATTCAAGACCCTGTGAAGCATTTTCTTCAAGCCATAGCAGTCCAAGTGTTTTGCTTCCGTTCAGTTTTAAACAGCATGTCTTTAAACTGTCAAAAGCAAGACTATTTTCTGAGCTGCTGCATCCTTCACACAGGATGCTCTGCCATGATATTGCAGCCCATATGTTCCACGATATCACACTTCTCAATGCTACCTAGGTAAACGATCATGCTAACAAATCCCCTTCTGTGCATGTAGACAATACAGCATGTGGGGGAGAAATCTGGACCCAACCAACAGTTTGCCCTCTAAATCTTAAGGCGCTCTGCACAGGTGAAGGCACCCTACCCTTCTAAGTTTCTCCCCTGCTCCCTGCCCTAAAACAGAATTGCAGGCCACATTCTTGGCATCAGAAGACATTCTGAGTGCAGATATTATTAGAACACAGGGTTGCTGCCCTGCTGAGCACCCAAAGCATTTCCTGCTGAACCTTGAACACCAACCACAGCCTCTACCAGTTGGACCCAATACTCCATCCGCACCCTTCCATGATTCCCCCACCTCCCAGACCCTGGCTGCAAGATCTGGATATTAATGCACCTTTCTGAAAAGACTGACATTTCTAAATGCAGAGTCCAAGCACCTTCACAGTGCAATAGATACCCAGGCCAGATATCAGTTTCTTCCACCTTCTCAAAAGGGACATTCAGAGGATCCAGAGAGGATCTTCCGACGCTTCACCTGCAAATCACCTTAGAGAATTATAGAAGGGGGAGGAATATAAAATAATTCCTTAAAAAAAAAACAACAACAACAAAAAAAAAACAAAAACAAAAAAAACAAATAGTTGAGAATCTGAAGCACAAAGAAAAATGTGATGTCAAACATAAGACCGTAGAATTCAGTACATTTCTTGGTTCCACAAAATCATTGCCTTCTTTTCCAGAAACAGGCGTTATCACTAAGCAAGCTTGTTGATGACCACTGGTAATACAAGATGTAGAACAGAAAATAAATGTAAAGACCACAACAACTCAGTAACCAGGCTGTCTAAACACAAATAATATAATTCACGTCCCAGCAAAGGTGGCAATAGCATGGAGAAAACAAAGCAAACGAAGCCTTTGAGCAACTGACTGGATTAAATCTGTATTTACCATATTGAACACAAAGGTAATTTTTTTCCCACACGAAGCCTCTCCAAGAAAAGCAAATCATCTACATATCCCACCACTAATTAGCCAGGAAAAGCAAAGATGCTGCTTTACTCATATTTTCAACAAAATATTTTCTCAGTGTGCAGCATGTCGCATTATTATGTGTGAGACCATATGTGTGGCAGTGCAGGGGGCCAGGCGAAGGTTCTCACGTTCACACCGAGTGCTACAGAGAGTTCACCACATGGAAAGGGGTTGCTTTCAATACCTTTGCTCACTTGCTTTGTACTTTTTAATTATTTAAAAGGGGGTTGAATACACGCTTCCCCCTCCACCAAGCCCTGTCTTCAGTTTTGGGGTCTCTCCAACCGCTATTTAAAATATCAACACCACCTGGAGCTACACTGAAGCACTGCACTTGCACTTGGAGTCAGTTGCAGCAGAAGGCAACAGACGTGAATACAACAAAAAGGTGAAATCAAATTGTTTTAGACTCAAAAAAAAAAAAAAAAAAAAAGCAAAGATACCAAGAATTTCTTCTCGCAATGAGACAGAAGGATGAGGCCCTGCTGAGGAATGTACTGTGCTTATTGTCCTCTAAGTTGTATGCATTTGGAATGAAAGAAACAAAAATGGAACTGAACCTCAACACACTTTCTGTGAATTTCTGTGGCAGTCACATTCTTCTTGCTGAGTTATTGTGCCTGTCTGTCAAATATAAAACATGCTTTAAAAAAAAAAAAAAAAAAAAAAACAAAAACACAACCTTTTGGGCAAAATCTACAGAGTTAAATGGAAGGTAACTACTTTGCAGTTATCAGAGCAGTCCTTTGCATCGGGGGCAGCTTCACCATAGCTGTGAAACTCAACATTTCAGCGATGAAGTCAACATTTGTACAGCTCTGATCCCATCAAGGCACTTGTCAGCCCAGAAAGTGGCTGCTCCTCTCTTGGAACACCATGCCTATCTTTTGAGAGCACAGGCAACAGAAACACAGACTGCGGCCAAAAGAACCCAAGAACCAAATTCCTTCTCAAAAGCCATCCAAACAAAAGGCAACCCTAAAACTTTGACGTGTAAACACGTGCCAGAGTTTGGAGGCTTGTAGAGTGAAACAATTCGTCCTGGCAAACTATTTGCTTAGCCCTGCTCTTTGCCTAGGAACACATTGTCAGTGCTTATGTAGTAAAGAAGTCTAACTGGTTTCAAACAAGGTACAATTTTATCTTATTGATTTCACAGAAAACATTGGGGTATAGTGGTTAATACTGAACAGCATCACAATGAAATATCTCTGCACTTACATGGCAGTTGTGCCTCTTATCCAGCAGTTATCTCTATTTCATACAACTGGAAAGTTAACAACATTAGCAAATAAGGTACCATCATAATCTTGCTTTCATACCCCAACAAAAGAAGACGTATGCCAAAAATCACACTTGCTCATAATGTACAGTTTCAGAGTGTACCATTACCATGAGCTTCCATTAATTTCAACATATGAACAGACTGCAAGGACAGTGCAGTTGTAATGGTAGAACCCATCTGTTAAGGGCCCTGAAGGCACAATATTCTTCTTTAGAGGTAGAGCAGGTGGCTTCCCTCACTCAGTCTGTGATCAAAACTCTATGAAAGATTATATCTAAGGTAGAAAAGCCAAGAAAGTTAAACCCATCCATCTCCAGATTTCCAGCAAGAGCTCGGTAGAGAAATGGAGATGTTCTATTCACACAGGTCCGGAGTGAGCCCTTCCAAAGCAGCTCCCACATGAGCACAGTCTCTGCACACCGTGATTGAGCTTACAGACAGCTGAAGATGAAGCTTCATACGTCAGTTGCTTAAATGAAACAAAGCTGCCTGACTCTAAGGCTGCTTTCACTCCTTGTTTTGACTATCAAGCCTTTCTAAGGGCATCAGACCCAGCACCTGTAATCGACAGCTGAAAAACTCGGCATCAGGCCTCTGGCCAGAGTCTGACTATTGCTGCTAAGAGGCTTGAGAGTCCCTCATAAACATTCTCTGACCACTACAGTCTCCCAAACTGAACAGACTCAATCAAGTAATTGACATTTTGATAGCAAGATGATTCATATCCCTCCCCCCCAACCACACACACACACACAGCCTGTGGCAGAAGGGTTGGAACTTGATGATCCTTGGGGTCCCTTCCACCCCGAGCCATTCTACAATGTGTAAGCAGACAGGCAGTTAAGAACACTGTGTGGGATAAACTCTCACCTGCCAGTCAGTAGGATTTTGTGAATAAGGTGAGCAGGTTTTGGCCTCGTGGTGAAGAACAGGACAACCAGCTGCATGCATTCAGTTTAAATATTCAGCCAATCTTTCAGTGAAGATTTGTTTGTCACATCCGTTGGCGCTTCCCAGCCTAATTATTCCAGGGTATACATCCCTCCCCTTCCCTCCCCCCATCTATTGTTTTTAAAGTGATAGCATACAGCTCAATTGAAACAGAGAAAAATAACAGGTGGAAACAGGCAGAATTTTCCATTTCTATTCTGCACTTCTGTAGAGGATAAGAGGCAATGGCCTCAGGCCTGCATTGCACAGACAGCACTTGCTCTATAGAGGACAGCATTGAAGTCCACCTGAATACAAAATGGAAATACCCCATTGGTCTTCACAACACAACAGCTTGGAAGATGAACACGCCTCAGTAGAGAAACGGCTTTCAGAAGAGTTGCAGAAAAGGCATTTCTCATCTTGTTCATGCTTCTGATCCCTCAATATTCACAATAGCATTTTGCCACTCCACAGCACCTTTCCAGAACTGATGTCTTTACATTCCCTTTGCATATGACCTTCTAAAAAGGCAAGCTTACAAACAAGCTAAAATCCCAACGTCTGTTTAGGAATGGTTCTCATTTAACAACATCACAGTCCAGATCTTCTATAGAGTTCTCACAAAACTTTCATCCTATTTTGCAGGTAGGAAATGAACAAAGAGTCATTTGGACAAAAGGGACATCCACCAAGGTCATATCTTAAATTGCCAATGAGTTGGAAATGCATCTTTCTGTCAAAGCATCAGATGACAGACCTTTCCAAACAATTCTACATGTGCAAAGGGGATAAAATACCTGTAAGAAAATTTGTTCTACTGGTGAGCTTCCCGGGGGGGTTGAATGACAGAGCATACAACACCTTGACAGTGTCTATTTAAACAAAGGAAGCACATTGTACATGTCTCAGACATTCCTCCATAGAGTTCAAGGCAACAAAGGTCACTGTATACTATACCCTTAAATAAAGTAACTGAGATAAAGGGAAGGAGCCCAAACTGGATACTGGCTGCTGCTGTGACAGAGCTCTGTAAGCAGCTGTCTGTTGCCATCTAGTGGATTGAAAAATTAAACCAAAATCAGAGTAGCGAGGACCCTCAAGAAAATTCAGCATCTTTCCTTTGGACAACCATGGAACTCCAGTTCCACCATGTCACTAGCTGCTTGCTGTTGGCTCGAAAGCTGATGAGTTTTTGTTGTTGTTGACTGAAAAATCCAATGAAAGAACAGCTTGGATCAAATACAGATTTCCCATGATTTGTTTGAAGGAGGCTGGAGGAGAGAAGGGGGATGGATGAGACAGAAGGGGAAAAAACAGATTAAGCTCTTACACTGCATGGCAAACAAAGGGTCTGCTTTACAATTTCATGGGTCAAGCAGTGGTAAAGGAATGAACACAACGAGAAGTTTAAAAAGGTACTAAATTAGTGTGTGTTGGAAAACCAGCTAGAAGTTTTCCTTTGTCATTAACAGCTGTGACTCAAGTTACCTCCTGGCTCTTCCTCTCCCACTACAGTTTACCCAGAGGTGAAAGTGCTCAGTGTGATTTATGCAATGCCAAGCCATGGGACTATGTTGACTAACTCTGTAAAACAGGATCTTTTTATGCCTGGCAGCCCTTTTCAAGTCACAGGTTCACGAGAGTGAACAGCAAGAGAGGGAACCGGGAACTCTGCCTGTAGGAGTTGTTATTCCTAATCCCACCCTTTGAGATTTATGCATGTTGGCTCAGATCATGAGATCGGACAAGCTCAGCAGCCCGCCAATAACAACAGCTCGTACATTTGCATCACTTGCCATGCAATCCAGAAAAAGCCTGCCTCAGTTTCCCCACAGAAGCAAACACTGTTCCATGCCCAAGTCTGAAGCATCAGCACATCAAAGCAGTAATCTAGCAAAGTTACTGTGATCTTCACTGGAATATCAGCCCCACACCTCCGTGCTCTGCTCAGAATACAAACGCACAGAACCCCTAATCTTACCTGGCAATACTAAGCAGGATTTGCTCATATGCTTTGATTCTTCTAAAGCACTTCTGGCTCTGATTACCAGCATAAAAACTGGAGAAGCCCTTCCTGAGTGCTTCACTACCCTCAAACAACATGCTGGGAACACACAGCGTGGTACCATTAAAGACAGACCTTAATTTGAAATGACCTGATCAGCACCACTACCTATTAGCCAAACACCCACAGATCTCTAATAAGTGTATTGACATCTTACACTGCTTGTCTTTTAAACAGAACTTCGGTTAAGTAAATTACCATCCAGTGGACAATATACGAGTATAGGGAAAATGTTTTCTAGTTATACCGTGCCCCCAGGCAATGGAGGCAATCATTTTCAACCTGCTACAAAGGGCTCCATTAAATGGTAACAAACTACTTAGGGCTACATGCTTGTACTTTTTAGTAACCACGCGGTAACCAAACTTCGGTGTTACTCCACTGAAAAGCAGATCAGAAATGGTTCTGTCTGTACAGTGGGGCAGACTCGGAGAACAGCAATCACACCTTGCTCATTGCTGGGCTGAAATCAAGACTCAGAATGGCTGGCAGAAGGATCTCCACACTTACCTGGGTCCCTTACTCTGCAAATACACCATCAAATTCAGGAGTACTCAAAGAGCACCATGTGCAGCAGAAGCTGGGTTTTGTTCACCTTCCCTCTCTACCTGTCCTTTTAACTTTCTGAAAGCATCTGGAAAATGTGGTCCAGCTTTGTGACTTCTGTGACTCCAGAAGTTATGGAATTGGGTCCTTTTCTTGGCTTTGATGTATGGTTGAAGGAAAAAAAAAAAAAAAAAGAAATAAAACAGTCTTTGTGTTTTCTGTGTCCTCAAATCACATCTTGAGGTGCTAAGCTGTTTGGGCAAGAAATGCTCCTTAATAGATGTACAGAACTGCACTTCTTCAAATACAGACTATGAAGAGGCACTGAATCTACTCCAAAGGCACCAGCTGGAGAACTGGAAACAGAAAAATGGTGTTGTGGTCCTACATCTGCATGTGTTCCATGGAAGAAGTTGAACTGTGAGCCCAGACTGCTGCAGTGAGCTGGATGAATAACCCAAATCTTCCCCCATGCTCGTTTGCCTTTCAGATGCTGTTATTTGTTTGGCAAACCAGGCTCTGACTTCTAAGAAGGGCTCCTGAGTTCAGATCTGGTTCCTGGTCTTACTGCAGAGATCTCCAAGTGTTCACACAGCAGCTGTTGAACCTGTGCAGTTTTCAGCTCACCGCATATAGAATAACCTTCAATGATTTTGAATTACCCTAACGCTTATGATTACACAGTTTGAAAAGGAATTGCCACCAATATTTCAACTTAAATTCATCAGTCAGATTCCTCAGTTTGCCGGGATGGATTGCATTCCTGGCACGCCTATTTCCATGTGATTAAAGTGTCCAGGAACATTTTCAGCTGGTAAATCAGCAAGGTTTTCACATTGCCCCCAGAGCTCAGGGAGTTCTGCCACCCTCAGCCTAAGCTGACACAGGAGCAGGAGCCCAGCTGCACAGCATCTCAAGGGAGCAGACCACGAAGTAAAGCGCCCTGAGGGAAATGTTTTTTTCTGACCATAGCGAGTTCCTCGTTGATGATGCATTCAATACATACAGGGGTCAAACGCACCACCGGATCCATCAGCATCAAACAAAGTAACTCACTTCAATCTGGAAGTCAGTTGGCGCTGCTGCAGGATATTAACCTCAAAACTTTAACCCGGGGTTCACGCACACCAAACAGGGCTCTAGCAGCACATCATGGCCATAAGTTCCACCAGTTGACTTCCCACATGCTGGTGAGTACAAGAAATCTAATAAGTGAACTACTGTGGCGAGACCTCCAGTGCAATTTCTGCAGATGTCCTGATAAATATCCATTTAGGCAGTTCTCCAAGCACACGCTGCATTCAAAACCTTTGCAAGACCTGCTATTGTTCTTCTTCTAAAAACTTCATCTAGTTTGGAGCGTGAGGCATTTGGAGACTTTTTTTCCCCCCCCCCCTTTTTAAAGTGCAAAGTGAGTGATGTGAAGGGGAGCGATACATTGGAAACCCACCCAGCCATATTTACCCTGCTTTGTATCATTTAAGAAAGGAGCACTAAAAGGCCGAGCAGAGCTCACCCGACTTTTTTAATGTACTGTAATTTCTCAGGAAAACGCTTTGTGAAAAGTAAGCAATATATCCTGGCCTATAAGTATGTAACCATAGTTTCCCCCACCATGCAAAACATCTGTGACCTTGCATAGAGGTCATCACTGCAGCAGTGTTTCTCTTTACTTTTAAAGAAATGTCAGGCCATTTTTTATACAAGACTTATGACAGGGTGCTGTTTATTGTATCACAAAGCCACTATAACTCCAGCACAAGGAAACTGCTATTATTTGGAGAGCATATATCTTTTTGACTTGCAGTAAAGATGAAAATGAGAAGGGTTCTTTCCAGAGAGGGCAAATCAGAGTCTCCCTCAATGATACCAGCATCTTCCCCACGTCTGAAAGCAGAATCATTATTGGGCTGCTGGGTCTGATTCAAGCTCAGATTTTATGCTAGGATTTTCTATTAGGCCATGCAGGGTTTGTGCTCATCATTCCCTGAGAAGAGCATCCAATTCCTATTTTTTGAGGTTTCTAAACAGACAATACCATCGCTTTAACCATCAGACTTCAAATCCCAGCTCCCCACAGCACCACTTGTTTCCCTCCCACACTACTTTACATTGAATCAAACTTTTTGTTTCACATGGAAAGCATTGGAAAAAATGCCAAGGACAATTAGGGGCAGAAAGAAAAAAAATGATTCCCAGTCACCTCTATTTCCTTCTCACCTTTATCATGGAAAATTGCTTGTGGCTTTTTGTGGTAGCTCTGATTCAGTCCTGAGTGAGTACACTGGGGGGCACCAAGCTGGGAGGGCTGCATCTTTTAAATCAGGAGTCTAACTGAGATCCTAACTAGTTGTGTTCATTGAAGGTCCCTCGGTACTTTTTGCAAGACTAACCTCTGTATCCTGGCCAAATTCCAGCTCAAGTAATTACAATCCACTTTCCTAAATACCCCTCTTCTTTCCCTGCAGCACTTTCAATTGCATATGAAATTATTCTATTATCTAATTATAATAATGCCCACAGACTCCTGTCAAGCTTGGGGATTCTGTGAGGTGCTATAGAGAGAACAAATGCACACACAGTCCCCTGGTTTCCCAGCAGCACACCATGCAAGTGCTGAGAGCTGGGACTGCCTTACCATGGCCCTGAAATGCAAGACTGAAGAGCAGTGTTCAATCTGAAACACAACAGCAGAATAGCTGGAAAAAGTGGGAAAAAATGGGAAAGTTTCAGGGGGAAAGAAAAGCAAAAGCAGGCCAGGTCCCTGCTAGTGGTGTTTTTGGCTGCATGCTGTTTGCTCTGTATCTCCCCTCATAGAAGTTAGATGGGACAACAAAGTTTCTCCTAACCATTCTCCATCACCTTTGATACATTTAAAACAGAATCAATAGAACATTCACTGATGACAAACATCCCAGCAACACAAAGGGCAGGACAAAATAAAGCAATCGGAAAATTGTCATCAATCCCATTGAAACATCTGTACATGGTTCACTGTCATGAGGGAAACTCATTTTGTGACTTTCTGTGGGGAAAAGAATCACTTGTTTGTTGTTCTCTACTGTTACTCATCACAAGCCTTGTATTTTTGTAGTGCTATGAAGACATTCCAGTTTAGATTTTTGCTGCTTGTGTGCCTTTAAGCACAGGTTTTGAAGTACGTAGTCTTACAAGACTATAATTTAACTTCAACATTTTAAAATGAAAATGGCAGCAGGATGCAGCCAGCATATGCTATGTAGTCCACAGAGGGCAATTATTAATTTCCCAGTGGATACCTTTTCTTATGGTGACTGGCAGTGTTGGTTTTTTTGTTGTTGTTTGCTTTCTTATATTATTACTCGTGCCCTTTATTTAAAGCATCACTAGATGTCTGTATCTCAATACACCTGCTGTGCCAGTGATTACAGTGTGTTTAATGGCACGTCTATCCTGGGAGAGCATAGCCAAGCATAAGAGGAGACTGCAGAGGACAATAAAATGGCTGTTGAATTTGCACATCCCCGCATTCCATTAGAGGAGCTGTCACCAACCTGCTAGGGCCTGGAAAGGGCCGTGGTGATATCTGAGCTCCTCCCCTGATCCTGACATTAACGAACTGTTGGGTAACTAAAGGCTGAAACGGTGCAGGAAAGAAACCAGCATGAGCTCTTGCAGAGATAGCCCGAATCTTCTGTTTAAACACAATGGATATAAGGATAACAACTCCAGTAACTATAGCACCTCCAGTGCTAATGAAAACATTTCAGCAATGAATTTCCAAGGTACAGCAAGCTCATCCCTAAAGATGTAAGTCATCATCACAGGTCAAAATCCATTGATGCCTGAACACAGACTCTGGCACTCAGCAAACACAGATGAGGAGAAAGCATGCAGAGTCAGAGCTGCGTATAACTGCAGGTCTACGTCAGTGGCTTTGCCATGGGTCACTTCAACACTTCATATTGGTCCCTAGCCTGGGAAAGATCAAGTCTGGAGATGGATGGTTCCTTGTTTTAAACGTGCCAGACCTCTGTAGCTACCAAACACCTACCATCAGAGCTGGGAGATAAGTTACACATTACAGACACCAGCAAAAATAAATAAAATCAGTGGGAGTAAAGGTTGGATTCTCATAATGCTTGGACAGTTCTTTATTAAAAAAAGCATTCCATTAACTGCATCTTTTCTAAGTGGCCTCTTGTCATCCTTGAGGCTGAAGTAGTTACTGAAGAAAGATCAAGGGTTAAGCTGCATGCTGCACAATAACACGAGACTTTAAAAGAAATAATAAAAAAAGACTCATCCAATTTTTTTTTCCAAATTAAATCAAGAACATTCATAATTAGTTTTTACACCAGAGACATCTAGTGGGAAATGAAAGAACTGAAAGAGCCATAAGCTGCCTTCGCCCTTTCATTAATATTTGCTCCCAAATGCAGGTCAAATAAATCTAACTCACAGTTTGAAATGAGTAGCTTTAAAACTGATGTATTACTTTCTGCTCGGATTTATGCCACCCATTTTGGATAATTACTCCCAACGCTTTTTCCCTATTGTATTCAAAGCTTCTTCATAAGAACGAAACGAAGTTGGGCTCCTTGAGATCTTTTCTGCTTTTAATAACTTTTCATTCTCCCCCAGCCCCTCCCCACCCTCAAAGATTACTTCCACCTTTGCAATCTGAGGCAACTGGATTTGTGCTGGCAGACACCTTGCACTCATTTATATATGGGGTTTGTTCCATTATGATAAATTGCACCATCCAGGCACACAGTAAAAGACCATCCTGCCCCACATTCAAGATGCTATGAGCATTTACCCATGTGCTTGAGTTTATACACTGAATAAATTCACTGAAACACGTGTGTGAGCCCTACTCTCACAAGATTTATGCACACCAACAGGGTTACACGTAGAGCACAAAGCTAAGCACGTGTTTAAGTCATTACAGGACTAGGAATGAAGCAGAGAAAGGGTGAAAGGGAAAATGGATGCACAGAAGGGTGGAGTAACTTGCCCAATGTCATCAAAGCTATATCCAGGTGGCATAACGCAGCAACTGTCCTCAGACACATGAACTAGTTCTAAAGACTGAACTCTCTTACAGAAAGCAGTTTAGTCCCACCAGCATAGCAGCCTGCTCAGGCTAATATAACTACCAGGCACAAGAGCTAATTAGTCTGAGCAAAGCATCATGCCAACACAGCTCTACAGCTTTAGAAGCCAAACTAAAATAGCTATCACTGAGGAGCATCAGACTGTGCTCGTTAAGGGCACAGAGAGCACCAGTAGGAACAGGATTAGATTGTGGTTGGACTCTATGATCTTTAACATCTTTTCCAACCTGAGCGATTCAATGATCTGCCTTTCTGCTCAGCATTTCATTTTGTGTCTACTTTTCTACATGTGGTGAAGCTATCCTGGCAAAATCCACCATAGGATTATGTCTGTATGTCTCAGTGTGATAAGAAAATGAACCTAAGGGAAATATCTACTAACTTTTGTTCAGAACACTGCATTGTAGAGAGGAACAATGTTAAGAAGTCAACCACTATAAATTCAATATAACTTAGGAGCTAACTCGGAGCGTTTGGTGCTGCAAATACAAAGCATTCTTTAAGCATGAGCTGCCTATGCCCACATAGAAGAGCCTAAATACTCAGAGAAGCCCTTCCCTACTGGGAAGCAGCACTGAGGCATTCCAAGTTGATTCACTGGGAACATTTACATTGCATTTCAACTTAGGAAATAAAAGCCTTTTCTGCTTCCCCTCTGTTGATATCTGCAGGCTTTTAGGGTTCCTTAAATGCTGTATTGCAACGGAGTTAAATTATACTCTTTAAACAAAGGGTGATTGCTTTTTATTGGTTTCTGGCTCCTACATACACAGAAAATTAAGGAGAGGAGCACACTAATGACTGTTTGCAGGCTATATTTAGAGTTAGCAATTGCATAATATTGAATTAGCCTACTGCTGAACTTTCTATTTAATTTTTTTACTTCCAAGATATAAATAACTGTTTAGCCATGGCTTTTCCCCCCTCAGTTGTTCTCTGTAATATGCAAATCAACCTGCTTTTCCCCCCACCCCCCATCAAAACAGCACGTACCCAGGTGTCTTAAATCAAAGATAACAGACCCAGACCCTTTTTGCAGCTGTTAACTTGCAGAACAGAAGGAGAAAGGAACCATAGGTGGTTGCCTGAATTCAGCCCATCTTAAACCAGCAGGGCACACAGAAATGATCTCATCTGGACAGTTCTTAGTCTAAATCTCAAACTAAAACCACACCTTTCCTTTGGCTGTTTTACAGGCAGCACATCCTGCGCAAGCAAAAACACACCCTGTGAGGGCTTCAAAACCCAATTTCATGCTTGGCTTTTACCTTCATTGAGCAAACACCCCCAATACTCTGCTCTAATTGCAATCAGGTTCTGCTGAAACACCCTAAAGTTCATCAAGGTTGTGGCTGATATCTATGAGCATTTCACATTGAGTTCTTTCACTCAACAGTAAGTGAAATTTCAGTTGTTCTACAACCTTTCAAGAAGGAAAGGAGCCCAAGCATCCTAGGAGAACCAACTGAAAAGGAGGGTGACCCAGCTACCAGAGTCAGGTTTTTTTTTTTCCCCAGATGCTTTTTAATCAGGAAACTCACTTAGATGAACAAATTCCATTAAACACCGCAATTAGATCAAAGAATCACACCACTCAGATAAACTCTGAGGAAAGCCATTGTAGGAAGAAAATAAGCATTATCACTGTTATCTACAGCTTTTCTTTAACACAAAGCAATATTTTATCCCATACACAGAGCACAAAGCTAGCCCCAGGGCAACACCCCCAGAAAGCACCCTTAACAACAGGCAGCACATGGCTTCTACCTTTAGCGATCAAAATTATAATTATCAGATCATAAAAGCAGAGAAAAGACAAAAATAAGAAAATCCTTTCAGAGAACTCACCCTCTGCAGACTCGGTGCCAACTGACCAGTGCTGAGGAGGGAGCAGGCTGTAAATAGGGCTGATGAGCAGCACCTGAGCCCAGCCAGCCCCGCAGCTCAACAGTTCCCCTCCCTTGTGAAACAGGTGTGTTTGGGCTGATCCCACAAACGTTTGTGCAGGGAAAGAGGTATTTTGCTTTCTAAACTTCGGCGTATCTGGAGTTACGGTCACTTCTGTTGGGAAGGGGAATGCTTGTGAACTTTTGGAGTCCATTTGGGGTTCATCGCAGTCATTTAATCACTGTGCTATTGATTCCCGTGCACGTGTATACATTCCTTTACAAAGTAGTGCTCTTTGACCATGCTAAATGTCTGAAAGGGACAAGCCAGCATGTCCCAGCCTTCCTTCTCTCTGTGCGCTGTGCCTGCTGAATCTTTGGATTGCAAAGATTGGCTGTGCTGAGGTGTGGTTTTCGAGCAGCACTTTACAGAGGAAGTGCACGCCCTTGGCAGTCATGAAAGTCTGATTTCTCTACTTGTTTATTTCTTTGCTTGCCTTCAGCACGTCTAGCAAGTAATTGTGAAAGGAAAGCTCTCCCAGAATTGGAAGCTCTATGATATTTGAAAGCTGCATGTATGTGTGTATGTTTGTATAGAACAAACAAGAAAGCAACAAAAGATCATATTTGCTTACTTCTCTGGACAGATTAACTGAAGCCCTGCAAGTTAACAGCAAAAAACAATGAAGAGTTAGAAGAGGATAAATAGAAGGGAAAATAGGAATGGTTTAGGTGTGCAGGCTTTTTCCTCTGCTGAAGAGAGGAAATGAAATTGGTTCCTCTGTTTTGATTCTTCCTCGATTATGAGGGCACAAATGTTATGAATTCCTTGTCCCCACCTGCTGGTAGCAGAGCGTTATGTATTTCCTAGGCAGGACTGTAGAAGATGTTTGAAATGGAAAACCAAGCGGTACGGTGATGTGAAGGAAGGGGAAATTTGAGATAGATTGAGGAGTTTGCTGAAGTGCAGCTTTGGCTGAAGCAGGTAAGATGCATGTGGCACTTGGGCTTAATCGTGAGTCAGGCAGGCTATTTTCCACAGTGACTTGCAGCTGCCCTGAATGAAAGCAGGAAATTGCATTTTTGCTATTTATAAACTGTGAGACTGAAATAACATGCATACTGTATGCCTCTCCCAAACCCCATCTGTAGGGTTTTATGTATCTCATAACCCCCAGTAGATTTTGCTTTTCATATCTTGTAAGGGCACTCTTATTGTACCAACTCATATTGTGGTTCAGTATAATTGCACCATTATCTTCCGTTGTATTAAGTTGGAGAAGTTATCTTTTGGGTCGTAGCTCCTGCGGAGCTCAAGCTGAAGTCCTTCTCTTTATTTCAAGTAGCAGGAGCCAAGGATTTTGGAACCTCTGCTTCCTCTGCACTGACTTTGTTACCAATGTAACCATGAACGACAGATATAAAATCCTAACGGCTACAACTTGCTTACAGGGCTTAGTGCTCCTGGACTAATTCATGCCTTGTAACTTCTTGTATTTCAGAAATGCAGTATAAAAACAAGTGCAGCCTCCTGTGAAGTCAGTGCAGTAATGATTCTCTCAAGTCAACCCAGTCTGCATGTAACTCAGCATGAAAATGTTTCAACGAGTCTGTGACATTGAAGACAAGTGCTGGCAATAAAAGTGAATGGGTCTTTTCCCATTCTAAATGTGGGTTATTCCATCAGCTAAAGATCAATAACAGATTTGGCATCATGCTGCAAACAAACATTCAACTTTGGTTGGCATTACAGTAAGATGTACACATACAGACTGTGTACCTTGTGTAAGGAGCACAGCTTGGATTGCAAGCAAGATCCTATATTTTGCAGCATTGCTGTTCATTGCTATTTCCCAAATGAGTCCCCTATGAGAGTTTACAATGAAGCATGAGTTGTTGCCCAAGTGAGTTGTTCAAATAGATTATGGCTTGTAAAATTCCCCAAGTTGAGCACTGTTAACTAGAGACTCCGGTGCTGCACTGCTAACCAGCTGGGAAAAAAATGCAGTTCCTACCAGATATTGTGAAGTTCAGCTTTTCAGGGCAGAGAAATTCCCACAGGGATGGGAAAAGCTATGGCTGATGAGCACATCCATAAAAATAATAAAAAAGTGCTTGTGATTGTATCGAGATAATGGCAGGAAATAAAAAAGGTTTCATGCACTGAACACTGCAGTATATTTAATCAAAATGTTTTGCCAAAATGGCATCGTAACTAAAAGCTTGCTCTGGCATTTTGGAGTTCGTGCAGTGGGACCCCTCCTGTGCTGTCACATGTAGCAATCAGCTCTATAGCCTGTGCAAATCTCATGCCCTTCCATGTCAGACACTTTTTCCCTGTTGACAGGAGGCTTGTTAAGACTGATGTCTCCAAAGAAATTGGGAAAAGGACACAGTTTTCCCCACAATGCCGCATCCTCAGATCCCCCAAAATGCGCAAACCTGCTTTGCAGAGCAATGAAAAGACAACTAACTGTCCATTAAACAGGTTGTAACCTGAACATTCTGCTTGTAAATGGAATAAAATGGGAGAAAGTGTCTAAGGGAAGGGGTTACATAAAGTAATGCTTCAGGGCACAAAAAGAGCAAGCAGAACAGCCCATCAGCTGAACATGCAGCTCCAAGAGTGTCAGCTGATCTAACCAGCACGGTGCAGTCCTTTCTCAGATGTTGCTTGCAAGCAAGAGCCCTTAATCTGACTTCTTTTCGTCCTACAGAATCCTTGTAAGAGAAGGCTAAAAATTGTCTATGGTCTTTTGTTTATTTTTGCCCTTCTCTATTTGTCAGCATCCAGTTTCAAACAAAATGGCCAGAGAGCTCTCGGCCCAGGGCTCTCTTGCACTGCCCGACAGGACAAGCAGCACGCAGCCATGAGGCTGTGGCTCGGTGCACCTTTAAACCAGTTAGATCAAATCAGAGTCCAGAAAGAAGTGATTACCTCCCTTCACTTAAACATCTATTCTTTCTTAATAAAGTATCTCAGGCATTAAGTTTCAGGCCCGGTGTTTTCAGGGATATACGGGTTATTTCCAAGCCGAGCTATTACTAGTGAATGCGGTGACATTAATATGAGTAAATGCAGGAAAAAGGATGAAATAAAACATATCCTATTGAAGGAAATGAGAGCTCCTTAAGAAAGAAAAACACACATAGGAAAGACGTGGGCATATCAGGATACAAATGGGACACTGGGGAGTGCCGGATTCCACAAGCATGATGTTATTGAAGTGTTTGATACCAGAGTAAGCACCTGCAGATATGAATTACATCCTTGTTCAGACCACTAACATCGGAGTACTGACATCTCAGGAAGTGCTTATGTTATATTTCAAATCCCACTGCCAACTGCATAAATATCAAATAAATCAATCATAGATATAAAAGACATTATCTTAAGGACTTTAAAAAGCTGAACAAGCCACCTCTCTTCTGAAAGCAGCACCACCCTTAAATCATTGGGGCTTTTCCTGTCAGTCACACCTGAACAGCAGTAACATTAATGCTGTTGACCATCAGACATTAACTACTTCACCTCTGTACCCACAGATAGAATTGGTATAGAAATAGTTAAAAACAGCAGCAGTTCACTGATAGTGCCTGAGTGGCTGGCACGTTTTCCATAGCCTGCAAGAGGTGGAGAACCTTCCATTGCACACATGCAGAAACTGAGGCACAAAGCTATGAAGTGAGCTGGCCGGCATCAGAGCTCCAGAATGTCACGAGCAGAACAAGTGCAGAACTGAGTCCTTGTAATGCTTATCACAAGGACAGAGCAGAGCAGACAGAAAATGCAATGTAGAAGTGTTTTTGAGACAGAAGCACATTTTGTCCCATGCAAGTAAATATCAGATCAAAAGAGAGTTAAAACACAACTGCAGAGTTAATCTCACTTTAAAGAAATCTTGCCATCCAACTGAAAGCATCCATTTTGTGTTGAAAAACGGAGGTCTTGTGAGTCTTAATGCATTTTAAAAAGAATGGAAAATGTACAAATATTGAAATATACACAGGGAAATTAATTTGGTTTTTAATAACTCTTCACATTTTAATAAGATTTCACTTCCGTTAAGGAGTTCTGGATTTTAAGTATGCCTTTCATTTTAAGAGCTTCCCCATAAGTTCTTATTAGATTAATTTGTTATTTTTCTTCGCTTGCCACGGGAGTCTTAATTACTATTGCTCCAAATGCAGCTACCATCCATCTTAATCAAGCTGGGACTATTTGGCCATACTGCTAAATCATCTGGTGCAAGCAGTTTTGAGAAGTTTGTTCTGCAGTGAAAAGATGGCTGAGAAGGGAAGCACGAGTAAATGTATCTTTTCACTTCTTGTTAACAGCAGCAGGAAGATTAAGTGACCATTCTACTAAAAACTCCTAACAGTTCAGAACTGCTAAGCAATGTATTAAGAGGCACATTCTGGGAGACGTTGCAAAGGACAGTTGTTGAATTGGAATGAGTTTGTGCATTAAAACTAAAGTGTTGTAGAGCCCAAATGTCATTACTGGTGATAATTTTACTCCAGCTCCTAAGGACACTCATTCTCCACAAGAAGCTAATTGCCAATCAGAAACATTTGTAGGATCTCTATCTTGCATGGATTTCGTGGGGAAATGCAGCAGCTCTCCTCCTACCTCACGGCTGCTTATGCTGTGCAAGGGACTGAAATCTATTTTCAGAGCAGCACCCACATTAGAGAACGCTAACATGACTTGTCACTTGCTCCAGAGATGGCATAAGTCTTGCAAACCAAGTACCCCCATCTGCTGCATTAGAGAGCTTGGATGCAGTGGGAATTGCCATTGTCAGAAGTAGGCACCATTATCAACTTTGCTACATTCATCAGATGGCAGAAATGAGTCATCTAAATTTACATCAAGGTTTGGGACTACAGGGCAAAGCACTGATGCTAAAATCACAGCCTTTTTATATTAGAAAACAGTATCAGTGATACGTGCTCACCTGGAGCACGCTGCAGCCAACATGAGCATGTCCATTGATTTCAGTTTATCTCCTTTTCCAATCATACATTATCTACTGTATGACTTCATAACCGGAATCCAGCACACAGAATAATTAGTGTGTGTATGATTACATAATTCCAATCTATTTTGGCAGAAGAATTTTACAATCCCATGCCAATTTCCAGTCATCAGTTTTACTACCAGTCCCTTAGCAGCTGGACCAGCTTAATGGTCCTCCTTGTTAGGAACAGCTCAAGTCTGCCCGTTCTTTGGGTTTTGTTTTAATGAGAAAAAAAAACACATCGTTTAGAAAGCACAGATATCAAACAGGAACAGAGAAAGCATTTCCAGGGCTTGACCTTCCCTTTAGCCCCTTGCAGCTATAGAGTATCACATCATTTGAGAGGGAGGATAGAAATTTAATTAAGCTCTTACTCCTTTTTGATTCCTAAGGAGTGATTGAAGGTGTCTGACAAAAGGCTCAGGACACAAAAATCATCTTTTTGTCCATCAGCCAAATCCGGGGTAGCAGAACATGTTTTACCATGGGAACATGACTCAGAAGTATTGCCTCCTTTCTAGCTCAGCTCCATGCACCATTTGGGCCACTCATGAAGCACCAGCGTGCCCTGCCCTGGGGCATGTTTGTTTAGGAAGTTATTCTGGTAATACCTGCCTTCTAAGTTTTATTACGTGAGTATGTGCTTTCAGACCCTGAAATGCAACTGTATGAACTAAAGAGGAAGAAATTGAAAGCTTCCTAATCAACCTTGCACCTTGAGTAGGCTTTTAGATGCTGAATTTGTCTGAAAAACAAAATGCAGACCCTTATGAAACTGCAGGCTTACCAGGTTTCAAAGAACAATTCTACGGAGCACAACTGCTATATTTTAAAAAAATCTGTTGATTTGCACAACTAAACATGAGGAGTACGTTCCTTCTTGTGCTATTTTCATTTGATAAAGGAAACCGTATCAAGTGCCTCCATCTCTGATGCAGAACCATCCCGTACACAAGAGGTAACACAAAACTGTTCCACCTCAGACGTTGTTCACAAGGCTGCCTTCCCACAAATCCACCCAAATCCCTCCATCCTCCACTCTTCTCAGAGGTTCCTCTCATTTTAATCCTGAAACAAAAACTAAATCCGAAGCTTCCATGGAAAATATCGTAATTAAGATTTCGTTAACAGTTTGCATACAAGACAAATGCTCCTTTACCCAGCACTGCTGTCAAAAATGAGACGTTCCCTTATCAGAGTTCAGTTCACAAGATACAATAAGGGGAAAAAAATAAAACCCCGTAATGACAAAAACAAAGAAGTTTCAAGTTTCTTTAAAAAAGCCTATCCACCCCCTACCCTCTCTGTTCAGCTGCAGCAAGGTGAAAGGCTAAATGTGGACAGAATGGTAATATGTAAGCGGTTTCTAAGCTTTCTGGTGGGAATACTTAACAGCATAAGTATGTTTCCCCTGGAGACCTTCTCCACCATTTGGTCCAATTTCTTACTCCAAGAACTGAACCAATTCATGATGTAATGCTCTAGGGAAAACATTCCTCTCAAAAAAGAGTATCTTCCTAGGGAGAAGTTTGAAGAAAACATCTTAATATTGTTTAAACAGCTTTTGGCACAGTCATACTACTTGCACTGCATTCAATGCTGAAAGCAGAGAAAAGCACACTGAAAATATGGAAATGGAAAGTTTTAGGATTTAGTTTAAGACTTCTCTTCAACTACCACCTCAAGCGTCCAGCTCTTGCTGATCCTTAACGGAATGAGAAAAAAGACATTTTCAGGAGCAGAGGTTTTCCTTGTAATAAAAGAGGAACAATGTGTAGCTTTGGCTATTCTGTGTGTCAGTGTGAAACCACATAATTAATTCTGTCTGTGGCCTTATCATTTGCTTTAACTCCTGTACAAGAGTGCAATCCCAAGGCACTTAACACCAAAGCTCTGGTTGTGCCTTAAACTTTTTGTGGCTCTACTCGGAGGCACTATGTTACAGGCACTGGAAGTTCCTAGAAGCAATGCTTCCATTTGCTATCTGGTGTATACACATATTCCCCGTGCTACAACTGCATTGCTTCCCTTTTTGGACCATTGCTCTGCAAACCAACTTGTCACATTCCAAACCAGGGGCAGCAGAGCGCTGTGAAACAGGAAAACTCAGCAAGGTACAACAGATGTCTATACTGTGAGAAGCAAGCAGTAGGAATGATGCAAGAGACCAAAGTACATTTAAGGTTTATATTCTCTAGCTTATATTATGTACTGCTCAGCATTAAGCTGTATGTACCTTACGTACTGGTTATATAAACCTTACAAAACTTCCCTTGCCAAACATACCATGAGTACTCAATTTTTTTCTTGAGGGGAGCATGAAAGGACCTTTTTATTAATCACAAATCAATGTTAGTAACCACGTAATTCCTTTTTCTCAATAGTACCTGTGAAGACACTGAGCATCTCCAAGTCATAGTTCAAATAGGAATTCCAAAACTCTGTATTACTGACCTTTTGAGGATGGCACTTAGCACATTTGTTTGTCCAAATATTTCTGAGGTTGGCAAATTATTTATGACAGAGTGAAGCACGACTTCAAAAGTATCTTCAGTATAACTCAGTTGCTGTAATGCTGATATTAGATTTCTATTTTTCATCCTGTCGCTACAATACTGGCAAATAAATGAAAAAAAAACAAAGCAAGGAAACTGAGTAACACTTAATTCAAAACCAGCATAAAATCAAACCCTGACCTCAGAAGGACCAAAAAGCCCAATCTTCTAATTCTGAGCTCATTTAATTTACTACATCATCAGGTCTTTCAAGAACGACCACCATTTGTCCCAGCAAAATCTCTTCAGATTTTGAGATACCTTGTTTGTATCTTCAATGATTTCACCATAATGATTTTGAAAGTGAGGGCCATTTATCTACTTACAAACCTTTGGAGTTTTGTATTTCATTTGCACAAAGGGATTTTTGCTTGGAGGGTGGGATTGTGAAGAACAGAAGATTTGTTTGCAGGGCTGGCAGGGAGCTGTTGTCCAGGCATGGTGTCTGCTTTAATAGTTTATGCTTTCAGTTCTTCGTTGTTACAATACCTGAAGGCCTCTGGGCATAGGTGTCTAAATTTAAAATTATTATTATTAATAATAAATACGGTTGCTCAAGCTGTAAAACACGTTGCACAACGTGAATTATCTCAGTAACACACAGCAAGGTCTTCACTGAACTGATTGGCAGTGCCAAAAACCAGCAGTAAGCCTCCACCATAAAGAGGGTATTTAAACTAAACTTTAGTGGAGCTGGAAGCCAGTCCATAGCAGGTTTCTGTCAAGAGGTTTTACTGCTGGTTTGCTGGGTCTCATGTTTGTAGAATTTTCAGTTTCTTGGTAGACCCTAAACTTTTAAAGCCTTGAATCACAGCTATTTATCACCCATCAGGGAGCTACATAAAGTGTGTTTTCCTTCAGAATGACTATTTTCTTTTTTTTCTTTCTTAAACCCTCATTTAAAAAATATTCTTGTCTCTTTTTTTTTAACATTTACAATATATCCCAACCAACAAGGATTCTAAAAAACTAAACAGTATGAACTGCAAAAATTAATGCCACCTGCAAGCTGTAAATATGTGTATTATTTAATTTTTTTCCAAGTATTTTCTTTGGCTGCTACATTCAGCTGAACAAGGCCTAAAAATTGTCAAACTGAATTCTTGTTTAAGAGTAGAGCTCTAACTACTGCCAGTTTGAGTGAAACACACATCCAGGTTTAGGGAATATGTTTTGTTTGTTTTGGCTGCAGCACAGGGTAGAACATTTTCCATCCCATCCGAATGCAGTCAAAAAGGTTTTGAAATATTGCACAATAAAAGCCATTCATTATATCTGTCTCCTCTCCCTTCCAAAAACAAAAATGGCTGACCAGTTCCAAATCTGTGCAGGGGGCAGGAAGATGGGAGTCAAGGGGTCACTGGAAATAACCCAAGACTAACACCAGGTTTTTCAGGTTTGAGTTAGGGAATATGTTCCATACCCTCATTCCCAGTGCACATTGGTTTTTCTTCTTCTCCCTGCAAAGCTTGGTTAAAGTAGTTAATTGCTCTGTTATGCACAATTTACAGGACTTAATTACAAAACTAATACATTAGCCTTTTTGTCTATAAGTTAAAGGCACAACTTCATCTTTTCCACAGGGACACAGCAGAGTGAGACCTCACCTTACTGCAAGTTAAAACTGTGATTTGCACTATTTACCTCCTGATCTTAGAAGGGTGCAATCTGAAGGAATATTCAGCCACACACTGCAGTTGTTTTCCAAGTTATTTCCATTGTTTACATACCTGTTAGGTTGAAAATGAAATTTCTTCCACTGCCCACTCCTGTTCCTCTGTGCTTAAGCTATACTTGGCGTACCTCACTGGCTTTATTTTTTTCTTCTTCCTCTCTCCATCTCCTTGTATGTAGAACTACTTTGTTTGCTTCTTTGTGCGTAGGTCAGCTCATCACTAATTACTTCCCTGGTCTTAGTGAACTGTGAGTGCTAGAGGATGCAGAGCTGGAAAGAAAAGCTACAGCACGAAATTCTAAAGAACCACACAGTTATCACCATTAAATGACTATAAAATAGCAACGTTCACACGCAGCACGGAGGCATTTCAATATCTACTTTATCAAATTGGTCAGAAGCAAGGAGAGAAAAATAAACCAAAGCCACGAAGCTTTATTTACAATTATTTTAAAATACAGCTTATCAGTAAATCAGAAAAATGGCACAAGTTGTTCTCATTGTTTACTTTCCCTGCCTACAGTAACTACCAAGTTGAGAAAGTTGTTTTAATCCTGTTAAACCACATGTGAGAAAACTTGAAAATATAGTCTGCATTTTTGTAACTGATTCTTAAGTATGGCAAAATATTAGCATAAAATGATGACTGGGAAAGAATAATATAAAGACCCTGCTTTTCACTTTAAAGTTTTCTGCAGGAAGGGGTGGAACACCTCCCCTACAAGGACAAGCTGAGAGCTGGGGCTGCGCAGCATGGAGCAGAGAAGGCTCTGGGGAGAGCTGATAGCAGCCTTCCAGTATCCAAAGGGGCTGTGAGAACCAAGGGGGCAGACTAGCAGGGTCTGCAGTGACACAGCAAGGGCAGATGGTTTCAAACTACAAGAGAGGAGATTTAAAATGGATATGAGGAAGTTTTTAAAATAAAGGCAGTGAGGCACTGGCACAGGCTGCTCACAGAAGTGGTGGATGCCCCCATCCCTGGGGACACCCGAGGTCAGGGGATGGACTCTGAGCACTGATGGAGCTGCAGGTGTCCCTGTGCACTGCAGGGGAGTTGGACTCAATGACCTTTAAGGGTCCTTTTTAACTCAAATGATTCTATGAAAACATGTGTATTACTGTTCTTTGCATTCTTGACTCACTAACATAATGCAAATTTAAGAAAAGACCATCCGAAGTGTGATGTACTTCTTGCTAGCTCCTGCATAGTCAGCTATCTACAAACACATGAAGACTGTGTTTCATAGGACAGAGTAAACAAAAGCAATATGATTACTTTTACTTATTAGTGACATCATAATTACATTGGACTGGCAAGATAATCAGCCTTTCTAGGACTCACCACTTGTTCTGTTAATCAGACCGTGATCGATTCATGGCAATCAGCTGAATACAGTTCCCTGCAGTGTCTACTCAGAGCTACTTGAAGCCATTTCATGTCTATGCAATGCAAAATGTAAGGTTGGTGAATACTTTGAAATACAAAATGGCCTTTTATAATAACCCTCTCTTCCTTTGGAAAAACAGGGAGAACGAATGAGAGCTGAAAGAGACTGTCCAACACTATAGATTTCTTTATAGTGCTGCAATAGCTGAAAACTAGAACTACACACTTAAAACATCTTGCACACAATATACCTACAATTAAATTGCTATATCCTTACTCAGAAATAAAGGCAAGAGACCAGCCTGGAAAGTACTTCTGCTCACTTGATAAGGACTGCGAAGTTGTTGGTCCTTCAAAGACTAATGGTAACTCAGAACAGCACTGTTCACTCTGCGGTCCACGCTTCTGTGTAACAGCACAGCCATCAAATCATAGGTTCCACAATTGTTGGGGTCTGTAGAGATGGTTTGCCTCAGAAGAGCAAATCACATGAGAGCTGAATGTTTAAAATACTAGAGGACCATCTCATTACCTTACTTGAAGGGCTCTTCCCTGATTCCCCAGTTAGTTCCCTTGCTACACAGCCCTCAGAGTCAGCAAATCTACTCCCTGTTCCATGACAAATTCTGGCTCAGACCTTCATATTAGCCAGTCTCAATTCACTTTGTAACCCTAATCTCTAGCAATCAGCAAACACAGCCAGAAGGGACCTTGAGAGCCTGTCCAGGCCCCATCCTTACCCCAAGGAAGTATCGTATGTCATTTCAGACAGATATTTGTTTAAACTGTTCGTAAAAGCCTCCAGTGATAAAAAGATTCCACAGCTTCCCAAGGCAATCTGCTATCTCTGGTGCTGGAGCTTCCTCTTGCTGCTTAACCAGATTTTTTTTTTTCTTCCCAATTTAAAAACATTTTTTGTACCATTTGGTAGTGACAAAGAACCAACCATTAACCTCCACCACGCTTCTGCATAACTGAAGACTTGCCTCCTCTCAAGTCCTCTCCATATTAAACCCAGTTACTGTAACCTCTTATTTTCTGCAGGTTCCAACCTCACCTTCATGTGAGGCAAACTGCCATTGGGTACGTGGCATCCAACTCTTTATTGACCATGTTGTGCCAGGAGGCAAATCCCAGCTTTGTTTTTCTCCTTACCCTGGCTCTTCTACTTTTGATTTTATTTACACTTCACATCTGAAGTGCACTTAACACATCCACCCAAGGAACCTCAGGGGAGAATACTCTTCCACTGCTGCTGTGAGTGATGCATAGGACAGCAGCACCACAAGAAGTGTGTTCTAGGCAGATTAAGCCCTCTAGTATCATCCATGCTAATTTACTGCCTCTCCCTCCAGGATATCTCAATGCTTGACCTGTTTAAGGCAGATCTTTAATCTGACATCCACAGCCTCAAAAGGTTTGCCTTGCTGCGTGATTTAACAGGTAGACCTTAAAATTTCTGCTGCAACTCTAGAGAGCAATGCTGTATTTTAAAGTGCTATATGATTTCCACATGTAAAGTCATATCTGAATACAGTGCCTAAGTGTTTCACTTCTCTGGTATTGACTAATTTCAGTGCTTAGTTTGTTATTTTGATTTTTCTGAACGTTAAATGGTAGCAGTTATTATTACTTAGTTCTGATGTCACACAGCATCTGTTCACTTTATACATTACATTTTCAAACTAATTCAGCTATGACCACAAAACTCATGTCAGAGTGCCCTCTCCTGGTAAGCCAAAATCCTGCTATCACAGCAAAGCAACCCAAGTAACTGTGGCCACCTCTATTCCAAGCCTAAAAATTGCACTGTGACACAAATACAAAGCCTGAAATAAAACATCAGGGAGTCTGTTTTGACAACTTCAGTAATGTTTCTATACAAGTACAAGATGAACAGCATTTAATCAGTGAAGTTTCTTTCAAGTTGCATTAGGAGTTCTTGTCTCAGGAAAAGCTGATGATGTCTGCAGAGAAAAGTAAAACATGCATAAAAATGAAACTGTTCTGTTTGCTTTCCAGCTTTATAAAAGCAGCCATGTTCATGAAATATTTTATTCCATCTCAATAATGGTAAAAACAAGGTCACAGAAGAGACCATTTTCAGCAGGAAGCTCTATTTACTGAAAGGTGACACAGGTATTTCACTGGGGCTGACAGAACAGAATGAGAAATGAAAGCAACACCAACTATTTAAAGGGCCTGTAGTCATTTCTTATTTCTACACTGCTCAAACCAGAAGTACTGAAACAATAAGATGACAGGTCAGCTGAGTATTATGCAGTGTATGCACAGCACACACACAGGATTTTAAGGGCCCAGAAATGAAAAATCAGTTCTAAGATACTCAGAATATTAATAAGGAAATAACAAGTAACAATTTAAGTGGAATAGAAAATTAGTATCTTATTTCTAGTCAAACTCACAAAAAGAACATAAGAATCTAATACTGACCTTCACTTAAGAAAATGAGAGGCAGCTGAAACCTCACTACGTGGTAATGCTATTTTGAAGAGGTATGTTCATTTCTTCAGAGTATTCTTGGCTACTGCTGTCTCTCCTATATACAGAATTTGTTATGCTCCTTTTCCTGGTTTGAGACCAAGTTCTTGTTTCTTGAGGTGTGGATACACAAATGCTTTTCCTCCTCCTTCTGCAAGGACCACCAGCAACATGAACAGATTCACTGTTCTCCTTCCCTGATGCTGCAAACTGGATGTGATTTTCTTCTTGATGGTGAATATTCCCAGATTCTGTTAGGACAGATGTGCTTATTCTTCTCCTGGTTTTACAGGCGGGAGCTAGCAGAGAAGGGTTCTGCAGAATCTCATTGGTTACTTCAATCCATGCAAGTCCTTCAATTTCTGCATCTTTCTGTAGTCTCATGCTGCGTCTCACCCGACTTGTTTCACTGCTCATACTTGACTTTCTTCTCAAGGGCTTTTTTAAAGAGTTACTTTTTAGCTGTGGAGCAGATAAAACTTCTTCAACATCAAAAGAAAACTGAAGGTCCTCTGCAGCCATTTCAAAATGAGACTTTTCAGTAGGAGGAATATTCACAGTACTGCTACTTCTTCTTTTTGGTGGCCTACCTCTTGAAGACCTTTTAGGTGGACACTCAGTTCTTTGGAGAGTCTCATGTACATCAGTGTCCTCTTGGTTTGGAAATTCTAGCTCTGATAGCCACTCTTCCTTCTTTGGGAAATCTCCCTGTAATTTCTCATGTTCTATCAAGAAATCACTTTCTGTTTTCCCTTTTAAACATGCAGTCTCTTCAGCTTGATGGAAATATGTATTGAGAACATCATTTGTGTCTGGCACATTTGGAAGCTGCAAAGAAAAAAAATTAGAGGCAAAAATAATCCATACAAAATTTGTTTCAAACAGCTGATAATTAAAACAAGTGCTCTAGATTTCCTCACTAAGTTGAGTCATTCTCAAAAATAAAAGCTAAACAACTAAAAAAAAAAAAAATCCAAATTCATGGAACCCCACACGTTGGAAAGAACCTGCTCCAAAGAGGAATGCAGTTTATGCTGCTTGAGGCCTTTTCAGCCAAGTTCAGAATGACTCCTTGCAAGGATGCAGATTCCATGATCTCTCCAGGCATCCTCTTTCAGTGTTTGACCATTAACAGCTAATTTTCTTTTTCCAATTTCCCTAAAATCTTCTTTATTATTTTTTTTTAATATAACAAAACCAAGCACAAGACTTACTTTCTAGCACTAACATTAAGTAGATCAGAAACAGACTTCAGATCACCTGAAACACTGTATTGCTGGGGCTGCCTTCTTCCACAGCACCCAGTTCCTCAGAGCTTGGATACACGTGAACAACAGGGATGATTTTCTCTCCCAGTCTTTCAGTCACTTGCTCCTGTTGAACATCATTATGAACATCCCTGGGTGTGGAAAGATCTAAAAATACAAGGAATGATACATGGTTACTTGGCTCCAGTTGTGAGTGCATGATTTCTGAAGTATTACAATAAAAAGTCTCTAGTATTTTACCACATAGAAGACTACTAAATAAGCATTCCACATAAACAGCATTAAAAAAAACTCCCCAGAAAGCTACTGCACATCATGTTCCTATTTGTCAGTATCCAGTAGAAGTACAGAATCTTTTTTTGTGGTGATCTTTTCACTGGAGCCCTGTAAGAGTTAAATTTATGCAGCTGGAGACTAATAATCTATTAGATGCTTTGGACTCTGCTTTATTTATTTCTACTTCATTTTACTCCAGAAGCCATTAAAAGTGAAAAATGCATATTGGGCTCTTTATCTGTGCACAGAACTGTTTTGTAAATAGCTATGAAATAAAAGCAAAGGAATGACTAAGGCAAAATAAGACTAAAGAACACATCACCTGGAAAATGTGCAATTGTCTTTGGTGAATTTGGAGATGAGGAAGAAGAGAAAACTTCTGGAATCTCAAGGATAGGACTCAGAAGAGGTTTCTTTGAAGCCATTTCTCTTTCCCCATATAAAGATTTCTTCACTTTTCTCTTTCTTCTTTTCCCAAAGGTTGCACGTTTTGTTTTCTGAAGAGATCAAGAGGACCACATTAGAGCACAATGCAAATACAAGGATCCTTTTGGAAAACACCACAAAGTAATTTGCACCATTACTGCATTTTATGGAAAATAATTATCTCCCTACAAATTATGCCCTGCTTGTTCTGCTTTCTTCATATGAATCTAAAAACTACAATATAAAGAATTATTTCTCCAATGAGATCTGATTTTTGACTTAACCAAATTAAGAAATCAAGGAGTTTTTCAGATCAAAACTCTCTATTTCCAGTTTTATTTGCTCTCCTTTCCAACACACAAAAGGCTCAAATACTTCAGAGGCCTCACACCTTTGTAACTCTTAAAGCAAACTGGGCAAGTTCAAAGAATTATCAGCTGTGTGCAGTTGACAAGGGAACCACAAGCTGAAGTCTCAAAAGTTGTGCTCTTCACTTCTGAAGTGCCTTCTTTACCCTACAAGCACTGAAAGCCCTGCCAGTCAGCCCAAACAATACGGGGTGATGGTAAGTCAAGGAAAACAAGAGACAGACATGGTGAGGAAAGTATTGGCAGCAACAGGAAACAAAAACACCCTTTAGAAAATCTGTAACATAAACATCAAAATAACCATGGAAAACATACAAGAAAGAAGACTGATTGTGTGAGATGTTGGGACAGAGAAATAAAGGCAGCATTCACCAACATCACTGGGCTGTCACTTACTTGCTTCTTTTTGGCAGCAGAGGCAGTCACACTCTTTGGTCTTTGCAGTTCATTCTTCCTTGGATTTTTAACGTCTTTAGCATTCTTAGTGCTGGTTGCTCTTGAGATGCTGCAGTCAGTGCCCTCGGAAATGGTGCTGTACTGTTGAAGAGTAGGAATTTTAAGTTATTGGGGTGAATTGGGGTGAATTAGGTGCATGCTTGTTTCCTCAAAAAAGGAACACAGTGCAACAGCCCTAAGAAGCCCTCTGTGACTACATGTCAGTGACTGAAGCCCTTGATCCCATGACAGCCTATGGATATCTCTCTTCCAACTTTGACAACTCTTTGGAAAAGTTCCTGCAACAGTTAACAGAAATAGTAAGCTTAAGCATCAGATTGTAATCCAAGCTGGTTCTAATAACTGAAAATCCACTTCCTGTCAAAAATGAGATTTCCTTCGCTGCACCAAGTGGAGATATTTCCATCTACCTGGGTATCTATAATTCTGATATCTGAGGATGCAAAAGCTCTGATGTACTTCAACAGATATGCAAAAATATCCTTGTTGGAAGAAGTAGAGAAAACAAAACCCCACCACTGAAGAACCTCACCTTCCTTTTAGTAGAGGAGCGAGTCGTTTTCATGTCTGATTTGTCAGTTTCTGCTTCTATACATTAAGAAAATAAGAATATTGGTTCAGATCAACAGAAGTCAATCATATTTTGAGGAAATTATTCACACCATTTTAACACTACGCACAGCATGTTTAGATCTTAGCCTTGAGTAGGATTTTGTGCACAAAAAGTTATCAAACATGGCAAGATTAAAAAAAAAACCAACAACTTGTTTTACAAAGTAGATCAGAACAGAACAGAATAATACTCAGTAACAAAATAATTAACACCAAGTTTTCTTTGAGACACAAAATTACAAATATCCTCCTCTATTTTCTTACAGCTTTGCTCACTATTTTAAAACCATCAGTACCACAATATCATAAATCCAGATAATAAGCCCAGTTATTTGAAGCAGTAAGCCTGACTATATCGCCTTTTGTGCGGAAAAACACAAGCTCAAATAACGTCCAGTTAATCTAAACACTAGGCAAACTCTGGCAGCTACTGCAATGACCTTTACAGGAAAGGAAGAGCATTTAACTTCAGGCACAACACATCCCATGTCGAGCAAACAAACAAAAAAAAACAACACAATCGTGTCATCTCTCAGTTTTCAGGTACAGAAAGATGTAGCGTCTAATGACAAAAATATGACTCAAGATTACCTTCTGCATTTTCAACAGGTAAGAGCTTTTCTGAAACAACAGAGCTCTCCTGTAGCTCCTGAGGAGGCTCAATACATTCCTGTAAGATAAAGGAAAAAAAGGTAATATGTTGAACACTTAAAGAGCTGTGAGAAGCTGTTGGTGCAGCTGTAAAGAAAACGAAAGCTTACATCACTGCAATCGAAGTTTGGCTGAGTTAATGGCTCCTCTGTGAGCCCTGCCCTCGTGCAAGGGCTGCCATGTGCTGACCCCGAGCGGCAGACCGGCGTCGATCCTTTGCGCAATGGAGTATTTGCAGGCAAAGTTTTATCAAATATTTCTGGGCTGAGATCTTCTCCAAAAGTCACTTTTTTCTTCTTCGCCCTTCTGGGGCTGCACTGTTCAGTTCTCTCCACTGCAATAAAATACAGCAACTGCTTAGCAGGCTTAAAGCAGAGCTTTCACAGAACAGAGACTTTTCAAGGCCTTTTTACAGGTCTTAACATTCCCTTAAATAATCACCACCAACCAAACAGCAAAATATCGCCCTTAGACATCAATTCTACAGGAACTTTTAGTTTAGCATTATCAAGATATATCAAGATATATCATATCAAGAAATGAGGAAAAAAGAAAATAGAAGTCTAGAAAACACCAGCTATCTCTCAAGTTGTATCTGGTAACTGTAAAATCTCATGAATAACAGGATTTTTTGCAATATTGGTATCAATATCACTATTTTTTATATTAAATATTTTCTGAAGTGTATTTTTTTTTCCCTTGGTAACTTCATTTTCTACTTCACACCATACGTTACCACTTATGAGCTACTTCAGTGGTGGTTAATCCATAATACCCTTCAGATCTTGCAAATCTTGCAATTTACAGAACAACAACAGAAGAAAAAAAGAAAAACAAAAAAAAGCCTGAATCAAACCTGTTTGCAGCGCCTCACAGATGTGATCAGAGAGTGTAAAAGATTCACCTCCTCCTCCTCTGTGAGCAGCATTGTTTGAACATTCCTATCAAATGTGATAAGAGAACCTATTAAGTACCATTTAAGGACTGTCCTTTCTCATATCAAAAGCGACAAAAACTCCCTCTGAAGGCAAACTTTGTAATCAGCACAACTCTAACAAACCTATTTGTTGTTCTGAGTAAAACTTAAAGCATCAAAATGGATCTTCTCATAAGAAGAAAGCTTCAAACCAACCACGATACAAACAGAGAACCACTGATAACCATCTCCAGTGCATACAAATAGTCAGGAAGCATCTTAAAACACGAATCAATCCCACTGCGATGTGATTTAATTAACCAACCTTCACGCAGTCCATCAGTTGCTTCACTGGTGTTTTCTTCAGCACAGACCGCAGCTGGGAGCCGCTCACTGTGGATTCCATTAACGAAGCAGCCCTCGTTTGGAGCGGCGTGACAGGCGGCTCACTTCCATCATATATCCCCACAGCCAGTTCTTCTGCAAAATTAACCTTTTTCCTGCTCTGATCTGATATGACATTACTTCTGACTTCTTTACTGATATGGTCAGGACTGAAATCTTTAAAGCAAGTATATAAGAAAATTAAAAGACTGAAGTAAAACTGAGAAGCCTTCAGCATCAGCTCTATGAAAAGCAGTGTACACCCTTCCACAGTGGCTGTCAACTACATTCAGTGTCTCAAGAAAAATCCATTCTCTGAATGTTTGCTGCTGTTGTGCCATATTTACATTCACATTTTGAGCAATTTATGAAATAAAAATGTGAAAATTGAGCATTACATGAAGATTTCTGGGGAGGATTTCTCTGCCTCAGAGTCTCTCACTCCCCTCTGCTTCACAAACACAAATTGCTCAACTGTATTTTTCCTTAAGAACGGTCCAAACAACAAAATTAAGGGCTGAATGGACTGCAATATGAAGTAATTTTTTTCCCTGTCATTATATGCTCTGTTAGCTTTTATCTCAAACTTATTTCAGGTTTCTGCTGCATTAAAAATTGTAGCCAAGATGATGAGCATGGAGTGAGTGCTTGTCAAACAACTCTTTAGATACATTCTAATTGTTTTTCTTTCTTTAATAAGAATATAACAAGATAGTAATAGTGATGAATCCTCTTACCACGGCTTGTTTCTAAGATATCTCTAATTAGAACAGCCTCCGAATACTCGATAGGACCGCCTTGCTTATAAGTCTGTTCCTAGAGAAGTTGCAAGAACAGAAAGATGATAGAAATAAGCACATATATGATAAGGCAGAGGTCAAACTGATCTGCTGGGTTTTGTGCAGCTCTTCACAAAACTGACATTTCTGACATCTGTGTTTGCCAAATGTGTGAATTCAACGTGCCACACAGTGACACAGCTGTGGACTCACAAGGAATTTACACATATTTAAATTTCATTAATAGCATAACATGAGCCTTCTTTGTAATTATCAGAATAACTTTGCTGCTTACAGCATTCCCACCATCCATAACACAGCATCTAACCAGATTCTGCTTCCCTTCACAAGGCAAATTCTTCCCAGGGAGATTTGCTGTGCAGTTTACTTTCTTTGCCCACACGTGGATAAATACCTTTGGAAGAGCAGCCGGCTCAATGACATCGGGCTGTAAAGACAAGATGGTGCATAACCTCCTACCAGACTTATTGCTATTGCTCAAGTTTTCTTTTACATTTTCTTTGAAATCAGCTCCATTGCAGTCAGACATGAAAGCTTCACTCTTCTGATCCAGACTGTGTTCTTTTGTGACAGGTGCTTTGTTCTGAGCTACTGTGATTAAAAATAAACCACAATTTCAGATTATTCTGTTAATGCTATTTTTGTGTTTCTTCACACACAAAAAAGATTAAAGAAGGTATTTTTTGAATTAGTAAAAAAAAAAAATAAAAAAAACCATGAAATTTTTACTTCTACTTTGAAAATAACATTAGCAAATCTTCAATAAATAAAAAAGTTCTATAAATGTTATCAAGACCAGCATAGAATCACAGCAGTACAGCCTTCTCACAGTTGCCACAGCATTGCCCTGACTTGCTTTTGCAGTATGTACTTTTTAAATTAGGAAATAAGGAAATTCACAGTAATGGAACCCAATTTCTAAATGTACCTAAAAGCTGTTGAACAGAAGATTGCACATCACATTGAAGACAGGTAAGAGTTACAATCAAGAAAACCTCAAGCCAAGCAAAAACTCCCAAACCATCATCAGCTCTCACAAAAGAAAACATTTTCAGTGTCGTTTCATATTTATTGGCTGAAAGGAAGCCCTAACATTTAAATCAATGAACTTACAGCAGCCATCTTCCCGAAGAGCAGCAGATACTTGTGAGAGTCCAGAGAAACCCGTCTTCCCTTCAGCCTCTTGAACTGACTTAAAAGTTCTTTGAAAGATATCCATTTTGCTCCTCAGTGACCTGGCAGACTGACAAGGACTCGCCTGCTAAAAGAAAAATCAGTGTCAGCAGACACTTTTTCCAAGATGACATGCAATTTTTTCAGTTCTTACTCATACCTTTGACATAAAGCACACTCAGGGAAGAAGCAAGTATTTTATCTCAGTGCTGCTTTACTCATATGGTCAAAAAAGGAACAGCATCAAGAAATTTGTTGTTCTCTTTTCTAATCTGTCCCCCTAGGCCATTTCCAGAATTTATTTACTGTGAGTCTGTGTTGGTTTGAATTAAAAACAAGTCTGACTTCAAATTAAACAAAAAAAAAAAAAAAAAAAAAGAAACATTACTGATGTTAGTATTTACTTAAATCTGAACCATCCGAGTTTAATTTGCCAGATATCTAAGTGCGGTGAATGCAGATAAATGAAAGTTATGGTAAGTGAAAATAGACAAAAAAGATTCCAGACTCTACAGAAACAAAACCAGCATCAAATTTCTATTTTAAAATAAGGTGTCCAAGGAAAATGAACAAAATAAGGCCACAGTTATTTCTTCTACTGATCCCTTCCTTGGATTTTATTTTCTTTCTGCCAGCAGGTGTTAAATTGGAAGACTTGCATATTGATCCCTAGGGGAATTAAAATGATGCATTAGACACTTGAGAACGATCCTCACCTGTGCAAAATCTTCTTTTTGCCTGTTGCTTTTCTGCTGGGCAAGATATTGAATGAGGGTATTGTTTTCTGGAGACCCTCGGGCTCCAATGGCTGATCTTCGTCTCAGCTTTAGTGCAGCTGGAGACTTAGCTGAAACAGAGACAGGAGGGAAAAAAATACAGTGAAGATGCACAGCAGAACATTGTTTTAATGTTCAGGTTTTTTTTAAAAGAGCGCTTTATGTTTATTTATAGAAACAACCTTATTTAGCTGCTCGGCTCAGAAAACTGTTAGAGAATCACAGAATCACCAAGGGTGGAAAAGACTGACAAGATCATCCAGTCAAGCCCTTCTCTTTCATGTTGTTCTTCAATCAAGTCCCTGAAAACAGATTCTAAAACTGCGTACAACAGAAAAATAAGACCTGGGCCTCTGTTTTTCCAGGTAAGAAAATAAGAAAGAATAAAAAGCAACTATACCGTATACCAATAGAGAAACTGAAGTGTTTTTTTGGTTTTTCAATTGCAATTTAGAAACACAAACAATACTTGCAGGGCTCACCTGACTACTCCCATATTAAACTCACTGACAGCTGATCACCAGAACAGAAGAAAAGTAAAAGAGAATTAGAGCAAATAGGGAATGAAGTCAAATTCCTACCCTCGGACTTACTCTAACTCAGCTGGTCACCATGAGCCTGACTGAACTCAGAAGCTTTTGATAAGGGATTGGACTGGACAGTCCTCAGAGAACAGCAGACAGCACTGATCACTCCAGCCTTGCCTTACCTGTAGATCCATTAACAAAGCTTTCTGGAGTAATCCCAAAATCAGCAGTTGTTACAGTTGCAAAATCAACACTTATCCTCCTCTGTTTCTCCGATAATCCACGGTAGGATTTTTCTTCTGCTTTGACTCTTGCAGGCGTCGAGTAGCACTCATCTCCCAGAGGCGTGGGTCTACCTGAAACATTCTCCTTGCTGCTCAGTGGCCGGGCAGCTTCACCAACCACAGCCCTTTTTGGAGTATCAGAGGGGCATTCTGTGCCCTGATGGCTCTCAGCATCCCCTGCATCGAGGTGCGATCCCTGCTCTCTCCCATTGCTTACATTCTCTTTCTCAGATGCCATTTAGGCTTTGGGCTCAGTCACTTTACAAAGCTTCCACTCTTCTGACTGGGATCTCTTCCTTCACTGCAGGATTTCTGCTCTCATTGCTGTCAGCTTCCAGCACAGCATCTATCACCTTTGACCACGACGAGTTTTTAGCCTAAAAAACTGCCGACTTGCTCTTTGTTCTCCTACAAAGGCAGCTCCCTGTCAAAAAGGACAAGAAGTTTTAAGCTATTTGATAAGGAAAAGAGTCCTCTGACGATGTGAAATGACTGCAGAGCCAGGAATTCCCCGACGGGGGAACAGGGAAAGCCTTCAGCCCAGAGCATACAGAAACGGCCAAGGAAACGGGGCCGTGCCTTTACTTCAAACGTATAAATCCCGCGTTTAATACGCGTTTTAAACGCAATCACATCGCAGTTTACAACAAGTACGAGCAGTTTAAAGGGGAGGGGAGGCTGTTTAGGACGCTCACATATTTCGCACTCGGTTTCTCAGATTTTAAAGCTCAGGGAAACGGGCTGGGAGCTTTCGTTTCCACAGCAGCCCACGCGGCCACGCGTTCGGTTCCACGGGCGGACGAGGCGGCGCAGGGCGGAGCGGCCACACGGGGCATTTTATTCCTACACCCCCTCAGAGCTTCCCTCTCCCCTCACCACAGCCCCCACAGCCCCCGCTCCCCTCAGCCGCCCTCTGCCCCTTCAGGCGCTCGCGCCTCTCACGTTCAAAGCGCGGCGGCTCACCGACCGTTACTCTCGCGCCGCGGTGCCATTTTGAAAGCAACGGTCGGTGCCGCGAGCCGCGTCCGCGTGACAGCTCGCACCAATCGCGGGCAGCGCTCGGCTTCAAGGACCCAACTCCTCCCTTGACTGGCTGTCAGCAGCGCTGTCCCCGCCCTCCAACCCGCCTACCCATCTTTTCTCCGCCCCGCTGGTGGGACGCGTTTCTCATTGGCCGGTGGCTCGGCTGCGATTGGTCTCCGTTCCCGTCGCTTAGGGAGCGCTGCCTTCCGGGTTTGGCGGCAGGAGGAGCGGGGCGCCGCCGGCGCAGCATGAGGCGGGTCACGCTGTTCGTTAACGGCAGTCCCCGGAACGGGAAGGTGAGGGGCGGGGGTTGCGGGCTGCGGGTGGGCTTCGGGAAGCTGCGCGTGGATTTCTGAGGCGTTCTGCTTCCCTCTGCTCGGTTTGGGGCCGGAGGGCTGGCCACTGCGGCCGCGACTGGGGCGCTGGAGGCTGGGGTTGGGGCCGGGCCGGGGCTCAGGCCGTGTGCGGGGCCGCGAGGGAGAGCCCTGAGCTTCTGGCTGCGGCTCTCTGCAGCTCAGCTCCTCTTCAGTGGTGCTGTGCTGATGGAGCCGTGCCCTGAGCAGGTCAGGGATGTGCTGCGGCCTTCCCATGCTGTGCTTTCTGTTGGACAGCTGGTAAATAATCCTCCTTCCGCTCTGCTCAGAGCTGTGGGGCGGCGTCTGTAGTGAAAGCAATGGGTTTTAAGGCCCAACATTGTTCTGGGATGGCAGTAGCCCTAGTTTGGCTCCCTTCTCTTTGCAGGTGGTGGCTGTGTATGGCACGCTGTCGGATTTGCTGTCTGTGGCGAGCAATAAGCTGGGAATCAAAGCAACCAGTGTTTACAATGGGAAAGGTGGTCTCATCGATGATATTGCTTTGATTAGGTAAGATTGATCCCATAAATGCTGAATCATGGATGGGAGATGGGCATGTCTAGCTTGAGAAGACTCCAAGGAGACCTCATGGTGGCCTTTCAGTACTGGAAGGGAGTTTACAAGCAAGAAGGGGACTGACCTCTTACATGCTGTAATAGAACAGAGGGGAACAGCTTTAAACTAAAAGATGAGATCTAGGTTGGGTGTTAGAAGAAGCTGCTTACTCAGAGGGTGGTGAGGCTCTGGCAGTGCAGCCCACAGAAGCTGTGGATGCCCCATCCCTGCAGTTGTTGGGAGGGCAGGGAGGGGCCTGGACAGCCTGATCTGGGGCAGGGGGATTGGAGCTCCATGGTCTTTAAAGTCCCTTCCTAAGCCGTTCTGTGAATAACAACTGCATTTCATAAAACCAGATCTTTTCCAGCCTGTATACTCAATGGAATACTCACCTCAAGGAAAAATAATGCTGCCTACAGAACATCATATTTTGATGAATCTGAATTTGATGCAAGCTGCATTGTGTGCTTTTTAATGTCCCTCTGAGTAGATTCACAAATGCCAGGAAGTCCCAATAGTCTGTTCGGCTCTTGGATGAGACTTTCTGAAAAGGAGACAAACTGGCATGGCTTTGGCTTCATGTAACATTAACCCATTAGAGTGGGAAGAAAAGGAACTATCTCATAAAACTAAAGCAGAAGTGATCCCTACCTGGCTGATACGGGTCTCTATCAGTAGCATCTCTAGTGCAGCTGGTAGAATTGCAGTCATCTGGAACCTGCAAAGTTAAGAGAAGGATCGGGTTCTTAATTCTAACTAATGGTATCCAATTGTTATGTACCTGAAACTGATCAGGAGGGGATCCCAATGTCGCTTCGATGAACAAAAAGCTGTTTAATCTTTTTTTTGTTTCTCTTCCCCCTGCCCTATCCCCTTCCAGAGATGATGATGTTCTGTTTGTCTGTGAAGGGGAACCATTCATTGGTAAGCCTCTAATTCTTCAGCCTTCTGTTCACATAGGCAGATAGTGACAGGATAGGGGAAAGGGATTTATACTAAAAGAGGGAAAAATTAGTTTAGATGTTAGGAGGAAATTCTCTACTCAGAGGGCAGTGAGGCCCTGGCAGTGCTGCCCAGGGGAGCTGGAGGTGCCCCAAGCCAGGCTGGATGGGACCCTGGGTACCCTGATCTGATGATGGCAGTGGCAGGGGATGGGTGGGCTTTGAGGTCCCTCCAACCCAAGCCACTCTATGATTCTATGCTTTCCTTTAGCATAAGTTTAAACTTTAATTTTCTAGTGTTTTCAGAAACCTAGTTACCATATGGAGGATTTGGAAACGTTCACAATTCTCACATCTGCGTTCTTCTCACCTGTGTAGATCCTCAGACCGATGCAAGACCTCATGAAGAGCTAACAGGGGCACACACAGACTGGTTAACACTTAATGTTGGAGGTCGATACTTCACCACCACACGGTAAAAATGGGGCTAGTTGAGCTGGAATTAACTTCAGTAAGGTTGCTGTAGTAGTTGGTGTGTGTTCAGGTAGTGAGACTTTGGATGCTCTTGAGAAAGAACAAGAAAAAGTCATTTGCTATGGAGTAGGAGACCTGCAGCTTGTAATAGGCATTTGTTGCCACCATTCTGAAATGAATGCTTAAACGGTTCACATGTGCTAACAGTGGTGAAAAGCCTGAACAGGCCTGCATTTATCCCTGGAACATTTCAGCTAACGAAGTGCTTTGTATTTAAAATACCTTTGATACGCCTTAGATCAGAAGTGTGTTTTGTTTTCTCTTCTGAAATTAAATCAGTACAGAGTTGGAATGCATATCACACAGCACTGATTACCTTCTAGGTGCCAAGGAAATGCATTCCCTCCAGCAAATGGGTCTTGTAGCAAAACTTTCCATTTGAAAAATAAAATTGCACTGCCTTTATTTTCTAGGAGTACTTTGGTTAATAAAGAACCTGACAGTATGTTGGCCCACATGTTTAAAGATAAAGGTTAGTATCTCGAAATAAAACTCACCCTTCAAGCTAATGAGTAGCCGAACAGGTAAAAGGCACTATGAAGTTAACGGTTATTGCTGTGTTAAAGTATTAAAAGTATGTTAGAGCATCAAAGCACAACATACGATCGTCTCATGAATTGAAAATAGAACTCCCACCCAAAGTTGATACTTCAGACTCTTTTTTTTTTTTTTTCTAGTTTAGACTTTCCTGACTGTTGCATTTCACTCGGTTTTGTGAACACCAAATGAGATGTGTTTACCAGTCTTAATGCTGCTTTTGCAAGGGTTCTTAGGCACACTGTGAAATGTGTTTTAGCTATTTATAGCAAGAAGGGGTTGGATGTAAGGGGGGTTTTCCCCTCCACTCCTATTTTCCTTCCTTCTCTCTAAAAAATGCCCTTTCATGTGGGAGGCTTCAATCCTGTAACCCCTTGGTGGTAACAATCTGAAACTTGAAGCAAACGCTTTCAGATTTAATTGTGTGTATTTTGTGGCAACAGATGCTTGGGGAAATAAGCAAGATCACAGAGGAGCATTCCTAATTGACCGCAGCCCAGAGTATTTTGAGCCTATTTTGAACTACTTGCGTCACGGGCAGCTCATTGTAAACGATGGCATCAATCTGCTCGGTAGGTGTTACCTGTACGACATCTCCTACATTAATATTCTTTAAAGGTCTAACTTTGTCCTGAGGTAAATGTGATAAAATCACTGGGGTTTGTGTCTGCTTATCTAAATGTTTGGTGTTTTACTGTGGAGAACTTATTCTCAAATGGTGCCCTGGATTTGGTATCTTAATACCTGTATTTGAGATTCATTTTTTCTCCTTGACTGGAAGCTCGCTTTTCCTCTGTCCCATTGCAGTGTAATACGATGTGCGTGGCTGACAGTTCTATTAGCTCATGCATTTGTTAGGCATTTCCTAAGGTTCAGCAGGTGCTCTGTTCATCTGTTGGTTACTGTAGCTAAAAGAGAGTTATGACAAACAGGGGAAGTCAGTTGAATTGGCAGTCTTCTGATAGCAAGGTTGGATTAACCTGAAGCTTATGTTCTTGGCATGGCTGTGCATTGCCTTTTCCAACAAGGGAAGAGTGGTATCTCATTTAAAGGCTCTGTGTAAATAACAAATAACTGCTTTGTTTTGTTAGGTGTTTTGGAAGAAGCCAGGTTTTTTGGTATCGATTCATTAATTGAACATCTAGAAATAGCTATTAAGGTAACTTGCTTGCTTTTATACATGGATGTGCATGTCCTGCTCTTCTAGGCAATACATAATTTAGTCCTATCCGTATTAGCTTCTAAACAACTCTCTCAACAGAACTCGCAGCCAGCAGAGGACCACTCTCCTATATCTCGAAAAGAGTTTGTGCGATTCCTGCTGGCAACCCCAACCAAGTCTGAGCTGCGATGCCAGGTGTGGAAATGCAAAGTTTGCCTCGATCTGTTGTGTTGGTGTCAGGTGCTGGGATGCCCTGCAGCATCATGTGATGATGTGAAATTCAAGCGTGTGCTTCCCCACCCCTGCCTTCCTCCTTTTAACTGAGTTTTGATTCCAAGTAGCAGAGTAACTTTAGTATGAAATTTGAGTGCAGTGTTTGGGCTGCTTTACTTCAGATCAGTTTGTTGAGCTGTTCTATTTAAATGTAGGATGCACTCTAATAACTAAAGTCAGTGCTTTACAGCTTTGCATTATCTTTAATCTTATGTAATAGCATAGATGCTCTTGTTGTGTATGCACGCATCTTTGCATGTGAGAAATGATGCTCTGAACTGTTCTGTATTCAGAGCTGCGCCTTACCTTCTGTAACTTTTGGGGTTGGTTTTGGTTTTAGGGTCTCAATTTCAGCGGAGCAGATCTTTCACGACTAGATCTTCGGTACATCAATTTCAAGATGGCTAACCTAAGCCGCTGCAACCTCGCACATGCCAACTTATGTTGTGCAAATCTTGAAAGAGCTGACCTCTCTGGTTCGGTGCTCGATGTAAGAATTGTGCTGTGGAAGGTTTGGGCTGTCCTGTTATCTTAAGAGGAATTAGGATAAGTTGGGGAGAGGGGAGGAGAAGGAGGGTGTGGAACAGCAGGTAATTCCAACCTGTTGTCCCAGTGAAGTAACGCCAAGTTCTTACACTGCCTTGAAACAGTAAGGCTGTTGTGCTTTAGTAGATTCACTTCCTAAACATAAATGAAGGCTACAGTCTGACTACTTCTGGCGTTGTTCAGTTCTGCACTTGCATGAATTTCACTGATGCATTTATCTCTATCAGTGTGCGAACCTCCAGGGGGTGAAGATGTTGTGTTCCAATGCAGAAGGAGCATCTCTAAAAGGGTGCAATTTTGAAGACCCATCAGGCATTAAAGCTAATTTGGAAGGTAAGAGGTCTTTGTGTGTTAAGTATTTCTTGCAAACTGAGTTGCATGTGTTTTAAGATCCATATGTTATGTACAAGATTGAGCCGTGGTTTGCACAATTCATCTTTACATTAGAAGAGCCATATATGTACATAAGACTGAGTGCAACTGCAGAATCATTACATGTAGATACCAATTTACATGGCACTGAAAAAGCATTTCTCTGGAATCCCATGTTTCTAACTGTTCTTCCTTTGTAAAAGTACTTTTGTGTTCCAGGTGCTAACCTGAAAGGTGTTGACATGGAAGGCAGTCAAATGACAGGAATTAATCTCAGAGTTGCAACACTGAAAAATGCCAAACTAAAGAACTGTAATCTTAGAGGAGCAACTTTAGCAGGAACTGATTTGGAAGTGAGTTACAATTCCTTTTATAAGCTAAATGGTCAACTGATAGAATTCTGGGGATTGCTGGCATTCGGCAAAACCAAATCCAGTTGTTACTGTGAAAAGCAGTCACTGCCTTACTGTAGTTTTAGTTGTATCTTGTGACAAAGTAAGGACGTTGAAGTTACAGAAGCATATGTGGCTTCTGCATAAATGCATTAAAAGTTTTGAACCCTGAGTTCTGTGTGCATTCAACTAATACTCGATCTCTTTTATCCTTTAGAACTGTGATCTTTCAGGTTGTGATCTACAAGAAGCTAATTTGAGGGGATCTAACGTGAAAGGAGCTATTTTTGAAGAGATGCTGACACCTTTGCACATGTCTCAGAGTGTCAGATAAGGAAGAGAACATGCTAAAGACAAAGGAGTCAAAACATGGTGACTTTCTTCATGTCCTCCCCTCATTAAGTTAGAAGCATTGGTTATTAGACAACTTATATTTGCAGTAGTGCCTAAGTAAACTATTTTGATTGCTTTTTGGGGAGGGAGCTTTAACTGAAAAGGTAGAAATAGATAAATGCTGTTTCTACCTCTGAAAACAGAGTGAGGAAGTGGACTGGTTCTAGGATCAGCATGCGTGGCTTTTTGTTGACAAGCATTGCCTCACTTTGGAATTCATTTTAATTTATAAAGCACAATATATGCAATTCTATTTATTAAATCTGTAGCTGCAATATGAATAGAAGATGTTTCTCATGTATAGTAGCATCAAAGTTCAGGTTTACAGTTAGACTAACTGTAAATACACTAGTTTCTTCATTCATGCACAGTACATTAAGTGGAATGTGGTTTAGGTAATGTCCACACGATGTTTTCAGGTACTACGTTGAAAACAGTAGTTAACTGTCATCATAGGTAATATATTGCCTTGTAGTAGTTAGGATTCAGGTATAGAACAGCTTTATTATCTTCTAAACGTGCTGTGGAAGCTGCTTCCACTGAAGGGATCTGCATACACAGCAGATCTGGTTATAACAAAACCATCCTTGTTTAAAACTGGGATTGCATACTTAATCTTTTCCAAATCAGCACACGATTGCACTATCAACTACAGCTGCTAAGGAAACATTCTCTTGCTTTCAAATGTCCTGTCCATTCCCAACCTGGAGTACCTGTACATTTTCTTTGTTCTTGGTGGGGGATTAAATGGACATAGGAGAATCCAATCCACTGTCACCAGAGATGAGCGCTGCAGCCATAGCACCCACTCCTTTCTCCCCTGCCATGCCTCCAGTATATATGAGTAAATGGCACTTGTTTCCCTTCCATGTACTATGCAAATACTGTTGTACACTGCATCCTTGACCACATGGGCAAAATCCTTTCCCCAGCCAGATGTCAGTATACCACTTTGGGCCTGCTTAAAAGTGGCTGTGAAAGCCTCTTTGGATGGGTGGAGTGCCCTTTCCACAGCTGCTTTACATGTGAGTCAAATATGGAATTATGTGACTTCTGGAGTGCAGAAAGTCTCACAGCACTTCTTTAGGTGGTGATGCACTTCATCTCATAAGCTGTTTCCACTGCAGTATCAAGCTGAGTTCTCATCTAATGTTTATTTTGGACACAATCAAAAAGCACATAACCTAGACCAAAAAAGGTGCATCAAGAACTCTTACCTCAGATGCTTCTTTAAAGTACCCCAAAGTTGAAACTAACATTGAATCTATGAAAATAGAACTGTTACTGAAGTCCAGAACAGATGTATCCTAACACAGAACGCGATCTGTTAGCAGTGGTTTGAGTCCCAGTTACTTTGGTGCGTTGTCTCTTACATGCAGTGCAGAATTTCCCATCCTCTGAAGTTGTATTTGTTGTCTCAGTGGTTGCTATGAAAATGCTGCTTTGCCATCAGTCTAGAAAGATTAGTTTAGGAACAGTTTATGATGTGTTTGGGGAAGTGTGGAATTCTTATCAAGTTGGGTTTGATGATACTCAGGCATATCACGTGAACTTCCAGGACTCAAAATCCTACAGCCCTGTGGTTCCGAATTGGGATTTCTTTTCTGGATTCCCTGGCCTCTTTAATTTGGCTCTAGGATAACACCCCATCCTTGGTCAAAAACATCCATAGGGAAATGCTTTGTGATTTTTGGAGTCCTGTCTCCCACCTCATCACTTTCACTGATTGATGTGTTGCAGAAAGAAGAAGATTCCTAGGGCTAGAGAAACAAATGAATTATTTTTCTTTATCATATTTTGTAGCTAGAAGTAAAATATTGTATGGGAAAATATATTTTCATAATCACTGTGTATAAAATATATTTGAACTTTCACTGAAGTACTATGTTTTAAATAATCACTGCATGGGGCATCATTCATTTGCAGATGAATTTAAGGTACCTCTTTTGCTATGACAGAGCTGTACGAACAGCTTCAAGTGGCGTATTCAGAACATGCAGGTTCCAGCCTAATTCAAATTGCATTAATAAAAATGGGAAATACACAGGTGTCTTTGTCTTACTTAATTTTACTTAGAAGGACAAGAAGTTAGAAAAGAGGGAGAGCTGATGTGCAAAACCCAGCTCTACTCTTTGATTTCTTCTGACTGAAGCTCTCCCAGACCTTGGATCAGCCTTCCACGTGGGCTCCACCTCTGCCACAATCGGAGTCCTTTGCTGGTTTCCTTTACGTGGGGCTGTGGAAATATTTGTGGGCAACCAGAACCAGCTGTAGTCTTCTCCCCAACCTCCCACCTCCTTTATGTAACTTGGGCCCGGAGTTGAACATGAGACGAGAACAGTTTGCTCACCGCTGTGCTTCCTTCTGCTGTGCTGCAGGAGCAGCTCTAAGGAGCCCCACTGAGGAGCACAGCTGCTGGCAGCCAGCGAGGGCAGGTTGGCAGACTTGGCTTCAGAATGGTGAATTAAGGGTGAATAAGAGGTGCAATTACCTGGCTAAGCAGGCCCCTTCCCTTCTTTAAATGCCATCTTTCAGGATGAGCAAAATCTTCCATTTCCTTTGTAATGTTAATTTCTGCTAGGAAGAGCAGAGAAGGAAGCAGTCATAAAACAGAAAATCTCCCTTCTCAAGTGATCTGCCTACGCTAAGGTAACCTTTCTCCCACTGAAACCAGCTATTTTCACAGCTTGATCAGTTTATCAGCTGAACTGCTGCTGGCTCCTCTTGCTGTGAGTAGGAGCATTACAGCAGGAAGAATTGCTCTTTGCTGCAGTCACTAAATCCTCCTTCAACTATTTACTTATTAAATTACATTTAATCCATTAATCTCAAAGAGGTCACAGGGGCAGGAAGAGAGGATGTTTAAACACCACTAAACATGATACACCCAATTGCACATAAACCAGTGCAGAGCAAGTCGGAACAGTGGCCAGGGGGATAAAAAAAAAACAGGTTTCTGCCATCAAAATTATTGAATTTGACTTTTGCATGCAGATGGCGACCACGACCTCTTCAAAAGCTGCAGTGCATGAAGTCTCAACAAAAAGCTCCATGAGCGTTAATGCCTAACTTCACACACCCATATATGTGTGCATCTGTATATACACATATATCCATATGAACAGGATTCTCCATTACATGTATACAGAGGGTCCTATTCAAGCGAGAGAGCCCCTTCCTCAGCACTCACAACCTCATCATCGAGTCTATTTGATCCATTTAGTACTGCTTTGCATTTTGTAGAGCACAGAACACGAAGGCATTTTTATTTAAGCATTAAGGACTTGCAGAAGAGCATGCAAAATGCCACGTGCTGGTGCAACCTCTTGTTTATGCACTGAAGGTCTGTTTCCTTCTGATATACACAGAATAAACCAAATTCCTCATCCATTTCAACTCCTGTAAGGAACTCTTCAGAAAATCAAACCCACAGAAGAGCTTTTGCTTATTGCTCAAAAACCAGAAGCCACTGAAAGACCATCTATTTATTTTCCATGGGGCAACAGCAGCCAGCTAGGTTTGAACATCAGGTTTACGGCCTCTTAAAAGGAAAGCTGTAACTTTCATGGCTCTAAGAGAAAGCAGCTGTAGGTAACAGCTACACCCAGCTGCTCCAATTATGTGCTTTACTTCTTTAGTACACGACAACAACTTTAAGAACAAAATTGCAGCCCGTAGGATAGAATGAGGCAGCGTTACCTGCTGTGAAGGGTTTGGTGGCGGGGTGGCTGGATATAAAGGGAGACAAGAAGCCAACTCACGGCACGTTTTCCAGCAGGGAAGCGTTGGAGCAGTTCTGCAGCCTCTCTCTGCAAGCAGGTAATGTACTTGAACTGCCATGTCCATTTCAACTTTTCAGTCCTTACAGATGCTTGCACTGGAAGGAACTTGCATTAGAAGGCACTGCAAAGGGCACTTCTTAGAACAGAAACTGGCTACACCAAACCTGTCTGTCAAATATCAACAGGGATTTTCACTGAACCTTCGAGGTCCAGGGGTTCCTAAAGCTCTGAAAGGGCACTCAAAAATCCCAATTTAGATCTCTATCCAAATGTCTCGGATGTCAAATCTCTTTGTGATGAGTTGATCCACGCTCTGAGGGGCTCAGAACCCAGCTGTGACCCACGCGTAGGCACAGTGCCACCGGGGTGATTCTGTAAGATAAAAATTGAGCTGTGATGACGCAGGATCAGAAATACGCTTTGTTCTCTCATCGCAGAATGGAGAAGTCCAGGAAGATCTTGGCTGGTGTCCTCCTGTTTACCACGTCTGTGGCAATCTGCTTGGCTCAACACTGGTCTTACGGCCTGCAACCGGGAGGAAAAAGGAATGCCGAAAATCTGGTGGAATCATTTCGAGAGGTAAGTTCAGGACTGTAAAACAGCTCTTGCTTTTGCTCCGATCCCTTATCTGTACTAGATGCAAGCAAAAAGCCTCGTGGCACTACCAGAGGTGACAGACTATACAGGAGTCTCTCTCTCAGCACACTGGTGTGCATTATACAACACACGTGTAGCCTTTGTGTCAAGTAAGAACTGGGAAGCAGACTGTGCTGTGGTGGTACAGCGACAGAGAGCCTTGCACACACCGCAGTGCTTCTGTGACAGACGGAAAGCTTCGTCAGTTTGCTCTACAGGAGGGATGGAAGCCTGATTCCAGGTCAAACCTGACTTCACCGTCCCTTGTTTGAGCTGCCCTTCTGATCAGCTGCTTTGTGACAACATCCATCCATCTCCATGAGAATGTGGCAATGGCAGCTGGTGCGGGATTCGATGGCAAGTGCTTCACTGAAGGACTCAAACCACAGAGCAGATGGGAAAGGTTCTGTCCACCAATGGCTTTTCTGATGCTTTCTAATATTTCACATGTACTCCCTTGTAACCACAATTCCAACATTCTACAGCTGTTATAGCAAGTGTAACATGTAGGAAAGAGGTAAATGCAACTGTGCAGTAGAAACTTTGCCTTTAAACTGGGGAGATTTGCCTTCGGAGAAAAATCTGTTTTCATGAAGGCTGTGTTTATTCCCCATTCAGATTGCAAATGAAATGGAAAATCTTGGGGAAGTACAGAAGGCTGAATGCCCTGGATCATACCAGCATCCCAGGCTGAGCAATCTGAAGGAAACCGTGGTAAGTAGTGTGGTTTTCTCTAATTGCTGTGGGAAAATCTCAGACCAGTCCAGGCTGGCAAAGCACGGGGTGGAGGGGTGCGAGCGGTGGGGCAGAAGAGGCAGGAAAGCTTAGTTCACACGTGGCAACCCCAGCTTTGCATCACTCTCAGTATGTCCAAGTTACAGCGCTAGAATATGACCACATTAATCCTGATGCTCCTGTTGTAACTATGTCATTACTTACTGAATTAAAACCAAAATAAAGTCAAGCACGTACTTCCTTCATACAAATGTAGGCAGCATTCGCAGATGCTTAACTTCAAAGGCACACTTTGCCAGCTGAAGGATTGAGCCATATGGAAGTGCTGCTCCCAAGGTCCCCGGACTGGGAAATGTATTTTCCATTAGATGCTCTAATGCAGTGACAGCAGAGACTTCACATACACACGATCTGCCACAGAAACAACACTCTCAAGCAGAAGAGTGCTCTTCAAACAATACAGCAGCACCTTGACCTGCCCAGATGGTCCTCACTTTCTGGGAAATATCTCTGAGTTGTCCTAAAGTTGCAACTCTCCCTCTACAATTAATATTTGAAGCCCAAACAAAAAAATTTCAATTACATAACTCTCGCCTCTGAATACACGCTCAAGCACACGCCTGGCATACCTTGTTCCTGTGGTATAGACTGAAATGTGTGGCTTTCTTACTTCTAGCTGCTTAATGATGCTGAAAACAAATTAAAGCTTTTCCAGATGTAGGTTTTCCAATGTTAACACACTGCTGAAGTTGACACGGGAGCATTATGCAATGAGAGGGAAGGTGTCAGGAAACGAACCAGCCCATGGAAACAGCTTTGCAGGTTGCCTTCATCACTTCCTGGAGCTGCCAGTAGTGAGGACAGAAATACAATGAGCTGAGATACAAAAGGGAAAGAATAATATACTGAGAACTCCTACCCAAAACACGTTGGGCTTTCAGTTCCAAGGGAACAACATAAATAGATGCACAAATAGGAGATCAGGTCGAGCAGGATGTGACACAGGAACTCTGTTTCCATTCAAAAAGAACTAATGTATACAGAGATGGGAACGGGACAACTGTCCCACCCTGTAACACTTCTGCAAGCACAGCTTTCTTCCCCTTGGTATCTTGGCCAGCTGCTTAAGTTGACGGAGACATTTTGCATAGTGATGCTTTGTGTAAATTCATGCCAAAATGGAGTGTTCTGCAGCTGCTGGGCTGCCCTCTAAGAGCTGCTGTGGCGATGGGCCCCTTAACAGATGTAAAGCTGGTCACGCACTTTGGGATGAAAAGGGCTATTCTAAGTGTCAGTTACATTATACTGCATGATCAGATCCATGGGCAGGTGGCAGAGAGATCACGTCGGGTCAGATTTATGTCATTCTAATCCTCCTTCCAATGGAGACCTCAGTAGGAATATGTTAGCATCTGAGCAGGCTTTAAAATTCCATCATCAAAGTTCTTTCTTCTCTTTTAAAATAATATATGGTGTGTGCTTACAGGCAAGCCTGATCGAAGGAGAAGCCAGAAGAAAGAAGATTTAAATCCACAAAGGCAACAACAGTCCCAGAATAAAATTTCAAAGCAATGTTGAAAACAGTTCCTCCTGCCTCTGCTTTGATTGCAATACGTGAATAAATACTGTGAAATTAGTGGGGAATAGTGGAGGATACCATTGTCCAGCTGACTTGCTTGTAGGTAAAAGAAAACACGTTGCAGTTCAGTGGAGGGGAATCAGCTCTGTGGGGTCGGCTTTGCATTCCATAATGACAGCTTTTGTTTCACACCTACACACAATGTCTGGGCATTGCCTGATCTCAACAGTAGTACAACTTCATTACGAATTACAAATAATTTTACTGCTGGAATGGAATTCTGCTCACACATCAGTAGACCACACATGAAGGACTTTTGTATGCTTCATTTTTTTTTACTGGTTCACACATAAAAACTACATTTATATTAAAAAGGTATTTACAAACTTTACAATAGTTAATGCATTAAAAAAAAAATTATACACCTTGCTTTACAGTGAATCCTATGCCATTTACCCAGAGAGATGCAGCCTCCTTTCCCCACACTTAGTTCCTACCCTTCCTTCAGAGCCAGTTTAAAAGCCATACTTTCTGCTGCTTCAACTGCAGGGGATGAAAAGAGGAAAAAAGGATTTGCAGTCTGTAGAGGTGGCTGTTTCCTAACTAAACCATCACACGCAGCATCTCCAAATGTTAACAAGGACGTGTCACACAACACCCATGTTCTCCTGAACTCAAGACAAACACATCCTGTGGTTCCTCATGTCATTAAAATCTTTACAATACCAACAGGGAACGACTACATCCATTGACACCATGGATGCTGGGGTCGTACCACGCCAGGAACCTCACTCAGCTCCAACTGGGATATCCATCCTCACATCAAAACCAGTTAAATACACTCTGCAATGCACTGTGAGGATTAATGAGAACATGAACAAGAGCAGAATTGGGTGAACCTCACGTGCTTCTGAACAGCCCAGCTCCTACTGCGCAAGAAATGAAATCACATCTATGCGTGGTTTGATTTTCCTGACTGAGTCCCAGGAAAAGCTCATGCCATTCCACTGGATAACGTACTCTGCAATGGTAAACGTAAGATAGAGAAGTTTTTAATTAAAAGAAACAAACAAAAAAAATAATGGTAGCCAGTAGTAGTCAGGAATGTTTTTACATTTGAGAAAAAGGTTACAGTTAAGTTACAGACATTTCAAAACTTCTTATTTCCATTTACAATTATAAAAATAAATAAGGAGAGGAAATCCGAGCCATTATCACTGCAAGTTCAACCTGCTGCTCGTGGGCTGCACAGCGTGGTGGGGGCTGGATACAGGTTCTCAACAACTGCTACATGCACACGATGGCATTTCTGCTGCTGCAGATCACAGAGCTGTTCTCAGTGGAATCGGTGTCCTTTCCTAATCCAATAATCCACTGAAATGGAAAGCTGTCTGTTTCTCTCTTCCCTGATGCGGATTAGAGCCTGTAACATTTTTGAAGGAATTTATCACAGCGTGACGAGTTTTAATTACAAGCTCCAGAAAGCAAGTGTTGAGCATATTTCTCCAAAGGAAAAAAAAAAGATCCTCTCTGTGACTTGAAATTCCCCAGTAGCTGTGGACAGTGTGGATTTGAGATGGGATTCAGATCTTGTCTCCTCCACAGGCTGCACATGGAACTCGATCTTATCCCAAGCAAGGAGCTGGGCACAAATGCCACCGTTTGCTTTCACTTCTGCGTGGAGATCACCATTACGGATCAGTCTTGGACTCCCATTTTCAGTCCTATGCTTTCAATGACATTGAGTGATGTGAAACACTGATTCTCATCTTGAAAATGAATTAGTGAGATCTTAAACAGTCTCTGAAGGTTAAATATCAGAACTTGTAGCAAAGAGCAGAACATTTTCGTTAAAAAAAGTTTTAAAATCAGAGGTCTGGTAGAATTTTGCACTAAATTCTCCTTAATTAAAACCAGCCAGGCCCTGTGCTTACACCCTTAAATGCCCAATTGCTTTTAAAAACCCAACACAGAGGACAATGCTGTTTTCCAAAACTGGCCCAAACAAAGGCTCACGTCACTCGGGACAGCACAGAAATCCCATCTGTAGCTCTATGGAGGCTCTGCTGACTTGTATCAGCTAAGAACAGAACTCTTCACAATCAGTAATACTGACTGGCAGGCAGAACCAAACATCCTCAAGTTCAGAAGCATTGCATAAAGGTACACTGAGGAACTATTCCCAAGGTCAGGCTTCCCCCAGGCCTTTCTGCATGGACCAGCTTCCTGCTGCAGGAAAAATACCCACTGGCTGCACAAGGTACATCTCCAAGTTCAAGTTAATAAAACAGATCAGAAAAGCAAGCAATTATGACTCAAATGCCATTTAGAATTGAATCGACCAAATCAGATCACTGTGCTGTCAGCCCATGAGAAGCCACTACCTGAGCTTCCTGCTGCCTTACCAAAGGAGTTAAAAGCAAACCTGCTTTGGAAAGGAAAAGCACCTCAGAATGAGGGAACAGGCAGATACAAAGGCAAGGCACTGAATTACAAAAGGTGGTGTTAAGGTATAGGTTTCTATCACTCACACCTCACCCTACCTGAAGACAAAAGTTCTTGTTCAAGGGAAGAGCTTCAGAGGATCCTTCAGTTTGTGCAACAGCAGCAGAAGGGAGATTCTGCTTACAAGAGGGAGAAGTGGACAAAAATGAAGGATGAGAAAACCCTGTGGTGTTCCAGTCAGGCAGCATCTGTGGTCAGGAATGTAACACAGAGCTGACAAGTCCTACAGCACACAGCAGAGGCACTGAAACACGCTCAGGTTGTCCAGAAAGGTTTCAAAGATTTCCCCTGGGAAGGCAACAGCCCAGAAGACAATTGCATGTGAGCTGCTGTGAGCACAACTGTGACTGCAGTGCAACTTCCCCGACGTCTCCATCCTGCTGTGATGGGAATCTGATCTGACCCTTTAATGAGTGCAATCTGTTTGCAGAGCCATACACGCAGCAAAATAAATGCAGCTCCTGCAGGTTTCCTTAACTGGAGTCACACAGAAGGCAAAGGAACACATAAGAACAAGCGAAAGGGCAACTTTGGTCCTCACAGCCAGAATAGGGTTTCTTTCTTTTTATCTGAAAAAGAATTTAAACCTAATTACAGCCTATCTCAAACAACTTGAGTTTTTCAGTAAGGCAATAAAACTCACATAAGTCACGTGAGCAGAAGATTGGTGCAGTGGGCTGTAAGAAAAGAAACAAGCCACAGCAAAACAAAACAAAAAAATGGTATCTTCTGAGCAACATCCCCAGCAAGGATTTAAATGCATCTCCATAAATTATACCCAATAATCAGGAGCTTAATGACAGTGACAGGTAACAAGCAATATTGTTCGCTGGATGAAATAAATGTGGCACCAAGTGGCAGTGACAACTCTGGGGGGATGTATCAGAAATAATTATGCTGCTTGAAAACAGTGATGTTCCTCACAAGCAATGAGTTCTGAAATGGAGAGTTTAGGAAGGTCCTGCTCCACACAGCAAGAAGGGGTTGCTGAAGCTACTGCTGGGATGATCTAGGTAATTCTGTGGTAGAACAGTGCTGAAATGCACGCTGCAAGACAACTTTCAATCAAACTTCCTTCCAGCTTAAGCACTGCACAAAGCCCATCTGGGCCACATGGAGTAAAGATATTTGTGCTCCATCTGAGCTGAGGAAAGGCAGGAACTTTTAAAGGTTAAAACCCAAGATTAGGACATTTTTCTTCTTTAGAATAAATAAAATGAAAAGACTTGTTGACATCCTGAGAGAGCAGGAAATAAATAACTAAGAGAGAATAATTAAGCAGATTAATAACATACTTATAAATAACATAATTATCTTGTTCTCCAAGGCAAAAAAAGCTGCAGAGCTGTAATAATCCAAGCAACAGGAAGCATGGAAGGACAAGTTGATTGTCAAGTCTTCCACAAATCCCAGGTCCAAGTGGTTCCTTAAAGTCTAGTGGCTGTGAACAACTCAGACCAAGGGAGGCTACAAAACAAAGTGCAAGTATTGCCCTAAATGGAGTGGGGGAGAGGGAGGATGATGTTTATTTCTATTTGTGAGGATCTGGCCAGCCAAAGTGTTACAGTACACACTCCATCCTCCCCAAGTTGCTGGTATCAATACAGTGCTGGTATCAACACAACCTCCATTCATTCTAAGACATTCACAGGAGAAAAGTCACTTTCTACACTCTATTTAAAAAGCATGAAGATGAAGACTTTGTCCCAGGTGCAAAACAAAGTAGCAACACAACAAAGGAAGGGATATCAGCTGCTCTGTAGTGTTAAAACCAGAACCAACAGTGAAACTATGATTAAGTACTGGCAAACCTAAACTCTCCATTGGGAGTGAGCAACTGCCACCACTTGAGCAGAAACGGGGAAGGCAGAACGTCTGCACTTCATCTTCAATACATATGATGAGTAGCAGAAAAGAGGTTTCTTATCCTGCTCACAATGCTCAGCTCTCTGCCTGCAATCACGAATCTTAAGAGACCACACATCACACACCAACACCTGACGCTGCACGGCTGCGATCCGTCTCACTTCATGCAAATCAGGGCTTGACTACAGCAACAGGAGGAGGGATTTGTGCTTTAGCATAAAGCTGGAATGAACCCATGTGAAAATACTGCAGAACACATCTCATACTGGTGTGGCTTACCTCGGTGAAGCACTGGCTTCAAATCACTACTGTGATAGTTTGACATTAGGAACGAGCTGCTGAAATTGCATCAGTGAAAAAATTCAGGATAGACAAGGCTAATATAAGAATTCCAGTAGGCTGACTTCTTCCCTTCTGTGATTAGTGTCTCATTATTGGAAAAATAAATCAGAGGTTGGGAATATAGTTACACTCAGAGTTCCTTTTGCTATTTTCCAGGGAGAACTTCAGTGGAAGTAAATGGAATGGCAACTGAGATCAATAGTCTTTAGGGTAGAAAACCCCAGCACGTCAGTGAAGAGAAAGCAGCCATCTTTCTCTAGGTACTTGCTGTTAGACAAGCAAGTCTATAATCCTCACTGCAATCCTTGCTCTGATGAGAGGACACTGGATTTTCTGGTTTTTGGGGGTGGAGGGGGAGGTTTGGATTCACGTCTGCTCGGTAGTGGTGGAGCAACCTGAGAAGATAAAATGAAGACACACAGGAAAAACAAACCATTACCAGGCAAGTAAAGACATTTGGCTTGACCAAACAGAAGCAAAGCAAAAACTCCTGTGGTTTTTGATTGCTCTTTCAGGATCACATCTCTGAATGCATCCTTTCAGTTCTTCATGCCATCAATGAGAGGGGCAAAGAAGGACACATCCCCCAGAGGTAATAAAACAGACATGTTTTAGTTGTTAGAGAAATCTTTAGCCGTAAATATGCTTTGCTTGCTTCAGACCCACAGCCTGACCAAGCCAGTTATTTGCCCAGTGTCCCAAGTTTTATCAGTAAAATGGAAATAAACCCATTTCTCGGGGTTTCAGGATTCAACCATCTTTATCTTGCTGGCTTGACCTCCCGGTGAATTGCACCACACACCAAAGGGATGTAAAATGCTTCCAAATCAGAATGGTGCAACTAACTCCATAAACAGAAAAGTTCTGCTAAAACAAGCCACAGAATTCCTGCCCAACACATGGGGTTGTGGAATTCTTGTTGTTCTTGCATAAAACCACTCTAAACGGGTCCTTTCAAGTTGGCCCTTTGCACATCCTGGAAACGCATGAAAAATGAAGGCCAGGTGAAGAAGAAACTCCTGTGGTTCACCCCTAGCTGAAAGCACCAAGATTTCATGATTATTTTAACCAAATGAGGACACGCTCAACTTTACACGAACAGCAAAAGGAGCCAAACGCCTCAGAAAACACTTCTACAATCTCTCTTTACAGCCCTTTAAATCCATCCATTTGGCTATAAGCCAAGGTCAACGTTGTGAGCCAGAGCATGTTAGTAATTAGTTTTCTTACAATACTCAAGGGAAGGGGGCTCTTTCATTAATCCTCTTGAACCAGCAACTCCCACAGGGCTGGCACATTTCCGCCATCCACACCACCTACATCAGTTCCAATGCCCCTTCTGGGAAAAAGAGTCTATTTGCAAATGAAGCAGAAAACATCCCACTTATCCCACATTTCAAAACCTGATGCCATTGTCAATGAGAAATAAATGATCAACTGCTGCACTGTCATTCTGTGATGTGGAAGTAACGTATTTGGGAAGTGTCATCACTCTTCAAATTCACGACTTTTGGTGAAAATCCCTATCTTGTTACTTAGGTACTCCACAATTGTCAGTAGCACTGGGAAAGACATTGCTGTCAGGGCTCCAAAAGGAACTGTGCTGCATAGTGGTAAGCAACTACTTTCATATCAGAAGCAGCAACATTTCAGGAGCTGGTGAAATGGTTTTGACACAACTGTGTCCACTGGACGTCTCCAATGCTGATTATCTGACATTTTTGCCTGGCTGAGGCATTTTACTCAAGGTTGAAGCTCTGCTTTGAGATCCAGATATGTTGCTTTTCTACGATAAACAACCTTCCCAAGAGGGGATGTTTCTCTTCGAAGACCTAAGAATGCCATAAATAAGAAACTAAAAGGACAGACATCCCTGAGATGAGGCACAAATCCAGAACAGGAACCAATCGGAAGAGATTAAGTGCCCTTGTGCCAATTATAGATGAAGCAAGGAGTGGGATACCTCCCCAGATGGCCACAGAAGAGCCCCACACAAGAGCAGAAGACTCAACTATGCTACATAACCTTGTTCTTACATAATCCTTTGAATATTTAATAGGTGTGAGTTATGCATAGGCATATAGTGAAAACATTTTGACTACAAACAGACGCCAGTGTAAAGATTTGGGGTGCTTGACTTATTCTGTGCAAGGCATGGGGTGGAATATTTCCACAAATCCATCTCTGGCAGTATGTAAACCAGATTACTGTACTATTTTACATGTGGATCATGTTTTGGAAACTCTTCCCTGCCCCATCCCACACAGTTTGCCTAATCAGGGATAGCACAGTCACCACCTGAAAATGGGGCTGCATTTGACAGCACTCTCTCAAGACTTCTTATTCTTCTGTGGTTTCAGGGGGTGAATCAGAAAAATGACAAGTTCCAAGCAGCACCACTGAGAAGCAGCTTGGAAAATTTCACTGGTGTCTTTCTCAAATGCTGCCTTCCAGAGAAACGTCAGCTCTCATTTCCTTACCTCCACAGAGTTCCTCGGGTTGCTATTCTCATAGGGTTTGCTCTTGGGAGGAGGTGGGGGTGGGGTGCTTTGCAGGCTAGCAGCTGGCAATCCATCCGACTGCAATGAGGGAAAACCTAGAAGAAGAGTAAGACAAGACATTAAAGTAGGAGGAAAAGGAGTGGGAGAATGAATTGACCATGTATTTGTTCTAGCAGCCAAATCTGAAAAGAGATGTCAAAGTAGAATCAAAGTTTTATCTCCCTCAAGTTCAAAATGCCCCAAAGGATTCCGTCTCCATCAAATGAATCTAAGCTTATGTGAAAAATGCATGCCTGAGAGAACAGAAAATTGAATCCATTATCACATCTGCAATGTTCACTGGGGTTTCCTTTCAGCCAGGGCCTCAACCCGAGAATTCACTTTGATTTTAACTCCAGTTGATGGGGTAGATAAGTATTGAAATTTCAGAAGAACTCTTGGGAAGCTGTCCTGCTACTAATGGCAATTAAAACTGCTTGCTATGAGGTTTTATATTCCTTTCACAGATCTCTATTTAGGTATTATTTCTACGTTTGTTTGTGTTCCTGGTTCTCTCCTCCCTACTCCCTTACCCCAATAAGTACTTTTTGTTTTAAACCTCCCATACAGGTTTTATCTCTTCGCTTTGTTATTCAGGAACATTGGATTCTGAATTTATATCCACGTAAGAAGATCCTACATACGATTTTCTATCCATTTAAGAAACAGAGCAGTGGTAGAGTGAGAAACTTCACACCAAGAACAGCAGGAAACCAGCAGTGGTGAGAATACAGCTGCATTTTTACCTTGGTCATTTATTCATATGTGGCTTCATTTATTCATATGTTGCATATGAATTAATGACACAGCCTAGCAGAGGTAACTGCTAATTACTCAGTTTGTTAATTCTTCAAGATAAACTCTTCTTTCAAGTGTAACATTACCTAGGTGAGTGCCCAAGCTGCAGAGCAGTATCTCCTTTAAAATGTTTAACAAAGCCTGCAGGGTTGTGCTATTCAGCCAGAGATCTGCTCAGAAGCCAAACAAAGCCACCATGGAGCATGGATGCAGTTCCCTTCAGTGGATTCACTACAGGTGTTCCAGTAGCACGTGTTGTCACCATCCCACTTGATTTACTTCCCTCCTCCCCTCCCCAGTGAGGTGACCTCAGCAAAGTTACATTAACCCATTCGGCTCAATTGCTGTATTACAGAACTTACTGTGGGTTCTCGGGGTTTTGGGAGTGATGGGAGGTGGGCTGAGAGGCGTTGGCTGCTGGAGAGAAGAACTCTGAAGCAAAGTCAGCCTGTTGTCTCCTAACTGAAGACTCTTTGGCCTTTGAGCTTTTCCTGACGTGCTCTGCTTAAAACAAAGAGTAAACAAAGCCTTTAGGAGTCAGCAAAGTTGCTGCACACGTATCAGATCATCAGACCTGTCACAAAGGCACCAAGATGCTCCAGGAGAGCTGTGTGTAAGAGAGAAAGGTGCATTCAGGTGAAACCACAGCTCTGGCTAAGCCATGTCAAAAGGCATCCACTGTGCTCCTGTGACACGTTCAGAATTCTCTGGGACCTCAGGAAACGGGTAGCAATATTAAACTGTTTTTAATGACATCAATATATACAGTAAATAAGGAAGATGCCAGGGAAGGAAACCTACAGCCAGTTGGAAGAGGAGCTGGCACCCAGCATCTTTGAGGACCTCTTCCCAAAGCCTCGACCAGCTGACTGTTAAATGGCTGTAATGACATCCACGTACTGATGCCAAGGGGTAAACGGAGCCACTCCAACTGTCACAAGTGCTACAGCTGTGCAGGGGTCCTTAGGCGGGCAACCAAACACCACACTCAGCTTGGTGATAACTGCAGTGATAGGTGCTGCTTTGGCCAGCTTGACTCAGAGTGCCTCCAATTAGCAAACCTGCCTCCTCACAGTGCTATTAATTAAAAGTGTCAGTAAGACAAGAGACATCAAAAGCTTCATTCGGCCTTCTGAATTCCACCTCAATCCCAGTGCCCCGGTTTCCTAACAGCACTGCATGCCTGAACACAGAGGCAGCCAAAAGGACATTCCAGCCAAGTAGACAAAGGTGAAATTTATTCTTTCTGAACATGGACTGGAGAGTCCTGAACTTATTCAAGCCTTTTAAAATATTATTTATTGCTTTACAGAGAAGGCTGTCATGCTTACATATGTTATTAAACTCACTGAACTCCTGGAGATCAATTCTCACTGAGCAATTCTCACTGCACATTAAGGAGTGCACACTGGTGTGCAGTGAATATAAAACGAACAGAGCCCAAAGCTGCTGGACATACAGTGAGCCTTTGGTTCCCTCTGGCTTTCTGGCTCCCACACAGCTTATTCAAGAGCTGCATAAAATCACTCTGCCTGATTCCTGTGCTGCACTACGCAGACATGGAACAAACCAGCTATTAAAAAAAGCTTTCTGTATACTTTGCAACATTCTTCAGCATGAGTATAACCCTTAACTGCTCATATACTTCAGTGAGCTTATCACACATGCAACGTGCCCTCAGAGAGATGGTGAGAAGGATGGGTGGGTGTTCTGGTTTGCATCTCTTAGCTCTCTGCAAAGCAAAGTCTTGCACACACATGCTTTACTGTCCCAGGGAAGCAGTCAATAAAACAGGCTTTCTGCCAGAAACTTTCCATCTAGCTTTACTTAATGAAGCAATCAGCAGCTGACCTCACGATTTGTGGGTTAAACCCATTTAATTCAACAGCACCATTTCCAAAGGCAGAGGGCCAGGCCTTCTGAATCACTAATATTTACAATCCCGGATTTTCCTATCAACACCAAATGGCAAGATTCTAGAACCACGCTTCCCCTTCTTCAGAAATATGCTGGCAGCATCGCTCAGATTTGATGAGAATTCCTCATTCTATAGCAACACAACCCATTCGTGCCAGATCCAGCTGAGATCTGGTCAAGGAAAGGGAATCAGAAGAGCTGATGGGTTTTTATTATTTATACAACTTGTGTTATGTCAAATCACTGTCACTGAGCCACCAGCTTAAATACCAACACGCCTCATTGCTGCATACCCTCTGACAGTGCAACACAGTCTTAGCTGTAGGGGTATAATTCTCTTTTATTCCTGTTTTGCAAAAACTTTTCTCATGGAATAAACACTCCTGCTCTCATGCAGGAGGTCTGGAGCACAGTGCAGACTTGGAAAACCTGTTTCTCAAAGCGCCAAGCTAATGACCTAACTAGCATACCATCTTTTTTCATCTCCCCAAAGTACCAAACTGATGCAGTACATTTGATTTGTGCAGTGATGCTGACTGACAGCAGCTGAACATCTGGCTTGCCAGCTGCATTTTTGTGTGGGCCAGCAATATCTGCTTGCTCCAATACAAACAGAACAATTCTACACAGCTCTGAGTGTACTGGAGTCCTCCATCTCCTAGAAGAAATGAGAGAACTGAGATGAAACATCAGTGCCACATACTTCCAGTTTTTATACTTTAAGTCAAACTGCAGTTTGGTCTGTGACACAAATATTCCAAATAAAAAAGCAGGAATTACTCAGATGACCAAACTTTTGGTATTTGAACCCCTCCCATTATTTAATGAAGTTCCCAATGACAAACATGGCTGAAATGGAAACACAAATCTCCTGCTGGGATTTCATTACTGCTATTCTTCTCTTGTTGTTGCATTACCATTTTGGAAGTCAGTTCCATTTCTGGCTCCTTCTCCACAATAACTTGGGACTTGCTGATACTCCATTCCTTCCGCTTCAGTTTGCAAATCCTGTTATCACCATCTTCTTTCACGGGCAGTTCTTCAGCTCTGGAAGCTGTTGATATTCTTCTCTCCAAGAGAGGCTCCAGAATAGATCTTCAGCCCAAAGGAGTGAAAAAACACAAAATATTACTCCATCATCAGACATTCCATGTGCTGTCAAAAAGCCATTCTCTCTTATTTTGCAGAACAGATTACCACAAAAAAACTGAACTAGGACCACAGAATTTTCAGCAAAATTTGTTCTCCTCAGTTGCTTGAGCAATTTTGAGTTCTATTCTTTTTTTAAAGGCAGAGTACAATCCACTGGCAGAGGGAGCCAGACAGGCATTTTATGATTAAACCTGCCATTCATTTTAAGAGTAACTAATTCATAGAACGACAGAACGGCCTGGGTTGGAAGGGACCCCAACGATCACCAAGTTCCAGCCCCCAGCCACAGGCAGAGCCACCAACCTCCAGATCTGCTACTAGAGCAGGTTTTTCTAATTACAAAATTAGAAGTTAGACAAATCTCATCTTCTGAAAGAAACAAACCCACTCTAGCAAAGGCATCTCCCTGCACAAAGGCTGACTACTCACCCATCTGAACCTGGCCTGGAGGAAGTGCTATCAGATGACGTGGAAGATGTAGAGACCACAGAAGAGGCCACAGATGTGACAGAGAGCCGTCTCAGCGTGGAAGACATGATGTAGGGCAACACGACAGAGCCTGACCTGCTTGGTTTCCTTTCGGTCAGGGAGGGAGGCTGCAGAGAAACACATCCACAACAAATCACACAAGGCGAACTCAGAAGCTGTATGGGCAGAGTTGTGTTTCTTCGAGGCAGAACATCAGACTGTGCTTACCAAAGTTATTACACCGTACTGCTTCTCCACCTTCTTCTTCAGCTCTTTGAAGCAGGCTGTCAGTCTGTCGTGCAGAGGCTTCAGCTGCTCTGTCAGCTTCTCGCCATGGATTCTTATTCCCTCTGCTAACAATGGCATCTGAGAGCGGAAACAACATAGGGAAATGAAAGGGCAAATCTGATCTCCTGCTCCAGCAAGAAATCTTCTGTGCATGTCATACAGATACAAGCAAAGGACTTGAATCAGTATGTTTTAAGTTTGCACAGGAGAAAATAGCAGTCAAAGTACACAGTTACTGACTCATAACTTGTGATACTACAATAACCTGGCAGTCTATTTAGTTGTGTGTGTGTATTACCAAGAAATGTGAACCCCATCTACACCAATGGTTCCCTCTTCCATACTCAGATCCCATATTCTGCTTTGGAAAATAAGGCACGTTGAACATTCAGGCATCACAACTCAGCTTCCAGAGCTGTGTGAGTGTGAAGCAGCTTTAACTGCACTCTGCTGTAACAGAGGTACACACAAATTGGTCTGTGGGGCCATTTACAGATCTGCAAATTTAGGGCAATTTTTCACTGCTATGCAGATGAAAACAGACAACTTTCAATGGTCAGACTGAGAAAACATTAGGCCTAATGACTTCAGGAAAAGTTAAAAAAAAAAAAGCTTTGTAAGTTTACATGAAACATCCTAGGCCACAGTTTTAGAACATAACTGCTCTTAAAATAAAAATCAATTCCACACATACAGAGATTGCTCTCAGAGTATCTAGTTGCATTTTCTCCCTCCAAAAACGAAGCTGGAAAAACACCTGCACTCATACATAGTGCATCTCTATGTTTGCAAACGTGATACCTGTAGAGCAATCAATTGCTTAAGCAGCTCAATTTTATCTTGATCTTCAGGATGCTCTTGAAGATATTTCTCTGTGAAAAAGGCCTGAAACAAAGGGAGAAGATGATTTAGACATGATGCTGTTTGCAGAGCCAGCTCTTCAATGAAGATTTCATTGTATTGTCAGTGAAAATTGTAAGTTACAAAACTCCCCTCTGCTGGTATTGGCTTGAATAATCAAAGCTGTATTACTTGCCACCCAGACACGAGCAGCAGAATCAGCCTCAGTGTGTGTAAATAACTGGAGTCTCAGGAAAGTGAACAGGACAGTGCTCCCGATGGATTCCTTGAGATCTAGCATTTAAGTCCCAACGTACAACACTTCACGTGGGATTTGCTACGAAGAGTCAGTAGAAATAAGACTGCAGAGATGCTGACTCGTAGTTCAGCGCCCTTAGTCCACACTTCCCATGCATCTACCTTCAGACCAACAGAATCTGGCAATGGTTTAAAAGCTGAACAAACACATATAGACTTTCCTCGACTGAAATCCTAAAACTGTGCCAACTCACACTATGTGCTGCAGAGCATCGCCCTGAAATGTATCACAGATCCCAGTCAGAAGAATTTCATTTTTCTTTTCCTAGATAAAATCCCTAATAATTTTTCACCTGGTGTTTCAAAACACTCTCTCTGGTCTATTTCAGCCTTTGCATGCGTTTCTAAGTTCTGCACTCCATTAACTGGACTGCATGCACAAGTGTTTGCAGGGCTAGATAGGGCTAGGTAGGATTCAGCGTAGGATGTCAAGAGGAGGTGAGCCATGAAGGATGGCTGGGTAAGTCCCAATGGATTTTTCTTGAAAGTGTTTAATTATTGCAAGAAGGCACATGTTAAAAATGCAGACTTTGGTTTTTGGCTACAAAGAAACAATTAAAACTTAAGTTTTTAGCCGCCCACAAAAGCTGAATGTTCTGCAGTGATCTCCAGTTGAAATAGGAAAATGTGAACCAGAAATGAGTATTTCCAGATGTGGTTACAGATACTTTGTGTTTCCTAGTTTTAGCTGCTTTCCCACTTTTGTAATTCTAAACTTTATGTCAACCTTAATTCACGAAATGGGAGGATTCAGGGCCAAATTCACCACTGGTGAAGCATGCAGCTCCAGTTATACCCCAGATATTTCAGACCCTCTCCTATTCAACTCTTTCACTTCATTTTGTGTGACTGCAACACGTTTGAGAAGAATTAAACATCTTTTAACACCGTCCATTCAGTGCAGTGAAATAAGCAATGCATTTCTTGCTTGGGAGATCGTAGCTAAATATTGGGAATAAACAGCTTAAGTTAACATCACAGAAGGAAGGAACACACACCATGTCAACTGAATAACTGAATAAACATGGATGAGAAACATTCCCTGTCTTTTTTTCTTCTTTTTCCCCCTGAAATACCTGCTCTTTTCTGCAACGCTGTAATGAGAGATGATTTGCTGGGCAGAAAAATCTTCACTTACCTTTCCATTCTGTATTAATGGAGAAATGTTAGCTATTTGGCTTCTGTTTCTTGCACTGCCAAGCACCTCACCACGCTCCCACAAGGCAGTGCCACACTGTTACCACCAATGTAAATATGGCCTCAAAGAGGAGGACTACTCCTTAACTCAGCGGCAGTACACACCACTGAAACCTAACACTGAAACACCCAACACCACATCCGAGTAACTGCTGAAAACTCCACCTTGATGTCCCATGCTTCAATCCAGACCTCCAACTGACTGAGGAAGTCAAACTGAGCTACCAATAAATGTGGAAAAGACCTTTTCGTAGTTGGTGTATCCCCCCATGACCGCCGGGTCCACAATCCCATTGAGGAGCATGGAGAGAGGATGCACAGGAAGGCTCCGGTCCCAGACGTGCTGTTGGACAATGTTGCTGATTTTCTCATTGGTGAGTTCCATCGTTTCTATGGCGTTCTCCAATGGGCTGATCTCTTCCTGGGAGAAAGCAGAAGACAAATGACTGGTGTGCCCTGCCACTGGTGGAACAGCCAGTCCTGAGTGTGGCAAGACTTCATTCCACGAGAGATCACAGAGGGTGAAAAACAACCTATGTGCAGAACTCACCGTTGAAACCTGTCTGACTTCAAACCACTTGAGGATGCCTGGAAATGAATATGCTGTCGTGTAGGTTGTCCTTTCTATCCACATAGTCTAGAAGGAAAAAATTACAAGACGTAAAGAAAACATTGGTCTTGCAATTCAATACTCTTCTGCACTACAGCATGGAACGTGGGCTTCCAGCACTAAGCTGGCAAGATTTACACATTCATTTTCACTGACTGGGGTTTTGGCAACAAATGGTATCAACACAGGCAGGCAGAAGGCAGTTGTCTTCCACATAAACCACTACTAGAGGCACGATTATGGTTCATTTAGCCAGAGCTGCATGCAATGTGCCCAACCACTGCATGTGAGCCACAGAATGCCTCACAGACAGCAAGGAAATATGCTATTAAACTACACTCTCCACTGCACATCTAAAAAGTTGGCCTGAAGTTGATTCTTCAGAGTCAAATGTTGGCCTTGTTAAGGACAGCTACATCACCCACAGGCAATAGCAGGCACCAGCAGACACCAGACCACACTCTGTAGAATGTTATGGTTAAAAAACACAGTATTTGTGGATCCTACATCAAGGATTTGAGCACAGGTACAGAATACCTCAGTATATCACATTATCTTTGCATAAAGATCGCAACCAACATGAACTGTAACCCTTTGCTCCTCCTACACCTTAACAGCCAAACTCTATTGCCACAGGTGAAAGAAAAATGGTTACAGTGCTGTTCCAAACACCGCTGGCAGAATAAGCAAATGCACAAAGCAGTTCACATATAGCACGGACAACTGAGGCAGCCTGTACTAAAACTGAAGGACTCACAGCAAATTCGTTCTCTGGGTCCTTTTCTCCTTTTCTGAATGGTCGTGAGTGTGTGAACTGCTGCACCTCGTTTGCTCTGTAGTAGCTACAAAGAAGCAGAGACAATAGTGAGTTTTCTCACCACCCATCTTCCTCGCACCACCGTTCTCCTGTTGCCCTCAAAAATAATTAAGTTTAGACTGGAACAGGATACGAGTTTATAAGAGACAAAAATACACTCCATCTTGTGACTGCACTGAGAAAAATACAGAGGATATGTTGAGAGAAAAGGAAAAGAAATTACTTTAAGATCTGCTCAGGAACAGGTTTGTCTTTATAAGTAGGTGGCAGGTTCATCACAGGCTTCACTATAAAGCACTGCACATCTGAGATGCTACAGTTAAGGATGAAAAACTACAAATTCTTTTGGGAAAAGAGAAAGGGGGAGAAAAGTGTCCTTTCTGTTTTCATCAAACGTCAGATTTCTCAATAATTCCCTGTGCTCTCTCATGTTTGAAGAGAAATACTTGGTGTTGATCAACAATAACAGAATTCATATTGCTTGTTGTGGTCAGTATGCTACCCACAAACTAAAAGTCCCGAAAAAGATAAGGGCTAAATGAATGCTTCCAGCAAGCTAAATTCCCCTGGTGAAATGCATGGGAAGCCTGGGTGCTAAAGATTTTTATCTTAAGGACAGGAGAACAGGATTGTGTATAAGGTCCTGTAATGCATGCATCCATCTCTTCCCTCTACCTGCCCAATTATTCCAGGACAGTGAAAATGCTGCCCACGCAATTTCTAGATCAATAGAGCTACTTGTTTTTAACCAGTGAACACCTATGCCATCCTCATCTTCTACATCTGTGAACCTTGACAGAAATTCAAGACAAATTAGTAACAGAATCCCCAAGCACAATGTCATTCCTGCAATATTCAGTTTTTAGGACTGCACTGAAGGCTTTATGTAACTAAAAATCTGTATGGAAAAGTGAAGTACAGTTTGGCTCACATTAACAGACCATTTCTGCCAATCCTACTCTGAAGAGGCAATGTTTTACTGGTGGGTAGGGCAGCCCCTTACATCCTTTATTCCACCATGGATATTTCTATACGGTATTCTAAAAGCGAAGGCAAGGTCATTCTGCCCGCTTTGAAGAGCCAGCTGGGTATTTGCCAAGCCTGACCAAAACCACACAGCTACAGCTGATCAAGCACTGAGCCCAAGCTAATATACTCCTTCTCTCAGGAGAGCTTATTAGCTTGGGCTTTATGCCATTGCTGAGCATTCTATACAGCTTCTAGCTCCAGACTGGTAGAAGAGTGGCCAGTTTGTGTGTGTAGGCATTCCCTGAGATGGTGAACAGCTTAATTAGCTCCAGTACACTGTTATGAAACAACCAAAGGAAGCACAGGGCATTATATCATACAAGTGCAGGGGAATAGATTTCAAGCAAAAGTTAAAAAGAGCCCGAGACCAAGGAGGTTTCCAGCATAAAACCAAAAAAACCCCCATGAAATTAAAACAAACTATGGAACCTTCAAGCCCTGCCTAATATAACAGTGATTTGGGCACTCAAACCTCTCATCTTTTCAGATGGTGTTTGTAAGAGTCCGAGAAGAACCTGTACCACATCCAAGCTATGCAGCTGCTCCCCTTTACGATGGGGCCATGCCAAAGACCCGGAACCAAACACCCCCAAACTTTCAGGAGAGTTCAGATCTGGATCCAAATCTTGCAGTTCAGGTTCATCTCGAGCCAAAACCATTAGAACAAACACAAACAGATGCAAAGGAAGTAGCTGAAACAAAGCAGCAACAGAGAAGGCATTTTTTGATACCAAGTTTGGCCTTGAATGAATTTTAATTTCCTATGTGGATTGAGTGCTTGGCAGGCTTAGTGCAAGGGAAGCATCTGGTATCACTGCTTGAGCTGCGCCTTTGTACACAGAGCTTTAAGGCCAAAGCAGACCATCAGTTTCTCTAGCCTGGCCTGTACAACACAGGCCAGAAGCCTAGCAGCTTGGTGTTCACTAACATGTGTCTTCCAGGAGCATATCTGACACAGACTAGAAGTTACAAACAGAAGAGTTTGAAGCATCTTCACTCAATTGCACTTGGGCAAGCTCAGAAGAGAAAGAAGATCTTATGCCCAGCAGCATTCTGTTCAACCAGCACAAAGGAATAAGAATAAGGAGGGCTGCTCACCCAACAGCTTTCATCAGAATAAAGCAATCATTTCATGTTTCCTACAAAGCAATTTATAGGAGGAAAAAAAAAAAAACAAACAGGCATTTCATAAAAGCTTGTGAACTGCAAGCAAGAAGACAGCATACCTCCCTCCTCCCACCTTTACTGCCTGTAATTTATGTCTTCCACCTGGACGTACCAAGTGGATCACACACACAGCAGTAAGCACTGCCTGCTTGAGAGATGGGTACAAGAAATCCTTCCCTGCAACATGCAAAGCTCTCACTCCACCAGCAAGTCATTTAATTCTCACAGTACCAAGTCATCTCCTGTCTAAGGTGACCACTACAGTTTTGGATCATCTTATTTTCATGCACGGTGTCTGCTCCAAGGTTCTCCTGGAATAGCAAATCCCTCGCTTACTGATCTGTTGTTTAGTAATTCTGTAATTCCAGGCAGGAGACAGATGTGTGTCAAAGCATTTTAGAACCAAAAGATACACTGTTTAGGAGAAGATTTGATCTCCTCTCCTGGAGGGGCAGTGCTGGTCATCTTCTCAGCGCTAGGAAACTGGGTGAGGAGCTTCAGGTTGAAGTCTTCCCTCCGTTCATACTCCTTGCCACGGTAGATAAAAATTTTGTTCTGTGGGCAGCAGAAAAAAAACCACTCAGAATTAACATCAAAAGCACTGAGAAAGAGCTTTCCAAACACGCATCAAGAGGTGACAGAGGTTTAGATGAAAGATTTTCTCCTAGCTTAACAGTAGAAACATATGAAATGTAAATGTTCCCTGATTTTAAGTAATAGTTTGGAAAATGTTCTAGTATGCTGCACCCTGCCCATCTGACTCACTTTGGCTGGGTTCTCCTGTTACAGTTAGCACACATCCAGCAGTGCTCAGCAGCAATCTCAAACAGGAAGCATCTCTGCATTTTAATTCTTCTGCGTGGGACCACACTCTCACTAATGTGCTTGAGCAATGCAACGAGCCCTGTCCTTAAAACAAAGTTCAGACTAAAAAGAGATGGGCAAGCTCTTTACAAGCTGCACATTTTCTAACAGCCACAATAATTCTGAAGTAGCTTATAGGATACTAATACCAAAGGTAGACTCTGTTTAAGCTCGTATGTAAACACAACAGCGATCTAACAGACCCAACTGCATTACAGCAACTTTAATAAAGCAGTTAATTAAAAAAAAATAAAAAAAAATCAGACTCTAACTTGTCTTTTTTTCTATGCTGAACAGTTTTGAAATACTTCAGGGGTTCCTATCTCTCAGTAGCATTCAAAGGACAAAAAGAGTTTGGCATCTGAATCCCTCTGGGGGAGTTCTGGATTTTAGGGTACCCACAACTCCAGATGCTGAGTACTGAACAACTCTTACCCGGAGGAAAGAGGGGAAACCCTGACCGTAGTATCCAACTGCAAAGTACTCTGGTTGAGGTCTCATTGCCTTCATAATGTTTTCATAAAAAGTAGCTCGTTTTTTCTGAAAAAGAAAAGTCAGCATTTTCACTCTGGAGAGCTCAGTGACATTGGCAGGCTGCAGCTCGCATTCCCAGTGACAAGAGCTGATCGACCAGCTCTCCCCTACAGAACACTTCCTACCATTTCTTTTTTCCTTACAGACAATATTTATCCATTTACTTGGTTAAATATTTGGTCTGCCTGGGCCAGAATCAACTCCATCTCCTGGTCTGCAGAACAATGTCATGTTTTTTGGGATTCCAGAAGGATACTTGGAATCTTTCACCAGTGCAACACAAATTAAAAGTAAACACATTCCAAAGCTGAGCAGACACAAATGGTGACAAATGTCAGAGAACTGGCAGAAATAATATCAGGCAGATGATTCTCATATGAAAATACATAAAGACCATCTGGTTACATTCTTAGCAATTAGAAAAAGTCATTCAGAACCAAGGCCATTCTATAGGCCTGCACTGATGCACAGCAATTTTACAGCAGGAATGAGAAGGCAATGAATTTATGGAGCCTGATAACACGCTATGCAAACGTTAGCTTATTTGATTAACATTAAGGATGCTAAACATCTTCACACAATATTGTCATGCTAATTGCAAGGTCAAAACCACATACTGTTAAAGACAGAAAACATTCAAGAAAACATTCTTCTAAAACACCCTATGGTTTTGGAAAGGTCAATATGTTAGTTTGCTCTTAACATAATTCTATCTGGGGCTTATCTTGCTCAATGATATTAATTTAAGCAATTAGCAGCCTGCAAAAAATACAGGGAAAAGTTCTTACCAAGACATTACTGAGTCCCTCATAATCGAAAACCTTGTTTTCATACATGTCAGCCAACTCTTTGCTTAGCTGAATGGCTTTTTCCCACATCTCCAAGAAAGATGAAGGGAGGGAAGTCGGGGAAGAAGAGCACAAAGAAAAGATTCAGTTAAAAGCATTCACCACCACAGGCAGGTCACACAAAAATTCAGCTGATTTTAATGCACACAGCAGTTTAATGCACTGCCAATGTTCTCTTTGACTCCACGTTGTACATTTTTTGCAATGACTGCCACAGTCACAGCTTTTCACATTTGTCAATCAGCAAATTAGAGAAGCCCATGTGTTCTCCTCCTGCACTGCATCATTCCATTCACCAGGCTTCTCTGGGTCTGTCTCATTTAGATTTCATAGAACCATCCACCCAAAAGGCAACTGACACAAGTTTGCTATCAGCCAGATAAACCACATTTATTGCAATGCAAAAAAAAAAAACCTAAAAACAACCACCATACCAGTAACAAAAGTCATCAGCCAGGAAAAGAAAGGAAAATACCTGTGGTTTTCTCATCTAGACAGTATTGAGAATAGGACTAATTTTACAACTAGTTAGTTCCCTTCAACTAACAAGGGAACAGAACTGAAACACATGAAAGACAAACAGGTTTGCTGCTCATGCTAAAGCTTGGTTTGTTTAAAAGCCAGGCCTTAATCATCACGACTTGTTATTCCCATTGAAAACAACTGCTGGCAGCTATTTTCACCAATCTAAGCACCACTGAACCCCAAGAACACCACAGAAACTCACCTTGCCCCTGTCGAAGAAGGAGATAATTTCTTGGTAGAGCTTCTCCTTCAGTTCCTGTTGTGAGTAGACGTAGTAGCTGTCCCTCTGCAGCAGATGAGGGACACATGGCTTCTCAGACCACTAGCATAGAAGAAAACAGGCAAAGCTGAAAGAACTGGAATATATGCAGATGAATAAATCTTCACATTGGACACACTAACCTACTGCATGATGCACTCATGACAAACCAGGCATCAATGCTAAGAGAGGACAAGAAAGTTCTGCAATGATGTTAAGTCCCAATATATCTGCAAAAAGTGTGAGATTGTGGCTTAAGGTCCCACACTGAGACACTAAGTGAACTTGTATGCTCTTTTACTTCACGTCTTCCATAGATTAACTGAAGTTGACTTAAATCCGAATTGCAGTGACATGCTAATGCACTTACACTGTTCACATAGAAGTGGAAGAAACAGTACCTTGACATGGGCATTTCCACCCAGCTCTCTACAGTTTACTGTTCACCAAATGCATGCAATAGATCGATGCTAATAATATTTTTGCATGTAGCTGCTACGTAATTTGCAACATTAGGAAGCTCCTTAGTGACCAGTGGAACCTAACTTATGCAAAGTCTCTTTAAGAACAAATAGAAGAAGGGAAAAAAAGCGTGCATTCTTTATTCTGCATGCACTTCCTCTAAAACCCATCCTCTGATAAAGGAAACTAAAACTGCCTTCAGTGCATTACCTGGAGCAGCTCTGCATGGAGGAGGAGGGTGTTTGCGGCCTCAGTGAAGTTCTCACAGTCCGTGTGCAGATCCCGGAGTTTATACAGGTATCTAAATGAATGAAAAGCAATTGTTACCTTATGTGATGGACTGCTTTGTAAGATGAAAAACAAGGAAGTAAAGGCTTCTGTGCAGGTCTATGGAAGGAGTCAGCCTACCTGATATAAATGTCCTCTCGTTTCTTCTCTTTGTAAAAATTCTGCCAGAAAGTAGAGAAAGAAACAGTGCAACTGATGTAAACCACCATGGATCTGCATAATCATTGCTAGACAAGTAACTTATGGATCAATCTCAGATTTCAAAGATGTTTGCTATCACTTTGCCCACTAAGAGGTACATATGCCTCAAATCCCCCTGACATAAGATGGAGCTAAAAAAGGGGCTAAGGGAAAAACAGAAAGCAACTTGTCCAAAGGTACACAATTATTCTTCACAGTGGAGCAGGGAATTAAGTTCACATCTCCCAAGCTATCAGCTAGTCATTTTTCCTGCCCGTATTTCAGGGCCTCAGGTTACCATATAAGCAAGGCTCAGACACATGATTTGCTTTTGGATTATATACCTATGTTTTATAGCTGCCAATAGATGGTAGCCTGATTTGGACCCATAATTACCAAAAAGGAACAGAGAATATTATTTAAAATCCTAAAAAAATTATTTTAGTGGCCTCTTACTTGATGGCTTTCTTCCTAGAGACTAACAAAGAAATTACTCTTCCAGTGAATTACTCTGCATGGCAAACTGAGGTCACCGAATTCATACTGCAGCACCCAATCCACCCCAGGACCACAACACAAAAGCCAGGTCACTAAAGCTGCACCCCACCCAAACCCAGCCTTCCCATACCAGCACGTTGACAGTGCAGCTCATGCGGTTCTCCTTGCTTTCATCATGCATGATTGTTCTGTAGTCCAGCAGGTTCTCCAACAAGCTGCTGACCAGCCAAGCAAACTTTTCTCCAGAAGCAGAGAGATATTTATGCTTCCGACAGTGCTCCAGGAGGCTGCAGACAGAATCCAATGAGATGAAAGGCAACACGTCCAGGTCAGATATCCAAATTGGACGGGTCAAAGCTTGTCTTATCAAGCTCTACTCTTGGTGCTTTAAGGCCCTGACTGGGTTAGCTCTGAGCCTGCTGCTCCCAAGATGCTCCCCATGGTGCCACTGGCCTTCCTGGCCACAAGGAAGTCAACCTGTTGTCCACTGGGACACCCAGGCCCTTTTCCCCATCGAGTTCCTCTCCAGCAGCTCGGCCCCTGACCTGTACTGATGCATACAGTTATTCCTCCCCAGGTAAGACTCCACACTTGCTCACATTGAACCTCAGCAGCTTTGTCTCTGCCCAACTCTCCAGTCTGTCCTGGTCTTGCTGAATTATGGTGTGTCAGTCACTCTTTCCAGCTTTGCATCATCAGCAAACCTGCTGAGGGTGGACTCCATCCCTTCATGCAGGTCGTTGATGTGGATGTTGAACGAGATCCAATCCAGCACCAACTCCTGGGGAACACCACTAGTTACAGGCTTCCAACTGGACTCGGAGCCACTGATTACATTAAGGTTTCTGTTTCTTTGCTTTAAGAAAATAGCCAGCTACACTGTAAACAAAGAGCCTCCATCTTCACTATAAAACTTACAGTTTCTCCAGCAAAATTTTGTACTGTTCATCCCCTCGGCCACCCTCGACTTCCTGGTCCAGTCTGGTTATTAACTCGTTTTCAAACTGAAAAGGCAAAAAAAACCTGTTAAGTGGACAGCAGCTCCATAAGGCATGATCAGCAATGCTTGTGGCTGGTGCTCTGAACTACCATTATGCACTGGTTTTACAAGCCAAGCTAGAGAATGCTTTCACTGTTAACCAGAACAAAAATGCAAAGACAAGGATCGAGCAGGGAGATACAAGTTCTCCCCTTCTCATCCCACAAACACTGGAAACAGATGCTCTGGGTAGTGCCTTCCCTTCTTCCCCATCAATCAGCAGTTCAGTTTTGCCATGAAAGAAAAGTAACTTTAATGACCAGCTATAGATGATAATGATGATTCACTCACCCTAAAGAAACTGCTCTACTACCACCAGTTAAGGGCCAGTCACCAACCTCTGATCAACATAAAAACTGTGACTGCTAATTGAAGCAACTTCTTATGCAACAAGAACAAGCCATGAAGATACGCTCTGCTACATAAAGCAAGTCAAGTACATAGCTTTAGCTATAAGTCAATTACTGAGGAATAAAACATTCCTGTTCCAAAACATGAAGAATATCACAAATTTTACATACAGAAAATCCATGCCAAATAACCAGTTTCCTTCTACTGATTCCAAAAACCCCTGAGACCCTGGGGCCAACCATGCCAAACACTGATGACCTCAAGGGAAGAAAGATCCCAACACACACAGTGAAGCTGGGGTCTGCACTGGACAGAGTTTGGTGCTTAGGGAGATGCACATCGCATCTGACAACAATCTGAAATGCCAAGGTGGCTGCCTCTTGGATGGATGTCTCCTATCCATCTCCAGGGAGAAGTCTGTCTACAGCATAACTAGAGGGTCCCCTGTCTGCCAGCTGAGACGTTAAGGTCTGATATCCCCAGAGGAAAAATGGAAGAAAAAGACCTTTGAAACTGCAGAGAAAAGTAAACTTTAGGACTAAAGAGACCCTCTTTTTCTTCCTTTCTGTCTGGTGCTTTCTCAGTAGCAACAAAAGGGAACTTCCAGAGGAATTAGCACAGGGTTGGAACTCAGAGAACAGGTCCTGTTCCCTGCTCTGTCCTTTGACTTGTACAGCCTCAAGCAAAAGCAAATTGTGTCCGTGCTCTGTGTAACTGTTCCCCATTTCATAATGAGAGAAACAGCACTCACAACCCTTCCCATCTGCAAATACAGAAAGATACTAAAACAGAGGAGTTTATTAACTATTAAAGACATGCAAGGTAAAACCACTTAATAATTACTTCCAAAGTTTAGCACAATGTTTATGTGTTTGGTGGTTTGGTTTTTTTTTTTTTTTTTTTTTTTTTGTAGTTTTGTTTTCTTCTGGTTTGTTCAGTTTCATTCAAATATTCTCTTCTCCTTCTTGCCCAATGCACACTCTAGAACATTTGCCCTTAACAAATGGGGCTCCCTTACCATATGAAAGTTTCTGTTCCCACTGAAGTTGTACTCGCACTGCATCATATCAAAGAAGATGGGAATGGTAGCTTTCCGCAGCTCAGGCTCTGGGACCAAAGTTACCTCCAGGATTGGCCCCACCATTGCTGGAATAAACTTTATTTTGTGGGGACCTGCAAGAAAGGTGATGTCAGATACATCCTAACGGAACATGGTTGCTTGAAGTCACGTGATGCATGGATGTTCAAATGTGCAAAGCATTACTCAAATAAAATAAATACCATAAAACTCTGACATTTCGATTAGAAGGCATTTTTGTTGGTAATATTTCGTCATTCATGTGCTGCAGCTCCAATTCCAACACTCAAAAACAGTCCAAAAAAAGAGAACAGAACTGAATTGCATGAATAATGCGTATCACAAGGCTCCCTGGGAAATTCTCCTCCTGGAATTCATATGGTAGAACTTCCTTTGTTATGTTTTAAGGAATGTCTTGAAGATCATCTCATCAGTGGACGCCAAAAAGGATCAGCTTTTGAAGGTCACTCAGCGAAAAAGGAAAAGGAACTTTGTCCTTTTGAACAGCTGGACTTAGATGTATTTCCCCACATTAAATACAAAAAGCTTATATGAAGAAATAAGCTATAAAAAATCCAGTTTAACAGCTTGAATAAAGATAATTCCTTAGATGGAACTCACCCAGATTATACCACATATCCCTTATTTTGAAGCCAATTTCTTTCCTCATGTCCCCATACCTAGAAAGAAGCAGAAGAAAAAGATGAAGGCCTATTTATTGAAGTTACCTCTGCAAAGCTGATGCCTAAAAATAAAAAGGTCTGGCAACTTTTTAAGTGTAAACTCACTTCTTGATAATTTTGCTGCGCTTGGCTTGTGAGAAGGTCTCCAGCTGGAGGGATTCGTGAGTGAGAAAGGCCACTGCCAAATGGAAATAGTTATTCCAGAGCTGTGGAAGAGAAACAAGTCCAAAATAGGAGAAGGCAAAGGAAAAGCAGCAAACAAAACAACAGAGACACACAGGTCCAAATGCTGTGGATCTCACAGTTAACGAGGAAGGTTACCAACAAATAAGTGCAGTAGCACAGATGAGTCTGTCTTGGCCAACATAGAATCTTAGGTTGAAAGAGACCCCATAGCAACTTAAAATCTACCACCCCTTTTACCTTGGACTTTCCAGCCTAAGGAAGTGACAATAAGTTACATCCCAGAGTATTTTAACCAGTCAAGCACAATTCAGCTTTAGCCAACAGACCACTCAGCTTGACCTTATAAATCCTATAGCAGTTGCATTGGTTTGTGCTCACTGCTGCACTAACCACTGCTCTGTAATTCAGAATGCAGTGACTCAGTTGACTCTACAGACATTTTCCACTGGCAGCAGTGGGATTTGCTTGCTCTCCATGCCCCTCAGGAAACACTGATGTCCAAAAGAAAATCAAGAAACAACAGAACTGTTACCTGGAGTTCAAAATTTGTTTGATCCAGGAAGAAGCGGTTGAGCACAGAGGTAAACTGGTTCACTGCCCGAAGGAAAACCCTGAAAGAGGTAAAAATATCAAAGAAAAGGTGACTTTTGGAGGAAAAAAAAAAAAAGTAATGCTGTATTCTGGGTTTACATGTCTCCTAAAGGTAAGCTCAGTTGAAAAGAGCACATGTCTCCAAATGAGATTTGGGAAGAAATTCTTTTGCAGTAAAGAGACACTGAGGAGAAGCTATTCCTCTGTTTCTAACCTCAGCTGGAGGCAGATGAAGAAATAAAACACATTTTGGCTCAGTCTGTATGCATGCAGTGCTGTTCCAGATGATTCCTTCTCCAGAACTCAGCCTACCCTCAACACTGATGCATTCAAATAATTTGTCACTTCTAAGTCCTCCTCCACATTGCAGCCCTATGACAAACTTCGTATCACAGGACAGAAATGAATCTGGATTTGCAGGCCAGCACACTGAATCTGTGAGCATGGAACCACCCTCCTTTCAGAAGGAAGACGACTCCAAATCAGACTTAAAATGGCAGCACTGCATACCTGCTCTGCATCATATTCATGACCATCCAGTCAGAAGCATAGACGTTTTTTCCAATCAAGTCCTTAAACATAATGAATGTTTCCATCAGGAAGTCCTGTTGGAAAAATAAAAAGCACGGGTTGAAATGAGAAGCCTTTTTATTTGCACAGAAGTATAGGGAAATGTAAGCATTTGCAACTGCAGTGATTAACTACTGCATTGATTACCTATCTATACACTGTACCTCCTAAGAAGGATCTCTCATTGCAGGAATATATTCCAATAACTAAATTATTTCTGACATCTCATCCATTCTATTGCAGAAGGAGATCAGGTTCTGTGGAATTATTCCTGTTTAATTAAATCTACCTTTACTGTTCCAAATTAAGCCATGCTGTAATGAGTTCTGGTGCACAAGATGGATTGAAAAGCAAAACCAACATTTGAGCACTTGCATCCAGAAGCCTGAATAAAAGCAGCACAGCAGCCCTATGCAGTACCTTCTATAAAGATGGAAACCCAGAATATATTTTTTGTTTCTCCAACCACGTCTTACTTTAGAAATGCTGTTATAAAGAGGTAATTAGCAGAGCTTCAGATGCATGGTTTAGCATATTATCATAGTAAAGATACACTCTGCACAAGTGTCAATCTGCCCCCAACAATGTCAGCACACCTGAAGTCCTTGACAAGGCAAGGATAAGAAAAAAGGAGAAAGACAGGATGAGTGAAAGGAGATATATATATCAATAATATTGATCTCTCTGTATTGTGGTCCCTACAGACAAAAATGCTAACTGTGGGAATTTAAATAGATTCTGTTCTCTGCAAAGACAGATCAGCATTCAAAAACAGAGGGACACAAAGGTCACACAAGAAATCACCACCTTGCAAAGAACACCACCCAAAAAAAAATCATTCTGTGAGGTTGAACAGCTTGCTCCATAGAATTGGCAAGCAATTTGGATGTGATGAGAGAAATGGGCATTTGGTGCTGCCTCAGTGAAAACCCTCCAGGCGTTATTAAATCAGAGCTTGACTGAAAGGTTTGGGCTTGTCCAGGGGCACCTTGAGGATATGAATTAACTTATTTGTGTTAAACCAACCAAGTCATGATGCTACGCCAGGGCTGAAAAGAAACAAAGCATGTAAAAACCAACAGTAAGCAACAGAAAGCAAGAGAAACAATTATTGCAATACCAAAAATAATGCAACTTTGTATTGGCATTAACAACTCGCACATCATCACAAATGGAAACTTGCTTCTGTAGATTCTGAGATTCAGGAATTTTAAGTTGGTATTTTGGATCAATACCTCTTTAAATTATATTCAGGCAGCTTTAATAATTACATAAATTCCCTCTCCTGATATGTCTCTGTGCAGAAGCTGTACATAAACACACAGAAACATACAAGAAATACTCCATTTCAAGCAGAAGATGCAGAGCTAAAAGGGCAAAACAAGATGCACCTTGATTTCTGTTTTCTAATGAACCCTTCATAAAATATATTTGCAAAATATATTAAAAGCAGCTCTAAAACTAGATGCTGAATGCTCCTATTGACTATCAGCCCCGTGGGTGCAGAAGTGACAGAAATGTGCGTGTCCTGTAGGTGGCTATGTTGCTCAACAGATTGCAAGCAATTCCAGCTGCATAGGGAACCAAAGCATCACCTTCCCATCCAAAATGAATTACAGCCCTTTTTGTGTGGGTTTTGATGTATCTTTTACAGGAAGAACACAACTCCTGGCTCCTTCCCAGGCAGTATTTCAATAAGCAAGCACCTTACGTTGCAAAATTAGGAGCACAAAGACACGTTGTGCTATGGAGACTTGAATAAATCCTGTTTTTGGTTCTGACTTTTCCTAGAGCAGTTTGCTGACAAGCCTAGTCAGAACAGTTGGTTCTAAAGTCCTCAAAAACCAAAACTCCCCCCCAAAATCAAAGCCTGATGTGCCCCCTGGTTTTATACTGAAAGTCTCTGAGAAGATGAATTGTACACAGATGTAACAGGGAGAGAACTACTTCCACTGCCATCCACTAAAGCAAGACAAAGCATTCTGGTTTAAATTAGAATTCAGTTTTAGGGTTTTAGCTATTATCCCATAGGACTTCATTAATAGAAGGCCTCCTGGTTTTCAGAAATTAATGCAGATATATTTTGAAAATTGCTGTCTTTTCTTTAGATGCACTTGAAAGCTTTCTAGTCTCTTAATTAAGCTGGGAGGTGGGATGAACAAGAAAGAAGTAGATAAAGAAACAATCAAAAAGTCACACAGTGAGAACATCTTCATTTTCTCCTTTGGTTCCTGACCTTTTACTTGCAGGGACTTGAAAAGTTATTAAACATGTTTTTATCAATGCTACCAATGCTAATATCTCAGGCTTGAGTCTCAGCAACATCTATACCCATACCCATACCCAACTGCCCACGTCCAGCAGCGGAGATGTGAAAATATCCCCCCTGGTTGTAGCTCTAGGAACACAGAAGTCATTGTTGATGAATGCATTCTCATCACTCTAAAATGAATACAGTAACTTGAAATGACCTTTCAGAAGGAGAAAATAATTCCTCATGGACTAAGCTAATCCCTTAGCCAAGCTGACTTACAATAATGTCCTGCCTGGTTTTGAAAGTATTGATGTAATGGTTGTAATGGTAGTCATCCATCTGCCTCAGGATGGCTGTCATGCAGGCCACAAAAATACCCTAGAATATAAAAAAACAAAACATTTGATTATTTTTCTGTATTAAGCCCCAAAGCTCAAAGTGCAGCACGTGGCTCCAGGGCTCCACCCAAACAAATACCACTAGGCCCAATGCTGCACATATAGGTCTGTCCTGGCACTGTGTGTCTGGCTGCTTTCTCCTCTCCCTCATTCAGTTCAATTCCTAATTTTCAAGAATTAAGTCAGAGTACAGCCTTCTTTTACACCCAGGGATCACAGTTTGCAAGAAAAACACATCCTCTAAACATCAGAATGAATATTTATGTATGTGTGTGTGTACATATATATGAATCACTACATTTTTAGTTGATCATATCCATCTGTAATTCCCACGGCTGACATGCTGGTAATAGCAACAACCTGAACTTAAACCTATGAAATGGCTATCTATGCTTGCCCTTAATCTTTCCATCTTTCTGCACACTTATATACAGTGCAAATCAGGACATAAAGCTTCTTACACTTTTAAGATGCAACACAATAACCACAATTCCCATTTAGAGATGCCAAATCCTTCAGCACTTAGTCCTTTTTAGCAAAGGTGGCAAAAGAGCATTTTCTTCTGAGCAGAGATTCCTCGTGTGTTAGAAAATGGGCTGAAACCAAATTCTCTGTGCATGGGGCCCAAAGGAACTCAGAATCACAGCCAACTGTGACTCAGCTGATCTGTGGCTGGAATGGAACCATCTGAGTCCCAGTACCCATCCACAGACAGCGAGCAGAAGCCATGCTGGAGCGGCACAGAAGTGCTGCAGGAAGTGACGATTTCACAAACCACCCTACACACCGAAACCTCCCAGGATAATAAATTCCAATATTACAGAGGGGAACGTAGTAAACGAAGGAAGGAAAGGGCTCTCACAATGTGTGGAGACTGTCTGTTCATTCCTATCACCGTGCGGTTGATTCTCCTCAGCAGGCGTTCCATGATCTGCTGGATGTGCTTGGCTGTGGGCCCCTGGGGGTGTTCAAAAAGGAAAATCAGACTATTTTCTACATATACTGTCCTATAGAGAGCTCCCTGACGTGGGAGGACTGCCCCAGAAGTGCTTAATTGCTATCTGAGGGTGCAAAGAAGATGTCTTACTACATAGCAACAGCTGATTTGAGTACTGTTGGTATAGACTTAGAGAAGAGGTAACAGCACAGTTCTTCTGTTACAGCTTCACTGGCTCACCCCAGCACAGCTGAACTGAACAATTTTATTTGACATTTGTCCCTTCATTTCAAGTTACTTTTTTCAAAGCAACTTAGAATTAATTCCCATGACTCATAGGGTGCATAACTGTACTCCCCAGCTGAATGACCGTTGTTTCTATTCAGTGAGAAACCAAATACTCGAATCAGTGGCTCCATAATAATCCACCAAGCCACCAAAGTAACTGAGAACTGCATTTTGGTTCCTAGGAAGGAAAGAACTTTTCTTTGTACACAGCAATAACCACCAATTCAATCTCTGCATGACCTCTTTTTGGACACAGCTACTTTGTGTGAAGAGATTGAAAAAAAAAATACAGAGCAACACAATAAAATTTCTATAAGCACTGGGGTTTTTTTGAGGAGTTAGGGAAAAGACAGAATTAACCTTAATTTGCACCCTTGAGAGATCATGCTCACCACATCTTTCCTATCCAGCACTTCCAGAATGCTGCTCAGTAGCTGTGAGCTGGCCTCGTGGTCAGGCTTGTTTGAGTTGTCATCCAACTGGCCGCTCAGCTGGTCTATCAGCAGAGGGAGAAGAGCATCTCTGCATTCTGAAAATGAAACACAGCACCATATCTTGTTGGTTCTTCAGCAGTCCATATAAACAAGTAACACACTGCAGCTTTCTGCTCGTAACTTTAGCTCTGACACCAAAACATACACTTTAATCCACTCTGACAGACTAAGAGAGACAAATAATCCATAATGGTATGCGTTACACCAAACAGGTCACACTCTTCCTTGATTTTTAAACCAACATGCTCCATCAGGATCTCACCATAGTTAACATTGCATAAACACTGAACAACAAAAAGTTTCAAGTTCTGGAGCCACTAAGGCGAGGAATATTTCTGCAGATGGATTTAATTGTGGACTACTGCTGATGACTGATTTAAATGCATAAATGTGAAAGACATTTTTGTTTGCAAAGGTGCTCAGCTCCACAAAGAAACCAGTGACCTCCATTCACTACTCACCAGGCTGCTTGAACAGGTCGCTCTCAACGATCTTGGTCATGCAGTTCAGCTTCTGTCGAACCAACTGGTTGTCAGGAATACTCTGGATGAAGTTGCCGAAGAGGTTGCTAACATGCAAACCACAGAGCAAACAGAACATCAGCATTTTTCACCCAGCGTGCTTCCATCCACGCTTACACTGCCCTGCACCTGGGCAAGTTGAGCAGTTTTGCCCCTGTGCTGAATTGTTATTTTCTTATTAACTTGTTTTCTACAAACTTAGCAAAGCAATCAGTAGAACTGAACAGCACCCAAAAACTGCAGGCAAAAGGCTCTCAAAGTAAAGTTTGCAATAAACATGCCATAAAAGCTTGTAAATAGGAGGTACTGTACATCCTCCATTGCCAGGGTAAAATAATCATACAAAATGAAAGCAGAATTTTGCACTGCTGAAGCCTGAGACACTGCTAGGCACAATGGCACATCCTTCCAGATGCCCCTCTCATGACGAATGATGACTCATGTTAATCTTAGACTCCATTAAATTAAATTCCATGTACATTTGCTGTCTGTCTGCTGTTGAGAGCAAATTATCCGTGTCAGAACAAGGAAGCATGAAAGGGAGGTTCCTGGTAAAGCTACGAACGCCAAAGAACAGAAGTCCACAGTGTCATGAATTTCTTGAAATAATACAATTTTTGTTTTGTTTTCTGACCAAGGTTGTGTCACACATTTCAGTCTACTTCAGAAGCAATCATTAAGAATTGGAAACTTGCACATTTCCACACATGGCTCTCCAGTCCTTAAATTTTGGATTAGAACAAATTCTCAAAGCTCCTAAGAAAAAGCAGTTGAATGGCATAGACTGCTTTGAAGTAATCTGAGTTCCTCCAGAGCCCTGGAAGGAGCTTCCTATGAAATCATGCACTACATGCATGAGCACATCATAATCAGAGCAGCTGTTTTTAGGAAAGTTTCTTATTTTTTTCCCCAACAGATGAGTTGAGTTTGGAGGACAAACTTCATTTGCTTACCTGAGTTGAACAGGGTCAAAGACTAGTTTGACATCATTGATGATGCTTGGCAAATACTTTAAAGCTGCACCCTGCAAGAGAAAGAGAAACAGAAAGCAAACATGGAAACTGAGTGAGATTGGGCAGTTCATTCTGGAAGGGTGTAAAGCCTCAACAGCAGTGCCCATGGCTCACGTGGCAAATCTAGTTCTGTCAAGAGCAAATATGCAGACACTTGCAAAGATCTGGCTTGAGATCAAATCTATGCATCCAAAAAGCCTCCAGCAACTACACAACTGCAGCACAGAGTGGAAAAAGTGAAGGAGGAAGAATTCAGAGCCAAGTTGGTTGGTTTTTTTTTTTTGCAAACATCCTGCAGTTCCAGGGATTAAGCTCCTTCAGCACGTCCACACACAGAGGAATATGTATAACAGTTCCCACAGTGTGGCTTTTATAGATTCTATAGCATTCAAGCACCTGGGTGCAACCATAACCAAAGGCCTCTGGGTGATGCTCCATGGCTGCTGCCAGCAGGAACTCTGCTTATCATAAAATCAAAGCTGGACTTCAAATGACCCAAATACTCACTCCAAGTCTAGAATCAATCTTTCCTTTAAGCATAGAAAGGCATACAGTTAGAAGAACTGAAATAAACCATCTAGAGGACTCACTTTACCAATTTAGCCAGGCTTACTGCACGGTTGCTCTGTTCCTCCTCGGAGGCCAACACAAGGTACATAATCCAGTCCAGGCCATAAAAACAAGCAAATATACAACCTAAGATACTTTTAGGAACCATCTGCTTTTTCAGTACTTTCATTTCAGGATTATGTTCATTTCTGTAGTGGTGTAACATCTGCATAACCATCACTTGGCACTAGTGGTTGAAGAGCCTTTCATGCCATGCTATGTTACATCTTAGTTGGTTGTTAGCTTTCATCCTAGCAGTTGCTGTAGGGTTTTCAGCAAGAAGCTCACATCTTCATTTGATAAACTTTATGGCTTAAATGCCTTTTTTCCTTTCACATTCAGCACTGCAACAGACATCCTGAAGATTCTGGTGTGATTCATCTGCCTGGGATTATGCACCTCAAAGCTTGACCCTTCTTCTGCCTTCCCCCAAATGTATCAGTTGATGTAATAAAAGGCATTAGCTCTTCCTGCAAATTATGCATACCTTAATCTTGACAGCCTCCTCTAAAGGACGGTCCATGAGGACATTGAAGGAGAAGAACAGCTTGCGTATTGCATCATTAAATTCATCACCATCTTCACTTTTCCCATAAAACCTATAAAAAACAGAAAGGAATATAGTTACACACGTAAATCTAGGCTAGCAGAGTCACAGCAGCTGAAATATCATTTTATAGTTTGGAAGAACATCTTACAGTTATCTCTTCTACAAAGAAATGAGTGCAAAAATGGCATTTGGGATTCTGCAGTTACCATAGGAGTAATTTCCTGGTGAAACCTGTAACAGAAAAGCTACATTTCTCTAGTTGCCAATGCCTCAAAATCCACTTGGTTTCCAAGAATCAAGTCGCTCATTTCTGTCTTTAAATGAGTTTCAACAAAGCTGAAGAGTATTCTCTCCAGTGATACTGACTGGAAGCACTGACTTCCACGAAGAGACACACTGAAGATGGCAGTGACAAAGCTCACCTCAGGTACAATATTCTCGACTGAACAATGAATCGGAAGAGGTATTTCAAGGCTTTCAGAGCAGCAAACAGCAATTCTGTCTTGCTGGAGTCATCAGCATTTCCCACGTAACAGTTCAGCACTTTAGTGAGTTTCCTTTGGAGAATCAAAAAGGGGAATAAATAAAGACAGAGTTAAATTTCCGTGCATGTTCAGCTTTGTTATTCCAGAGAGGACCTACATCTAATAATCCCAAAGCAGAAGCTATTCTTTACAGCTTATTTTCTTCTGAAGCTTTTGGCTTCCTTGGGTGCCACGTTTTTATGACCAGCTCCATGGATGAACCACGGCTGCCACGTCTACCTACAGATCCCCGTTGTTTTTTTTTTCTTATTCCCTAAAATAAAGGAATCAGGGATTTGGAAAACCTATTTTAAAGTGGACTGACATCTTCTGCATGTGTCAGCTTTCTGCTACACAGAGCTCAAAGTGCTTCTCAAGCAACACTGAAGTTGCGCAACACTTATTCACTATCCAGTCTCTCCTGAATTAAAGGATGGGAATCTTACGGTCCTTCAACCAAAATCCTCTTCATTAAACAACTCCCAGCACTCCAAGTGGTGTGTGAGCAATAGATAAGTATATGACAGCTTTTGCACTTGCTCTGCTTCCACACTACCAGCATCCAGCTTTGAAGTTCAAAAATGCAACTGCTGTGGGAAAACAAAATTACCGCCATCGTCCTCAACCCATTTCTGAACGTGAAGCACTGCAAATTTGTTCTAAATAAACGGCCACCTACTCGAGTTTTGATATATAGAGCATAACCTGTGTGTGTGAACCCTCGCCCACGACATCTGGCCCTTCTCTGAAGGCTGTGGCCACCACAACCTGCCTGCTGTTGGCAGACGGGTGGAGCAAACTTCATTTTAGCTGGGTGGATACCAGCAAGGCAAAGTAGTTCCAGCAGCAGCAATACCTATTAGATCAGGCTTTTAATGAATTTATCCTCTTTGATCAATTCCCCCAGCCCCTGCAGTGACTTACAATGACATCTTCCATACAGACTGACTGCAAGAAGCCTGTTTTTGATAGGAAAGCAGGCTGATAAAAACAAAGACCCTTTTGTAATACACACACACACGCACAAAATAAAGTGTGAGTACTACAGGTCAAAAGACAGTCTGAATCACACGCCCTTAATGCAGCATTTGCCATGCCAGCAGCATCTTGTCCTTGCAGAAAAGAATTCTGACAACGGAAACTTTTAACAAAGTAAAAAAGCTAACTGCAGGGTTTTTTAATTTCCTGGAAGCAGAGAAGAACAGGACAAAAAAACAATCATCTGGGGTCTATGCTGTTGTGACCACATTAGTTTAATTCACTATCAGTATCAGAGAGATGCTGCCTGGAGGTCAGTCTGTAGGTTTGTGGTTACCAATACTTACACGTATGCGAGAGTTGCACTGAAGTGTTTGTAAATGTAAGTTTCAAGTACAGGGTTGAAATGCTGGAACTTTATGTCTCCAATCAAAGAAATAATAAATACCTGCAAAAAAAAAAATTAAGAGGAGGGAGATGATACAGAGATGCACAATCTTCAACTAACTGCAACACAACTCAGTCTCCAATCATGTCATTGGTTTTTGTTGATTTCTTTTTCTAATAACATTGATGGAAAAAGTCACTCACCAGTGCATCAAACACAAGGAAGTCATAGGTTTCGTTTTCTGACATTTCCATCATTATGTTGAAAAGTGCATCAAGAGTGTCTTGCAAAAACTAGAGGAATGAATAGCAAGAGTGTAAGAAAGGAGCACTGGAACACTGCACAGGAGTCTGTTCTTTTGGATCATGGTTCCCCTCCAGCCTAGCTCAGTTAAACTGTGAAGTCATACACAAAAGACCATTTTTAAAGGGATCTTATGCTCATTCACATGCTGCTCATGATGATCATCCTATTCTCAGCTGTAAGAGCAAGGAGGATCTTTTCTTATTAGCTCTGATTGTCCCCACTTCATTTCTGCTCTACTGCTTTTTTAACCAGCCATTATGCTGCAGCTAGAACAACAACTATCCCTAGCCCACACAGGGAGCTTTTGGGTACAACACAGTGATAAATCTTCAAAGTATCTGCACAATAAGGAGACTCAAATCTCTATGTATACCTTTACAATTTCTCCTCCTTCCACCTCCATTAACTTCCTCAGGTTGTGGGCAATGTTCTGAGAGTTGGAACGCCAGTTCAACAAACCCAGCAGGTCAACTAGCAAGGACAGAACATCAGCAATTAGAAACAGATTACAACAACACAGCTGACTTAATGGCTGTAGAATAGTACAGAATAAGTACTAGAGGTCATTTTTAGAATCAGCTTACAAGGAAAAGTCACACCGTGTTGTGCAGAAAATTACCTCGATGTGGCTCTTTTGTCTTGGCAAGAAAGTCAGCTTTGCTATTAATGGAAAACCTTGATGTACTTTGATAACATAAAGCATTCAGTAGACAATTCTGCAGGAGTCTCATTCACTCAGGAGAAGACACCTCAAACCAGGACATTTATAAGAGTACATGACTTTTCTTGTGCTCTGCTCTGTGTTTGCTTTAGAGAGCAGGAACTCTAAAGCAAATAAAGGCAATGCTGGTGCCAACAATGCTGGGACTAGGCTGTCGCTGATGTGTGAAGCAGCAAGATTAAAGTTAAAGCAGTATGCTCACATGTGCCACAATGCCATAGACATCTGCAGAAAGAAATGGCCCTTTTAAATTCAAATGCACAGCATGAAATACCACTGGGAGGCTAACAAAGACCTACCATTCTGGGTGAGTTTGGTAGAGCAGATTAAAGTGGCAATCTGGAAGCTGTCTTTTGTACTGTCTTTGTTGGGTGTAAAGTTGGCTAGATGGTGCAGACTTTTCCCTGAGGGGGTCTCCTTCTCCTCCATTTCCACTTTTGTATAAGGAAGAGTCAAATAGCACTTTGCATCTTCCATTTTCTTGTTATCACCCTGTTAGTTGACCACAAGAAAGAGGAGGTTTATCTCACACACCGAGCACTTCTCTGAACTCTTGCAGATACATTATCCACATAAACACTTAAACATAGGGACGGCCACAGAAGGCTTTCAACACACTTTCACGTCTGTGGTCATTTACTTGCATTCTTTGGACTTCTAACTTTAAGGAATAGAAGTTGCCTGCATCCTGCCAATGAATTCAGCTCTTTGAGAGAGTGAATCAAGCCACACACTGTAGGAGTTCAACCCACCCCATCCCACTGTAGCTTTCTACAGCAATGCATTAGCTTCTTCCTCTTACTGTGATGAAAGGCACCGTATCTCTCTCCCTGTCACACACTGATCTTCTAAATGAGGTGCTCACCAGGCCTGTTTGCTGCTTGCTGTCCAGTGAACAACGGGAGAGGAAAAGCATTGTACAGACACACACTAGTATGTACCAGATTTGTGCCCAAGTCAGAAAACCAATCCCTTAAAGCTGTGTTGATGATAACTTACAAAAACAGGCTACTCTGCCATCATCCTGAAAGGAATCATTTAACATTCCCACAATGATACAGCAGTGTTTACATTGCTTGGAAAAACATAAAGTAAGTCAAAAGAAACACTTTCATTAATTACACCAAAGTGAGGCCAGCAAATGCCAGAGCTACCTTATAAATAATCAAGTTGTGTTTGCCATCCTGCAGCGTTGTTCCGTCTGCATTCATCAGTTTCACAAAGCCCATGCCAAAAGCTCTCTCAGACTTATCCCTTGCTATAAGTATAAAGAAAAAAAATGTATTAGGAATTATCTTAATTATGCCCATACTGCTCATAATTCATGAAGCATCTTTATTTAGCACCATCACAAGATAATGTGTTGGAAGTAGAATGCTTCATGATCCACAGCAGAAAGCTCATCTCAGGGCACTTGGCTGATATCTGCAATTACAGAAAAAAACTTCCTCTCTGAATCTTCCTTCTCCACACAATTTCAGTGGCTAGTTTTTTGATAGATGGACAAACACAATTGTGCACACAGATTTTGGTAGGGATTTTCAAACTGACATGTGACTATGGATGCAGAAGCGTGTCACTGCATTTCTCAACTGCCTTAAAAGATTTCTTCCAAGAGATCAGTTTGACTTTAATGATCCTGTTTCATGTGGTTCTGAAGAAGTCTGCTGAAGTTTTGGCTCTAAATTTCTCATTTGCCTTTCACCAGTGTAATCAGAAAACCTTCTGTAAGATCATTAGACTGAATGGGACTGAACTGTGTGAAGGTCTCAAAAGAAATTAAAAGCACAGCTATACACAGAGAAGCACTGACAAAAGTCTTCCAAGGGGGCTAATGCTCTGCTCCCTATTTAACTCCAGTTTTAGAACAAAACCAGCACTAAACCTTTTCTTAAGGCTATAAAAAGCTTCAGTTACTTGTCTTTGCTTCCAATGACATCCCAACATTGGAAACAAGCAGAATGCAAACTGGTACAGCACTGCAGAAACTCAAAAATCTCAATGAGTAGGAAGAGGGCAGTGCTCTGCTGGGCTTCTCTTTGAATACTTACATTCCTGTGATGATCGATGACGAAAAGTGAATCTTAAGTGGCAACGACTGACTTCCTCTATTGCAATGGATACCTACAAATGATGGGACATCATCATCAATTTACAGGACATTACAGTTTTAAATTAGTTTTATAACAATTTTAATTAATTGATTTTAAATCAGGTCTTTTTTCTACGCAAAGAAGCAAGATTATAAATTATGCACTCTTACCTTTACAGTTTCATACCAGTATGGTTGCTTGACTTGATAATAAACAACAGACTTATACTCAGAGACACCTTCGTAACCAGCACCAGGATGGATAGCTTTCTTTGGGAAAAAAAAAATGAGGGTAGGGGGGAAAAAGAAAAGGTGAGGTCTAGAATGAAAGACAGGAGGTATTTGGGGATGAAAGTTTTCAAAGCATAGAGCTTGTGGAGTTGCTCAAAATCCATGCTTTCCAACCAAGGGAACTGTGTCACTTCATTTTTTACTCACATTTGATAATAACGTAGAAAATTAGTGACTTCAAATTACTCATTGAGATCACCTCTAATCTCTCTTGTTCAGTATCATGCAGTCCTTGCTCACAAGTTGAAGAATGAAAAAGATCCTATGCACCAGAGCTACCACTATCCAAATGAGCAGCTCTGTTCTCCTCTGCAAAGGCCATCATACCTCTTGGAGATTGCCATCCTCGTCATGTACAGACATGGTGACTTCTACATTCTTAGGAGTCTTCTTCTTCCCTTTGTCAAACTCTCCTTGTATCAGAGTGACATAGATATCATTTCGAACATCACCTAAAATCCACAGCACTCAATGAGTTCTTTTTACTGTATGGAGAGTCATAGAAGTTCCCCAGTTAGTATCTAACATCATAGGGTAACACATCATCCTTTTCCTCTTCATAGCTATTGACAGCAGCTAATTCATGGCACCCAACATCACACCATTTCATCTTCATTTCCAATTGTAGAAAAGTTTTTACAATGTAGCACTGTATTTTTATTTTCAGAGACCTCTGCCTTTATGCAACACCTTTTTAAATGCAGTGAGCTGTGTAGGTCTAAAGTACTTCTGAATGGATAAAGCAAAGCAGGGTCAGAACTGTAAGCAACAAAATTATCTTTTCAACTAAAGATAAGATCTTCCTCCAAGGAGGACTGATGCTATCATTTTTCAGTATTTCTCAAAGAAAGCATTTTCACACAAAAAAATTGGACATCACCGTGAAATATCACGAAAAGTAAAAACAAATTGGCTTTAAGCCATCTTTGAAATAAACCTGTTCATGGCAGAAACTCCAGAATTTCACACGTCTCTTCTACACCACAGAAAAGAGGAAGAATATGGGACCTACCAGGAAGAATTATCTCAGGAAATCCCATTTTGCGAGCCACAGCAGTGGATCTGTCTACAAGGTGGGAAAAATCCTTCTGAACTTGTGCTAGGTCACCAGGAAGCAGCTTCAGGGAGACCCAAAGACCTAAAAAAAGAAGGGTAACATTTGCTCACTGGGGTAAAAACCAGACATACAAGAGCAGGAGAATCCAGTACAAAATACCTGGAATACGCAGTCAGTCATGTTCACTTAAAAATATTTTATGCCCACAATTGATAAAACAAAATAAAATGACATAAGTTGCAAGCATCAGCTAGAAAAGGAGGGTATATTTTCACTCAAGTAAGAACAGATCCTATTTTTAATCTCTCTAGCTCCCAAAGTGCTGGGGTGGCAGCCATTGGTACAAAGAACATTGGTTTAGCTTGGTGAAGGTAGCAAACTCCAGTAAACATCGATCTCTGGACTTTCATGAGCCATTTACTTTCCTCTGTAAGCAAGAGGAACCTTTCCCCACACCAGCTTTTCACGTCCCGCCTGACTGCTGTACCTTGCCCTTTATGATTCACTTCCTTTGCAGCGATGACTTTGTTGAAGACAGAAGTGAGGGGCTCATTTTCTCCAATCACATGGGAAGTTATCAGCGGGGACATAATTAGCTGTCGCTGTCTGATGTATGTTTCCATGGCAATCCTGAGAAGAACAACAACAGACTGGGAAGTAGATAAACTAACATCACCATGTGCTCTGCAGACAAGGGCTGGCCAACAGCTAACTGTTTTCCAAGTAGTGTAATTACTTCTAAATTAAGACTTTTTCTTCACCTGCCTAAACCCAACTGAAAAAAAACATCTGAACTCTCATCACTGCTGGTCTAGGATTAGGATAAATAACTTGTGCCTAGTTAAAAGCTCTGTGAATACATTTGTAGCATGCTGAACCAGCAGCCTTCAGGACAACCACAAAGGCAGCCAGTTCTACTTTGCTCCTTTTTCCATCCACAGACTGCCTTGTAGAGCAGCTATGGCTATGGGGAACCACACAGCTCAGCAGGTGGGGTTTTTTGCTCCTATTAGATGAACTGAGCTCTATCTTCATCTGGGCCTCAGTGCTGCCCCCAGGAGATTATGTTCATTAAGCAGCCTTAAATTAACATGACTAATGACACCACAGGGGTGTTGAACCTCTCCCTGCCAAACACATCTAGCGAGCCTGGATGTGGAACCAGATTACACTCCTGTTCCCACACCATCAACAACGAACTAAAGCATACAAACATCCCCACAGACTCCCCACCCCTGCAGAGGTAACAAGATTTGGGTCTAAACTCAATCTGATTATAAGAAAAGAAAAACAGGGTTAAAAAAAAAAAAAAGGAGACTCATGTTACTCTGCAAATTAAAATACATCCTTTTTTGCAGTCTTGCAGGTGCTAAAATGGTAGAGACATACAACAATCTCCCCTGAAAATATCTTGCAACAACATAAGCTACACCAAATGGATCACTATATTTAGGACAGTAATAAGCTGAGTCTACCCAAACAAGCTCCATTCTAATTACTGTAATGTGCTGAGAAAGTGAGCAATGGGAGAGCAGGCAGAACACACACAAGTTCTAACATTTCAGAAATGCACATCACAATGGGGCCTGAATTTCTTCTCCAGGAAGAGGGAGAAATCTCTTTATAACTCTTTTCTGACTCACCCTGAAAAGCTACAGGCTGGCAATGCCCAGGGAGCCACAAGCTGACAAGGAGCAATGCTCCCTGTCTGTTCAGGTGCTCCTCAAAACCTTGCCTCACTTCCATGACAATTTTTAAGGTCACATCCCCCAGACCCACACTATTTTGCTCTTCTTTCCTCCTTCATATAATATGAATATCTACCAACTCCAGCAGCACTGCTAAGACTCCCTGAGTAACTCACTGTATAGACATGTAAATCCAGGGGAACAAAAGCATCAGAGGACCAACAAAAATCTTTTCCTGCAAAAAGCTGACTACTGCCATTAGCTAATCTATTTGTAGAGACCTTGGTCAGCTGCCAGGCTGCCGTACAAATTTGTCCTTCTCTGAAGGACAAGTGCCTTAAAAGAGCCAGAAATGTGATGAACTCCAAAGTATGATACTTACTGCTGAAATGGAATAAAATGTTGCTTTTCCTCATCGTCCACCTTCCCATGTATGATATCTGTTATGTCCATCACTGAAACAACACAAACCCAACACACAGTTCTGCCAAGTGGCAAAAGAGAACACAGAGAGAGCTCTCCCTATCAGAATGGAAACAAAAGCTGCTTGTTTCGGTCCAAGACCACTCGTGACAGCAATGCAGAAGGCCACTCTCATCCTTTTAACTTTTTAACAAGCATATTTTTATTGATGCTTAAGTCAGCACATGGGAGTGAATGTGAATATTCTCTACGATAAAAAACAAAACAACCACAGCTGGGATTCAGGCATTTCGAGACACACAAAAAAAACAACACCTCTCCAAACGTTTAGGTTTCAAATGCTGATTATTTTGAAACTGTTTTCCCCACAGACCTCAAGCAAGGCTCTTCACAAGCCATCACAGCAACCGAACAGGAATTGGATGTCTCATTCACCAAAGCTCCTTTGAAAAAATCCATCTTTATCCTATTAGTTGTGGGGAGCAAATCCCTCTTTTTCAAACATCTGAAAAGTCCACTGTACTGACAGCAGTGTGTTATCTATTCAGATGGAGACTAGCCAAAAAGCGAGCACTGACAGCGCGTCACCTTCACGTATGTGAAGACTGAAAGATCTCAAAGGAGTATCAAGCAGCTCAGCGTCATATTCTCAGTCCTCAAGAGATGCTGACATGAAAGAGTCAACAGGTTTGCTGGCATACAGCCTATGTTTCCTAATTCACCTCCCAACCACTGGACCACGCTCTTCTCTCCTGTGTCTGAATTTGCCATACCTGCCACACCAAAGGGCCTCCGGAGTCCACACGTGTGTTTCTTCCCATCTTTCAGCTCCATATGCCCCACTCTCACAATCTGACACACTAAGCTGATTTTCGGCCTGATCAAATCCGAACTGCTTAAATCCTGGAAGTTATTTAAAATAAAGTTACATCAATCTGCTCTATAAACGGGGGAGAAGAGGACAGAGAGCAAAAGGCTTTTTGCTTTGTTAGACTGTGCACATTTAAAAGGAAATCTACTCTTAAAAAAAATACTTCTCAGGAGCATTCCTCTGAGGCTGCCCATGAGATCATAAGTGCCCATAAAACCAACCTAAATTGCCACTTCCACTAGAAGCAGAGGGGCAAGAAGGGGAAAGAATCCCAAACTCCAATGTCTGCAGCATGGGGAAGAATCTCCAGGATGTAAATACAACAACTTACAGTAAAGACTGCTTGAAGGTTATTTAGCTTCTCAATTTCCTTAGGCATCCCATTACTGCCCCAACGAACAAGGTAATTTTCACTACAAATGAAGCAAAAAAAAGCAAAAATCAACATCTAACATTCCAATTATCTAAGAGTAGTTTGATCTTTTCGGAGTGTTTGAAAAGCTCTGCCAAAATATGCGATGCCAACATGATTCTCAAGAGGCTCGTTTCACTGAAGGCAGAAGCCAGGCGCAGGGGGAATGGCTACTCTCAGTTGACTGCATCTTCACACCTGATAACTTCAGTGATAGAGATAGATGGTGCCTGACACCTAAACGCCTCCTTATACCTTGTATCCTCCCTGACTGGTACAAGATAGCCAGCTTTTAAGTGTGAACTTGCACTAATTTGACAGAAAACAATATGTGTACATCACATCAAAAGAGAAGCAATGAATCAAATGCCTCAAAACAGTGAAAGAAACAGGGAAATTAAAGAACATAAAAGACACAATCTGGGATTTCACTACTGTATCACAGAAACACCCAGCTTTAAGAAGCAGAGTACAAGTGCTCATGATCTTCATTTCTTAGCTGAAGTTAAATAATCCCCTTTCAAATCACTAGTGGAGCAGCAACCAACAGAACTGAAAACACTTCTCTGCAGACTCTTGCTTTCTAACTTGCACTGGCTTCTTCAGAACAACTAAATTGCTCATGTGTACACAAAGAACCCCAACACCCTACCTGATGAATTTGGAGAGGTCAGGGTCATAGAGGCTCATTAAGAGCTCTGCATCTTCTCCAATATTACAGACAAAATTCTTGAAGTTTACATAGAGGCTGTAAGTGTGTGTTGTGTTAAATATTGGCTGCCCTCGGAGTTCCAAATTCTGTTGCAGGGACTGCAAAGAAGAACAGTGCTCCCATTAAAAACAACATAAAACATTTCAGTTCTGCTGCCAAAGTAGCACAATATCCCTAAGAGGAACGTACAAACACAGCAGGTACTTGTTCTGAGAGGAGGGTAAAGCCAGCAGCAAGAGATGTACCTTTTCTTCCTGGATTCTTTCATCAATCCTTTTGGATGCAGTTTCATGGGCCTTGAAAAGAGAGACGGTGCTGGTTTCATCTGGGTCCAAGATGTTCCCATTGTCATCTCGTACAACCAGGTCCAAACCCAGGATCCTGAGTAGCGTGCAAACCAGAGGACAAAAGCAGCAACACAGTATGTAAGAAGCAAAGGTGACTGAGAGAGCACAAATGACAGATCAAGCTGTGGGCTGCACCAGGCAGCCAATATTCATTGATTCTATTCCTTCTAATAATCACATTAATGGTTTTCCCACTCAGAAACAGAACTTCCTCCACATCCAGTTTCCCCATTAAAGGGAAAAATAATTAGCCATGTAACTTTGTGCTAAGATGACATCTTGTTCTCACTTACGGGTATTTAACATAAAATGGTAGGTATTTCTATGAAGCTCACGGGTTGTGGCTAATTATTATTCTTTGCCATAAGCTTTCTTTTTAATTGACTTATTTGACCTGAATCAAGTCTGACAGGTAGATAAATGAGTATTGGAGACAATCCCTATTCTGTATAAACCAGCGAAAGATGTAGTTTTGGTGGCCTATAGGACTGTATTGCTCAGTTGCTGATAAAGCAGTTTAGTTCACAACCAGCATCCAAATCCCAGCTCCAGTCAGCCGGGCACAAACTGTGCTCCATGGAAATGCAGCCATGTGCCAGCATCTCTGCAGAATTAAGACAGGTAAGCTTTGCTGCCAAATTTAAAGAGAATGCTGGCATATGAAGAGCCAACTGCTACATGCCCACCTATCACGTTAGTCACATTCTGATGGGAACAGAAAGCTGCAATCACCTCCTTTCCAAGGCAAAACGTACAGCCTGATTCACTGTTGTTCTTGTGTGCTTCTTTACACCATTTTGTATTAATAGCCACTTACATCCATCCTCAAAACAGTTCCAGAGCCTGCAGTGGGATCTGGGACCCTCCCCTGCCCTCTGGATGTAGTTTGGAGTCTACCTGTTGCCATAGTCAATTTTAGCAGTGACTTTCTTCTTGAGTTCAGCCAGCTCATCTTTGGGAAGAGTCCCAGATAGTATCTGTGATCTCCACTCTATCAGGCTGTAAGTCAGCTGTTGGACATGACGAAACTGTGTTGTTTTGTTATCCTACAGGAAGGAAAGGGACCATTTTAAGCTCATAAATAATAAACTGAAAACTACAACCTCAGATAACTTCCTGAAGTGTATTCATCTGAATCCACCACGCAAGCTGCATTTAATTAAAAATATCTGAGCAAAAGGCATCATATGACACAACAAGATTAAACCATGGGGAAAACTCTCCAGCACTTCGCACTGCCAAGGTTTAAGTGCCTCAAGATTTGGGGTCTGTCACTCTCAGAAAGTGTGACATAGCCTTACATTTTTTATGCATGCCTCCCATTTGTTTCACCTATTTAGATACTAAGATTCCATGGTAAACTCCTTACCTGCACCAAAACAGAAATAATAATGACACTGAAGCCCACATAAGCTTTATCTTCACACCTCCTACAACCTAAAGAAGACTTCAATCCAATTATTACGCATAAAAAGGAACAGCAACAAAATGCAGCAGTATTTGAGATACACTGCCACAGTATTTCAAGGTTCCTCTCCTACTCACCACTAACTCACACGTGGATTGCTGTGCCCACGCCTGACCTCCAGACAAGAGTCTCATGGAAACCAGAGTAGCTCTGTTGAAACACAATCATCTCCCTGACTGGAGCCTATCAGCAAATAAGGGTGAAGATTACCTGCTCTTCAGAGCACTCGTTTTTGTTTGCATTTGCACAGAATTCAGACTGCAAAATGCAGTCGTGAATCACACAGTGCTTTTAAGCACTAGCAAAGGCAGAATGGCAACAGAGGTTTCTGAAAGTTCTATACACTGGTTGCTCAAAACCCACCAAGGCAGAGATCAACCAAATAATGCAATCAGACCATGTGACTGAAGGAAGCTCCCCAGATACCACCTGCCCAATCTACCCAGGTATTCATCTGTCTTTGCCAAAGTCGCTGCATTTTCATCTTTTGTTACGAATGCAGCATCTGTAATCATAAAGAGGACATCGAAACCTGCACTGTGAAGTTTCCTTCTCCCATTTCTACTGTCATCATCTTCAATTAATGAAAATATTTTTTATGCTATTAACTGGTTCCACATCTTAAAAATTAGTTACCCACACCTCCTTCATAGAGCTTCGGATTCCAAGACTGACAGTGTAATTACAAAGTGGATAGTGATGTGATAATAACCATATTTGCAGCAGAATGTGCCTAGATAAGTAATTAAGCCTTTTAAAGCATCAGCTGTTAGACTGAAGGAGGAAGCCAGGCCCTGTCCTCACTCACCAGCACCCAGTTAGCTGGGCACTACAACAATTCTGACCCACAGCCAGCTGCAAGGGCAGCTCATTTTCAGAAGGAAGGTGCCATAAATCAACTTACATCAGCTCTACTGGGACAAAGTTTATGGTTATGCAGCTCTAAAATGGTGGTTAAGAGTGGGGCTTTTTTTCTACCAACAGCAAGCAGGAACTGGTCAATTGTGTACTGCAGGGACAGTCACCAGCAGCTGACTAATGGCAGCGTTTGGTATCAACTGTTAATGTTTAACTGTGAGCACCAACTGCTCACACACACCTGACAAAGAGGCTCAGTGAAGTTACTGCCCCATTCTGTAAAGGAGACAGAAGATGAAATGACACCAAGTTTGCCCCTTCAGAACATAAACCCAAAGGCAGCTATGAACTGGGACCCATCTTCCACCGGAGTTGGGTGAAGGTGCTGGGGGAAGCTGGGTTAGTCTACAGTTGATAAAGGGAAGGTACAGCAGGTGTATTTAGGAAAGAAGAAATAAAAGCGCCCTGTTAACCTGCAGCTAAAGTCACCTAAAGGAATGCAACTCAGGTGAGCTTTTAGAGAAATGCAGAGCAGGCCTCAATTTGGCAGCTGGCTAAACCTGAGTTATCTCTCCGGCTGTTTACATTTGTTAACTGCTATTAACCAGCCCAAGCTAAAAGTGCCACCCATTTTTGTATTTGTTTGCAGTAGAGATATACCCGATGGTACAACATCTGCAGAAAAACACAGAAATTAAGGGGAAATAAAGCGCTGCCAAATAAAGAAATCCTCTGTATTTCCTTTCTGTCCTCAAATATCCCCTTCCTCCTTCAGTGGCGTCCTGTTTCTTTATTCTTCTTTCTCTTAATACATACTGCAAGGGAAAATAAAATAAATCCATCTCAAACCACAACATTTTCCAAGGCTATTTTAAGACTTGTGTTGGTTAATCAAAGGAACGCGAAAGATTTCTGCTCGTAGGAAAAAGAGATTCTGAAACAACTAATGCATTAAAAAAATAAAAGCCTATAAATAAAGCCAGGATCAAAAGTTCTGCTTTCACACAGTAATAATGTCACATACGCTTTCTCATTAAATTAAGAGGGTGGAATGAATTTTTGTGGTTTTGTAGACCACAAACAAAGTATACTTGTGGCCCTACATTTTCAATAGGAAAGCTTGTTCTGGATACACTGAATGGTTAGAGCTAATTTAAAATAATTCTCTCATCTTAATTAGAGTCTCAGAGCACACATCCATGCAGGCTGAACTCATTACTGACCAAAGAAAAATCGTTTGACTCTTCTTAGCATGCCTTAACAACCACCATTGAAAGACAGCGAGTCATTGTGAGCACCAGTTTCTCTGTGCAAGAATTTGACCTATCTTAGCAAAACTATCAAATCCATGCACTAACTTGGTTTGACTTTTCCATAGTGATTTATCACATGGCCAGGCCACTAAGCAGATCACCACCCCAGCTCACTTCTCATCCCGTGACTTTTTGGCCCGTAGGCACTCCATGGCAAGGATGCGCCATTCCATTCAGTACTTACACTATGTCAAGAAAAAGAGCTTCTACTTGTTAAACGTTGTTAAAACAACATGATGGGTTCTCACCTAACTTCACTGAGACATTCTGTCCTCATACAGAAGGCAGGAACCTTCATTCAGGTTGTAAACTGTGACTCGCACACACAGTCCCAACCAGCTGACACGATGCTGAGTGTGACTTGTGCCAGGTCAATGCTGAGAGTCAAGTCTTCATCAGTGCTGCATCACCACCCCATTATTTACGTACAGTGAACACTTTGTAGCATGGATTGAAGCTCCCTTCCCTCTGTGCTTGTAGATCTTGTCTAGAGGAGGGCTGAACATTTTCAGCCTTTCTTAAGAGCAGAAATGGACACACAAGTTCCAGCTGCACATACGGAAATAAAAGCCTTTAAAAGACTTGCAAGCTGTCTGCATTTCAACCTGCACGGCACAGCCCTTCTTCCACTTCATCCACCAAACACCAATCACTGAAACAGACTTACCACATATAACTTGTGCCAGATAACTGCCCACTCCCTCAGGGTGGAAGTAAGCTCTTGCCCAAGCGGCAATTCACCTGGAATCACTGTCTCATGTTGTCTAAAGATGGAGAACACAGAAAGAGGGTGTTACAATTAATATCCATACCCAGTCATAAAACATCTTTCAGTTGTAAATACATAACTGGAGAAGCAGCCTAGATTTTCATACAATTCACTTATGAATTGTGTGAACTTCACACAGTTTCTACATTGTTCCATTGGTTCTCCAACACATCATTATCCATTCTTAATGTGAAAATGATTCCAATTTCTTTCTGTCTTGTTATGTTCAATGGATCCATTCCAGGAACTCACTGCTAAATGGACAGAAGTTCTCAGCAATCATTGCTTCCAATGGTAACTTGGCCACATACACTTAAGGAAAAAAAAAGAAAAAAGTACTTTCTTAAATCTCTTCCTATTGCAACTGCTATTTTCCTCACACAGGATTAATCACAGAATCCTTTGTAAGAATCAAATGAGGAGTCACTTCCTACAGCGTTTTCCAAGACAGGAAGGAGTCCACACTCCTGCTGGCTCCTTGGCTGTGAGCAGGAACACGTTAAGATTTGCAGGATTCCCCAGAGGGCTCCGTGTAACTTGTCTGTCCTGTCTTGCCACTAACTTGTCTAACAGACCTCTTTTATTTTTGCACACAGTATTCTCTTGCCTCTCTGCCCACAGATGTTTTGAGATGTACCATGCTCTGAAAAAACGAGATCCAGAAGCCTAGCACAGTCCAGTAACAACACTCATGACAACAACCACTAAAGTTTCTGCTTTCTTTTTAAATGTGTTTTCTTAAAACGACAACAAAATGAAACGGTGTTCCTTTGGTTCTGTTCTCAGAGCACATCTCAAAAAGCTCCAACCTACCCCCGGTCCTTCACGGTTGCCTCTTTTAAGTGGATATACGTTTCTGGGAAAATGCCCTAAAAATAAATAAATAGAATAAGTGAAAGCAAACAACAAATCACACTGTAGCATAAGACGTGCCTTCAACAAAAAAGCAGGGGAAGGGGTAACGAGCACAAGCAGCAGGTATTTGCTGTTTACCCACAAGAGAAAGGTGTTAGGTCAGCCAGACAGCGCATACAGGAGAACTCCGCCAGTGTTTAAGCCTTCTGTTTGATGTTAGCACCCCAGCTAAGTTAATCTGTTGCTTCGCTGTGTTGACACTCATCTTCCTGTGCAAAACACCGTAAGGTCTTGCAGACTACCAGTTGTACCCAATGCACTTGCTACAGAGCGGACTTGTGGTTCTCTAGGAAAGCTCACAGCTCATGACAGCATCTGTAGGAATCCCAAGCTTTAACAGAACTGACCCTTCTAGGAGCATTCACTCCCCTTTAGGGCTGAAAAATGGATTCAGTAAAGGATGTCACCACATGAGAAGAGGCAGGACTCCTATGGGAAAAGAGATTCCACGCATTGTTCAGACTGATTTTGCAAACCCCAAGCAGCCTGGCTGTGATCCACAGGTGTGTTATTTTTGGGATATTTTCTAAGTCAAATTAAAATCCTGATCTCACCATCATATAGTTAGCTCAATCATACAGTTAATGCTGGATGTGTTCATGTCCAAGACTGTAATAATGAAGCAATATGCTAGCATATACAGATATACAACAGTCAACTTCCCTACTTCAAACTGCATTACGCATGCCTACATTGGGGAAGTACCTCATTAATGGGTCTGAAACATTCACCTCAAGGGCATTTATTTCTATTGCTGAGGAAAAGAGGATGTTGGTCATGAGACCTGCGTACAACAGAAATACAGCAGCAGCACAGCCTTTACAGCGCTGGATGGGGTCTGGAGAGGTACAAAATGAAAATCAGCTACTGACAAGTGAGCTCATACCTTCTTTGATTTATTGCGGAGCGTGTATCCTCGGTACCAGCCTGTCAAAGAGAAACAAAAGCAGTTTTTTTCCTATCTACAGCAGTTAAGTACACATTGTCATTCTCAGTGCAATCCTACAGCATTTATCTCTTGATCGTGTTCACTGAGATCTGCTACTGAGCAGACATTTCTGTTGTCTGCAGGAAGCTTGGTCCATAGACAGAAGGCTGCATGAACTGACATCCTCTATTTAAGTTACACTGATTGGGCTGAATACAACATCGGGCCACCCTGTGCTATCCATTTTCAGACTGACAATCCTTGTTCTGCAAAGCTTATAAATTCCCAACACAGAATTATTGCTTGCAGCATCTGACAGAAGAGCACAGAGGCAAAGACAGCTATGCACACACAGCTCCTATACAGTTCTACTACAGAATGCAAACCTGCATTCTGAAAGTCAAGACACTCAGCAACCCCAAATCTGTTAGCCATGCTCTTGGAGAAACCCTTTTTGATTCCTCTGAATGCAGGTAGAGCCTTAGGAAACTGAAAACACCAATCCTACTTCTTGGAAAACATGAAGGTTAAAGATCATGGTGTTCAGTTATCAAGATAGACATCACCGATCCAAGATGATTATGATCAGTCAGCTGGCACAGGAAGCATCAAAATGGCAAGGAGATTTGAGAGAACAACAGGCAAAGAAGATGCCTTTAAAAAATATATACATTCATTTAAGCAAAGAAGATTCAATTCAGAGTCATGGATCCAGAGTTCTCACTCTTGGAGAACAAACATGGGTTGCTTTGTTTGCTGACTGCAGTTAGAGGAACAAAGACCTAAACCAGGAACATATTCAATGCAAACTTATTTGCATCAGGGAGAAGAGACTGGTCTGAATCACAGCGTGTGGGCACACATTCCTTCTATCCATGATGTGGCTATTTCCCACTTGCATGAAAGTAAGGATATATATTGCAGATGAGGGAGGATTCAACTCTGAACAGAAATGTACCCTCCTTTGCTCACCACCACTCAAGGGCGAACTTCCAGAGAAAGTGAAGTCTGCCCTGAAGAAAGTCTTCAAAGCTCTGAGGGCAGCAAGTTTCCTTCTCCTCTCAGACTCTGCAGAATGATCCCAATCTTGCAATACTTAGCAAACAGCAGGATAAGTGCTATTTATCTTATTACCAAGTGGAAGAAGTCTTTTTTGTACAAAGATCTCTCGCCCTCCTGCAGCCAGACAGCTATCCAGGGAAAGGAAAAACATCACAGTTTCACTCGGCACAGAGGTCTGCACCACAAACTACACCCACGACTTTAATTCACTTCATTGCTGTTAGCTTCTCACCCAGCTCCTCCAGCAGCTGAGCTGCAGCACTGTTATGTCTTGAAGCTATTTGGCCAGCTGAGAGTCAGATAACATTTGTTAACACAAAACTGAGCGTGAGCCTCAACCTTGCAGCCTCACTGTTAGAAACAAACTCTGGACTTCTTAAATCCAATTCTCCAAGGCCAGAGCTAGCCAAAACCCCAGATGCAGAAGATAGAGAGCTTTCAAGTGAAGGCTGTTTCACGCACAGACAGCCTTCACTGAACACCGAGACATTCTGACTTCAACCAGGAGGAAAAATGGAAGAATTTTCTAGACAACAGAGCAGGAAGGGAACTGTAGTACAACAGCCCTCTGCTAACTCACAAAGATGCTCCTGTGCAGTCTGACACAGGCAACAATAGGAAGGAGTAAGATTTTCCAAGTCACTGCTACCATTACACAAGAGCCTTTGGACAACCCTGACCCACTTAATTCCCTGCAGAACACACCAAGAGCTGCAGGGATAACTTACACCCAAAAGAAGAACTGAATGAGGCATCCCTGAGCCTTTCTTGCAAAGCCAACATCTTGATTAAAGGGAACTTTATTTTAATTGAGACTTGTGTATCCAGATAAGAGCAGCGATTACAGGAACAAAAACCCACTTTTATTACACTGGAGTTATGTTTCTAAGTAGACATCATTAGCATAAGAAGAAATAGGGAAGTATTCTTTTAAGAACACTAATTCTCAGAAACACAACCTACAAATATCTGGAAACAAAGCAAAAGAGACAATAAGTCAGCAGAGCTTCCTTCCAAGCAGACTGAGTTCTAAGTTTTTAAGATGAATTATATGGGAAATCAGACCAGTCCCAGAGCAGAGCCACCATCTCAGAGACAATCTGTATTTTTTCCATTGGGTCCACAAATAAATGTGTGGCTCAAATTTTTGGCTTGTGTTTCCAGGAAAAGTATCTAGTAGTTCTGCAGGAATTTCTAAGTCCTCAGCCACAAGCCAGGATGCCACACTGATGGCTCAGCATATGAAAGCAACTCCGATGCATTTGCTTTCCCCAACAATTTACACATCAGTCCTCTCAGGCTGAAGTTTCAAAGTGGGACATTTCAGGTAAAAAAGGGATCTATTCATTTCCTATTCTCGAATGTCACTCCTGTTGAACAGCTTATTACAGACCAAGCAATAGGGCTGAGCAACAGCCCCCCTATACAAAACAAAGAAATAAAATGCTCCAACATTTTGGATCATGCAAGATGCATCCTTTTCATTACAGCAGTTTTTACTGATAAAGCAGCTCCTAAGTTAGTTGTATTAAGCACGATATTCACCTCCAGCTCCAAAAATACTCCCCACTTTGACATATATCAGTCTAAATGCTAAATAGTCTGCTGCGCCACAGGGGAACCAGCTGCCCATTTCAATTGTCACAAAGAGAAACGGAAAGAGAACAAACTGCTCAACAAGCAGCTTGTCACAGCAGTGATACTGAAGAAATTTTGTACAAAGAGTCTCTTCCAACCTGATGCTGCTTATGAAAATGAGCACATTTTTATTTTGGAAAGAGCATTTAGACTTTGGGGAGCGCAGACACAACATTCCAAATGAAGTAGGTACTAGATTGTTCTTTAATTAAATGGCTTCATTCCATTCTTTCATCTACCACCTCCTTTGTGACAGATCAAAGAACTAATTGGGGTTAAAAGTTACTTATTTTTTTCTTGTTTCAGCTGGATTGGTTCATCACATGACTAGGCACTGGGCCTAGCATAAGGAGGAGCTAAGATAAACAGGTGTGGTGTAAAACCAGGAATGAACTGCCAGAAGGGAAAGCATTTCCTTCTCCAACAGTGCTGCCTTGAGTTGCTGGTGAAATGTTACCTTGACAAACCTCTACCAGGAACAGCAGAGATGTGTATTTTAATACTCTTTAACAAAAAAATAAAATTAAGCGCATCCAGCAAGCATCACACACCAAGCTTTGTGCATGGGAGATGTACCAGAAGTTCAAAACCTTGATCTGAAGTTTGCACCCTAGAAATGCTGAGTTGTTATATTTAGTTTCGAGAACACAGAGGGTGGTGAGGCACTGGCACAGGTTGCCCAAGGAGGCTGTGGATGCCCCATCCCTGCAGGCATTCAAAGCCAGGCTGGATGTGGCTCTGGGCAGCCTGGGCTGCTGGTTGGTGACCTGCGCACAGCAGGGGGTTGAAACCAGATGATTTTTGTGGTCCTTTTCAACCCAGACCATTCTATGATTCTATGAACTACTGAGAAGTAGTAGGGAGTGATTCACAACCTACCTTCGTACATCTCCAAAATGTGAACAGTGTCGCCAACCTGCAGGGAGAGCTCCACATCTTGGACAGCATCGTAGTTGTAGATCGCTAGAAAGGAAGGAGATGGGAGAGAGTTGAAAAACACATCAGGAAACCTTGAGGTAATCAGATTCTGTGATCTCGTACGTTATCAGCTGTCCAAGGCAGAACAGGATTTTGGAAAAGTGCTCTAAAGTTAGTAAGCTATCCTGTATGTATGGCACACTGTGTGCAGCGTATCTATGTCCAGATTTTATCATTGGCTCCTGCAAGCTTCAGAAACATCCTTCTTACCAGCCCAGGTCAGTCTTTTACCTACAGGAATAAAGGCCCGTGACAGCTGCCCAGAGGTCTCTATTACCCCAGGCAGAGGCTTTGGATCAATTAGATAATTGTCATTTTTTATTAGCATTTCACAGGGCTAACTATGACACAGCACTCACAAGCACAGGTAAAACACTATAAATATTCTGTCACAAGCACAAGTGGCACTGTGCTGTATCAAACAATTCAGGCTGTTTGCTACGAATGGGTCTTCCCAGACAAGAACCTCAGCATGAAAACTTGAGATTCTCTGCAAATTTAATCCCTACCAAAGATAAAGCTAATCTGAATGCTTATCGGATTTCCAGCATGAAGAGGATTAAGTCCAGAAGCCCATGCCTCTGAACTGCCTTGTCCCTGGAACTTTCCTTCCACCTGGCAAAGCAGAGCTGACCTCAGAGCTTCCTCAAGGCCTGACAAGGCAAGAAAGCTGAAGCTGAATTTGCTTCCCAACCAATAAAAGTAAAAAGGTGCATAAAGCAGCAAGGAAAGCGCTTTGCTGCTGTTGAATGAATTGATAAATCAAGTCACATTAGACCACTCCTTAGCGACATTATCTTATGTATTCAAACAGTGGTGTGTAAGAACAGATGATAAAATCCACGTCTTACACGTAGCAACAGAGCCTTCTCAAATGTACTGCATTTACATCTCTAACTGCTTCTAGAAAGCTTTATCCCAAGAACAGCACAAACTTTTTCAGAGGACTTTGGAGAAATTCATCTGGTTTCAGAGGCTCAGCACGTGAAGAACACTGCAAATTAAACACACGAACTCGGGCTTCCTACGTCAGGCGATTCGCATCGAGCGCTTCTCGGCTCCGTCACGATGAGGTGCATTGCTTCCTGGCCAGGATCCAGCACAAACAAACGACTGTGGTTCACCACGCCGGAAATTATCTCACAGACGGTAACTTTCTTTAAAATGCTGTAGCTATAAATAATCCAGGCAAGGCTGGCAGGCTGTGAGAACCCCCTGCAGGATCTGAAATAAACGCTGGTCACAGAAGCTCCTACACTGCAAGGGCACTGCGTGCTCATGGCGGCTCCAAGTCATGCTGGCTGTACCCTCCAGTGCCTGCAGAGATCCACGTGTGCAACGTGCAATCTACGACACAGTCATCCAGAGGGCTACGGGTGTGTTACTGGACTTTTGCTCCTACACCATTAATTACTCCAACATCCAGGTTTCCCCTCCCTCCCCACAGCAGAGCTGTGAGCCAAGATAATCAGAACGGACTGCTGAGCTGCATATTCAGTTCAGACACCGAAAGGCCCCAGAAAAGGCCCGAAAGTAGAAACTTCCATCAATATTTTTGCAGAAAAACTTGTATAATGTTGAAGGGCAAAGTCAAACACAAACATACGCAGGAGGAGTTCAGAGTATTCCATTGAGCTCTAGCATGTAGTGACAGATGCCGAGGTCACAAATTAATTGGAGAGAAGAACTGGTTAACGTTGAATGCAGCTCAGTTAAAAAGAAACCCTTCTGCTAGATGCAGCAAATAATTCTGCAAGGATTTGCAGAGGTCAGCTTAAAGTGCAGCTCCCAACCCGAAGGAGACCAAACTCCCTGCAGCTTTGCCTCCTGCTGCAGTAACCCTGCCAAATCACTCCTAGCCCTAAAGCAGGGCTGGATGGGAGAGCTCCAAATCTCCGCCATGCGCAGCAGGAAGTGGTGTGCATCAATAAAACCATTCAGGCTTCCTAGCTGGGGATGCTGCAGTGCTCAGGAGGTGTCGTTCCCCAGGTGCAGTTCAAGCATCAAAGCCTATGGACAGACACTGACAATGCTTCAGCACTGGCAGTTAGGAGATTTAAACCACAGCACCTCAGCCAATTTCCAGCTCAGCTGATTGCATTCTGTCCACTGAAGTTTCCTCCTGTGGTTACAACCAGGCTGCCTCGCTTTCTGTCTTTAAATGCTGTTTGGAATTCTGGTTTCATGGCCATGCTCCGCTTTTTAGGAATGCACACATGCTTATACACACAGGGATTCCCACGTGGGATTTCTAGATGTCTTGGGTTTTTTGGGGACAAACAGACATTATATAAATGCAAGTCTGTATTTTTCCATAAAGTGCCACTCAGCTCTGGACAAAAGCAGTCTGACCAGCAGCAAGTGCCCAGCAGAAAGGTGGGCGGGCATCAGAGCAGCCTTTCTTTGGAGAGCACAGACAGCTAATTCAAAAGCCAAGAGCACAAGAAGAGGGAGAAGCAACACAGCTCCCTTCTCCTCAAATAACACAACAGCCACAGCAGAAAGAGCCACTGCAGCTCCTTCTCTCCCCTACTTCCCATGAAAGCTTTCCCATCCCAACAGGCAGCATTTATAAGCCAAATGAACATGCTTTCACCACTGAACATCAAAGAAAAGCAAGATTTGTAGCATCTCGCTTTGCTAGATTGAATTAAACAAGAACAGAGGGCCAGTGTACATAAGAACTCCTACCCAACAGTTATGTGCAAGGTTATAAAAGACAAATTGCTGGCATATTTTCCCTGGGAGCTTTGCTGTTTGCAACTGATGCTTCCTGCTGCTTCAAGCCAACCCCTCTGAAACAGTCCATCCGCAGCTATTTGAACTAGTTAGCCTCTTCTTCATCGTGTGTATTTAATCTGACCCCTTTTCGACTTGAAAGAGAAAGGAAGCAGCACATAACAAACATTGTCATAGCATGAAAAAATAGAAATTCTGTATAGAAAAACCTGATGGTGCAGCAAGAAGGGAAGAAATAAGGGACTTCTGCCCCAGAATTTGTAGGAATATTGAACATAAATCTTTTCCCTTCAAGCTAAACTTGCTGAGATTTTGTCCTTTGAAATTCACTTCAGAACAGTAATTGTTCTTTTATTACCCTGAAAGAAAAGCAGCATTGAAGTCTCAACAAATTTATTCTGAGGAAAGAGACAGAGAAAGAAATCATGATCCAGGTAAGAGATATTGGGTGGTTTTAATGATCACTACAGGCAACGTATGGCATTATTTCATTCTTGTGAAGGAGTTTGTTAAACAAAAAGCAAGTTTAAGAATTATTTTCTCCAGCCCTTGCACTGCACTGGCAGGGAAGGGCAGAGCAGCAAAACCTGGCGCTGGTTTGAAGAGGGCAGCTGATAACTTTATGGCCGGTGACAGCAGGCAGAGTTATGCAGGGAGAGATAAGGAGAAGCAATTTTCATGCTTGAGGGCAGAAGGCAGATCTCCAAAACAGAGCGGGAGGAGCTCCACCAGCGTTGTGCAACTGGGATGGAGGGCTGGATGTTGGGACACGCTGCTCGGTGCAGGAACATCACCCAGCAGTCATCGCCAGCAACAAGGGCTGCAAAGGAAGCCCTGGAGGCAGCTGGGGCTTTCCAGCATTGCCAGGGCCCCACGTGAAGGCCAGCAGTGAGTTTCTGAAGGCAGAGTTTGATACGGGCCAGCACAGCATGGGGTTAGGATGGGAAGAGCAGGTTTGGTTATGTCACTCCTCCAATCGCACGAAGGCACTGCATTAATCACAGCACATTCCTGAACAGTAAGAAGCCTCAGTGCCATGCATGGGGTGGAAAACCAGGCAAAGCACAATTATACAGATAGTTTTGGCAAATATTTCAATGAAACAGTGTCAGGCTCACTCCCTTCAGCTCCTAACACCAACAGCCATTTGGAGGAAGGTGGCAATGCAGCCAATTCCAGTGCTACAGACACACCTGCCCTCATTGGAAGAGCCGTGTCCTGCAGAGAGTAATTAATATCAACACGTCAGGCAGGTAGAGTCACAGAATGGCTTTGGGTTGGAAGGAACCCCCAGGATCATCAAGTTCCAACCCCCTGCCACAGGGGGGACCAACCTCCAGATCTGCTACTGGCCCAGGTTGCCCAGGGCTCCATCCAAGCTGGTCTGGAACACCTCCAGGGATGGGTAGCAGTTGTTCTCTTCTATGTGCAAAGAAACCAAGAAAAAAAAAAACCTGAACAGCACATGCAATTAATCTGAAGATAGCAATTACAGATGAAAATCAACTATTAATTCCTTGACCCTTTTTAATCTTAAAACCATAACTCATTTGCAGGACTCCTCTAAAGGGGAAGCTTAGCTATAGCATCTGAAACTAAAATGAAGGAGGCAGAAACTGCAGCATAGCATTTTGTGTACAATTCGAAGTAGAGTAACTTGCTTAAATGCGCTGGAAATGTGGATTATTGGCCTGGAAAACACTGCAAGATCTGTTATCTCTCACTTGGCTCAAAATAACCATCCCTCCACCCATTACAAAGACACGATAACAGCTTCCAAATGCCACTTCTCTGAAGCCTGCCCTCACCACTATCTGATAGCAGAGGGCTGTGCCTTGCTTCCTCTGAACAAAGACTCGCATTCAGTGCTGGAGCAATAACCAGACCTCATCTCATTACATCTTTCAACAGAGGAGTCAAAAACTACTGTATGGAAATAGAAGTATGTGCTTTTATGCTGCACCAACCCCGTGTTAAGCAGCAGCATTTAGGCTGGACAGCCCCATTTGGAGAAGCCTGGTATGCTGTCTGTTGCCAAGACATATCCAAAAAAACAGTGGTTTTATTTAAAACCAAGGAACTGTCCAAGGAATTAATTCTTATTGGGAACAAAGGCTTTTTGATGTCGGAGCAAAAACCTTCTTGTAACTGCCCAGGAATTTGTGTCTGAAGAATTGAAAACAGCATAATTAAGATTTATATGTAGTTTGAAAAAGAAAAAATAAGAGGATATGGTTCAACACTGCGAAACACACATATTGTTATGCAAAAAATGACTACTCCCGAACTGGCTCATGTTGACACTCAGCGTTGATTCCGCAAAGTTCTCAGTGAATGCTTAGCACTTTGGATGCAAACAACTCACAACAGTGGCATTATTGGATAGGAATGCTTTCCTTATCAGCCACCATTCGGCTCCAGAGTAAAACATCTCATGAGCCAGAGGTGGGCTCTCAACACGCTGCACACTTATTGCTCCAGGGTTGACCTCACACACGTGCACACATCTGGAAGGATTTTCACTCATTCATAAAATCATTCTGAGTTAGCTTAAAAATGAGCACTAAAAATCATCTGAAAAATCAGACAAGATAGATAGCACAGGAGAACATGGCATGACCCAAGCTGAATTCTGTTACTGTTTGTTTCTCTATTAATTTCCTTTCTTTTGAGAACTGTAAGATAGCAAGAGGATTCACACGGTCCTCAATGTGCTTCTAACGCTCAGAATTCCATCCTACAACTGTCAAAAAACAAATCCAAAAAAAGATGGTAGCCGCTCACCTGCCAAGCTCAGAAAAATGCCATTCTAGATGCACAGTAGATAAAAAGCATGCTAAGACTAACAATCTAAGGCTTAGCAGAGTCTGCCCTGCACAAATAGCCTCACTGCCAGATTGGGACTGGGAAAGATTTCCTCTTTCAGTCACGCCATCATCAACATTAGGATATTCCTTTCTCTCCCCACCACAGACTGGGGATCATATGCCAGGATCAATGGTTTAATCTCTTAAAAGTCTGCTTTGCAGAAACCCAACTTAACAACCTCAGCCCATGGGAATAGGAATGGCTTCGCAAGCATTACACCAGCGTTCCAGCAGGATTATCTAATGGCCTCTTATGGCTTTCAACCTCACCGACTAAAACCACACTCCATACCACAACAATACTCTGCAGCAAGTGGCAGATCCAAAGACAAATTAGCCCATGGATTTTAATTAGAGCTCCTTAGTAGCTTCAGATCAGACAAACTGAGATAACTCAGAACCGCTGAAGCAAAGGACATACAAATATAAAGAAAAAAGAAATAAGCTCCATCTTTTTATGTCTACAGAATTACCGTTACTCATCTTCTCTTCAATTATTTATAGTGAATTGTTTACACCACAGTAGCTGCCTGAAAATAAAGAAGATTCTGTTCTCGTGGTACATCTATACTGCAATCAAGGACAGAGATATAAATCCAGAACATAATGCTTATTTGGATACCAAGCAATAATGTCATCTCAGCATATGCTGTTCTGCCCACTGCAGCTGCTTCTGTGACCCGAACCACACTGATACCCCCAGCTACCCTGAAAAGACTTCAGAGTCAGTTTTCAGATGAACAGTGACTTTTCTGGGCTTACTTTTCTATCAGTGGCTAGGAGAGAGACTACAAAGCATTGGTTAAAGCATTATGACATGTTAGATCAGTGTGTGCAGATATAACACTGCAACAGCACGTCTGTGTCCATTGGAACGAGTACATGCAGGAGCAGCCAACTTACTCACATCCAAGTGCATAAAGATGACCATGCAGTTTGTTGGGTCTGGAAGGTGTTCCATGACTTTGTGGTTGAAAATCCAGCTGCCAGAAGTTCTTTGCTCATTCATCAAGCCAGCTATCCTTCAGTTAACAAGGGAGAAAAGAAGCCAATGACACCAAGATGCCATTTTAATCTGAGCGGTACTCAGTTCTGAAAGGTGCAACAACAGCTGCCAATGTTGTAATTACTGCTGCACTACAGAGAAATCTCAGATCCCAGAGCTATCAAAGCTGCACCTTCCACCAGCTCTCACTTCACAGAACACATCCACCTGGTGTGTTAATTATTAGTATTATTTTATTATTTTTTTTTAACCAAGATACACATTCAACTGCTTTCATGGCAGCGACCTTCCCAAGATGCAGGATGCAAGACAGGACTGCTGCTTTTCATCTGGTTCAGGAACCAGACACCAAAGGACAGATGCCCTATAGATCTTAGTGTCAAAGGGTGCTCAGTATTTCTCCAAGGTCACATCTTCTGAGCCCTGCAGGTTTATTGCACTTCTTTGAGCCACAGGACCTGGCCTGAAAGATCCTCAAAACGTATCAAATCATAGCCTTGTCCTTTCGAGCAATCATTATAACCTTGCTTCATCTCTTAGGGGACCACAGAAATCAGGAGTTTTGCCACTGGCTTGAACTGCACCAGAGTCTGGTTTACAATCAGGTCAACCTAAAGGTATCACAAGAGTTCCATATAACCAGAATCCTTCAACTTCGCAACTTCCATTCAGACACAGAAATTAGAGTAACTTCTGAAACAAACTTTTCAAGCAGATGTGTAGAAACAGAAACAAAATCCCAACACCAAAGCCATCCCTTGATAAATGGGACCACTCAGCTAATTCCCAACTTGAAAGCGTGAGGCACTTTCAAAAGAATTAAGTGAATTTGCCACCGGCTTTAAATTACTGTCCTAGATCTTACTGGGCGAAACATCAAAGGAAAGAAAAAGAGAACTTGGAAATACTACTGTACAGAATGCAGTGTTGCTATCTAATGAGTTTTCACTGTATGCATAACTTCCAGAGGGAGTGAGGACAGAGATGAGAGGAGGACTAATGAGTAAAACACTTGAGCACGGAGTCCAAGTGTGCCTACAGGCTCATCCTCACCATAAAGTTCACCTGAGTTAAAACTTCAGGATTGCATCTTGCTGGCATCACACCTCCACACAGCGACTCTGAACTCAAGCTGAGAGACCCACAGGGAGAATAAAGCTGAAGGATTCCATTCCACCAGCTGCAAACCCAGCTCACCAGGAAGACAGACACAGATTTGTGTATGAGTGTTCCCAGGCTGCTGATAATTTCCCCTTCCCATCCATGAGCTCAGAAAGAGACAGACGAGCTCTGCCACAATTTGCATGAGATGAATTCATAGCACGGCTTGGCCCTCTCTATTTCAAGAAAGAGGAGACGCTGCCAAAAGCCTCTCCGCTGCCAGCAGACAGCACCTCTGTGCAAACTCCCCTGAGCTAAGTCATGCTGGCAGGGCTAACACAAGAAGCGTTTCTAATAGGGATACCCACAGGGATTTCAGTTGGCCTCTGTACCTTCAGCATTTCCCATTCCACTCATGGATGCCTGTGGTCTCACTGATTCACATCTGCAGAACGACCCAGAGCCCACGCAGGGAACTGAGGTGGCACAGTGAGATACACAGCTCCTCATTGCCAGAGACCTTCCACCCCAAGCATTTTCACTTTGCCACGTGTCTCAGGTAACAAGCAAAGGGAAAACAGACCATAACTACACAGCACAAGTTGCAAGGAGATAAACAATTTGGAATCAGCTACAGCAGCCTTCCGTTCATTTTCCTATGTTATTTTATTCCTGCACATTAAGCTACATCTCTATGCAGCCTGAAGGTCCCATTACACTGTCAGAGCAATTTAAGTGCTGCAAGAATAAGGGCTTATTCCTTCTCTCACCTATTAATGCGAGCTAATTACTGGTATAAAGAGCAAACAAACAAAAAACACTCTTTCCAAGCAAACTGGCCACTATTCATGACATTCTGAAACCATATTAGAACTATATAGCTGAAGCTGAACTGTTTTATCACTGAGGAGGATTAAGGTTCCAAGCTTCCCAAGAGCATGGAATTATCACTATTCCTACTGGGTCTCTGTGAACATTTTGGCCAGATTCAATGCTTTCCAAACCAACGTCCATTTTTATTGTAGCAACACCTCCAAAAATTTGAGTGTAAGAAGTGGCTGAAGACTCTCCATGGAACAATCACAACTTGTTTTACATCCATCCTGACAACGTGCCAGACACCTTTCCAAGAGGTTCCAGAGGCTGCCAGAACAAGTCATCCTTCAAACAGCATTCTGTCCTCCACTCCTGGGAGATCCTTCTAGGAGGTACAATCTGTACCAAAAAGACATTCATTATCATTTAGGCTAAAAAACTGTATTTGTAACTCACCCAACGAGCACTCAACTTCTTCAGTCTTTGAACTGTCTGCCTAGCAAGCTGTCCAGCAATTCCTATTTATGTTTTGCAGTTCTATTAGCAGTTTTCTTGACAAATGGACCAAAATTAATTACATTATATTAGGTATTCTCAATAAATGAGATGCAGTGCATATGAAAGTACAGCTCTCATGTGGTAGTGAGGGATAAATGCATTTATGTCTTCAGACTGAGGTGCGTTTACACCTGGCCACGTTTGCATCTAACCATGGCAGCTTATACAGGATCATTCCCAAAAAGCACTAACCTCAAACTGTCCTATCAGTCAAGTTAAGTACGAGTTAATTGGCAATAGAAAAGCTGATTTAAATTAAAGGAACTTTGGCAAACTTCTGCTGCGCATCTTTTAGCTTTCTAATGACACAGGAAGATTATTTTCCCTCTATTCCTTCCTGATTGATAAGCAATTGGTTGAAGCTTTTCCAATTTATGAATTTGTCTTAACTTTTTTTTTTTTAATTGCCTTAGCTCCTAACTGCATTTGTGCCAGCAAATACAGCCCCATAGCAAAAGACCTGCAAGAATATGCAAGAGACCAGTGCGAATACAGAACCACTCACACAATCACCTCGAGTGGATGCAGATACCTACAGCCTGCTGACTCCTCTGAATAATTAGGCTTGCACCTAATTAATAGGAGATGGTTCAGCAAAAGCCCCTGAAGGCAAGTGGCCATTTGGGATGCCTCACAAGAGCAGATCTGGAGGTTTGTTCATTGTTAAGCTCAAGGCTTGCAGTCACATTTTAGGCTGGATATCAAAGAACTGAAGCACCCCAAAGTCACAAGATGCTTGCAGAAATATCACACCTACTTTTCAAAGTAAGAACAAGGCAAGGAACGGTTATAAGTCTTGTTCTTGTCAGCAGTGCCTTTGAAGTCCACACGATTAGTTTCACAGGGAACTACATAGGAAACAGTAATCACTGAAAGCAAGAGAAGACAGACTCCGGCTAACATGGATTAACAAAAAAGAGGAAGGACCCTGGGAGCAAGAAGCCATGCAGTCAACTCACACACCAAATAAACTTCACACACAGCAGCTAAATTGAGAAACCAAATTAAAAGAATCCATTCTTCTACACGTAGCTGAGCTGTTCTGTTGGGGTAACTCAGAATTTCTACCAAGCTGAAGCAAAACTTAAAAATATGCCAACATGAAAAACAAATCTCAGGAGAGAGCTCAAGGCTCTCCCAGAATCTTCTATATAAAGACTTCCCATGCACTGGATGTGCATGTAGGCTCCTCTTTTACTGACTGAGCAGAGAGGAAGTTCCTTTCAGAGCCATGCAGAGGAGAAGAATGCCCGTACAAACAAATCTCAAAGCACACGAGTTTATTTTTTGTTGAGTGAAAGCCACTGGAAGGCTGTCGCTACACAGTGCAGAAATCAGGAAGGACAGCGTGAGAATGCTGAGCCTGAGAGCTCGTAAGAAAAGTTGTTAAAATCGCTGCAAATCTGCTTGTTAGTGAATAGTGCAGTGTGCTTTGCTGAATGAGGCTGAATGAAACAGAAGAGGATGACAGCGTCCTCGTGGCAATGAGCAGCCCTTCAACTCTGCTTGAGTTTACTGCTAGCTGATTAGCCTACAACAAAATAAGCCTTCAACTGAAGAATGATACTCATGCAGGGGTTTGCAATAATTTAAATGTTCTGCTCCTCTTCCTTCTCCCTTTGAAAGCATCATCTCACATGCAGCCGATGTGAAGCAGTTCTGAATTTCTACTTTAAGATCCTTAAGCACACTTTCCTGCAAAAGGTAACAGAGCTTTCCTTCATCTGGGCTATTTCTATGTGCATCTTCCTGGAGCCCTTCTCTCTGTGGGACACCACAGAGCGTACCTAAAACTCAGCAGCAGTCTGCAGATAGGGCAGCACGCAGCAAGTTGAAACAAATATGACATCTGCTCTAATTTGACGTGAAGTACCACAATCAGCAGTGCAACTCCTGTGATCACAGGCTGTATTTCAAGACTGCTTTGTGGAAGATATATGAAGTTTGAACACGAAGCCAATACCGGATGGCCAAACGCATCAGAAGTGATCACAAATCAAACCATTAGTAAGAAAATCTTCTGCACCACTCTCTCTTCCTCCCTGATCCTCTGCGTTTCTGCTCACATAAATCACAACTGTAGCTGGCAGGCACTGGTTTACATTTGAAAAATTACTGCCATTCCTAAGACATGACGCAGCCGATTGTAACTCAACCACCACATGGTATTTCAACAGAGTAAATACTTTTTTGCAGCAAGAGCAGTCCTATGTGCTGCTCCTTGCAGCAGGGAGAAACAGAATGAGTTTAAAAGGTCACCGATAACTACTAGGGGTAATTACCTGTCAGTTTACCCAAAAAATCTATTTGATGCCCCCCCCCTAAATAAAAGATGATAGATTGCAGATGAAAGGCTGCTATTTGTGCCTGTAACAGGTAGTTTCTATTGGTAACATGGGTAGGGTATTTCAGCCATAGCAAACTATGGTTTCCTTTGGAACTGGGTCAAAACAAGCCATCCTCTCTCAAAGAGCCACCCATGAGTGCAGAGTTGAAAGGCAACACAGAAACCCCTGGAATGGGATGTGAAGAGGCAGAGAAAGCTTGGGAAATAAAGCTGCTCCAATGTTCACCAGTCTTTTTCTTGCCTCTAAAATGCACCAGATGAGCCCAAATACTTTCTGCAGAGCTGCAGCTCCCCTCCAACCCAACATTTTCTAAATAAAACATTATGATTTAGCTCAGAGTCTAAAGATTACAAAAATACACTGAATTCATTGATATACCTCACTGGCCAGTGAAGTCTTTGCAGGCTCATAATAATATATTCAGTTACACATTTAACAGTTTAAGAAGACCACAGGCAGCAAATAATGCTTTTGGTTTCTCCGGCCCTTTGTAGGCAGAACAACACACATTGTGGCTTTCAGACTTCTGCTGCAAGCTCTATATTTGCTGCTGGCTTGAACCATTTGGTGGCATGTGGAGTGAATGCTCCATGAGAGCCTCCAGCTGCAGAGGATCAGATGTGATAACCTGCCCAGTCCTCCCCCAGCCCCAGCATGCGAGCTCTACGGAGCAGCTCCTATTGCAAAACTAGAGTGCATACACATTTCAATAGACAGCCACAGCACTGCATGCAAGTGCAAGCCACCACCAAACTCCAGCTGGTTTCTCACTCTGGAAGACCATCTGAAGAACAGACGCCTACCCAAACCAACCACAGAACCGTACACAGCTCTTCTTATCCTGTTTGTTCACACAGGTGACATGGAAAGCCTACATACCTGATGCATTGTTACAGTCATCTGGAAACTGTTCTGGCTAGAAACTCAGCACTTTTTCTTTCTGAACTGGTTTTGAACTGGCTCAGTTCCCTGCGCTGGCTTACACCAGCACTGCTCCTTTTCTTCACACTGTTATTGCACGAGGTAGGAATCAGAAAAAGGGGTGCAGTGGCTTTTTCTGATAGCAGCCTGGATTTATACCAGAATAGAATAGTTAATGATTCCACAGACTCCAAACTCTCTCATATTTGGTGCTGAAGCCATTACTACATTTTTTTTTTCCAGTCCTCAAAGAACACTTTCATGTTAAGAGCAGATGATAACTAAAGAAAGAATTGCTTTTAGAACTGAAGTGCAATACTTAAGCTGAAGTTCATGCAATCCCGCGTTACAGCCAGCAGGAAAAAACAATTACGTTGTGGATTCCCTAAGTTAATGATTTTAAAACAAGCAGAAAACTGAAGCTGAAAACTGGGGCACCATTCCGATATCCTTTCCTGCAACACAAAAAGTTGGCACAAAAGGCACTCTGCAATGACAACTGTTTTAAAGAAGCCCCACTCCACAAACAGGCTATTTCATTTCATTTGGAGCAGACCATCCAACTTCAGCATCTTTCCTTCCCAAACCAGAGGTGAAGGACACTGCAAGGAAGCTTAATGAAACCCCAGAAATCCCACTGCTTCAAGAGGCATAATGCTGCCCATCAGACCCTCAGCAGCATCTTCATCCCTTTACAAAGCTGAAGCTCCCAAACCCAGATCTGTTATTGGGTTGAAAATCCATTGGGAGTGAGGAGCTGTGAGTCATTTGCATCTCATGTATGTTTCCCTTAGGATGCTGCAATTTCCAATTTTGATGTTTTCCAACCTCTCTGCTGCCTGCAGTTTCAAACTCAGTCCATACACCATCTGTATCAATGGTGCTAAAGGCAGTCTCTGGGCTTAACCAACTGAGAACAAAACTCCTGGAGGGCAGCAAACCCATCTGAACCCAAAAGTAACAGATCTGTAGACTGATGCAGATGATCAACTATTCTGAACTGCAAACATTAGGCACATGGCACTGAATCACACGTTAACTTCTTGGAATTTCTTTGTGTTTTGGTATGATTTACAGGGTTGTGTTTTTCTGTATTAGTTTCCAAAGCACAGCTTGGTAACAATCACAGTATGTGTCTGTTGAACTTTCTGTATTCATACTCTACAGCCACCAACCCTCCCCCCTAGCAGCGAATGGAAGCTCTTACTCTCACGAGAAGCTCACAATTTCCTTTCAATCCACATCAGCCTCCTGAAACTGAGGTATCAAGAGAAAACACTTAAAGCCCCCTATGTTTTCCAGACAGAAGTGGACCTTTTCCATCTCATGGGATCACAGGATCACAGAATGGCCTGGGTTGAAAAGGACCACAAAAATCATCTGGTTCCACCCCCCTGCTGTGTGCAGGGTCACCAACCACCAGAGCAGGCTGCCCAGAGCCACATCCAGCCTGGCCTTGAATGCCTGCAGGGATGGGTCATCCACAGCCTCCTTAAAGGCCTACAAAACAGCCATATACACCCCTAACCTATCTATGATGAGCAGACCCTACTGTTATTTCTGACAGTCAAATTAAGCACAGAAGCAAAGAGGATTGGCATCTGGGTGCAACGCTTCAGCATAGCACAGGGCACAACCGTAGAAGGGAAAGTGACAAGTCTGAGAATACCAAATTGACAGAATTAAGATTCATTAACACCACGTATCAAGCACTGCCTGACAAAGTTTGTCGCTGCATAAATAATTCTGCTTGCTGCCTGTGGGTTAACCCTATCGGCTGTGTTATGAAATAAAGGCAATGGACTCCACACCAGTTGGGCCCATGAACGCATTCAGGGACATAAGGATCAGCTGGCAAACACAGACCTACATGGAGAACTTCCTACCAGCACATCTTATGGTTGGTAACATAAGGGAAGAGGCAGTTTGTTCTCCACCCTGCTTACTCACCAGCCAATGCCCTTTGCGGAGAGGAGCTTTCATAATCAGCAGTTGGCTCAGACCAACAACACAAAAAAATCACCCTGGAAGCAAGAAGAAATGTTGACAAGAGGAGTGCCTCTGATTCATCCTCCTGCCCAAGGCCATTCTTCAGGTAGAAGAGCCTCAGAAAGGTATGTTTTAAAAACAACAACAAAAACAACACAAATAAAACACATCTCGCTCAGCCATTCGGATTACAATTCTATATGTGCTTGATTATAATACCAATATTTTTCAACCCTGACGTCCAGAGTAATCTCACCAAGTCATACACGTGCTCTCCCACATACAAACAGGCTGTTCCCTACCCAGAAAGAAACAAAGTTCAGGCTGTAGGATATTCCACACCCTCACTGATACCTCGATAAGATTGCGCTGCATGCAGTTCCTCTGAACTTATTTAGCCAAACTGAACCCGCAGTCCTTGCAGAGCCACCTGGAAATAATTCACTTCAAGCTCAATGTGCAAACGTGCAGGACGGGGTTCCGCCCTCTTCAGCTCACAGACTGAACAACCAACCTCATAGGATCTGAGGGAATCGACCCTTCTGCATGCTTGCAATCAAAAACTCTCCTGGCATCAGTTGTGGAATGCACCGGGCACAAACGATCACCCTTTGTTAAAAGATCTATAAGAGCTGAAATCGACTATAAGGGATTGTTTCTGTCATTAGTGGTTTCCTGCCTTCTGTTCCGCACCCAAAGCTTGCAATCGAGCTCAAAATTGTGTGGTTTTCTATTTGTCACGCTCTCACGAAAACGGGAACTTGTCTGTGGGTTTGCTTCCTCCTAAGGAAAACGGAGCCAGCATTCAGACATCCCCTGTGAGCCCCATGAGGAGGGCAGGGCAGCAGGCACAAGGTGTCATCCCAGCAGGGATGTTTCCGATCCTGACTTACAACCTTCTTAACCTGTCATCGCTGCTTCCACGCGCATCTCCTTTCGGGGAGCGCAGCTCCGTTCGTCGTCTGCCGCTGTTACAGCGCTGCAGAGCCTCAATCACAAAGGTCAGCGCTGAGCGCAGCTCCCCGGGCTGCAGCCGAAGGCGCACCGCTGCCTCTATTCGCGCAGGTCCAAAGACTGCAAACCCGCAACTTGAAAGAGGAGAGGCTGAAACAAGCATCCAAAGGAGGAGAAAAGAGAGAGGGGCTGCGGCGGGCGGAGGGAGCAAAGCGCCGCGCGGGAGCCGCGACACGGGAGGGGAACGGGGCGGGGGTCCGGGCTGGCACTCACCGACCCCGTACTTCTCCCGCTTGGTGGGGATCCAGCGGGCCATGCCGGCGGCCGCTTCCCCGACGGCTCGGCTCAGAGCGGCCGTTCGCCCTCCGCCCCTCCGCGCCGCCTCAGCCCGGGCCGCTCCGCCATGCTACGGAACTTCCCGACAGCCGCTCTCAACTTTGCAGCCTCCCCGCTGCGCCGAGCGGAGCCGAGCCGAGCGGCTCGGAGGAGGGGAGAAGCGGGGGGAGGCGGATCGGATCGGCTGTGCTCGGCCCGCCCCGCCCCGCCCCGCGCTGCGCTCCGTGCTGATGCTGCCAGGCTCCCAGACGAGTGTTTTAATATCAAACCCTAAATCAGTAAGAAAAAAAAAAAAAAAAGGCTGTTTTAAAAGAATTCAAAGCATCTGGGGAACAAATAAATAAAAGCGGTCACGGGGCTGCGCTTTGCAAAAAACAAAAACAAAAACAGAAACCAAACACACAAAAAAACCCGGTGTTCTTGTTTGAGTTGGCACCTGATGATGTCAGCCTGCACTGAAGTGCGGTGAGCTGGGACGTGATAAAGTGCTTAAAAGTGGTGATAGGGAGAGAGAAGCTGTGTGCCTGCCCGGATCCTGCTGTGCAGGTCTGGGGTTCTGACCTGAACCAGACTGGCCGGCTTCCAAAGCTGTGCTGTCTGCGCTGCGTCTCAGCACCACCCACTGCCGATAGCCTTAATTCAGCAGCACCACTGAGAATCGCACCGTCATTTCTAAGCGGGGTGCAGTGAGAATGTCCCGGTCCTTACGGGGTCCTTACATCTCCTTGGGAAGTAACGAGACCTCATCTCTGCCTTTGCAGCATGCCTGTCTCCCATGGCAGGTGATGAAAACTGTCAGCGTTCTGAATACATGAAAACTCAACCACCTGTTTCATTGCACTGAAGCATGAAAATCCAGGGAAATCAGCTTTTTTCATTACTTTACATTACAAGTCAGAAGCACTGGGGATAGCTCTTGTGCTCAGCTGCTGCACTGCCCTGGGCAGATCACTTCATGTGAGGCCCAGATGCATCCCTTGTGCATCTTCAGAGCAGCTTTCCATACATACCTCTCCCATCTATGCTTCTACTGAATTTAATTTGCCTTCATCTTCACTGGCGCCTGTAAGTGGTAGAGAAATATAAATAATAATTAATTACTAGTAATTTGCACTCTCCAACAGATAACCTTGATCCTCGCCAGCCCAACATAAGTACACTTGATATCATTACACGCCATAGTACCAGCATACAACATTTTCATAATACCTGCTGATCTGGTCAGATGCTCAGCCCATGCACAGCACATTACTCATCCAGCTGTGATGCACTGCAATGTTACCCTCACTAAAAAGACAAACCCTGCCTTGCAGTGACGTGCTCTGCTCCCAAGGGATGCTCACAACAGGACTGACCTGCTCCCAGCTATGCTTCTGAGCCACCAAACATTGTAACACTGCAGCTTAGAGGTTGAATGTGGACTCTTTCAATACCTGCACAGCACCTGAAGCTTCCACAGAGAATGTCAGTGGAAGTTGGAACTGGTTAACTCATTTGTTTTTCATAAAAACCCTAACTAAACTCAGCCACCTGTGCATCAGATGCTGTACTGAGATGTACTTCAAGCCCTTGCTCTAACCCATAAAAGCCTGTAGTTGCTCGAGCTGAAGATTCAGTAGTGCCACTGAATGTAGTCCCATAGAGATTCCATGGGGAGCTGAGTGCTGACAGGAATTGCACAGTGCTGCCCAGGGCGCCCTCACCAACTCAGGGGCACCTGACAACTTCTTAAAGTTTGGAGAAGGTATATTGAGATATTTTACAAATCCTTTGCAAATTCTGGAAGATTCACTTGTTCCTTATATAAGGTTAATGCTGCAACCACTCCAGGCCTTAAAGAGGTCTCCAGACAAAGAGCAATGCAATACTGCTATCAAGGCAGTCAAAGGGGTGGTGGTTGTTCTGAGCCCCTCTGCTCTGATACCAGACTGTCTGGATGAGGCTATTTGCTCTTTTAGCAATGCCTCAAGCGTTCTTCATGTAAAAGCTTCAGTACTTCAAGCCAAACATTCCTCACATCATAACACCCAAAGTTAGTTAAAATTACTCTCTTTAGAAAGAGGGGAAAAAAAATCTCTTTCCTTGCCGGTAAAGTTTGCTTCCTTTCCTTTTTCCTTATGCTATTCCTAATGGCTTTCCATAGCATCACACCAAATAAAGCAGCAGCTTGATGAGTGTCTCATAGATGACCAGAGAGGGACTGTGGAAAGTGGCTGGATCCGAGGCCAGAACAGCAAAGTGTTAGGAAGACAGTAACATGAGTTTTCAGAGAAGACCCACATTGTGGCTGCCAAGGCCTTTGGCTGGAGGTTCTCTAATGGAGAGTCTGCCAGCCTAAAAGCTTCATTTTACTGTAAGATTCCTGTTGATAGAGTTAAGCTGACTGAACTGAGCAGTATTTTCCAGCCCAGGTAAAGCAAATTCTTGGCAGCAAATGAAAAACAGAGCAAAACATGAAAGACAGACAAGCAGCAACTAGAATAGCTGGAGATAGTTGAATGATTTGTTAAATACAATGATTTGCAAGTGTTGGGGGCACAGGGAACAGGAAGCTGCAGCTTCCACTGAAAGTAGCTTTTGTTGAGGAAAGACTTTTATTAATCTTATTTTACCAAATATTTTTCTTTTTATCTTTCAGTGCTTAAGCAGGGATGTTAATGGCAAAGTCTGGACCCTGTTCTTCTCTGCCCCTAACGACAACAAGGTAGATAATTAAATTATCTTCAGGTTTACAGCAGAGATTCTCTCTCTTTACATAAATCCCACCTCAAACCCACAAGATTGATGTCATGTTACAGCATTTATGTACATTATGTACAGCATGTACATGTCAAATTTGGGGGCAATTTGGGTGACCAGGATTCATAGGCATTCATAGGCACTGAGAATGTTGTATTACTTTCACATTCCATAGTTGCCATTTATCTTACAGCTGTAAATCCTTTCTCTAAACTGAGCATTTCAGAACTTGAAGTTAGAAAGAACCCTGTGTCCTACAAACATTTCTGAAGCACTGCCTAACTGCATCCCTTGCTTTGTGCATAATTAGAGATGAAGAAATGTAATTCTAGTGCCCTCCTATGTTCCAAGTAAGAACTTCAATAGCTGAAGAATGTGCTGACCTTCACTGGATGAATGGAAACGGCAATGGAAAGCTTTTCCTATGGTAACACTTAGAATCCAGGCAGGTGACTGCAGTAGTTCTCATCTTGCTGGATTCTGTGCATAGATAAAGAAAAAGGTGGCACTTGGATCAAGCAGCTCACACTGTAATTTAAGCAAAAGAAGAGAAGCAGTGGAGAAAATAATAAAACTCTTGTTCAGGACAGTTGTACGTGCACAACCACACAGCAAAAAACCCTTCTACCACAATTCAAGCCCTCCACCTGATGAATGATCAGGTATAGATCAGAAATGGGCCCTCATTTTCCAATCTCCAGCAGAAGTCATAAATTAAAAGCAACAGAGGAAGCCATATATGCAATTAAATATGCAAATACATACACTACAATAGAAGTTTTTCTCTATCTGCCTGTACATGTTTTATCATGCAATAGCGTTTTGTTTTATCTAAAGATCTCGCAGCCCAGATATATGTATGTGTAGCTGACTATTTCACTGCATATTTCATTACCCAAATAAGGCAAATGCTTGTATAACAATACTAGCTTGCATTATCACACTGTCAGCTCATTTTGTTGTTCTGTTAAAGCAACAGTGAAATTTCTAAGCAACTTTTCAACAAAACCACTGATTTCACCAATAATGTTTTTTCTGGATTGTTCTCTACCAACACAGCTGTGAGAAAGTGCAAGCATTCCATATCTACACTGAGGTTTACAGCTGCCAGTACCCATCTTTTGATTATCACATAGAACTAAGGTACAACAAACTCATATAGAAATGTCCTCTCCGATTTAGGAGTAAAGAAAAAGCAAGATCTGCTCTTCTGCAAATACAGTTTGTTTTGTCTTCCTGCAGCGATGGAATGAAACACTTCCTTCAGTGGAAAAAATACACAGCAGCTCTATGAGCAGCCCATTGACCCAAGGTCTGATGTGGATGGGTGTTCCCTGTCTCTGTTTTATTTATATACAGTACAAATCACTTCTTAAGGAGGGCATACAGTATTTCTTTGTAGAAGGCAGAGTAGCAAACTCCGTGGGAGATAAAAACTGTCATCTTGCATGATATTTTGGGTTGACAAACAAGGAGAAGAGTGGGTAAGCAATGTTTCTGAGAGACCCGATAGAGAAGATGCTATGTAAAGTTATTGCTTTTGTCTAAAAATCCCAGAAGTAATGATGGAGTTTCCTTTTCCAAAACTGATGCATGTCTTGGGGACAGATTTGTAAAGGGGTTCAGATGCTTAATGACATGAAAGGTGTCTAGTAGGAATTTGAAAGTACCTCAGATGCTAAATCCTGTGGAGTAAGTTTGGAGTCTTGGAGGGGTCAAGAGGACTTTACTTCTCCTTAGCAGCAGCAGCTGGCATGACCAGCAGCCCCAGCGTGGGACAAGTCTGAAGCCACAAAGTTATGCAGTTCCACTGGATTTCCTCCACGCCACCCCTGCATTTCTTCAGTCTTGATGGTCAGAGCTGTTGATTTTGGTAGTTATGCATTGCTGAGCTGCAGTAACACAGCACTGTGTAGCATAATGGTTCACTAGACAGGCTTATCACTTTTTTCTCAGGAGGAATTCCAGATGAAAAGTAATCATCTCTGTTTCATGATTTGGTGCAAAAAATTCCAAAGCCATCTGAGTACTGAAACCTGACTCTTTTTCAATTAGACAGGAATGGGGACTGTAACAACCCTTAGGCAGCTTTGGAAAAGTCTGCCTTGATGTATCCCTAGGTCAGCTGAACAGGTTCTGAGTAATCAGTTAGTTGGTGTTTCCATTTTAATAGCTTTGTATTTTTATGTCTGAGTTTATTACAATTTCAAAGCAGTTTCCCTACTCCTCCTCCATCTGTCTCTTAGTAAGGATTGATAGAAGAATCTTCCCATCTACTCTGCATTTTCTCCAGATGGTAATCTCTTCCTTTGTTCAGACATGAATCCTACCCATGCAAATCAAAGGACCAATCATGCAATCAACTTCTACAATTGCTGCAAAACTCCAGTGAAGCAAAATACGCCAAGGAAAGTGCAAATGTTAATAGGATGTCTGTAACACTTAAGAGTATCTCCACTGCTGTATGATGCATGGAAACATTTTCACTTACCTGCACCAATACAAGCAGGCCAAAACCTTACTCCTGTAGGTTCTGTTAAGTCCCAAATTCAATGTTCCTGATATAAAATGCAAGGAGATATGGTACCACAAAGCGTGCAGCATTCAGAGATCTGGCTTTAAAACTGCTTCTAGCTATCTTCATCATCTGTAATTCACCTGAGCCCATTTACTGCTGCCACGTGCACTGAGAAAGAGCCCTGTGGGCCAGCATTAAATTCTGCTCTTCAGCTCACGAATGAGCTCTGTTGGGAGCCACGTTAGTAACTCATTCCGTGGACATGATATTCGGTGGATGTAAATCAGCACAGCTTCATTGAAATCAATTGCCTTGTTTGCTTTTTGCGCTTCATGCTCCAAATGTTGATCTCAACAATGACAGATAGAGTTGTGACATTCAATTGTTGGTCTCAGCAATGACAAATAGGGTTGTGACATTAACTTCAGTTGGAGATCACCTGACTGCTATGTTTCAACTTGGAATAACAAGACCTTTCCCAACAGCTGCATATTAAATTGTTTTATCTTGCTTTCAAACTCCTTTTAAAAAGATTAGCAGAAAGCATAGGTAAAGGTTATCTTGCTGTTCCCTTTCTCAGAAAGATTGCTGCATGTTTGATGAAAGGTTTTGCAAGCCAGTGGCCTCAGGTAAAATCTCAATCAAAATTGCTAGACTTAAATTTGTGGTTATTTCTAGGGAATAACAGAACAAGCAAGTTTGACAGAAATAGACTTCAAGCTTTTATTGCAAAATCTGTGAAGATAAAGATCTCTGTAACCTTGTTCTGTCAACAATGGATCTGAAGAGGTATGTGTTACCTAAATGGAGCCTGCCATAAAACTGTGAGCAATGTCAGCACGTTTAAGGAAACAGCAGAACACTTTATCAGCTGATAGAAGCAAGCAGTCCTTCACCAATGTTGGTGCTTCTTTGCATGAGCTGATGTTGTGCCAGAGGGGAAGATGCAGATCTTCAGTACGTGACTGAAACGGGACAGAAACTTCCTCTAGAAACGGTCATTATGAACTCATGTGACTGGTTTGGTATTTCATCAGAGATGGAGAGAGAAGGAAATTTGTCTTCGTGTCCCAGTCTTGTACCCAGTTACATTCTGGGTTATTCAGAACTCCCTCAGCTACTGATGGGAGCTTTACAAATTAAGAATGCCAAAAAGCAAGAAGCAAGCAACTCTTTCTTCAAAACTAAAGCCATTTCCATTCTTCACAGTAAAGCAGCCTAAAGTCCAAGAAAATACAGAGTATGAGCTTAAATAAACCATTTTCACTTGTGTTTTTTTCTCAAGGGACACTCTAAATCATAGAGGAAGAACAGTTTCAATGGCAGCACCATTTAGAACTAGATTCCATGGCTAATTGCTGTGAAGTGAGGAGCAAAATCTCATTTCTATCAGTCCATTATTAGAGACTTGTTCAGAGCCTGCAACACAAACCTAAGGATTCCAGATTCCCATACTCTGCTTTGGCCATTTCATTTTACCCATTAGCTATTTTATGACAAGAAAAAATGAGGCTGGAGGAGGAACTCTATCAACTCTATCACAGCTAAATGGTCATAGGGTTATATTTTCAACTGCTTATTCATTATTATATTGTGACAGTTATTCACTTTCTACCATTGTTTCTGTATAATACAGCAGTTCCGTGAATGGTTTGGAACTGTGATAAGAGAGCACAGAGTTTTGCTAGATTTGAAACAGAAAAAAAGCATCCCCAGGGCAATATTTGTTTTACGACACCATTTCACACTGTGAATATTTCTGGGCTCCTTCCTTCTATCTGACTGAATAATTGCTGTGGAGATAAATGTTTTGTAGAAATGTATAGCTGATAAATATTTAATTCCAAGGCTAACATACTGTGGGGTTTGTTGTGCTATATTGTTCCTATTTACTATAGAAAATTAAACCAGTTTTATCATCAGTGAGATTAAACAGAGCTCACTTGATTTCAGGATGGGAGAACAAACACATTGCTGCTGCTGTTGTGGCACAATTCACCCACCCATAAGAGACACTTCATTGCAATAGATGAGAGGATAAAAGATTACTGAATCTATAATTACTCCATTTACAAAGCATGGAACAGCAAGGAAAGCTGTGATGAAATTTGGTTTTAGCACTCTACATAGATAGAAAGAGATTTTGCAACACTTGAGTTGAAAGATGAAGTACAACGATGGATGTATTTGGGTCAACTGGCAGTCTGGGATCTCAGACATTTACTCTGCTTATTTACACCAGTAGGAAAAACTCAGCCTGCTTTCATTCTATTCCTGCTTCTTTCCTACCACGTAGGCCAGAACTCTCAACTGGGGTCACTGTGGCACAAGTGCAATAGAACAGGAGCTACCAAGAGGCTGGCAAACTCTCATTTTGTATTTTACTTTTGTTCCAGTGATCCCAGTCCTCCCTCCTCTTTGTGATCATGTGAAAGATTAAAAGGAGGAAGTGCTGGCAGGCATTTTCATTAAGAATCACTGGCTAATTCCAAAGTGGCTATTAGTAGAAGCCCTCTTGCAATGCCTGTGGTATCTATCCATTACAGATGAATCATGGATATCGACTATTTTATATTTTAATGCAACTCTTACATCTTTAATGTCTGAAGAGCTTGTTCCCGAAAGTGTCCTCAGCAGGGAGCTGTGTGGCCAGATTTAATCAAAATATGCAGGGCTGGAAATGAGCTTCCAATAATTCTTCAGACTCGTGAGCAAATGTCATATTTCTCTTCAGCAGACTGCAATCAATAATTCCTTGCATAAAAGCAATACTCCTCCTTCCTCTGCTCCTGGGAAGTCTCTATGTTGTGTGTTATCACAAGTCTCAGCTTACATTCCACTTCTCCCAGCTGTGACAATACTGCCTTCTTCCTCTGCCTTTCATGAAAGGGGCACGGAGCCTCAACACAGTTCTGCCAGTAACATTCACAGACACCTTCTGTTGTTTCAGTGCTCAAAGGCATGAGGTTAATTCTAACACAGGGTCCAATAGATTGTTTCATCCCTTCAGAGGAGCGAAACTATTACAGCTGTTGGGAGGGAAAAGAATCTCAGCTTAGAACTGAGGGCAGCAGAGATCATAAATCCCTGAGAATGGGGATTAATGACAGATGTATCAAAGATGAAGAAAAAACTCACTAAGTGCCAAAATCAAAGGAAAGCACTGGGATAGAGGGAGGGGGGGCTTTAGAAATCGTTTCTTTTAAAAGGTCTGAGCATACAGCCCTCACAGGAGTTGATATGCAGCACAAAAAGAGATCCACAAACGTTTCATCTCAAGAGAAGTCCTCAAGGTTACCGCAGTCCCATTTGCAAGTAGATGCTGTTACATATTTGAAACGCTAGATGCCACCAAGAGATCAACGTGGGGCACAGTTTGCTCTGCAGAGCTCTCAGCCCTCAGACCCCTTTGTGCCAAAGCTACAGCTCACCTGGGGACAATGGCCTGCTCCCTTTGCAGGAGAAAAAGAAAAGCAGTTGAAAACTGCTCCACAAATGTATTTTGCACAACTGATGAATCAGGATGCAGGATTTCAGTTTCTGCAATGTTGCTTCCTACCAAATTACTTGCCTAGCTCAAGTATTTCTGCAGCAAAGACAAGATTTCTAACTTCTGCATGAAAAACTACCTCCTCCAGCACACAGAAATGACACGAGATGTAACTGAATGACAGTCCCACTCTCAGTATTTACTGTGTGAAAACAAAAAGGGCATTTGTAGAATCAAGATCTTTAAGGATTTCTTATAGACAAGCACATCAACTTCAACCATCTTTGCCTTTCAAAGCCTGAACAGGCAGTTCAAAATTCAAACAGCGATTACGTGATTCCTACAAAGCAAATTGAAGATAAACCTCAGAGCAATGCAACAAATACCTTCTGCATACTTCTCTGTAAACTACACCATCCTCATTATATTTGAGCCCTCTGCTTGCCTATTTTTCAGTAAAACTTCATGTTCCGAGTCACTGTGGGAGCAGCACAGCCGGTGAGGTGTGATAGTGCCAACTGGCTGAGCAGTGACTCAGTGCAGCACATTCTCTACGGGTCCTACAGAAAATGGGGACCATTGCCTTGCACGGGATGGTTTTGTGCACTGTGGAAGACAGCAGTTCTGCCACTTTGCTACACACAGCAGTTGGCAGCAGCTGACAAGGAGTCACTTGTTCCAGTAGGAAACAGCTCGTGCTGTGCTCAGACCCGTGCCCTCAGCATGCACCACGCTGCCGCTGCCAGCACTGCCTGTGACCCCCTCCCAAGCTGGGCTCAGCACCTCGTTGGCGTTTCTCTCTGCAGGCGATTTAAGACAGACTGTCCCTGCAACAGCATAATGCAGCTCACGCCCAAGGAGAACACAGTGACAAGGCACTATTTCTGCTGCTCTGTGCCTGGGCTGACGTCAGATCACTGTTGCCAGGCATTCAGGGTATGTGAGCTGCCTGTGGCAAAGCAAAAGCAACCAACCAAGCAAAAGAAAATAAAATTACTTGCTGGCAAATGGTAACTCTCTGTAGTAGCTCAGAAAAAGCCCCGTCTTCCTATTATTCTGGATTTTAATTAGTGAGTTTAGTGTAGAAATCATATAGGAACAGATTGCCAACACCCTGCCCAAACTGTCCTCTCTAACACAGAGGTCTGGAAACACTAATTTGTTAATCAAAACGGCACGGTAAGAAAGGGAGGAAGACTTGATTGTATTATTTCTTTACTGACATTGAAGACTAATCTTAGCAAGACAACATCTGATCCACTGCCAACTCTCATGGTGAAGGATTAAACACTGCAGGACTCCAGAATCAGACCCATATTCTTTTATGAGTGCATGCAGTAGCACAAGTAGAGAGATCACATGATGGCCTTTAGCCCAGACCGCAGTATAACAAATAAAAGAAAAAAACTGCACAAAAAAGATGGAGCCTTTTGTCCTTAAGAGCATTTTGTGTGTGTGTGCTTACGTGCAATCTATAATTACTTGTCTAAAGTCTGCATGAGAAAACAAATGAGAGCGCTGGATCTCAGCTGCTGTCAGTCAGTCCCACTCTGCTGCCTTCAGTGACATGCTGACACCTCTCAGGGCTTTGAACGTTTCTCCATATTAAGACATAAATCCACCAATTAAGCAGCCAGCTCCAACTCTATTCAGTTTGGTGATTCAGCTCTTTGGTTTCAGTGAGTACCAGATGGGACGGCTGATTCATAGGTAGCAGTTCAATATATTGTTTGAGGGAAGGAAAGCAGAAGCAGATTTGATTTGCAATTTGACGAAGCCATCCCTGGCCCCACCAACCTGGCAATGTTTGTTTCAGCACTGCAGGGAACAGGCAGATCTCCTGGTGAGGCACACCATTGTTTTCTCTGCATTCCTTCTTCTAAGAAGGAAAATTCATAGTGCTTTACCTTCTGCTTGGCTACTTCCAGTTTTTGCCTACTTAGGAAAAATTCAGTTAGGTTCCATTGCAAACCATAAAATACACTGTAGGGAACCATTTCTCAGTTAGCTACAGCCCCCATTCTGAGTGGGATCTGCTCTCATACTCTCATTTCAGTCAGTAGGCTTACTTCCCTAAACAAGTATTCCAATCTTATTAACATCACTGCTTAATAGCACAGTACAATTAGCCAGTAAATCTCTACTGACAGGAAGAGAACAGCGTTTCTATTACTTGATCTCAGATGTGATACAGATTACTTGATACAGACATTATACCCCTCTTATAACTCAGAGGAAGGAATGCAGGACAAATGTGGATCACCTTGAGTGTTATCAAAAAAAAAAAAAAAAGCCAGCACAGTGAGTCCTGGCAGAGTCCACATGAGATTCAAATAGGGTATATACCTAGAAATGTTCCAGATTTCTATTTACGTCAGTTTTGGCAAGTTTCCTTCTCTGAAATTACATAAGATTAATGCATTCACATGATGTATTGTCTCATCATTCAAGGCTGCCACAATCTTGCATGAGTATCATCTTTCCTTTTCTCCATCTATCACCACAGGATTAGTGTTTTAGAGGCCAACACATAAGGTCCCTTCCAGCTCACCAGTTCTGCACATTTGCTTTCAGACTCCATCTCTGGTTTGTGAGGAATTGGTCATAAACAAAGCACTTGCTACTACCTTCTGGTCTTAGCTGTGCTGTAGGGTCAGTACCCAGTGTATTAACTGCTGAGCCATTATTTCAATCAGCCAACAGTTTTAAGCTGAGAACATTCCTAAATCTGTTCCTGATAGTTACAGTGAGTTTTAAGGCTTTGGAAGAATCCATGCTGTTATCCCAACTTCAAGCCTTCGTATTTCTGTTTCAGAGATGATGTTTTAGCTCTGGTCCCACCTGCTGCAGAGCACTGCATTCCCTGGAAAGGATCGTTTGGAAGCTGCCTGTTTCGATCAGGCAGGGCTGCTGCCGTCCTGCGGATTGACGCTTGGTGGCACTCCAGTTCAGGTAAGAGAACGTAGAGATAGAGATGAATCAGCAGCATTTCACTGCTACTATGGCTGATGCACTGTGTCATCTAAAGGGGTTTGCGCTGTTCCAGAGGTAACATTGCTCAATGAGCTTTGAAGTCTGGCTCTGCACTTCCTCTGGAAATATATGTGCTCCCTAACTCTAAGTGAAATGCTAGCCACTCCGTGTTCTGCAATCTCCTCTGAAGTCTCTGCAGGACTTCAAATAGAGAACTCTCACGACATTGGAGGAGATTAAACAAGTGCTATCTCATTTTCAGTGCCAGAAGTACTGTGAATTCTTCACAGATGAGCAGAAATTATGCCTGCTGCTTTATAATTACAGAGGCTGATCTTGCAAACTGTCCTTAATATTAACAAGAAGCCTGATTAGTTTTTGGTGGACTCCACATATTCTGCAGGAGCCCATGCATACAAACGTTTTAGCAGCATGAGTCTGTTAGAATACACAAGTTGCTACTAAAATGATAGCCTCAATTATTTAAGATTTGGTTAAATATCACCTTTTGATTTCAATGAACAAAATAGCTGACACTGCTTCGACTCGGTAGAAAAAAGACCAAGTCATAGATGCACATTATGATCAGAAGTTCAATTATAAGGATTAGATCTGAGTGTGAAACCACAAGTACATTTAGTGACATTGGAACTCTTCTTATAGCAACACCATATGCCAGAGAAGTAATAAATTACAAGGTAGTTTTAAAAAGTCTTCTTTAAACACAAAAATAGCTGCGAGCACTAAGTTGGTAATAGACAAATTCACAGGTTTTAAATATGATACTTCTGTCCTAGATGGATGTTTATATATAACGGGAGCAAGCACTCAGGAGACTACAGAAGGCTTTATACAATGTGCAATGACTTTGTATGTGGCTCTGGACCTGCCCAGTACAGTCAGCACTGCAGTCCCAAAGGCAGAGGATACATTTCAAGATCTTTAGTCCTCTAACACCTGCTTCTCAACACTTTCAGAAGCCTTTTATGACTGCAGGTAAAATGAGCTTGAGGGACTGTTAAAAATCTCAGGGATATTCAATAGCCTAATAATCTCCTTTATATAAGTGCCAAGTCGATCCAGAAACATTCAGCAACTGCTGCAAAACACATTTGATGACTACGTGTAGTTGCTAACAGCGTAAGATAGCACAGTGTGCCCAAATCCCTGCCTAGCCCCTTTCTACATGCAACAGAACCTTTAAACTCACCAAAAGCTCAGAATCACTGACAAAAGTTTTTGGTTTAAGCAATGGGTGGCAGAGCTGGGGATGTGTGCTACACCACGGTTCCCACCCTTCATGGGCTACTGGTCAGCTTCAGATCAACAGCCATTCTTGTTCCATCTCCAATTATCATAAAATAAGGAGAGTTAACAAAGACAGACAGAGCCTAAATTGAACCTCACTGCAGCAGAGACTGCAGCAAGTGGATTAGACACACCCTATTAAAGATGCAGTACATCATTTCTGCCCTTCAAGCTTACTTTATCCCCTTTGCTGCAATGCTGTCGGCAAACACAAAGCTTAACCCTTCTCTGGGCAAAGATAGGCAGGCATTAAACTTTGTGGTGTTCAAGCTAAAAGCACCAGAACGTGAAGGATCTATATGTACCTACCTCAGAATCTCAATATGTTTGTATATAAAAGCATCTGTAAAGAATATTTTGGTTTGTTACTTTTCACATCGCAAGTGTTTGCTGCAGAGGAACAGGGTTTGCAAATGCCTGCCTGAGAATCCTAATTGCTGGATGTTCACTGCAAAGATCCACTACAAGGCTTGCATGACAGTGCAGTTTTCCCCAGTCCATCTGATTTGTATGGCAAACTTAAGCATGGGTTCCACCCAAATTCTTTGGTTAAACTTTGTTGAAATTTATATTTTCAAGTCACTGAAAAAAAATGAAATGCATTTTTTGGTGGAAGATTGGCTGTTTGTAAATTCAGGTCAACCCTCAGCAAACAGTTCAGCCGGAGGAATGAAGGAAAAGTAGAACTTTACTGAAGCTGGAGCACAGAAATATTTTCTAAACAAACTCCTTAAAATCTTCATTTCACAGCTGACCTGAATTTCTTCCAACATCAAAATTTTGTCTGCCAAACAAATCCATCTATTACATCTTTGTCTATTCTTCCTTGATGCTGACTAAAATTCCTATGCAAGGATTTAAGGAAATCCAGAGAAAATATTTTGTAGTTCACCAATTCTAGGTTGTCTGTCACTGGCCTTCAAGGGAGCTGCTGTAGGCAATAAATTGGAGCAGTCCCAGAGGTCAGACCTATTTGAATTTGGGAAGAGCCAAGCCAGCATTATCCTCTCTACCCTGTGAAGGGCAGCCCAGATTCTGAGCCTGAGAGCACACAGTGAGAAACCCATGGGGCTTTGTTAGTGACAAAGCAGAATGGACAAAAGGGTTGTGCTGCACAAACACGTGCCTTGCTGTTCTGTTTCAGAGCCTACATTTCTTCCTTCCTTCCACCCCTTACCTAACTACATTAACAGTCCAATCACCTGAGGCTGCTGGGGGAAAAACAAAATGAAGTGTAGCACCATGCAGAGGAAAGCAGTGATGCTCCTTTTAGAGAGCATGCAGCTAAAGGAACAAAGAAGAAATGTCACATGAAAACACAAACAAGAATGGCAATGGGGCATTATGTGTAAGCCACACATACCTCACAAAAGTGTGATTTTGTATTCACATCAATGCCTCAAGCTCCCAGTAACAGAAATGAAAAGCTGTCAGTAGCTTCTCAGTGCTCTCGCTTGTCTGGAAGAGCTCCACAGGTGATACCTACTGTCTCACTGCTGACAGCTGAAGCACCAAATCTCTTGTTTCAAACAGAATAAAAATAAAGTACAGTGCTCTCTGTTTAGTGGGTGGGTCTGATTCTCCTTTTACACTCAGTTAATTTAGTAATGATTCAACCCAGCCAGTGGAATCAGTGGTGGTTATACAGACATAGGAGAGGGAGAGAGATTCAAAGCAGTGTCAGGTAAGGCTGCTGTACAGTTTTTATACCTATATTTAGAGATGCCTTTCACAGTAACTGGCAATGACAGCAAACCTTTGTCTACTAACAGAGATAATTGGTTGTAGGACTTTATGCTGTAGAATGGAATAGTGCAAGCAAAATAACAGAAAGTTCCATGTAGAACAGGGGAGGACATGAGCACTTGATATTTTCTTAAAGGTTCTGTGTTACTGGACAGGGCTGGAGAAAGCTAAATGGACCAGAAATTAGTTTCTTCATTCTGTTGACGCTATAAAAAATAGTGTCCTTAATTTCTGCTGCTAAAGATGCTCTCTTATTTTGTTCCATTTCAGTTGTTGATTGGATACCTGAAAAGCTGGCTTCTGTTACCCAATAATTGACTTCTCATCCAGCATGAGAACATTTGGGGGCTAACCACTAGAAATTCTGGTCATTTTGCCTTTAACAAGAATGAGGTCTACATGAACAGATCTAAGGCTTGAAGGTAAGAGACCTAGAGGTTAACTAGACCTAGAGGTTTGTTTAATGAGCTTTGGGAGTGCAACAGGTTAGGAAGGAACTACTGGTCACCTTCACCTGAGTTAAAAGCAACTTCTGCATGCTTTGACCTGGTGAATTTCAGAATTCAACCCCAACACCATGATATGTTTTGCAAGCTGCACCTTCTGTTTGGCTCTCAACCCAGTTTTTCACCACCAATCCTTATCTTAAGCTTAAGTAACAAAATTTATGACTACATGCCTTAGAATTCTCTTGGATGCGATTAGCTGCTGTGTCAAAGATGATGCATAGTTATTCTTTCAAGACCAGGGAAGCTCTGGTACTAATTCATTTAAGGTACTGTAAATTATGCTAGCAAGAAGCACAGAGGCACTGGCATTAAAGAAATAAAGTCCAGATATCCCTGATGCTACTCACCGTGTGTTGTCTGCCATTCCTGAACGTATCCTTGATGCTTTCCAATGCTGAACTGAAGTCTCAGACATGCAAGCTCTAAGGCACCTCAGTGTTTTTCATTTTTATCCTAGTTCTAAAAATAAAAAAAAAAATCCAAATTACTTGACATAACATACATCAAATTTAAATGAGAACAATTCAGGATGAGATCTGATAGTGCACTGAAGTGAGTGGTACAGAAAAGAGTATGTACCATATAAGATAAGTATCACGATACAGAATGGGGCAGAGAAAGTGAATCTGCTTATAACAAAGAAAGTCATCCTATTTTCTGTTGTTGTTCTTTGGTAAAGGAATAAAAGACATCTGAAGGCAAAGAACTCAGCTTGGAAGAGATCTTATTGCCCAATCATAAATAGGAATAACATGCAGCAACTTTGGACTTTTTACCCTCAAAATAAACACTCAAAACTGAAAGATTTGTAACTTGGTTGTGAAGGGTATCTAAACCAAACCTGAAGTGTCTAAAGCTAGCACCACTACAGCACGTGTGTAAGGGGAGAGAGAAAAGGGAGAAAAGGAAGGAGAGCAGTTATTTTTCAGAAGAATAGTTGCTTGGTTTATTGACATGCTTGATATATAAGGTCAATTTGTTGGCTGTTATCTGTAAACACACAACAGAGTCATGCTTGCTGTCACTGCTGATTGCTAGACAACTGACACTGACATTTCTGCAGACATCCCACAGCTGGACTCAACTAAAGTGACAAAAAGATAAGGCCAAATCCCTCTTGACCCTATTCACGCTCTGACTAAAATAGAAGCCAGCAAGATTTAGCCCATAGTGATGCAACGGAAAGCACAGCAATGATAGCAGAGCAGCAAGGTCCCAGGCTGTAGCAAGTGAGGATTTGCTCAAACACAACAGCTGTAGGCACAAAAATAAAGGAAAGAGGCTGCTTTCCTTCAGAAGGCCTCAGGTGTGCAGAGACCTCCAGCAAGATCCTCTTATCTCCACTGCCAACCCTTAAATGAGGGCTGGATCCTGGCTCCAGCCCTTCAGGTAATTGCACCGCATGCACCTGAGCTCCCCTGGGTTGATCCTGTCTTCCCACCAGGTGCTCCATCTCTGGTGCAAGCTGTGACTTAGCATTTCTGCTACAGTGACTAAAAACTGAAATCCTCTGGGATGGTTCTTATTCTGAAAACATTACTCACAGTGGCCCTGTGGTCTATGAACAGATATCCCTACCATTTAAAAGTAATGAAAAACATCCAGGCTGAAAAATGATGTCTGCTGGAACACGGTGATTCAAAGCAAATGAAGCTGAGAATATGTTAGCAGTCTGATAAGACAGGCCTGTTCCACTCAACAGCTTTTTCTTTCATGTTTGTTAACCTCCTTGATTCTAAAATAAAAATTCATCACAGCTTCAGTCATCACAGAGTCATCTCCACACAACCATTTCTGCCACTGCTTTGCATTTCAGAAGAACATATTTGTTGCAAATATGAAAGAGTAGAATACAGAAAGTATTAAGTGTAAGAAAGTGTGAGGACACAGGTGTGAAGAAATAAGCACTGCTGAGCACTGAAACAGTATAGAACAGACAGATATTTTAGGATAGAAGGTTAGTTTAATATGCGTGGTCCTCAGGCACTGCTGTTACTGACATAAAAGCATTGGTGTAGTCGCTCAAAGTTCCCCAAATATTTATGACCCTTCCATAGTGCAGAAGAGTGGTGCACAGAGACATTTTCAGTTCCACAGCAAGCTCCCTGCTGAACTTACGAACATAAATATTCTTGATTGGGCAGAACTGTTGAAAAAGCCCTCAGTACCTGTAATGATTGAGGCAGGTTTGTGTAAGGACCTAATCAAAAGTCTACAGAAATCAATAAGAAGAGTCCCAGTTTAGCTAATTTAGGCTCATACAGTGTGTTAGGACAGGCTGCTGATAAAGATGGAGTTAAACAATTATGGGGAAGACGAGATCCAGCACTAGAACCTGCTTTCCTATATGGATCATGCATTATGTTGTGAGGTTGTAAGGCAGCATAGCAGCATCAGTTAATGGATAACTCATAGTAACAACTTCAGATTGGCCTTCCTTACTGCACTGTGCCACCTGGGGCAAGACCTCTATCATTATTTGCTTATCTTATCAGTGTAAAACATAATCTCAATGAAAATCTTGTGCACTTCCTCCTACAAATCCTTCATAAAGCTTTATTTTGCACATCCAGGGAAAGAGATAATCATAATTATGGCACATTAGGAGATGCACCAAACTGTTCCCCTCCATCAAAACTGCAATGGGTGCAACACTGCTTGCAGCTAGTCCCTTCAGGAGAGGAATTAGGCAAAATAATGAGTTAATCATTCATGCTGGTGTATACTGTAACAATTTGTCCAATGACATCATCCCACAAAGGTGAGCTACAGTGTGCTTTTGTGATGTGAAATTCTATTCGCCTGAGACAAAGAACAGAACAGAAAAGCTGTGGTTGTGGCAGCCACATCGCATAGGAAGGTGTTGAAACAACTGTCTTCTAGTGAAAGATGGAGCAGGAAGGGCCACTTTTAAAGCCAGAGAGCATAGATGCAGGGAGATGGTTTTATTTTTAAATCACTTTTGCATGCAAAAATCACAGCTTGCAGCCACATCTGCTGAGCCCACGTTAGCTATTGCCCCTGTAACATGATCTGCAGGCTTGTACAAACCACCCATTGATTAGCGGCAGGACAGCAGGACGTGATTTTGTTTATTTATTTATGCCTGGAGCATCACAATCAATAAACACTGGCAAAAATCAGGGGGAAAAAAAGCAGCAGTAATCTAATAGCAAAGGCGACTTCTGTGCATGATACCATTAATCAAATCAGCTTTTACAACTACCTAGGATGAAATTTAACCTTAAATGTGACTCCAAGTCACTTAGTAAGACTGCAAGTAATTACGTTCTGGATAGCTTCCTTCTTGATGGGTTATTTCTGCTGTGGAGGTACACTGAAGTCTTGTCCTGAGCCAGCAAACATGAGAAGAGATACCTAATGCCTCATGAAGTAAAAGCAAAATAATATAATTAGAGCAGACCTGAAACTCCCCTAAAAAGCTTTTGAAGGAAACAGTATAACCAAAGAGCTAGAATAAGGGTCTGATTGGGTTTTATTCCTAGTTTTTGGAAATTAAGGGCTAATTAGAGCAGCCTCAGGACACTTTGATTGTCGTTTTACTTTCTGGGCAGGAAGGTAGACCAGTAATTAGGCCGCTACATGGGAGAAGAGTACTGAAAGTCAGGACATCTGAGGGATATTTCACAAGGTGTAACTGTAGAGCAGTCATTTTAGAGCAGAGGAGAAAGATGCTCTAACACCAGCCCACCTTTCTATAAAGTGCTAACATGGGCATGTGCAAGTGTTCTTACTGGTGGCTTTTTACCTCTTAAGGGGAATAGGAAAGCTGTATGCTAATATTAGCCAGTGTCTGATACTGGGCATTATTTTCCTGTCTTTCCAATCAGTGGCAAAACTCCTGCTGGATGCAAAGGTAGCAGATTGGGCTCATTAAATTTTGAGTAAATTCGCAGCAGCAAGCTCTGCATGACCTCCTCTTCAGCTATTGTTCATGCTGTAATCAGGCATATCCATCACACAGCTTTGCATCTGTCTGCGTCCTCTTTCCTTTACCTAACCCTCTTCCCTCAGTCCACATGAACAATGGGTGTGATGACCCTAAAGGTCTCTTCCATACGAGCTAACTGCATTTGGGAATATGCCTTTGTTCATAACTTATAGTGTGGACATGACTGAGGTTAGCATATGGCATTTGCTAATGGTCCTTCCTATTCCACATTTCTCATAGGCTGATAACTTAATAGAGATGTCTCTACCCCTTAACAAATCAAATTAAAAATGTTGCAGCAGCTGCATATGTTAGAATCTACAAGCTCTTTAGTAGCCTACTTAATTATAGGGTATTATTTTAGCCAGTAATAAAGAATGCACAAGCAAAGATGTGCAGAATTTGGGGCTATGTCTGATAAACCACCTGCTTTCAACAATATCACTATATATAAAAGTCAAATGCACATATTTTGTGATGAATGTAGATATGTACCCATCTCTTATTTTTCACTAGAACCAGTAGTAAGGCACCACAGGAAAAGGGCATTTTAGGGTAAAAATGTTGGTGTAAAACTGGACTAAATTCAAGTTTCCACTCTCCTGGGGACATCCTCAGAAAATCACTTAAAGCCACAACTACAAAGATCTTTGGGACTTCAAAACTGCTAGAAGGTGCTTTGTGGAACTCAGAGGATTGCAGAACCACATTATGTGATTAACTCTTTGGTATTTATGTGTACCATTCACATGTGCTAAATGGGGGTAATGGTGTGCCATCCCCTTAGAGGTGATGAGGATGCGTGCACTATTGTTTTGTGCAGTTCACATACTGTACAAACAGGAGCCAGCTGGTTCACACCAATGAACTGCTCACTGACTACTTTACATTCTTTAAAGTCAGGCTTATGCTTAATACCTCTTTAAACTGGTACATACCTGATGGGTTTTCCAAACTATTCTGCCAATAGAACACCAAATTCACTGAGATGTGAGACAAAAACACACCTGCTACACCCAACAGATCCACTGTGATGGGCTATGGCATATTTCCTCATGCTGCAATTTCATCTAATGCATCTAATGCAGGAGATCCATGTAGGTGCACAGTCATAGAATCATAGAATGATTTGGTTTGGAAGAGACCTTCAAGATCATCTAGTTCCAACCGCCCTGCTATAGGCAGGGACACCTCCCCTCATGATAGCTTACAATCAGTTCTACCTGCTGATGCATCTGCTTTGTACCTAATTTTACCTTGGTCTATAAATGAAGCACATACTCATGCATTTTTCCCTCTTCGAAGCTGCCAGGACAAAGAAATTGCATAAATAATTCACAGCATGCTACAAGAAAAGCAGGAAAGCTACAGCACTTACCTATCATCTGAGTTGCAGCACTGGTCCAATGATGTGCCTTCTAAGCGAACTGCCTTGAAGAACACTGTGGTTGGAACAATCTCATTGGGAAAGCCAGCAGTTGTAGAACCTGAAGGCAACCTATCTGAAATAAACAATCATGCTGAGTCTTTCTTTGTATTTATTTGTTGATATGACAACAGCAGATTGAAAGATTTAGCCAAAGCCTCAAATGAGTGCCCAACTTCTGTGGGAAGTAATGTACCTGTGTCTGTCACAGACTCCTGCCACGCTGCCATCTTTGCCTCTGAAGTTCACAGATTCCAAGCTGAGCTCGGAGCAAGGCAGCAGGTAATAGGCAACATCCTACAGATAGCCTTGGACATTAATGAGTCTTGTCTAACAAGCAGATGGACTCTGTGCTGTTTGTTCTGTTTCCCTCCCAGTGAAGTCATTTCATGTAATAAAAAGTTATTTCCAAATTCTTGTCCTAGTTCCAGACCTCCAGTTCCCTAAGTGTGAAGGTCAGGGTGCTAAAGGGGCTCCTGTTAGGCCCATTGTGACTCCCCGGCCCATGAGGCAGATTGTGAGCTGTGTGTGAGCCCTTTAAAACACAGTGCAGCCAAACCTTGCAAATCTAATCTGCACTGGTGACTGCAGCAAGGGCTCAGATGGCAGATATTTATTCCAATTATTCATAGGATGGCAAGCCAATTTTGTGCCTTGTTAAGTAAATTAGTCCTTTAATAAGGTAGGTTTACATGTCTGGTGTAGTAGCCAGGAGAAATAAGAGTTTTCATATTGAACATAATCATTCCAAATACTGACAGACTACAGAAAAGACACAGCTAAGTATTCTTCATCTGAATGTTCTTAAACCATGACTCAGGTAGGACAATTCAACTTTCTTCTGAAGCTACCCAATTAGTATTCCTGGTGCATCTTGAGATCTGTAGATGAAAAGCTCCAGAATAAGACAATGTTTTACACTGTTAGTCAATCAAACACAGAAACACACACAGAAATTAAATTGCTGGAAAAGCCTTGATGCTTCTCCTCCCCTTTCCTTTTCTTTATCCTTTAACTCTGTTTCTTTGATAAACTATTACATTTCAAGAGCTGGGTCTTTAATGCTCCTTTTGTGCACTACGAATGATCTGCCCATTAGCTATCAGAGAAGATTCATAGGCAACAATTCCAAATGTTCTAAATCAGTTTACTAGGATCAGAGACTTTGCTAAGTGTGGGAGGAAGACAGAGACACACAGTGAAGGGAAGACCTGCAGTGCTGCTACACACACTCCTTATTAACGTGAGTAATCCCCTTAAAGCTATTCCAGAGAGATACTGAAGCCTGATGAAACAGACATTCAGGCAGACAGATACTTCTATCTATATAAATAACTTCATGAAAACTGCAGAACTCAACAAAAAAAAAGATTTCCTAATTCCAAGTGTCTGCTTTAATCCTCTCGTCTTCCTCCACATAAGATGACTTATTCATTGTGTAACATCTGCACACTCCTCAAGATTTGCAGCTAGGAACAGCTGAGCTGAAAATAGATTTGAGAAAGGAAACAATAATTATGTGAGCAGGTTCTGAAATACAGGATGAAAAAAACCAAGTTTTTCCTGCATCTGACAAGCACAGTTCCCAAGAACTGCAGAGCTCAGAAATGCATTGAAGTTATCACTAGCAAATTACCCCCAGAAATCATGCTCCCAAATATGATAGCATTAGGATACGATGGGATTTACAGCAGGTTTGCCTCAAGGCCAGCTGGCTAGATTTACATTTGTGGCTAGCAGTGAACTAAAATTAATGCTGGAGTTAAAAGCAGACGGGACAAATGATCAAGATATTTATTTTGTGTAGGTGATAAACACTGCTGCTTTCAAGGATCTGTTATAAGACTACGGTTAGATTTCAGACTGGGAAGAATCAACGAGCCAGAGTTATTGTGGGGCTGCCTACAACTGGAAGGAGCAGGAGTTGGCATTCAATAGTTAAACAGGGGAGTGTTTTTTTCTTGCATGTATGTCAATATTTTATGCATTTTAAAATTAGCATGATCACCATGGGAAAAAGAAATAGAAAACCTAATGCTAATCCATGCAGAAATTGGATTGCATGCTGTCCAGAGCACTAAACACTAAAGGAGAATAAGTGTATCTATATATATACAGGTATATTTGTGCATTTCTATAAGTGATCTGGAAATATTTATTATCATATTTAAAAGGCTTCTTTGCAACAGACACAATTGAAATAAAGCCCATCATCATTTAATTTCAAGGTCCTGCTTTAAAACGTGGGAAGACTGCAGGGCTTCTAAAGCAAAAGTTAATTTTAAAAAAATTACATATAGGAGTTCTGAACAAATGAAAACAGGATTTTACAATAGGAAGTACGAGCTAATCTTAAGAAATAAGTAGTGCTACTATCTCTGTAATAACATGAAGGAGGTAAGATTACAGGAGGGTTCGATGTGGAGCTGTAAGGCACAAAGCAATGAATCATCATTCGCTGATGAGAAAGCTTAGTCAAACAAGTAGATAGATTTGGAGACCAGGACTTTTCATTTAATGGATTCCAGTCACTGCAGATGTTACCTGCCACCAGCAGTTGGAAAGGGAAGTTTTTTCTATGCAAGCTCATAGCGATCAGACAGCACCCTCTTCTCCCCACGCCCCTTCCTCAGTGCAACAGGGACTCAAGGCTCACCTTCCTGCAGAGCAGCTTCCCCAGAGCTGCACAATGGGAGCTCTGCAGTTTCACTGAGATGCTTTGGAGCAATCCCTAAGGAAACAAAGGCTAAAGGAACATCATGCATAGCAGACAGGAGAAAGTAGTGGTACAGAGGACTTTACTGCTTGCAAAAAATATATAGATGTCACATCTCCTCTCCACCCCAGCCTTTTTTCCAAGAAATGTCTGCTCGATAGACAACCAGTGCTGACTTAAAGCCCAGGGCTCCCCTAAAGAAGAAAACTGCTGCAGCATTCTCTGTATTCATCAAATATTCTTGCTGTCCTCTGGAGGAACATAAAGATCCACTACCAAAGGAAAAAATATATTCAGCATCTCTTTATGGTGGCTACATATATTTCTTTGTTTGTTTGTTTAAAAGCAATGTCTTTCTTTGATTGGGACCCAGAAAAGAAAATAAAAAGAGGGAGAGAAAAAAATCAGGCTGGAGGGGAAAAAAAAGAGCCTGCCCTGTCTCCAGCAGTTTCACTGCGGTGAGGAGGAAGGATTGGAAGTTCAAACCAACAGGAGCAGCGCTGCAGGAGTGACTCAGCATCCTCCTGCGGCAGAGGGGAGCGTGGCAGCAGTCACCGCCCTTCCCTTTAAGCTGCAGGAGACTGCAGCCAAGCCAGACCCACTTCCACGGAGAGCTGATCCACTCCTGCCTGGAAATAGACAACTACAGGCACCACAGCCTCCCCCCCATTGCCTTCCCTGAGCACCCATGGGATCCCATTCCCTTGCACGTGCACCAGAGAGCATCAAAGCTGCCGTACCCCAGTCCTTATCTTCCCACTGCAGTCAGGAGATGCCACTGTGTTCCCTCAGAGCTGCAGAAAAGCTATTAACTCCCACTCTGCCATGTTCACCTCCTACTCACTGGGAGCAGCAGAGCAGCTGATTGCTCTTCCTCTCCCGCACCCCGTCTGATTCTCACATAGCTGTAAACCACCGCCTTCAATAACTTGCACAGGATGGAAAAGAAACAAAAGGGCCAAAGAGTGTTACATATACAGACCCACGTGACTGAAGCTGCTCTCCTGCAGGAGATGTGTAAGCAAGGTGCGCGTGGGAAAGGAATCTCGTGCTTTATTTCAGTTGCTCGGTGAGGAAGGTCAGTGGCAGGCAGAGAAATTAACCCCCATCACACAGACCGGAGTTGGAAATAGCCCTTCCCACTCGCACCGCAGACGTGGGCTCAGCTCCTGCAATCTGGACTCAGTGGGGAAAAGCACTCTGTGTCCACAAATGCTACCTTGCAAGGAATGCAGCACCTGGCAAAGGCCATGGGAAGCAAAGAAGAGACCTGTGAATGGTACAGAGCCCACTCAGCTGCTTCTCAGCCATTTGCTCATTTCCTACCAGCTTTGTCCTGGCTGACACGCACCCTACCTTTCTATTCCTGATTTAACACCTTCCTCACAGATGTTCATTTCTGGGGAGGGGTAAATAGATGCCCCTCACTGCCCAATTTCACCCCAACCCTTCTCTCAGAGTATTTCAGCAATACCACCCCTGGGAGAAAATCATTCTAAACCCCTGGGTACTCCCATCACCTGCCCCATCTTGTTGTGTCACTTCTAGCTACTTTGGGGAGAGTTTTACATAGTATCAAGCACAAACACTAGCTTTTGGGGGAAGGTCTGTGTGCAATAAAGCCAGGGACGACTACTGTTATTTGTGTAAAAGTTGGTGCAGAGCAGCCATTGCTCCTGAATAGGAAAGAGAAGATCTGCTCTTTCCAGTTCTTTTCTTGCAGCAGTCAGGCTTATGTCCAGAGGGAGCCTGGGCCGTGGTGGCTCCTCCTCTATGCGGGACTCTCCTCCTCTCTCCCTCCCTTCTCTTGGAAAGTTGGTGCAGTACTGAACTTCTGCCAGAAGCCGGACCTGCTGCAGAAGCAGCAGCTCCCCAGCAGGAGCAGAGGAGAGGCAGTGAGTAATGCTTTCTCGAAGCTCCGCTCCGATCACTGGCACAGCAGCCACTCAATCACTTTCGTCCCTTCCTTCACCTCCCTGCTCATAGCTGGGCTCTGCCACTACAGAAATCTCACTTCAGATAGCAGTGCAGGATCCCACCACCACAGCCCTGCAGTGACGTGCAGAAGGCACCACCAAGGGCCAGTCAACAGAGGCTGCTCCCTCCTTTCCCATTTGCAAAAATCCTCCCTTGTCCCATCCTTCTCCATGGATGTGCAGAGAAACTTCACTTAAATTAACTCCTTAAGTTGCAGCTGCCTCTGCTATCCCTGACACAGCAATCTCAGGCCCTTTATGTCACCTCATGCAGGCAGATTCCTTGAAGAGCCCAGGAAAAAAAGTTTCCGTTCCCTTTCAGTCCCTTCCTCAACCCTAAATTACAGCTCCATGGGGGTAAATTCCCAGTAAGAGGATCTGACAGAGCTCCAAACACAGGGGTTGACCCCCAGGGAACTGCAAATCCAGAATTAACCCTTCCTTCAGGCATTCTCCCATCTCGCTGTGCACAGCACTTTCAGTCCAGTGCAGGCTGCTCTGAGGCACGACAAGCCTCCTGAAGGAATGATTTAGGTCAGATAATATGGATAGTAACTCTGCCCCTCAAGGCAAGCCCTAGATGCAGCTTGTCTTGGCCAGCCTAAATGAAATCTGCAATGCGTTTTTCTCTGAGCACAGCAGTAGCAAACCCAGGAGGACTGAACTCAATCGGCCGCCTCCCATCTCACTGCTGGGTCTGCACTAACATAACAACTCCTCCCTTTCTCCTTCCTCCCCCCTCACTCATCCACACACACGTACCGAAGGGGACAGCCCAGAAGTGCACCTTCCCCTCTCTGACTGCGTTGTGCCTACAGACAGAGCCATTGTTTTCTGCTGGCTGAGCAGTGCTGGAGGAGCAGCTGTTTCCAGGGATGCAAGCTGACACAGGCTTCTCTTAGCAAAACACACAGAGCCACAGCATCTAAACAGCGTCTGACCTCCGGACTTAACCTCCCGTTCTTAACCTAAACTTCAGATGTTCCTGTATCTAAAGATCATATTAATTGCAGGAAGAAGCTGGTTCCACTTCTCTCCTGACATTAGTAGAAATGAGCCCTGCCATGCTCACAAATCATTTTAACAAATGGAATTGAAGGCACATCCCAGGCACACGGAGCTACACGTCCCTAATGTTGATAGAACAGAATCAGACATTGTGGATTACGTGACAATTTAACAAAAGGAACTAATGAAAAACTGCAATGGCTGTTAGAAAGAACAAAGTATCTTTTCCTGAAATTGGAAAAAGTAGCTTGAAACCTTTTTCCCAAAAGCACAAGTCACACTGCCCCTGTGCCCTCAGGCAGAGAATCCCTTTGTCAATTGAAAGGTTCTAGGAATTCTACTTCCAAACAGGTTGGGTTTGCAATGCCTGAACTGATCCAAGTGTGGCAACTCATGAGCTAGCAGGAAAAACACTTGCTTTGGTAGCTTAGCAAATCACATATTTGATACGAGATTGTAGCAAACCATTCTCTCTCTTGTTTTTTTTGTTTGTTTTGGTTTTGTTTTGTTTTGTTTTGTTTTTTTGTTATTTCTTGTTCACATCCATTTTAGTATTTTGATACCAACCTACCAGAAAAAAAGAGCACTATTCAAGGACATACAACCATTAATTAGATGTGCTGCAGGTCAAAGAGCTCAAACCAACTCTCAGCTTTCCCAAAGGTCATCAGATCACAACACAGGAGAATCCATTCCTAAAACCCTTCGCTGCAAACAAAAGGGTTTCACCCTGCTACCCAACTCTATCACTCTGTAATGCAGCCTGCTGTACTGAAAGGTGAAACGTGACCTTTCATGTTTGGCTGCAGTATTTGAAATATCCCTGTTAGAGCTTCACAAACATCCTCTTATAGATTCTACCAACAGAAGCAGAGAAATGTGAGATAAAAGGATCTGGCTGCCTCATCTTTCCTAATACCCTGTCTACTCAAAGCTATTTCTACAACATCATCAAGTGCTTTATCCAACCTTATAATAAATGGCCAAGTTACTCTCCTCGAAAAGCAAAGTTAATACCATTTCTAGTCAGTTCTGACGGCCTTGTTTGTGAATCAGCAGACCCTTGAAGATTTATCTCTTATCTTACCCCGGAGATCCAGAAACTGCACTCCTTTGAGCTGCAGCAGGAATTTCATCTGAATTGCAATGCACCTGCTATGGAAGCCAAATAATTCACTGGTTAAACAGCAGGGCTCATAGAAGTGCACATCTCACCAGTGCTGCTGTCAGACACCAAGCAGGCTACCACTTAAAAGGTAACACTTGTAACCATCTGCTCAACAGCCACAGCAACCCTTGGAGATTTTGGGAGGATTCAAACAAATGACTGAGTAGCCTTTGGCAATGTCAAACTCAGCTATGATGCCAAGTGCTTCTGGGGCTGTTTCAAGAACACGTTTCTGTGATACAAAAGTAAAAGTTGTGCTGAAAGTTGTCAGTAACCTGAGGGTCTGAGATCAGGTCCAGATCTGCAGGAAAAAGTAGGCAACAAACTCCCCTGGTAACAATGAAATACAGAGAGAACTACCTTGGGAACAGGATTGGATAGGGCATAAGAATGAAAAGAGTTAAGGAATTTATATTAAAGAAACTAGAAAAATGTGATATGATTAAGCCAACTGAGAAGAGTCAGCAAAGTGATTCATGTAAACATTCTGCAGGTGCTGAGAAGGCACAAACAAGAACAGCTACATTTAGCTCTCCAGTTTTCACTAGTCTCAGGAAGGCCTAGGAGGTTATTATGTAAGAGAACAGATATTTCAGAGCATCACAGATCCTGATCTGAGGTGAGGATGACAGAATACCCAGAGGCAGAAGGCATTGCTTACTACCTGCACAAGGCTCCCCAAAGTTCCTCAGCATGCGTTTGCTCTTGCTACTAACAGAAAACTGAGACTGTTCTCAGGCTGGGTATATTCTCCTACACCAAGAGACTAACTGTATTTTAGTCCTCTTTATCACAGAAGGAGGTGGCTGTCACACAACATTATAGCTTTTCAGATACAGCAATGTGACAAATGTCTGGGAACTTGTCACAGCTCCAAACCTGGAATAATCACCTCTGTATCACTCAGGAATGGAAGATCCCGAGACTTACCTCCGACTCACAGAGTTTCTCTTTTTACTCCTCCATATTCAAAAAGAAAAGAAGTTAACAGCAGTTTTAATGGTAGCAGAAAGCTTCTATTTATCTGAAAAAAAATTGGTAGATATAAAACCAGTAACTTCTTATCTGCCCTTAAGTATTATAATCAAGAACACTTGAATCCTCACTGCTAATATGTGCCACGGAGCCTTACGGGCACTGTCATCCAGGCAGTTTAATTTACAAATAGTCCTGCATTAGAGTGCTGCAAAGCCATTTTCTCTCTAGGAGCAGTGCCAGAGATTAAACCTCTGCAGACCTCTGCAAACGTTTCAGCGAAGCCATATTAGCGTAAAACTGGAGCAGTGGGATGCATTCCATATTCCATCAAACAGGTGCATGCCCTTGACTATCATCCTTGATTATCAAAGGCAGTACCAAGAATGTGATTCATGCAAGAACTGAGGTAGGAAATTGGGTGTACTGGCTGCAGAAGTTCAGTCATTTTTATTCATGTGCTTCAGCTCGCTGCTGTGAAGCTGAAGCAGAGGACACACTGCAGTACAACAGTCAGACACTTTTATGGCTCACTTTCCATCTGTGTTTTATGGTCAGCTGCATGTGCCAGACTACTAAATAATGGCATGCTTATGTCTTGCTAAGAAATGCTTGCGCATATGTGCGTGGAAAGATTATATAAGTATGAAAAGGTAGGAGTGCATTTGTTTATACCCTACATAAATCTTATTGCTACCTATGTGGTAAGGAGAAAAACCTCCCAAAAGTTCAAAAATAAATGAGCTATAGGGGATGAATTTCTCAACTGCTCATTGAGATTCCTGATCAGTCGACGCACACATCCTGGTAAGGAGGAATTCAGACTATGCTTGAGTTCATACAAACCATAGATATAAGATACTGCCTCTTAATTGTGCTTGCAGATCACAAATAAACACTGATTTTGTCTCCCTTTTCATTTTTATTGTCCTGCATACTGGAAAGTTTTTGGAAGGAAAGAGGGCATATGGCTGCCTTGTGAGCCTTTTGTATACTCTAAACGGCGTAGGAAATGCAGACTCTTCTTTGCACTGTATCACTAATCAAGCATAAGCAGAAAACACCACTGTGTAACAGCACAGGGATGTAAAGGTTTGTATGCTTACATATTCAGCAGCTTCTACAGCTGAAGGCACGTGCAATAACCAACCACTCATCTACTTCCGCAAGAATCCTAAAAACTGAATTTTTTCTAAGGAGCTGGGTCCAAATTCCTTTGGGATTCATTGGTAATTTGGCATTTAGAGATATGTGGAACTCCTATTTGAATCATGATGCTCAGGATATATTAAGTACTTACACTGTTCTCAGCCAGCTCGCACACATGCATTTTAATTCAATATTAGCTTAAGAAAGAATTGGGTAAAAACAGTAATTCAAAAACAGCAACAACTGAAAACTATCAAAATGTTCTTTACAATGTCACTGTAATGTGGGGAAAAATATTTCCAAGACAATTTTAAAACAAGCAAGAAGAGACTTAGAAAAGTACTGGGTGGGAAAAACACAATAGAAGTTACAAATGTCAGCTAGATAAAGAGACAGACATTGATTCCATTGCTCTCTTCCAACCGCAGCACATTACTGCCATGGAATACCCGTGCAGAGGAAATTGATGGGCACATACAGTATACTGCATAATCTGACTGATTCCAATCCTGCACACTGCAGGGTAAATGGGATGTTACAACCATTAAGGCTGATGAGCACAGACTCAGAAATTCACACCAAATCACGCGAGGGGCAAAAAGGAATCTGCTGCCATTCATCAGAAGTTTATTTATCTGAGAAATGTCTGCGATTATTCTTTCATATTTTATGGCAACATAAAACAGTACTTTTCAGCTGACAGCTTTAAGACAGGTGAAATCATTCACAACAAAACAACACGTTTGAAAAGATGGAGCTCAGATCCTCAGCTAGCCTAAGCTGTCAGGGCTTCAGGGACAGTGATGGGCCATTGCCAATGCAGGCAAGCTCCTAACATGGCCCTCAGCTAGGAGTCTAGCCCCTCACTTCTCATGTTGTTGGCAAAGGGCCCATTCGATGCAATGAGGTGCTATAAAGGAGTAAATAATCTCTTTTTGAATGGGCTGTACTGCTGCACGTTGTTCTGCAGCTGGCACGGCAGTCTTCTTACCTCTCCAGTAACTTTTTGTTATTCACACTTAATTCCTGCAATCAAACCAAAGTAGATCACCTACACAGCTGACTCTGGGAATTAAGAACTAACTCTTGAAACTGCAGGAGGGAATCGGATTTTGTAGTCCTGAATCCAAAGAGTAAACAAAGCTAATGAATCTTCTAATGAAGGATTCACTGATAGAGCTCAGCTGGCTTGTTGTTTCCTCTAGTCCTTGTAATCAAGAGGCAGAACAAACTCAAAGTGAGCAAATTAATGTTACTGTGTGCAGCAAAACAGAATTGCTGTGATAATAAGATAATGTAAGCTGCTCAGGCACTTACTGTAGTGGCACAAACAAAGCGAATAGCAGTTCAAAAGAAATAAATACTCTGTGACTTTCAGATCCTATATTCCAGTCCTTGGGATCAAAATTCCTTATGGACTTCAACAATTCATGTTGGTGTTGTCTCATTTTAAAGGGGCTATTTAGAATATAGGAAGCAGATTTTCAAAAGTGTCATACAATAGTGATTTTCAAGTGTGTTCAGCTTACGGTCAAAGATTCAAAATACCTCAGAGATGTAGAAATTGCAGCACAGGTGGAAATAAAGCCCAGAGAAAATTAGTTGAGGTTCCCATTCATCCTCACAAAGGGGACAAAAGAGAGAAGTAGTTACAAACAAACAAAGAAACACATTGTAGGAAAACAGAAATCCTCAATCAGATTTTTCTTACTCAGGAGCTTCAGTGAGAATTCTCTTATTCAGTTTTTACAGCAGAGCTCTCTGTGGTGAGATCAATGAAAGGACCTATAGGGACAGCTCAGCAGAATGCATGCTTTACTGCAATCCCTCAGCAGGAAGGTACTGGCACAAAACATGAACTGCTACAGTGGACCTTTTCCAGCTCTTTCCCTTCTCCTTCAAAACTGCTCTGATCAATCTTATCAATTAAAAAAACCAACCGATGAAACACGGTGTCAGTGCTAACATGTGGAATTTTGGATTCGCAATAAAATTGAGAAGATAAGTTTCTTAATGGCATTTTGCCACGTGTAATATCTCTCAGCTGCCTGCTTTGTGAAAATAGGTACCATGCACCCAACAAGCTCTCACCCTCTCATTTTACATTGCATTGTGCAGCGTCGCATGTTACACATCAGAGCTATGAAGCTTCGGTAGTGGGAATGCTTGATTCTCTACTTTACAAGTTGTGCTTTTAAAGAATAGAAAAAAAAATAAAAGGATAAGCAATGTATTTGTTTTTCTGGCTCATGCAGTTCTTGTGCAAATTCAAGTGGAGCAGACCAAACTCATTTTATGCTTCTGAAACAGGACCAGGTGCAGACAAGGCACGTTGCTTCTCCCATCTATCACAACCCCAATCACACCTGCTAGATTTTCTGCTGGGGAAGCCAATCTTTGATACAAATAAGCAAAAGGCAAACCCCATTGGGTTTCAATGCCTGAGTGTTTTCCAGTACAGGAGAATTCTTCACTGACTCTGCTTGCACTCAGCTTATTCCCTGATACTCATGAGGCCCTACCACAGGAGAAAGTTTGGCCCTAGACCTGAACTTTTCCTGGCTTCATGCTTATAGGAAAGGGAATTTTGCCAACAGTGATGTGCTGTTCCGGAGACATTTGCTTTTGCTTATGCAGCAATAGTAAATTATTGCACAGCTGCCATTTTATCATATTGAATAATACAGAAATGATATTAATGGCAATCCACTCTCATTTAGGTCAGCCAATACCAGGGAGGTTTTCAAGGGATGAACCTGGCCTTACAATTCTTCTTTCTAAAGTTTGTAGTAGATGAAATAATGAGACTCACACCTAATTAAAACAGCAAGACAGCAGCTGTAGGTGACTTCAGCAGATGGAAATACAGGTTATGCTGGCAGCTGGGTGACTCAGCTCATCTTCAGTGACTGCCTGTCTACTTTTTTTTCAAAGCAGTCTTAAATGGACAAGGTACATAGCAAAAAGGAATAAAAGAGAGACAAAGAGAGCACAAAAGCCAGAATCAACGTTAATAACTCCGTGCCTGAAAATTTGAATTTCCAAGGCAGGATGCAACGAGCATTGGTTTTCCCTTCATGATAGTAACAAAATCTCATCCTTACCTCTCAGTCACACTGAAATTCAACACTACAGGGCTGCCTGCAGACACGGCTTCACATCTTGGCATTGCTGGAGAAGATGAAGGGGTTTTCCATCATTTTCCCTCTCTAAAATTATATTAGAAAGACATACAAATAAGAATAATAATGGACTACAACTACAACCCTTATTGTCCTGGGATATTGAGTGAAGGGGTTTTAGAAGCTGAGGTATGTTCACTTATTAATACATAGCATTGCAATCGATACTATTAATAATTAAATCTTATGCTCAAATTGAATTTGGAAGAGAATAACATTAATCCATTGGCTTGACACAAAGTATGTCAGTTTGCATTTCTTGAGTATCCTATAACTATTTGTTATTTCAGAAGTTCACTGAATTTCCAACCAAACCTACTGGGAATCTTCCCATCTGCTACGGTGCCTACATTGCTCATTTATTTCTCCACATGCTCTGCAGTCTACACAAACTGCCTCTCTGGGGGCAAAAGTGAAAAATAACCACCCAGTTAAAGTTACAATTTATTAGCACATAAAACCATACCTGTGCAGCTGTGCCCTGCATATTTAATACCTGAATAATGGCAAGCTGTTCTAATATGCATGAATGTAGCTGCTACGGAATGGTTTTTTCGAATCAAACTTAAGTAGAAGCCTCACTCGCAACATTTGTAAAACGAGAGCAATTCCATCCATCTTCATGGGGACATTTTAGATTTGCAAAACAACTCAGATTTACTGTGAAAGAGCAACGAGTGAGCTTTTATTTGCTCTTTGCATACTTGATTCCATCAAGCATGAGCTCAGATGAAAGAGATTATAGCTTTCTGCCTTTGATGGGCCATTGCTTTTCACAGCTTAATACCCCTCATCTTTAAGTACACTGTAACCTATGGAAGTGACACTAAACAACAGGTAATATTCTGAGAGCACTACAAGACAGAAGGAAAAACAATGAAACCAAGGTCTTTCTCCTTTCTTTAGGGAGCAAGAAAACTTTTTTTTGCAGTACTTCCTTCTAGTAAACTTTGCTTCAGTATTTACTCCTTCCTTAAGCAAAACATGGAAAGAAAATGTTTTGTACTAAAATTAGCCCTTCTGACTCAGAAAAACAACACAGCAACGCCTTTTGCAGCACCCACAGAAATATTTGCGCCAGGTTTCCCTATTTTACCGTTCAGATGCAATCTCTGCTATGTTAATACTGTTTTATTTTAATTAACAGCAGCTCATTACCTGGGCCAGGGGTAGCTGCGATGGAGCTGTGCAGCTTTAGTCTCTGCTGTAGACAGAGCGTGCCAAATATTCAGTCCTTATGGTCCAAGCCTCGGGCAGATTTACCTCTGTGAGTATTTCAAGGGATGAAGCAAAGCTAGATAACCAGGAATCAGCGCATTTTGCTGGTACAACAAACCTCATACTGTGTTTTCTTTCACCATTAGCTGGTCTTAGGAACCACTGGTAACGAGGCACGTGGTGAGGACAGAGAAGGCTGACCCTCGCTATAACTGCAAACGTACAGGGGAAAGGAAGGAGAAACGGCCTATTCATACACACGTTCGGGGGTTTCTGAGGTACAAGAGGGGGTTGCGGTGACGGTCTAATATCGCGGTCCGAGGTCGGGCTTTGTAACCCCGGGGCTCCGTCAGAGCGGCGCGAAGGGGAGAATGGAGAGAAAATGGCGGCACGGCTCTGAGGGAGGCGGCACAGGGCAGGTGTGGGGCGAGCGCGAGGGAGCTGCCAGGTAAAGGAAGCCCCAGAGAGCATGCAGACAGCTCAGCCCTGTCCCTGGGGAGCACCGGACCGAACAAACCATCCCAGAGCATCGCAGACACCGACCAACACCACAGCCGCGCCCGCGGCGCTCCGCCCCGGCCCCGCCCAGCGGCCGTTCCTCCCACCCTCCCCGCCCATAAATAGCGGCGCTCGGGCGGTGCCGATCCGCAGAGCCTTCGCCGAGCCCCCGCAGTCATGAGCTCGTACGGCTACGACCCGTTCTTCCCCTCCTACAAGCGGCGCTATGCCGACAGCCCGCGGCTGCACGTCTCCGCGATGCGGAGCGGCGGTTACAGCTCGGCGCGCTCGGCGTATTCCAGCCTCTCCGCGCCCGTCTCCTCCGTGTCGGTGCGCCGCAGCTACGCCGCCTCCAGCGCTTCGGGTTCCCTCCTGCACTCCGTGGACAGCCTCGACCTGAGCCAGGTGGCCGCCATCAGCAACGACCTCAAGTCGATCCGCAGCCAGGAGCGGGCCCAGCTGCAGGACCTGAATGACCGCTTCGCCTGCTTCATCGAGCGGGTGCACGAGCTGGAGCAGCAGAACAAAGTGCTGGAGGCGGAGCTGCTGGTGCTGCGGCAGAAGCACGCCGAGCCGTCCCGCTTCAGAGCCCTCTACGAGCAGGAGATCCGCGAGCTGCGCTTGGCCGCCGAGGAGGCGACGAGCGAGAAGCAGGCGCTGCAGGGCGAGAGGGAGAGCCTGGAGGAGACCCTGAGGGGGCTGCAGGCTCGCTACGAAGAGGAGGTGCTGAGCCGCGAGGACGCCGAGGCCCGGCTGCTGGAGGTGCGCAAAGGGGCGGACGAGGCGGCGCTGGCGCGGGCGGAGCTGGAGAAGCGCGTGGACAGCCTGCTGGACGAGCTGGCCTTCCTGAAGAAGGTGCACGAGGAGGAGCTGGCCGAGCTGCAGGCGCAGATCCAGTACGCGCACCTGTCGGTGGAGATGGACGTGTCGGCCAAACCCGACCTGTCGGCCGCGCTGCGCGACATCCGCGCGCAGTACGAGAAGCTGGCGGCGCGCAACATGCAGAACGCCGAGGAATGGTTCCGCAGCCGCTTCACCGTGCTCAGCGAAAGCGCCGCCAAGAACACCGACGCCGTCCGCGCCGCCAAGGACGAAGTGTCCGAGAGCCGCCGGCTGCTCAAGGCCAAGACGCTGGAGATCGAGGCCACCCGCGGCATGAACGAGGCGCTGGAGAAGCAGCTGCAGGAGCTGGAGGAGAAACAGAGCGCCGACATCTCCGCGCTGCAGGTGGGCGGGTGGGGGGCGGGGGGATGCGGCCACGTAGCGTTATCTCGTGGCCGCTTTGTGTTTGTGGTCCGTAAGGATGCTGCTATAAATCGGCTTAGAAATAGCCTGAAAGGTAGAAAAAGCATAAGGGGGAAAGCACGAGCGTCAGAACCAGCAGCAAAACAAAGCCTGACACACAGCCTTAGTCCTTAAATAAGAGAATTAGTACAAATTCACTTAGAATATCCTGGTAATGCTGGGGATAGATGTTAGAAATAAAGTGAAGCGTGCTCAGCTCATGCATGCTTTGGTGCTTAAATAATCAATAATCAAAATTGGCTTGAAAATAGCCTTAGTGGTAGAGAGAGCATAAGGGGAATGCATAGATGTCAGAAATAAAGTGAGGCATATGCGGCTCGTAGATGCTTCAGTCCTCAAACAACAGAGTTGCAGTGGATTCACTTAAGGTTAGAAAAAGCACGAGGGGGAAGCACAGATGTCAAATCATGAAGCATGCACAGCTCATGAATGGTTTAGCCCTTAAATCATAGGAAGCCTTATTCCTTAGATGATGGGAATAAAGCTACTGATAGAGATGTAGGGGTGGAAGGTGTCATTGAGGTGGGCATTGCTAAGCAGTGCTGCTTTGTGCAGTTTGGAATTTGGAGCTGTTCTCCTTCCTTCGACAGGAAGGTGAAATGATGAGGGTGCTGAAATTGCTTGCAAGCAAGGACATTGTTGCTAGACAAAGGTCTTTGCATTGCTGTGTTCTTCCTTCCAACAGGATACAATCAACAAACTAGAGAATGAATTGAGAACCACAAAGAGTGAAATGGCTCGGTACCTAAAGGAATACCAGGATCTGCTCAACGTGAAAATGGCCCTGGACATTGAGATTGCTGCATACAGGTATGATGGGGATGTGTTTCAATAAATCATAACATGGGTCAGGTTCTGCTTTCTATGGTTACTCCTACTTAGCCTTCCTCTAGCAGAGAGTGCAGAATTTAATCAGATTTTCTCATTGGCTTTCTGTTTGGAAGAAGCAGAGCTTTTAAGGTAACAGCTTGTGTTAAGCAAAATCTGTGCTGCATAGCAAACATGAGCATCATACTGTGCATATATATGCATACAGAATTAGGAACTCAGCTGTGTAAGTGTGTTTGTACCTAGGAGCTCAGAAATCTCTTCACTCTAAAATGCTTTTATATCATTAAGACTTGTTAATACAGGTGGCTTTATTCTCAGAACTAGAAATCCCTTAGATACTTTTAACAACAGGATTTCTTTCTAACTCATGAACTGTGTCTTGCTAAGCCAAGAATTGCTTTTAAATAGCAAAAAAAAAAAATAATCATCCCTGATACCAGTAGCAAATGGTTTCTATGAGTGCCACAAAGGGAATACTGAAGGTGGCTATAAACGTTGTCTTACAGTTAACTGTGGCACAGAGCTGTTACATCCATACTGTTCTTTGGAACAATATAGGTTATCAGAACACATCTATATCTATATTTGTTGTAGAAACCTAATCCTAGGGGTGTTTTCCCCCATTATTTCTCCCAGTGGGAATTATTAATTTCTAAGTAATATGCATCTCTGAAGCTTTAAAATTCTCCCTAGAAGATCAGGCTGCTACTGCTATACCATCACTGGGGTTATATTTGCACTCCCAAGCATGCAGTCTCCAGAGCTTGTGCTGCTCAAAGCATATTGGCCCATAATTGAGTCTGCTGAACACTGCAGCGTAGCTAATGCATCTGCTTGCTTTTTTTTCTGCTAGGAAACTGCTGGAAGGTGAAGAGACCCGACTCAGTTTCACCAGTGTTGGAAGCATCACCAGTGGCTACACCCAGACTGCCCCCACCTTCGGCAGGTCTGCCTACAGCGGGCTGCAGTCCACCTCCTACTTGATGACAACCCGTTCCTTCCCCACATACTACTCCAGTCATGTCCAGGAAGAACAGATTGAAATAGAGGAAACAATTGAGGCTGCTAAAGCAGGAGAAGCCAAGGCAGCCCCTGCAGAGGAAGGTGAGGAGGAAGAGAAAGAGGAAGGTGAGGAGGAAGAAGCAGGAGGTGAAGAGGCTGAAGAAGAGGAGGAAGGTACTTACAGCTTCTTTCAAAGCCTTCTCTTCCATGCTTCACCCTGCTTATATAGGGGTAAAACCCCAAAATTCTGTAAGTTAGCTCTAATGAGTAGAACTCTCACTATCCCTTCATAAACAAAGATTGGAGAGATGAAGCCCATGGTATTCGAGCAAGAACAGCTGAATTTAGAACAGAAGGCAAGGTAAACGTTCAGTACCAGACATTATAGAGGTGATTGTATTCCTTTGGAAACTGCTGGTTGCTTCCATTCTGTTTTTCTAAGAGAGATGAGAGTGCATTAAAAGCAGGTAATGCTGTATTCATCTGGCAGCAAGCAATGTTCAGCTGTTACAGATATCCCTGTAAGAAAAGAAAGAAAAATCCTGAAATGCTATCAGAGTGCCTGGAAAAATGGGGCCATTAGCTGATCTCTGTGGGCATAACCATGGGCTTAGCAGGCAGCACTTTCTGTTGCCTGGTAGTTTTCCTGCTTTCTTAACCAGTTAAGCCAGTTAATTGCTGCCACCCTATTTATTTAATAAACTCATTTTTAAAGGATAAAATATAAAGGAATGTTGTGCAGCTCTGGCTTTAGACATATCAGATAAGCATTGTTTACCACTGAAATATTCCACAAATTAGTTAACATTACAGTAAAGCAATGGCTGAAGAGCCAACTGGAGAGCAATAGCAAAAGCTGTTGAACTCAAATATTTAGATAAGGCTTAAACAATAAGCCTACAGTTAATTAGTATTTCTCAGGACTGATTTTTCAAAAGAGTTAAATGAAGTGTTTAACTCAATCTGAAATCTGGGGTAAGCTAGTTGTGTGGGTTTGTCTGTCACCTTTATGTGTCCTAGATAGGTCCCTGCTTTCATACAGAAATCCACTGCTAGCCCCATCAAGCTTAGGTTGGTGTCATCTACATGCATGGGGATGAAGGGTGCAGGTATGCTGGCTTGTGTGGAAGTGGGGCTGGGAGCTGATTTGAAGCAGTGTAGGAAATGTGGAATTTTTTTTTTGCCTTTGAAAGGTGCTAAGGAAGAATCAGAAGAAGGCAAAGAAGGTGAGGAGGAGGAAGGAGAAGAAACAGCAGCTGAAGATGGAGAGGAGTCTCAAGAAACTGCTGAGGAAACCGGAGAGGAGGAGAAGGAAGAGAAAGAAGCAGCAGGAAAGGAAGAAACTGAAGTGAAGAAAAAGGCTTGAATTCCAGGCAGCCTGGCTCTCATTAAGTTAAACTATGATTGACTGAGCTAAAATTGCAGTCTCACATATTTATTTCAGTGACCACTGAGGTTTAAAGTTAATGATCTATGATGTTTCTCTCTATGTGGAGTATCAGTATGCTGCTTGCAGAGCACTCACTGGCTTGCTCCCTGAGTGCTGCATGGTCTACACGTATGAATTCAGGGGTTATGTCCTACTTGGGTGATTCAGAATCATTACATTAAAAAAGGGGGGCAAAAAATAAGTCATGGGAATGAAAGTTATCTCTAATGTGCATTAAAAATAACTATGGAAACCTTGGGTGGGTAAAATAATGGAGGCTTCAATAAGTACGTGCAATAAAGCTAGTCAATAAAGTTACAAAAATGCTTACACAGATTCCTTGTGTGTGTGTTCTATCAGTAATGCATTTAATATTGATAAAGTGATGTACTGTGCATATCTTCCATACCTGCTTATTGGGATGGGATTCTGTCCCATGCTGATACGCTTGGAGGGCTGCGATGTGGAGCAATGCTGCGTGCATTAACTCCTCTACAGGAAATTGCCAGGGGCTCTTAAGGTTTTTGACAGTGAACCAAAGAAAGCTGTGAGAAACCTGTGATCAGACACAAAAAAGGAACAGCACGAAGAGCAGCAAGGCCTGGCAGTTCAAAACAATGTCAAGTTTGAACCCATTTAGCATCAGATAGCTGGAGATGATACTTGCAATTGAAATTCATGCCAAAAGTAATCACTGGGCCGATGCTACAAATTAAACCGTTATTAATTTTCTTACTGTCAGAAGCCAGGTTAAAAGAAGTGCATGCTTGTACACTTCCCACAGTCATGTTCAGCTGGATGGATTTTTGCATGAAATCTTGGGGTCCTCACTGCCTCCAGGTAGCGAGCGCTTCCAGTGCCAGGGATGAGAAATTGGGCAGCAGGGCTGGTGGGAAGCTCTGCATTGCTGCTCCTTGGCACGCAGTGCCTTGCAGCTCAGCAGCACAGCGCTGTGTGAGAGGTGGCACTTGGAAGTGCTGTCAGAAAATGCTGAGGGTGGCACTTCAGGAAGAGAGAATCTGCTCCACAGAGCAAAAGCATGTTATGTGCCAGATTGGAGCGCATTGAAGCCAAACTACTGCCAAATAGATCAGCATATATCAGAGCTACTGCCCCGTCCCTCCCTTCGTCCAAGCACTCAGAGCTCCTCCTGACTTTGTAATATCTGATATTTTTTCAATTTCTCATCTTTTCCTATGCACAAACCCCTTTTGCTCTCAGTTTCTTGCATCCCTCTCGCTCCTGGGAAGCAGCACGTCTGCAGATTGCCAAATCTCAGCTGCTAGGGATGCTCTCAAGCAGCACGTTCAGAGGCACGGCAACAAACACAGCTCTCCCCGCAGTGCATCTCATCCTGCGTTATTTTTAATGCGTTACAGCTGAAGGAGAGATCTCTCTCACACAGGAGATGTGTGAGTCACAGCACAGCAATGAGTTGCAGAGGGCTGTGTCCGCAGTGGCAGCCCAGCTGGTTTGTTAGCCCTGTCCTGCCTTGTGCTAAGGTAAACTGGCACAGGGAAGGTGGAAACGTGCATTTTCCTGCCGAGATGCTCTAGGGGTTATGGAGATCCTGCTGGCAGTGCTTGTTTTACCTTAGAAAATCCAGGAGCTCACTTTGACGCAATGCAGTAGAAGCAGGCAGAGGGAGGCACAGAAACTTTAACCCAAGTTGCAGCTGCAGTAAAGCAGCAGGGCTGTCCTTGAGCATTCCCTGGTTGCTCAGGCAGGTTGGGGCTGGGTCAGATTGAGTTCCTGTTGCAGAGGAGGCAAACACAAGAAGGTCCTAAATGCTTCTCCTCTTGACACACACTTACCCCCCTTCTAGTTGGCAAGAAAGGAAAACTTGTACAGATACAATATCCAGATTCTAAGATTACCTCCCAGCAAATTTAGTCATTGGCACTTTATCATTTGCTTCCTTGCTGGATGAACTGAGAGCACAGCTTAATGCTGAGCAGAGAACAGCTGCTCAATGCATGGTAAAAGCACAGACCCTGAAGTGCAGAGAAAATTCCAGTGCCTGACTCAGCATCCTGGCAAAAGCAACCCAGTTGGGTTTCATAACTCTCCCTGCTTTGTTTCTGCCTGGATTTTCATTCTGGGATGCTGAAAGTGCCACAATCATAGCTCCCCAACAACCCCGTATGATACCAAGCTCCCACCCTAGAGCCCTCTATTCCCAAAGCCATTGGGTGGCCCACCCAAAGTCAGACTCACATCTTCACACATATCTTCTGTTCATTGTTTTTTCCCCTCCCAGAGCCTTTTGTACTGGTTAATGAACTCCTGTGTCTGAAAATAATTAATCCCCTCAGTGGTTATTCACAGCCTCAACAAGCAATTGTTGCAGTAGAGGCAAACAGCACATATTTATGCATCTCTGCCCTGGAATTATGCTATCTTTTGAAACTGTTTGATTGCAGATGTCAGTAGACAAAACCTCTTGGCAAAATTAAATATTAATTGGATCTTATAGTTTTATAAATATTTAGAAATGTGCTAACGGGTTGCTTATTTCCCCTAGGATTGGGTGGAAACATTTGCAGTGGGAGATTGGCCAAATTAATGAATTTATATGTTAGGGAACAACACAGACAACAGTCCTTAGGTTCTGTCCTTGTAATATCCTACCAGAACTGAAGGGAAAGCCTAACATGAAAAACCCAACCCAGCTCAGGATCCCACCTGCACCTGTGTGAGCCCACGTTTGTTGTGTGTGCCTGAGACTCCCACTGATGTCAGAATGTAATTAATGGTGCCAGATGACCCAGCTTGGGATGCTGGAGATGCCCAACTTTCACTGAGATTTGGTGACATTTCAGCAGATCCTGGCAGCACTGTTGGCAGGTGAGTGTGATTGTGGTTGTTAGCATCTTATTCCTAAAGGTAAGGTTGTTGGTTATTTTATGTCCAGATACCCACGTAACTTTCACAACAAAGCTTGCTACAGAGAAACTGCCATCTAATTTGCCAGCTCTGCTGTAATTAAACATCACTCAAGCTGCAATCTGTTGAGCACAGATTTCCATTATTGACATCAGCAGGAGAAGCATTCATTGCTTTGCTACGCAAAGGCATTCATGTTGATTTGAAAGACTTATCTGCCGTGGATTTTGTGCGTTTTCTCCAGTGAAGAACATGAGTAAGACTTCCAATTAAAATCTACTTGATCTTCCATTATTAGCAGAACAAAGAATTGGCAGGCATATGGAAAGCATTGATTTTGATCAGATTTTCCCTATTAGCCTTCAGATTTCAGGACGGTTCATTTGCTGAACCCAGGCTGCTGAAAAAATGATTTGCATTTCTTTGCTATACGTGACACGTAAAACAGCGCATGAAAACAGTAAATGCAATATTAACCCTTGAATAAAAGAGATTATCTCCCCAGTCTGGAGTCACGGCCATCCTTTTTCCTTTTGTCTCCATTGTTTTCCATACATTGGGATTTTTAAGGGCCTGTTAGTAGGCTTTCCTCTTAATGAAGGCAGCCTACAAGTGGCAGTAGACATAGGCCACAGTTTTAAAGACCTTCCCATAAGTGCCCTCGTTTGGTTTTATCCACCAGTCCCACCAGGTGTTACCTGAGCCCCAGTTCAGACTCGGGAATAATTTCCTTCTACAGCTATTTTTAAATGGACAAACTTGTAATTAAAAAAAGTTGGTGATATTTTTGACACCCAAAGCAGTGTCACCTATGGGGCACTTTCCTTTTCCAGGAACTTGCTCTCAATTTCAGAACGTTGTGTTTAGAAACAGATTTCACCTGTGGATCATTTGAGAGAGGGAGGTTATAAGAACATTCCCATATAATTAAGGAAAGAGACAAAAATTAACACCAAATCCCCCATCTTTTGACGAATACAGCATCTGGGTCAGGATGACTTCGTTGAGCAAAGACCCACTAAGCCACAGATGAGTGTCATAAAAGATACTATGACCAATCATGGTCCATAGACAGGCCATCATCATAGGAAAGCCAAGGAACAATCTGGAAATTGCTCCGTTTTTATGGCTCTCCTAAAACATGGAGACAAACACAGAGCTCAGTGTATCTTGGATTGCCTGGATAAGCAGTGTTAGCAGCCATGGCTTGAAGACCTTTCCTCCATTATCCATGGGGACTGCAACCCCACTGAGCACCTGAAGGCCAACCCGTAGAACCCAACAGATTCCCCTTTACTCTACAAAACAGAGGATGCATTGCTTAAACCAGATTAACTATCTGTGTCACTTAACCCTGTTACAGGACATTTCTAGAAGGAGAAATCAAGAGAAGGGAAGCCTCAAGCAACTCTTCAGCCCACACCAGGAGAAGCTCTCAATCCCTAAGGGAACAGCACCGGTTGGAAGAGAAGCACCACACAAGCCATGTTTTCATATTGACCTTTATTGAGCAAGAACTGCTGTGACGGTTTTACATCAAACAACAAAAGGTTGCGTACTGTGCATGTCAACTAGGTTCTCCCATGAGCAAAAGTCCACCCTAATTGCACCAGTGAGGTAAACATAATTACTTATAAGTAGCTTTTTTTTTTTTTTTTTTTTTTTAATTATTAAGGCTAGGAGAGTTCTGGTTTTCATGAATATTCTAGTACTGTTTTCTGTTTGGTTTTGGCTCAGTTGGTTCTTTGCATAATACATCTTAAGTCATTTCTCAGATAAGCCCCTCCAACAGCTCAGGAAATTCAAAAGGTTCCTTTGCACATTTCAACTCATGCACTATTATTAGTATTTTATTTTTTATTTTTATTTTTATTTTTTTTTTGTTCCCCAAGCTCTGTGGAGGGAGCACATCTTGAGCCTGCATGCATTCCCCCCCCCTCCCCTATATTGCACAAAAAAGTAAAATACTGTGTGTCTGGAGCCTCCATGAGAGAACCCGTTCTGCTTTAAAGCCGTCACTCACATGCATTTTGCAGCTGTCATATGGCTTAACCTTTTGCACCGACCCAAGCTCTTTGATTTTTTTTTTTTTTTTTTTAATTTAGCTATAACTGAGTTTAATTCACTCTTTAATCTCTTTTACTACAGCATGTGAAGTAACTTTCTCCACTTTCTTAGTGGACACCAATTTCTCCTCAAAGCTCTCTTCGTGTTCCTCCACCTTCTGAGTGACCGTCACCGACTTTGTGATGTAGGTGGTTGTACTGTCCCCTCCTTCACTTGTGATTTTCTCTGCTTTTTTGGTTACTACAACTTTCTCACCCTTCTCGTCGACAGGGCTCACGTCGAGGCCATTGGTGACAACGCCCTTCTCTTCCTCCTCAGCCTCCTTCTCCTTGGCCTCATCCTTCTTCTCCTCCACTTCGCCATTCACCGCAATGTCTTCTTTCCTGGCTTCCTTCGACACCTCCACCTCAGCGGTGACTTTTGTTACCTTTGTGACAGTGACGCTCTCCTCCACCACAGCCTTTTCATCTTTGAGAGGGGAGGACGGCTTCTCTGGAGAACGAGGCTTCTCCGGCGTCGCCGGCTTCTCAGGAGTGCGGGGCTTCTCCGGCGTCGCCGGCTTTTCGGGGCTGGCTGGTTTCTCTGGGGTTCGGGGCTTCTCTGGGCTCGCTGGTTTCTCTGGGCTCACCACTTTCTCTGGGGTTGTTGGTTTTTCTGGGGAGCGGAGCTTCTCCGGGCTGACCGCTTTCTCTGGGGTTGATGGTTTCTCCGGAGATGCCGGCTTCTCTGGGGAGGTCACCTTCGGTGTCGCCGGCTTCTCTGGGGATGCTGCCTTCTCCTCTTTGGCTGCCTTCTCAGCAGCTTTCTCTGCTTTCTGATCCTTTCCTACCTCTGCTCCTTTCTGGACGGCCTTGGCTTGCTCTGTTGCAGGGGATTTAGGGGGGGATTTCGGGGGAGACTTTGCCGGAGGAGTTTTCACTTTTTCTACCTTTGCACCTGCCTCTTCAGCTTTGCCCTTGGCTTCAGCTTCTTCTTCAGCCTCCTCCCCTTCTTCCTTTTCCTCTATTTCTTCCTTTTCAGAGCCTCCTTCTTCTGCAGCATCTGATTTTGCAGCTTCTTCCTCCTCTGCTTCTTCTTCCTCCTTCTCTTCTTCTTCAGCTGCCTGTTCTGCAGCCTTCTCAGAAACAGCTTCTTCCTCTACAGCTTCTTCTTCTGCCTTTTCCTCCTCCTGTTCTTCCTGCTGAGCCTTTGCTGCCATTTCTTCTGCGATAGCTGTGAGGGCATCTTCCATTTCAGACTTCTCATCCTCTACTTTTGTCTCTTCGATGATTTCTTCTACGAATTTGTGCTGGACCTTCAGCTTTGGTGGCTCGATTTTGGTTTTCTGTATTTTAGTGGATGCTATTGTGACTGATGGCTGTCTGTGTGTGAATATGGGTCCAGTGATGCTTCCAGAGAAGGCACTGAATCTTGTCTCCTCGCCCTCCAGCAGCTTCCTAAGGGAATCAGGAAGAAGAAAGAAAATGAGCATAGAAACCCAACCTAGGGGACAGCATTTCCCTCTGTCAGCAGGATGAGCTCAGCGCATGTAGAATATGCTAGAGCAGACCAGCATCATCCATCGCTCACAGTCCAAGATCTGCTTTTCTCCAGTCAGCTCTTTTGGTAAATTCTCATTGAGCAAGCACCTTTGGGCTTGCTTTGCATGTAGTAAGCATATCACCTTTAGCTGAGCAGTTGATATTCATCCTTAGAATCAAAGAAAGTGACTAACTTCACATGACGCATCACGACTCAGGTGAACTGAGAATGGAGTGGACCCAAACAGAACACTGTGGCTGAGATTTTCAAAGCCAACTAAACATACATCCTAGCTCACTGTGGGCACCCACCTCTCTGTATGGCTCAAAGCAGGAGGCTGCAGAGCAATACAAGTGATACTAGGCAGCAAAGAGCTACAGAGCCCGTGATGTCTGTTTGCCTCAACAGCCTCAAGTTTACAGGGATCCAGAAGCAGCTTTGTGTTTTGACTATTTTTATATTCAAATGCATGTTTTTCCATCTAAGCCTCTGACCCAGAAACATCAGCAGTTCTGATGAGGGTTCTGAAGTGATACTGGCAGACCAAAAACCTGCCAGGTGATGGCAATAGCACACAGCTTTCCTGCTCCAGATCAGAGTGTGTGACAAAGGAAAGTTGAGCAAGAAAAGCAAAAGTGTTTGTGACAAGCAGATTAGCACTGCCTGCTTAAGCCATGATCAAGCAAACAGCATCTCTCTCTCAAGTGAGAAAAAGGAATGAAAGTGACAAGCACTGCTTGCATGGCATATGCAAAGTATCAGGAATTAAAAATAGACTCATCTACTGCAGAACAGGCACAGGATGCAGCACTGGGATGCACTGTGCACACAGGGAGTTCTGCACCATCAGAGAGAAGGGGCTCCTTCTGGCTTTTCAGACACTTTTCAGTCTGTGCATTCTGAAAGGGCTGCAGTGCTTCAGTCAAGCTCTAATTTGGCTCGTGTTCAATGCATACAGATACTTCTCGCTGGTGGTAAAGCATCTCAGAGCAGCCTCTGCAGTGCTATTAATATTCCAGACATGCCCACAACGATCCCCCTGTACCTGTATGCAGCAATTTCGATATCCAGGGCCATCTTGACATTGAGGAGATCCTGGTACTCCCTCAAATGACGCGCCATCTCCCACTTCGTTCCTCTGAGCTCATTTTCCAGCTGATGGATCGTGTCCTGCAGCCAAGACAGAACAAACCACCGTGACAAAGACATACAGAAAGGGAACGGGGAAAAAAGAAAGTTGCAGCGCGACTTTCCCGAAGTCCTTCCCACCCACTGGGCGGCAGCAGCGGATTGAGACCGCACCCCCGGCTTCCCCCCCGCCCGCATCCCGCAGCCCACATCCCGCAGCCCACTCCCCGCAGCACCTGGTAGGTGGTCAGGTCGTTGTTGTGACGCTCCTCGATGTCGCTCAGCTGCCGCTCCAGCGATTCCTTGGTGCCGCGCACCGACTCCAGCTCGATGCTCTTGGACTGCAGCTGCCGCCGGTACTCGGCGATCTCCTCCTTGGCGGATCGGATGGCCTCCTTGTTCTGCTCGGCCGCCTCCGTCAGCTTGGCGTAGCGGCACTTGAACCACTCCTCGGCCTGGTGCATGTTGTGGTCGGACTGGCACTCCAGCTGAGCGCGGATCTCCTTCAGCGCCGTAGTCAGGTCGGTCTTCAGGTAGTCCTTCCTCTCCACCGTGGCGTGGGACGCCTGCAGCTGAGCCAGCAGCTCGGCCACCTCCTCCTCGTGGTTGCCCCGCAGGAAGGCCACCTCGTCCTGCAGCGACTGCACCTTCTTGTCCAGCTCCGCCCGCATCAGCGAGGCCTCCTCCATCTCCTTGCGCAGGGCGCGGATGGTGGCCTCCGTCTCGTCGCGCAGCCGCGCCTCATCCTCGAAGCGCTCCCGCAGCCGCTGGATGTCCTCCTCGATGTGCTCCGAGTCCAGCTGGATCTGCGCCTTCTCGTGGCTCACCTGCTCCAGGGCCCCGCGCAGCTCCCGCAGCTCCTGCTCGTAGGCGTCCCCCCAGCTGAGCCCTCCCGGCGTGCTTCTGCCGCAGCGCCGCCAGCTCCGCCTCGATCTCCTTGTTCTGCTGCTCCAGGTAATGCACCTTCTCGATGTACCCCGCGAAACGGTCATTCAGCCCCTGCAGCTGCTCCTTCTCGTTGGAGCGGCTCAGCTTCAGCTCGGCCGCCCCGTTCAGCAGCGAGGACTGACTCACGTCGAGGCTCTCTGCGGAGCTCAGCACGGTGGAGCCGTAAGCGGTCCGCGGAGCGCCGAGGTTGGTGCGTTTTGTAGGACGAGGACACGGTGCTGCCGGAGCCCCGCGACCACGACTGCGAGCGGAAGCCGCTGGACGGGGACGCGCTGGCCCGGCTGTACGTAGCGCGGGTCTCGGTCATCACCCTGCGGTACGAGGGGTTGCCCAAGGGCTCCATGGTGTAGCTCATGGCGGGGGCACTCGGGGGGTGGCGGGCGGGAGCGCAGCGCTGCTCTGGCCGCCGCCGCCCCTTTTATAGCCCCGCCGGGCGGCTCCGGGGCGGCCCCGCACACGTGTGCGAGGATGTGTCCGCCCCCGGCCCTTCCTCAGCTCCGCCCCTCAGCTCCGCCCTCCCTTCCGCTCCTCCCTCATCCCATCCCATCCTTTCCTGGCCCCCGCTCCCTGCTCCCGACTCCCCGACCCCCTCTCCCCCTTCCCCCTGCACCCTCTTTCGTCTACACTCCTCCCCCCTTCACCCCTTCCCTCCTTCCCGCTGTTTCCCATTCCCTATTCCCCATCCTCTTTTTCCTTTCTCTATCCTCATTCTCCCCTTCCCACCTTCTTGTCTCTTTCCTCCCTTCTTCCCTTCTCCGTGTTTCTTCCTCATGCCTCATTTCCCTTCTCCCTCTCCTTCCTTTAGATGATCTTCACTTTCTTTCCTATTTTCCCTTTCCTTTCCTTTCCTTTCCTTCCTTTCTCTTTCTTTCCTTTCCTTTCCTTTCCTTTCCTTTCCTTTCCTTTCCTTTCCTTTCCTTTCCTTTCCTTCCTTTTCCTTTCCTTTCCTTTCCTTTCCTTTCCTTTCCTTTCCTTTCCTTTCCTTTCCTTTCCTTTCCTTTCCTTTCCTTTTCCTTTCCTTTCCTTTCCTTTCCTTTCCTTTCCTTTCCTTTCCTTTCCTTCCCTTTCCTTCCCTTTCCTTCCCTTTCCTTCCCTTTCCTTTCTTTTTCCTTTCTTTTTCCTTTCTTTTTCCTTTCTTTTCTTTCCTGTTCTTTCTTTCTCCGCCCCCGCAGAGGCCATGGCGGAGCGCAGCGCGGTGCCGCCCGCGATCAGCGGAGCCCGCAGGGTAGGGCCGGGGCCGGGATCGGGGTTTCAGAACCACGGACAGCTCCCGCGGGGCTCCGCCGTTGGCCCCGGGCGGGGGGGTTGAGTTGAGGCCCCAAGGCGGCCCCCTCCCCCCAACCCCCCCTCGTCTCCCCCCACCAAATCCCCCTCCCCAGTTTCCACCCCTCAGGCAGTAGCTGACATTTGAAGGTCAAGAAAGTGTCCGGGGAAGGGAGACTGCGTGGGCAGCGGGCGGCTTTGCAGCACTGCAAACGCTATGGGGTAGGGGCTGCAGGCGGGGCAGTGCTGGAAGGCTCCCTGCAGTCCTGGCTCTTGGTTCTTTCTCGCTTTCATCCGCTCTTTTCCTCCCCCCTGCTGCACGTTTCCCCGTAACGCTTGGTGCATTGCTTAGAAATAAATTCCGCTACTTTGAAACATTGCTAAGAACAGTGTTTACACGGTGCAGACTTTCTGTGAGCTGCACACGGTGACTTGCACTATCTGACAGCCTGACTTTGAACTCCTCGTGGATGGATCAGCTACACGGGCAATGGATCAGTAAACTGGAAAATAAAGAGACGGATAAATAAATAAATAAATTGCTGGTGCTGGAAAAAGCACTGCACTGCTACAGCTCCATTGCAGTGCAAAGCTGAGGGGGTTTGGGTTTAACTCCTCGTTTGGGAAGGTGCTGAAAACATACGTCTGCCTGTGTTCAGCAATCTGTGAGTTTTTAAGGCGATTTGCTAAGGGACAAAATCCTTCCCCCAAATTCTCTTTCGGCACACGCAGCTCATGGTTCTGCTGCTGCTGCGGAGAGTTGGGGAACTCCGAGGGACAGGGTTAAACTTTGCAAACCACATGGAGAGTCGGACCTCTGCTGGCTCATTAATATGATGCTGTCATAGGACTGCAGCACTGCAGTCGGTGGAGAAGTCAGAACTATGCGAGGTTTCTGCTGGGCTGTATTTGCAGGCATGGGCAGCCAGATCTGCTGTGTAACCTCTCTGGAGCTTTATATGGCAAACAGAGAGAGAAGGTTTTCTGATAATCAAAGCAATCAAGGATTCTAAATCTGTCCCATTAATTTTGGTAGTTTTCTCCATAGGCAAACAGCATCCCTTTTGATTTGCTTGGAAGTCAAAACAAAAATGCTGTCTATTATGGCATTGCATTCTCTTTCATTTTAGAGGAAAAGATAAGTTATGAGCTGGTTTATTGCTCTTTTTTCCACTGATAAGAAAATATACTGGGGGGGGAGGGCAGAGCCTGCTTTTATACATAGATAAAACTTACAGGAGAAGCAAACATATGGTTAACAGAAGTGCTTGGCAATTTTTATTATCCTTTTAATGCTCTGAAAACAAATTAATGGAGTTGAACAGTGAGTTAAGGAGGGGCATCTGAACTTAGTGACAGAATTCCCTTTAATTACATACATTGAGGCATGGACTCTTCTAAATCCATCTACCCTGTATGCAAAGTGAATTGTTGCTTTATAATCAAGCAGTGATAGCACTGGATTTATTTACTGCATACTGAAATCCAAGCAGTGCAATCTTTTAAAGAATACAATAATATTTGTGCTATTGACTGCCTTAAAAATGAAGCTATTCAGATGAGAAAAGCTTTTACGCATGCAGCATTCACAGGCATGTAGGGAAATCCTGAGACACGGGACATGGCTTTCATTGAAATACATTCTTGTCATATGCATTTACGGTCAGAATGAGCTGCAGGTGGGCTGTGCTCCTGCTCTGTGATCCTGAAGGTGATCTGAAGGTTAGAATGAGTCAGGGAAACCAGCTGAAAAGATTGGATCGTTTCTGATGAGCACCCAACTCCTCTTTACCCGCATCCCTTTTGGAGGTTTTGAAATGAAGACGAACATTTCTGCTCATGGAAAACTTTCTGCCTCCAAGTTTAACGAGAGCTGCTGCTCTGGGGCAAACAGCAACACAGTGGAACGAGGCATGGGAGGAGCAGGCACTGCTCAGAGCTGGGCATGGGCCAAATCGATTCTCATCTTTATTACACACTTCTGACAAACCTGCAGTAAAGAAATACTATAGAAGGATGGCACTGAGTTCTGCAGGTTCCTTAAAGAAAGGGAAATGTAGCACAGGAGGTGGAGCTGCACAGCAGCCTGGCTGCTTCCAGATAAAGAGGTTTAAAATGTACTCAGTGACGATGGACTAACTTCGATGGCTTTTAAAAAGTGATAAAATCAGACAAAGGGTTTTTATTATTATTTTTTTTTTTTTTATGGAGAGACAACCAGATGAAGAGCACTGGGGAGATCATCCAATGGAGATGGGTGGAACTATCAAAAATATTTACCAGTTTAAAGACATTTTCTCTTGGTGAGTGGCTGCCTGTTTGTAATAAAGTCAGACTTAAGCTTAAGCTCAAGAAATTTAAGCCTAAATAAATATTAGTGACATTCAACAAAGGTGTAACTTCAGTAGGAATTGTGTCAAGGGAAGGAAGAATAAAGCAATGGGAGTTTGGTCCCCTCTACATCCCATAGCAGAGGGCAAAGACAGGCAGTGTGACCCTCACTTCTGCCAATCTGTATCAGCAGAAGACCTGGCACCTTGTCTGATCACCATAAACTGTGAATAAATAATGGCCCAGATAATCAGCTGCCATAAATTGGTCCCATTCCAGTGGTGTCAACAGAACAAGGACGCCTCAGTCTGGCTGAGGATGCCCTAATAACATTTATACACAGACAGCTTTAGGAGAAAACATTTAGATTTATGCAACAAAGGCCTGATCCCATATATATCCTATATATATGTTGCTGGATACCTTCAGTCTCACCCATGCAATGAAGGAGGTGCAATGGGATCCATGCAATGCAAAGGGGATGAAACAAAAAGGACTCAACTGTGGGCATTTTGCTTTGGCACATCTCAGTCTCTCTGGACGTGGGGATGAGCAGAGCCCAAGTGATGCAGCGGGGGCTGTTTGGTAACACAGCACAGCACAAAGCACAGAGCTTTGAAAAATTTATACCTGTTTTCCTTCTGCTCTGCATTGGACTTTCTCAAGGCAGAGCTCCAAGGCAGCAGGGTTTGCCTAACGCCATCCCACTTTATGTTGTTCTTCAGACAGTGGTCTCATTTCAGAGCCTTCAATCAAACATTTCCAGGTGCTTGCAGTATTTTCTTCATGCAGAAACTCATTGTGTTGCATCTGAAGGTAATAAATTCCTGAAAGCACAGTCCTACAGCAACATTTACATTCACTTTATGGAGATTCCTTACACATTTCTGCAGATCATCATTAAGCTCATTGCTGCTATTCCCTTTCCTGTATTTATTTGCTGCAAGAGCAGTTATACTTACAGAGCTGATTTTCACTCCATGTCAATACCAAGAGGATCTCACAGCTAGGAGCTTCAGTAATTTACTGACTTAAAACATCCAAAGTTCAACACATTTTTCATCAGTGTTTTCCTCGCATTTTGAAAACACTGCACTGCACATCTTGATTCCTACCAGACAATTATTTGTAGATTCCCATAGCAGAAAAACCAAAATGTGACAAAGCAGAAATAAAATTGTCTGGAACAGCTTTTTTAGGTAGAAAGTCTGGAGGTGAAAGTTAATGACATAATCAACAGTGAATGTGCACCTTTGACAGAAAGGGAATGAGGTGACAACGCTGAGCCTCATTTTCCATCCTGGTGCTCTTCTACAGCATCAGCAGAACAGAATGACCCCCACTGCTATGGCTCTGTTGTGATGCACAGTGAGGTAAATGGATTTGGGTCCAGATGGGCCATCAGCAAATGTCCAGGCCAGCCTCCAATGAGACCAAACACGGTATTATATCCCCCCAAAAAGAGTCTGGAACAGAGAAGCATTGTCAGAGTTTGCATGGTTAAAAACAAACACAAGTGGGGTGCTGCAAAACTATTTGAGAGAACTGGAATGGGTGGGGAGAACACGATGGGTGAGCTGGGGAATCACTGCGCTGTGCCCAGGGCTTGGAGAGCTGCAGCACTTGACGTCACAACTGAGGTCCATCGGCTTCACTTGCCTGTCTGTTTGTAATTCAGACCACTTCTTGATCCCATGCTGAACTCCATGCTGAGCTTCACATGTGATGTCTCTGTAAAGCTGTGGCTCTGATAGGAACTGGATGAGGAACTGCAGTCTGCAATAACCTGCTGCCTGCAGTGGTAACTTGGAGTTACAGATAGCAGGAAGGCAGGGGAATGAGATGGGGAGTATCTGCTGATGTTTCTAATCAATAGGAAGGAAATGGTTGCTCTCAGGCTCTCCTATCTGTATTCAAAGCATTAAATCACCCAATTCTGCCTTCTGATCCAGGCCCACAACAGCCCCAAGGATGTGAAGGATCAGCTCTGCGCTGCGGCCCAGGTGAAGAAAAACTCCATTTTAATTGGCTTAGATGGAAAGCAAAGGAAATAACTCATCTTTGTTCCCTCGGCACTTCTGTGCTCATTGCTTCATGGCTCGTTGGTCATTTTCCCTCTGTGTATTGTTATTCTCTGACACATCAAACCGATCCGCCCTGAAAGTCGCCGTACAGAAAATAGCACAGGTCAGGGGAGCAGCCTTTTGGTGATGGAGTGATCAAAAATAGCTCTTCCTACCTAGTTTTGAGAGGCTTTTTCCTAGCCTCCCCTTTCCAAAAATATCCCTTTGAAAGGTCTCCATTGCTTCCTCCTGCAGGTACTTTTCCTGAGGCCGTGCACAGCGTAGGGCAGAACCATTTCCAGGGTGTCAGATTAAAGGGTGATGCTCTGAGTGCGTGGCCACCCCTCTGCAGGCAATCACTGGGCTAAATATGGCAGCTGTTCCAGTTTGTTTGTGGCATTGGCTCCTTTGTATGCATTTGGGTTTACGTCCTGTGTTTTATCAGCTTTTGCTTCAGTACTTTCTGTGCAAAAAGCAATCGCTGTATCCTGCTTCCCCTCCGTGACATTTGACTTTTCTTTCTTTTATTGACTTGTGCACTTAAATATGGATGATTCTCATGTTAAAAATAAAGAAGCCTGATGCAAGAAAACACGTTCTCCCCGCTAGTCTAATTTGTATCTAGGTTAATTGCTTTCCTGGTGGATGTTTAATTGATTCACATAGAGAAACCCAATGGAAAGCTGTATGACGTTGATGACTCTTTATAACTGCAGTGACTCCCTTTTCTTTTTAATTAGTCCTAAAGAAGGAAGATACCTGGTGGAAGGCTACGGAGATCTCCTAGGGGTGATGTTTTGGCCTTTTCTTGCTTAGATTCTGTACATAACTGTTTTTCGTTTTTTTTTATGCAAACCTCTACAGTGAACGTTGAGCAGAGATGGAGTGGTTTTTCAGGTAAGGACTTTTTATAGCAAAATGAAGAAACAAGGGACCATGAAAGTGGCCTTGATTGGAGGTCTTACCTCGTGCAAGGGCTTCATGGGGGGAACATCTGAGAATTTCATGCTCTGAATTATCCATTTGTCTGAGGAGCCGTCCAGTGATTCTACTTTCCATCTAATTACAAGAGCATGTTGGTATTTTACCTCTTCACACTCATTGCCATGAGTCCTGTTTGGCTTTCTGGCCTAACCAAATGCCTGTAGCCACTGAATATTGCTGGGACCACACCATAATCTGCAAATGTACAACTGCACGAGGGCGTCACTTAAACTTCACTTACACGAGGGCTGCTGTAGCAATGGGAGCAGCTCTTACTTGTTGTCCACGTTTCACTGCATCCCCTTTTGCAACTGTTCCTTATCCAACCGTGAACTGAGAACGCTGCCCAGTCCTTTCATGGTAGAAATGTGCACTGTGCATATCGAATTCCTGATCTCCCTTTGAATTTAATAAGGAATTATGGGGACAGGCGTGCTTTGTAAGGTATTCCTTCCATTTTTAAGACTGCATACAGAAATCTGAGCTGCTTTTTGGCCAGAACGTCAGCTCAATTTCTCCAGCCGTATAACATCTGAAGAATATTCTCAGAAGAAATATCTATAAGCTGATTAGGAGGGGAGCAATAAATACAAATTGAATCGAATCATGCAGACACTTGCAGGAAGAAAATCAATAATTTTAGTAATGCATTTTGCAAACTCATTTTATTGTTAAAAAAAATACATATATGTCTATATATAGCTCCTTAGAAGTCTTGATGAAGCAATCCTCCTTGTCTCAAGGTTCTCAGCTGCAGTAAAGCTCTGAAGTTTTTAAACACATTTTAATGCAGAATATACACACGAGATGGACCAGAGGTGCCCATCCGAAGGTGCACTGCCCCATCCAAAGGGATAGAGCACAAGAGAGATTTTATAGGGAGCTGCCCGTGGAAAGTCTGAAATGATTTCATAATGCGATTTAAACATGAAAAAAGAAGAAAAAAAAAAAAAGAAAAAAAAAAAAGGTAATTTTTAGTGCTTTAGTGTTTGTTTTTTTTTTTGTCATTCGTGACTGCTTTGGATGATCAATCATTTGATTATATCAATGAATGTGGATTTGCGTTAAGACAGGAGATTGTTTTCAATTTGAGATGGAAGGAAAGGTCTTCGAATACATGGTTTTCTAAATTCAGCAGTATAAAATGTAATTATATATTCACTGGGAGAATTACATTCGTTGGAGTCCTGGAGCATTTCATTGCTCTGTTGTTTCTGCTCTGTGTGTATTTGAATGTTCATCTATCTGCACATTCCCCACGCTGACTTCTTTTCTTTCTCTCCCCCCATTGCAGGTGATTGTGAGAAGGACCTGCAGGTATAGAAAAGATATCAGTGTACAGAAACTCAAATGAATGTCAGCAATGCTGTGCTGCACGACCACGACATGCAGACTTGGTAGAATTTGCCGCATTGCTTTTTATTTTTGTTTTATTTTCAATTTTAAGATTAATCTTATATCTGCACTAAGTGGCTCCATCACAATTAACTGCATTTAGAAAACACTTTCATAAAAGAATCTGAATTATCACCTATGAATTTCAAGGTCTGTCAATTTACAGCATCATCCCTTGAATGGCTCCTTGTGTGGGCATTGCAGGTTAGGTCTGAATTTTCTCAATGTACTCAAGTGTACATTTTAGAATTAAAGAACAAAGCAAACAAAACTCCCCCATCTGATCTCCTAACCTGATTTTCTTTAATAGCCAATGGGAATTATTTAATGGTTGCGGAGCCCGAGAGGATGCTTTATCTAATAACCCCACCTCTTCTGATATGCCATAGTCTGTTCTCATCCCTTCCCCCATGTCACTGCCTCGAAGTGACCTCTCACTCATTACACCACTGGCCACAATGGCAGCAAGCAGTTCCAGTGACTTACACTGCTTTTTTCCTACTGATTTTTCCCTTTTCAAAGCAGTGCTCTCTTCTACTGATAGTAGAACCTGCAGTTCTGTAGGTGCTGCTGTTCCCTTGTTCCTATGTTGAGAAACGTCAAAATGGTGAGCTGGGGATCCTGCCTGCCCATGGTAACGTTTTTCAGCTTTTCCTTGCTCTCTGGAGCCAGCAGCTCTCTTCTTTGTCCTTAGAGTGGCATTGATTGCTGACGTCAGCTGTACATCGCTTGTGCTTTGAGTGGAATTCAATGGGAGTTTCCTCAAGGTTGGGCTTGGGCAGCCAGCAAGATTTCACTGGCTTTAATGATCTTGTCCAAGGTAGAAACCCATTGATGAAGCTCACCTCTGGTTCAACAGACCTTGCACTGCCATAGATCATTTTCCTTAACTATCTTCCCCCCAGCCAACAGCTTATTCCGAATGAAACAGTCTGTCCTGGTATCTCAGCCGTTTGGGGAATCCAGGCATTTTCCATACACTTTGTGTATTAGGGAGCAGTGGTACCTGCACGCTGTAGCTGCTTGGTTGCAGCACATCAGGCTGTAACTTAGATTACTTGTGCAACTCCTCCCATCTGTGCAATCAGCACTGTTTGTACAACACAGACACAAACTGTGGAATGTTTTCCATGTGCGTGCAGAGCCAGTGAGCCTGCTTTCAATCTTCATCCGTGAGCAGTTATTTCAATAACTGCAGTTCTTGCTAATAAAATCGTTATCCCAGCAAGGAAGTGGCATGGTCTGCATGGTGGTCAGTCAGGACTCTGCATCTGGGCCACCTGGAAGCGTAGAGCTGCGGCTGCATCGTTCCGTCTGGCTGTGCTCCTGTTCCTGCCTAATGAATACAGAGATAATGAGACTAATGAAACTGTCCTCATCACAATGCACTTGAGATGCACTGATGAGAATTGCTAGATTAAAGGCAGGCCTTCTTATCATCTCTCAGTAATGAGAGCAACTCATGGATGAAGCTCTCTCCTTCTGCCTCGGTCTCATCTCTAGCCCCACAACAAAGCAGGTTTTACTGGCGGTGCCATGGGGTGTCCATTGAATGAGTGCTGTTATGGACATAGACTGATGCTGTCAGCTCTTCCCATCTTAGGGAAAAAAAAAAGTTTGCTGGGCATCCATTGGATTTGTGAAATAAAGTCGGTATTTAAAAACACCTTTTTCCTCTCCTGAATATTTCGGTACAATTATTCCATCATCAGCACTCTGCTCCCACCAGAAATAGGGCTGAACAGACCTTTTATTACTCCACACAGAAAGTTGTGGCTATTGCAGATTCTTACTCAAGGGGAAGGTGATCCAGCTGCCTCCAGCCCAGGGAGATCACTGCTCCATTTTCTGCACTGCCAGCAGTGATTGCTGCCCCTGGGGCTGCTGAGATAATAACTCTACTGTGCAGCATTCGGCTCAGCAATTTGTTTACTCGTGTGGTGCATTTATTAGATTTAAATCTTCTCCATCTCTTTGCTAAACCCTAATTACAGCAATATTTAAAAACGTCGCTGTGAGTTTAGTGGTTTTGGAAACTTTTGCAAGGGGGGAATGAGCAAATTTGTTGGGTTGAGTTTTTAGCGCATTTCCATCTTAAGCCAAAACCACCCTTTCAGGTCTCAGGTTTTAATTAATTCAACTAATTGTTCGAACAGGTCTGTAAATCAAAAGGTGCGATATGAACACTTCTGTCAAGATGAAAAGCTGTAATGAAAAATTAATGATTCTCATCAGCTGCCTGGCTTCTCTGATGCTTTGTCCTGACGCAGGCTGGTTGCAAGGAGAAATAACTCTGGGACTCACGCCAAGCTGCTTTGTCCAGAAGGAGCCTCATTACATTTCGAGACGGTCAGCTTGGTTGGTTTCCCACCCAACGCTCTGCTCACTGCCTTCAGCTCCTGGCTGGTGACTGACCTTGCGCAACTTCATTCTTGCACCAAATCCTCTTTATAAGAACGGCTTGATGACAGTGTTTGGTTTTTGTCTGAATGCATCCCCAGCTTCTCTCCCAAAAAACTGTGGAGCAGCATTCTCTAACCCCATACCTGTTGTCATTAACAGGAGAGAAGCCGATGATGTCTGGTGCTGCTTTAAACATTGCCCCATGTAAGGCCATCTTTTTTTTTTATTATTTGTACTTACTGAAAAATAGTTGGATTCTTTTTGGGTGATCATTTCTCACCATTTTTCTGCATTACCTCTTCAGAAGTGGAGAATCATAGAAGCCTCTTGGCTGAGAAATACCTCCATGATTATTAAGTCCAGCTAGAATCATTAAAGTTGGGAATGACCTCCATGACCATCTAGTCCAGCCACCAACCCATCCCCACTCATAGAATCATTAATGTTGGAGAAGTTCTCCAAGATTCCCAGGTCCAACCCCAGCCCACCCCCACCATGCCCACTAACCGCGTCCCTCAGTGCCACATCTCTGTGGTTCTACAGGGGAGTGACTCCCCGTTGCCCTTGGCAGTGAGCTCCAATTCTTGGCCCATTGAAGCACCTGGCATATTGCATTGCTTTGTACTTGGGTTGGGTGGTTTTAGAGCAAACTGAGTGGTTGAAAAGCAGAATTAAAGTGTTCTCCAGAGCCAGACCTGCCTGAGTCAGCACGAGCTGGGCTGGAGTGTTCCTTCCAAAAATCCCAGCTACTGCTTGATGAATTAAACATGTCCCAGCCTTCTCTTCATCAGGGAGCTCACCACTAGTCTGCTTTCTAGGCTTTTTTGTTTGTTTGTTCCATCCACAAAATGTAGACAGAAACTGGGAAACCCTTGGTGTGCAGCTTATGAACGCTGAGGTTCTTCTGATTTCTGAGGAAAGGCAGCTGAGTGCAGAGGTGTGCATGTTCTTAGTTCCTGGTTGCAGCAGGGGATTTTCTCCTTTTCAGCCTAAAGAAAAGATGGAACACTGCTGAGCTGCACAGGAGAGGTGCATCAGATGTGTGAGCATCAGACGTCAATAGGAAGAGAGGTGTGGAGGATGTTCTGGGTGATAATGGATGTGTCTGAGTGATAATGGGCTTGGAGCATGATTAATGGTAATGGATAGCATTTATATGTGATGCAAGGAACATGTTCTGAAAGATATGAAAATAGGGTACTTTTTTAAGATACTGAGTTTTAAGCTCTGAGGACAAGACACAGGAACTACTGTGCAGTTATTTCATGCATTTTATCTATGGAAAAGCTCTGCTAATTAGAAGCTTATGAGGACTGGGAATTCTGTGGCCAGTTTTATTGCCATCATGACAAATGTATGACATTCCATCCACTTGGCAGTATCCTCAGGCTGATATGGCAAAATAACAATTCTTAATTTGGTTTCGGTGCATCGAAATCCAGCAGCAGAGCTCAGATAAGACAAATAAAACTGAGGAGTTCTGCAGGGGGTGTGAAAACCCAGGAAGGAGATTGCAGCCCATGGGGGTTGAAGAACAGCAGAGAAGCTCTTCTCCCGGCTCTGATGACTCTGATGGCTCTGATGGCAGACAGGGATGCTCCTGGGGCTGGAAATCTCAGATGCATTTGTAAGCTGGAAACATCATTTTCCCATGCACAGTAATGTTACAATTCTTCAGAGCGACTGTGTGCAATGCTACTGCCCTTGCTGGCTTTGCACCTCTGGATATTTATAGATGATGAACTACATGTCATGTTACTTCTCTGGTAACAAGACAAGGAGAGAAACATCTGTGTCTGCACCACGAAATAGTTGCAGTATGCTGCACACTGCTTATTGTTTGCCTTGATTTGTGCTCCTTTGGTATACATGTATTGATGCTCACTGTATACTTCCCACTGAAAATCTCTTGGCTTGCAACTTGCCATGAATATTCATCAACCACATTCGAGACAACTTCCCTACTATGGCAAATATTTCATTACCTTTAATTCTGCTGTCTCGTGATTTATTTATTTTTTCCAAAAGAAAAAAGGCCGTAGAGTCTTGTGAGAATATTTTGAGAGAAGTGTTTCATTGCTGAATTCTTCAGAACTTCAGTTGCATTGAGTTGTGGTGGAAAAAGCTCAGGTGCATTTATATCACTTCTCAAGGGGTTGTGTGCTGGCCATCAAGGGTCTCTATTTATTGATGGAAGGGCTGAACAATAGGGCTATAGAGAATTATTTTGTTATAGTTAAGGATACAGGCACTGAGTTGTGTCTACAAGAGCTTTCACTGCCTTGCTACTGCACTGCAGCCACAGCACTGCATTCCCTCCTCCCTTCAGCTGAACTGACACAAGATGCAGAGCTCAACACACAGGGGAAGATCACTGATGAGCTGCCATTAGTATGCATGGAAATTAATGTGTGACACAAATAAATGAAGGCTGAAGTGGTCGAGGAAAAGCCAGCAAGATGAGTAACAACCAAGGGCTTTTTTCTGTGGTGGCTGAATCTGACTCCACAGACCTTTCGCCTCCCTTTTGATGGTTCCCATTAGGTTTCTGACCATCAGCATTTTACAGTCCCCTTCTGCATTGACCCTAAAGACCAAAGCTTGAGATGGGATTAATAATAGCTCAGATCCAGCCCCATCTGCATTAGATGACTTCAGCTTCGCAGAGCCAATGCTAATTAAGCCCCTGGACCCAGCACTGTTAATGGCACAGCTTCCTTGATGTATTCTGAACAGAATTAGCTGAAGTGTTGCAGTGGGTGACTTGTCCTCAAGGGCTGCAGGGCATGGAACCGAAGGGGAGGTGTTGTGTCCCAGATTCTGCCTCCTCATTTCAGTTCTGTATGCTTCCCTTTGGGCAGGGGACAGCCTTTCTGTCTTACCTGTCTGAAAACACAGGGATGCTCTTGCAGGGGACGTCACTACTCACCCAGAGACCTTTCCTTTCCTTTTGCTTTGATACTTGATTGCTCTGATGCATCAGCACTCAATTTCTCCCCTTCCTGCCTGCCTTCTCTCTCCTCTCTGGTTATCACCACTCTTTTTGCTTGCTTGCTGACTTTCTCTCCTATCTCTACAGCGGTGCCCAAAGCTCAGTGGACCTCTGCACTATTGCTGTGAAAAGCATCACATTCACACAACACAACCATATTTATACACCACTCACAATGTGAATTAAACACTCACCAAGAGCCCAGACTCCCCCTAACGATCCCAGTAACCCTCTGCACCCCCCAGTTTGTAGACATGTCACTGGGAAGCAATGTGGTGCAGTGTGACCATGACCAGTGCAGCTCAGGCACAAATGCTGCTCCCCAGCATTTTTCTTTAATCATCCTTAAAAAGATTTAAAGGGGAAGCAGAAGGGGTCAGTAACTTTATGCCTCTTCCACAGATGGAGACACTGAACCAAGAGAAGAATGAGAATTAGAAAAACAGGACTTAATGAGTCTCGTGCCCTGCCCGTTAGGAAACACTTCCATCTGTTCTACAGGGAATCAGCCACTGATATTCTACCAGATAAGCTGTTCCCACCTCTTTTGTCAGTGCTGGCATATTTACAGTACTTTGCTGGCACATCCCTTGGGAATTACAGGCAGATCCTCTCCAGCATGGTGGGAACAGGCGCATCACACTCCATGTTCCTGTCTAGAGGCTGCTGGCAAACCTCGACTTGGAGTCAATCAAGGCAGGATTTTATAACCACTTCTACCCCCACCCCTTCTCACATCCCTTATTTGCATCCTTCAAAGCAGGATGATTCACATGGTATAGTAACCTACATTTGGCTTGGCACCACTTAGGGGCTATATATAGAGGACAGAGTCACCCTGCTCCTCCTCGTTGATCCTTTTTGCTTTTTTCCAGGCATGCCCATGGTTCAGAGGGAGCTGGGAGGTTAAAAGAGCCGTCTGATGTTGGGTTTGGTTCAGGTCTGCTCCAGGGCTGAGGTCAGGTTGGTGCCTTATGTGGCATCCATAGCTATGGAAGAACTCTGAGTGCACCCTGAGTGCTCTCCCTGCAGCAGCCGTCTCTCTCTGAGCTATTTCAGATGGAGAGCATAAAAGCATGGGCAGGCAGCATTGCAGCACTCTGCAGTGGGGAGCGGGCAGTCAGTTCCCACTGGCAGATGTTGGTGTTTGTGTAGTTCTGTGTGGGTGTAATGGCTGTTATCTTCTGCACCCCGAGCAGCACCACGCTGTCCACAGAAGTGTGCCTTATTTTATTTATTTTTTTAATTCAGTTTCTCCTTTCACATAAGCAGGAGCCTTTGTTTCAGCAGCTTCCTAGTGGGAAATAGTGCCCTATGTGCCCTGATAGAAAATAACCCATTGACAGCACCAGAGGGAAAGCCCAGCTGATCTCCCCCTTGACCCCTCCCCAAAACTTGGCCTCTCTATTCCCAGGTCAGCATGCAGGGGACAGCAGCTGTGAGCTTTACCGACACAGCTGCGATGTTCCATGGCCCAGTAGCTCTGGGACCCCACCTGCAGCATCCTCACATGCATCCCAATGAAAGCATCTCTGGGGATGGGGTGAGGGGCATCTCCAGTCCTCCATCCGCTCATCAATCAATGCAGCGTGGCTGGGAGTCTCTTGATGAGAAAAATATTGGGAAGGTGAGGTTTCGCTAATGGCAAGCACAGTACTACAAGGGGAATTCAGCCTCTGGCTTTTAGCTGGGTGATTCTCATGTCAGACAAGGGGCAAAGACAGGATGAGGTTTGAATGTAAGAGCGGCATCTGTTGGATTTTCCATATTTTTGACAGTTCTTCTTGCACTGTTACACCAACCCCCAAAGGGAGAATGGGGAATATTGCATCCTGTCCTGCAGACCCTCAGCCCAAGCACCCCACAGTGGCCCCTCTCACCAGGGTTTCATTTCCTACATCAGACTCTGGCTTTGGGAAATCTTTGCCATGTACTGCTCATGCTTTTAATACAAAGGATCAAAGGAGCTGGAGGAGGATGCAAAGGCTGCTCACAGCTTGCTTGCCTTTCTCTGCAATCACCTGTCAAAAGATGGATGGATCTGCTTTCAGGACACCAAACTCCAATTAGGGAGGGGGAGATTTTGTTCTCCATCCTGCTTGATGTGTACTTTGGGATCCTACACAAACCTAAACTCCCTGTTTGCAAAATGCAGATACCAGTAACTCTCCTTAGGGAGTTCCCAGGAGAAGCAATGCATTAGGCAGCGTTGAACCCCAAACGTCCTGCTTGGTTCATAATGAGTCCTCTGTGCACAGCGTTATGGTATATCTCATTCCTGTAGAACTGAAATATTAGAGTGTGTGAAAGGGCCAAAGCTTGCTTTCCTGCCTGCAATGTTTTATTGCTTGCTGGAGCAGACTCTCCCCATCTCCCATTAATCAGAAATGTCTGAATCATCTGCAACCTGCTGACCACAACGAAAAGCCCAACTGCGGGGCCGGCACCAGGGCTGATGAACTTTGTCTGCAAGCACACAGTGGGGAGGGTCCTTATGCAGCACAAATCAATGGCTGGCAGGGAGAGGATGAAACAGGCACCAGACTGAAGGCAAAACAATAGTGTTTCTGCCTCCTTCTTGCAATCTACAACCCAGCTTGTCCTGTGCTGTCCCCATCCCAAATGCTGTGATATCTTGGGAGGTCAAACCCTTTCCATTGTAGCAGCAGCTGTGCAGGAGCTGGAGGTCAGTGATTGCGACCATTGCTCCCACTGGAAAAAGCAATGCCACCAACTTATTGATTGACTGCACAGTTTTATGGGCAAAACTCAACGCTATTCCCTGCAGGTATTGATTTTGATGCCTGGAGCAGATGGGCACAGCAGGCAAGGTTTGGGGATGAATGCATGTCACAGAGAGGCGATAGCAGGGGAACCCCCATGTGTTTAGGCTCAGAATCCCTGAAAGCATCCATTTGTGCAGAGCTGCTGCTGGCAGCAGATGCTGAGCTGCCACACATCAGCGTCAGCTGGCAAATCTGTCGCGGTTTCGAGGACTTCCCAGTTTCCAGGGGAAGACCAAGCCCACATGGGACCACTCCCTGCGAGCTGCCTGCCTCAGCGGGATCGCAGTTTGGGGCTGAGCATCCTTTCATCACCACCAGACCTCACCCAGGGGCAAACCTCCCCTCAGCATGGCCTGTGTTGGGAGCAAAGCTCAGGAAAACATCGCTTTTATTAAAGGTCCCACTTGCTCTTTAGGCACACTGCCCTTTCCGAGCACTGCTGCTGCATTGATGTATTATTCTCATTCTCCCTCTTGCCCTGCCACTTTGCTGGCAGGGTGTTTTCTTTACTGGGCATCACTCGGTGAGAAAGCGGGGCTTGGATGTGCATCAGCGCTCGTTAATCAAACGAGTTCAGCTGCTGCCGTGCTGCAGCCTTGTGGCTCTTTGCCTTCTGCTTTCTTTTATTGGAGAGGCAGAGCAATGGGGACCTTCTGGGATGGGGGCAAAGACAGCGTGTGTGATGGGACCACCCCCCCACCAAGGACACTGCAGAAAGGGAGCACAGGAGCAAGCGGGATCTTCCTTTGAAATGTGCTGAGTTGTAAGGCAGGTTTTCCCTTTTAAAGAGACAAACACAAGAAATGCACCTTAATGGCAAAGAAATGCAGCTTTCTCTTTCTGTAAGATTAAATGCTTTCGTGTAATTGTGCATTAACCTTTGATCCTGCATTAGGCTGCTGCCACCTTGCACCCTCGATGCTTTTAAGCCAGGATTGCAATTAGCCAAAGTGGCTCCTGACAGCCTTCCAGGCAACCTCCAGGGCTGTGCTCCCTGGGGGGGGGGGGGGGGGGGGGGGTGGATCATCACTCCTGTTTCTGGGGGCTGGCAGAGGGGCTCCTTCCCTGCAGGCTGACCATAAGTAGGGGCTGTTGTGTGCAGGGGGGGTTCAATGTGGCTTTTGGCCCAAAGAGCTTCCTGCTCACATGCGTTTCTTTGCTGCCCTCCCACTCCCACAATTAGATTACAGCGGTGCAGGGACCCTCCCCTGGGTCTGATGTACAGCAAGGATATTTATAGGAAAAGCTTTTAATAGCCTGAGTTGAAAAATCCGGTTTGAAGCAAGCCCATCCCCAGGTAATTAAATAAGCCAGCAATGATTGAGAGTATTGATCGGGCACTTGAGCCTCCTCCCTCTTCTGTATATGAGAAGTGAATCAGAGTGAAACATTCTGGGTGAAATATCCCAAATTCTCCATTCAAAATATGTTTTCTTTCTTTATTCTTATTATAAACTCCATTTACAGGAAAGCACTGAAGTCGCCCCAGAATGGCTTTTCTCTTTTTTCCTCTGCAGACCGATGCCGACTAAGAATGAAAACAAAATGTCACTGCAAAGGACTGACTGCAAATGCCAGTTTCCATGCAGTTATTTCCCAAGCTAAATTCCCTGTTAGTGTTACATATTAGAGTCCATATCCCTTGGTAATCAAAATGTTGATTTGGTAATAAATGTTAATCGCCAGAACTGATATTCAACTTTTTAATTACATGGCCTGGTGTAGAAGGAATTTCTATCACTATCTATAGAGAAGTAACATCCCTATCAGCGTACAGCACAGCTTAAACACTCCATTTCATATTATTTAGGTCACACATTTGCATGGGATAACACATCAATGCAAACCTCTTTTGTCAAGAAACTCTGTGCCTGGTCCAGGGACGTCTGACATCATTAAGAGTTTTCATACATATTATGCAAGTTGGATTCAGCCTTCAGCACAGGGATACAGCGCAGAGAAATAAATGCGTTTGGAAAATGAGCAACCTAATTTTGGTGCTGGTTGTTGAGAATATAGAGATTACCTATCACTAAAAGATGTGCTCTGTGCTTTGAAGGCTGCATCTGTTGTTTTATGTCACACGTTAAAAAAAAAGGGAAATGTATGAAAGCCACTGCTGTGCTGCTCTGGGCTCTGGGGCTCCGACAGAAAGGAGCTTCTTGGGGGGATTTGCCTGGTGTCCTAACAAAGAGATCAGAAACTGTTTGTGCTGGGTTTTGTGCTCCTTCATTTTCTTTTGCGTGCAAAAACTGCTCTGATTTTCCACGTGGGAAGGCAGGGTCAGAGGCGCCTTGAACTCCAGTGAGAAGAATTGCTCGGTCCTTGCATCCTTTGCCTGGGCAATGTAATGGGGACGGCTGCTGTTCAATCACAGGAGCTGTTTACCTCGGGAAGATCCTGAAGGTCAAACTGCAGCTTCTTGTGCTGCTTTTTTCCTTTTTTTCTTTTTCTTTTCGTGAAGCCAGAAATGAGCAGATCTCACCGGGACCATACATCCTTGGGATTGTTGGCAGCATGGATGGGATGCTTCCAAAGGTTTCCCACTTGTCCCCTGTTGCTGTCCAACACCCTGTAGTCTGTATGCATCCCATTCATCATGCAAGAACAGAAAGAAATTTGATATCCAGAGCCTGTCCTGAAATAATGAATCATAGAATGGTTTGAGTTGGAAGGGAAACTTAAAGGCCATTTGGTCAGACTCCCTGCACTGAATAGGGACACCCACAGCTCCATCGGTGCTCAGAGCTCCACCTCTTTCACTCTGTCTCCACTGAAGGGGCATCCACCGCCTCCCTGAGCAACCTGTGCCGGCGCCCCACCACTCTTATTTTAAAAAGCTTCTTTATATCCAATCTAAACCTCCCCTCTTTTAGTCTGAAGTCATTTCCCCTTGCTCTGTCACAACAGAACCTGCTAAAGAGCCTGTGCCCTTCCTTCTTACATCATCCCTTTAGGAACTGAAGGGTCGCTGCCATGAAAGAGTCCTAGCAGTGCTTGGCATCTGTGGCTGGTGCTCGGGCACTGTCTGCATTGTTTCCAGCTTATTAGCTGACTGTAGGGAGGAACATCACCTCCCTGTGCATCAGCTGTTCCGTTTCAAGCACTCAATCATATTAGTAAAACGGTTTGGGACTGAGAGCTGTGACAGCTCCTGTCAGCAGTGTGGGATTGCTGGATGCTGCAGTGGAAGGCTGTGATTTCCTAACCAGACCCCATCGGATTTTCTGCTTCTTAATTTGTTCGCTTAAATTCTTTGCTGTTAAAATCAGCTTTGTTAACAATGTGACTTTCAGCTGGAATTAGAATTTTAATTGACAGGCGGCCACTTAGTGGTTTGTAGTATTTGGTAAACCTCACAATTAGCCATTTGTCCCCTGATGTTTCAGTGATTATAAGAGGAGAGAAATGTTGGCTCTCCAACCAACCATCACACGAGTGATTAATAGAGCATCAGCCTTGCTCTTCTATGGAGGCTTGATGGGAATAGGAGAGTGCTTATTGTCTTCCTGAAATGAAGTCGGAGGTAAAAGTGCTGTGAGATGTTTTGGCAATTTGCTCTTATCTTGTCTGATGTGTCGAGTTCAGGAGACAAATAAAAAGCAGCTGGAAGCATTTTGGTACACACAATACGTTTTGGAAATTGAGCTGTAAGAGGGAGCATCGAGGGTTAGACACTGATGTCTTGATCCTCAGGAGGCAAAAATTCAAGCTGGGATTTCTTGCTGAACCATCTGCAAAATTACCTCTGAGTCATGGCACAATGATCCGTACCTGACCCGTGCTGCCACCTAATTTCCATGTGGCCTTTTCCTGCAGCCTTCTAGCATGTCAGCTGCATTCAGGGGCTGCAGCCACCCACAGTGGGCCTTTTCCTGATGGAAGTTTGAGAGATTATAGCATAAAATGGTAAGAAAGTTATTCTGTTTTAATGCAAGGCACTGAAGGGTAAGAAAACACATACAGACACACTGAGACTTCACAATCAGGAGCTTTTTAGAGGTGATGAGTCTGGCCAGAAGTTGGTCTGCATTTGCAGAGCACCCAGCACAACCCAGTGAGCCCAGTAACAATCGTGGCCATCGAACAGCAGGCAACTGGGAACCAAAGTGGAGGTGGAGTCGCTGTTCCTGGAGTTACTCAAGAAATGTGAAGAAGCAGTGCTTAGGGACAGGAGAGAGGGCAATATTGGTGGTAGGCAGACAGTTGGAATGGATGATTTTAGAGGTCTTTTTCAACCTTCACGATTCTATGATTCAAAAGAATGAGTCCTCAACAGGCTTCAACGTAAGGACGGCGTAGTACAAAACCTCACACAAGTCACGTGCTGAGGGATGCTGGCCTGGGAGCATTAATTTCATCCTCTGTGAGCAAACCTATTGAGGGAAAACGTTCGTTTTCACAGTCGCTTTCCCAGCTGTAACTGTGCTCTTACTGCTGTGGAAATTTACCTCGCAGGGTTCGATTCACAGCAATTTTTGAAGCTTGTATAATAATTTGCTTCTATTAATACCATTCACTGCCCCGCTGTCATTTGTGTGATGGACAAATCTGCAAGTCACAGATGGAGAAATATCAGAAAGGAGAAAGAATAATATGAGCCCAATTTCATCCCACACAAACCCAATTGGACAGCTGGAAGGAGAGCACTTCCTTAAGCTGTTCAAGACGAAATAAAAGCACACTTAGAGTCACTGGGGTACTTTTGGGTGGATGCAGGGCCAGATCAGTGATCCCATGTACAGCAACACAAAGCTTGCCAGAAAGTCTTTGCACTTTATCTTTCTGGGTGACTCTGAGTTACATTTTAGTGTTTTAAAGACTCAGACTCTTCCTAATTCAATGGAGAAGCCTTGGTTGTCTGTTCCATGGTGAACTGACTCTGTACAGCTGTATTCATCCACTTGAAATGCAAACATTTCATGTCATGACTCTGGAAATGCAAATGAGGATAAAGAAACGTTCGCTTCTATTCTATTTATACTGTTTTTATCCAGAGAGCCCCAATCCTTTATTTTAACGTCAGCCTTCCCTGTCTGCCAAGATTCAGCTTTCAGTTCTGAGTGGATTTGTTTGTTTTATCCAGGTTATAATTCCACAAGAAAGCAGCATCATAAAAGAAAACGTGACAACCTCTACTTCACCACCGAAATGAAAAGAGATTTACGAAGCCTGTATTGCTTTGTATATACTCCATATATTTTGCTTTCTAAACTAATCAGAAGGAAATAAAACAGAGTCAGCCGAAGTCTCCACTGTTTATTTATTTGTATGAATGTCATTTCCCAAATGTAACTTTTTTTATCCCTCTCTTGTTTGGTCTTGCTTAAAATACAATGCGTTCCGACTGAACCATGAAAGCTTAAACAAAAGCGATTAGAGAAGGAGCAGAGAACAAAGCCCACTTCTGAGAAGGTTCAGATCATAAATGATCTCCTGACCTTGAAAACAACCCTGCTCCAGGAGCAGAATTCAAATTTGGATTCTAACTAAGCAGCACCAAGGACGTCTGCATTTTAAAGCATTTCAAAGTGCTCATATAAAGTCCTTGATATTCGTTATGGATTTACTTTGCAGCAGAAGAGCTGCAGTTCCCTCTTCAGCTGAACGATGATGATTTTGAGCAGCTGGTGCAAGGTGTTTCTCATCCATCTTATGTTACCACCTGCCTTTATGCTTGTACTTCTTTATTGAGGTTGCTTGGAGAAGCTGTGGATGCCCCATTCCTGGAGGTGCCCAAAGCCAGGTTGGATGGGTCCTGATCTGGTGGGTGGCAACCAGCCCAGGGCAGGGGGGTTGAAACTGGATGATCTTTAAGGTCCCTTCCAACCTCAGTCATTCTATAATTCTTGCTAACCCCACCCAACCAGTGCTGTTCCTCCCACCCAATCTTGCTCAGCTATATTCTACTCAGGGGTATTTAATCCCCTGCATGGCAACGGCAGCAGCCTCTGCTGAGCAATCCTGAGATGTGAGGGATTGCTGGGTGTTAATTAAGCTTTCTTCCTTAGGTCACTGGCGAAATGCTGTCTGTTTTAACTCGGCTTCTTCTTTCTTTACAAAGACAGAAATCAAACATCTAGAAATGAAAAGACGGTGCAAGAAAGATACAATAATCGATCAAATCCTTTTCAAGGCAGGAATGACTGACTCTAAGGGACACTGAGAAAACAGAAGCAACTTCCTTCCTAGATTAAAGGTGAAGTGAGAGGATCTCATTAGCATATTTTAATGAGCTGCTGCCCTTTTGGCTGACAGACAGTGACTTCCATGCGTGTGGATCGGCTTGTTGGGAAGAGGATTGGCTTCAGCTCCTTTGTACTGCTGGGAGCTCTCGTGCTGCAGATGGAGCCTTGCTGTGCCCAAAGGTGGGAGCTGTAAGCATCTGAAAACGTGTTAATGTAATCACAGCAGGCTTCAGAGCAGGAGGAGCGAGGCAGAAAGATCTGAGTAAGCATAGTCATTGGATTTGGGACTGAATCCCACTTTCCTACAGCTTCGTCTTGCCATCGCCCTGAAAGAGCAGCTGTGAGGTTTAAGAGTGCTGATAGCTTTGTGAAGATGCTTTGTCAGCCCCTGGTGCACATCTCGGGTGAGACATCCTGAAGGTTGAATAAAATCACTTTCACTCATCACACAGTGCTTTCTTACCTGCTCTGAATCTCCTTTCAATAACTTATTGCAGAAGTGCTTGGTGTGGCTTCCTGCTCAATATCCCAGAGAGATATTAAAAAGTAGCCCTGGAAGATAAGGGGTGGTGATTGTGGGAGCTTGAATGGGTCCTACCAGAGACTTTCAGTCCACTGAAAATAAAAGTTTGCTTGGCACAAAAGCAACATGCCTATCCAGAGATCTATTCTATTCCATCAGTTTAAGATTATAATCATCAAAGGTTTGCTTCATAAATCTATTTCAAGACATTACTTCAAGCGGGGAAGTGATTATTATTATGACATATATACATTTCTGGAGCCAAGAGCCCAAGGATTGCCTTGCTGCCATGGCAAAGGGCATCTTCTGCAGCTTCTTCAAAAGATCCAAACTACAGGCTCCTGCCACACACTCTGGTTATGCACACTGTTCTAGGGAAGCTTGCTTAAAATTAACTTGCCTTCCCTTGTGCCAATGGGATAACTTGCAATGCTTTCAGTTTATAAACAGTTTTAACATCAGTTGAAAGTAAAAGCCACGACCGTGGTCACAACCAATGGATATAACTCTTCAGCAAGGCCACCTGGGGGGATGTAACAGTCATGATATGCTTCGAGGTGTTGGCCCTCCAGAACAGCTTTACTGCTGGCACTGCAAATTAGTGCTCCCTGTTATCTAAGTAGTCAGTCAAAAGCTTTATGTCAGGAAGAATTAGTAGCTAGGCAAAAAGAACCTAAAAATCTCAGGCTTGAGGCAGGCTGATAAATGATGTGTTTTTATTTCTGAATCATCCATCGGTTTGTTTTCTGGATCATACTGACGTAGAGGATGGACGAGTTGTTTCTCTCAGCTTGCTTGACTTAGCATGTGCAAAACGTTCATGTACAGGTGCTGGGCTCTGTTCTCAAATGTGCCCCCACCCAACCTGAGCAATCTGTCCGAGAATTTATACCTACCTGAGTTTTCCCTTCAAGCTGGAACTCCACTGGAGTTTTGGGGTGTACTGGTGAGATATATATTTTTAGATGCTTTTTTAATGCACTATTGGATCACAAAAGCACATGAGCTGCCAATATCTAACAAGGTTACAGTGCAGTAAGGGGCTTAAATGCAAACCTGACCAACAACAGGGATGAGAGCTTTCATAAGCCAACAGAAAAGCGTATACATTGCTCAGTATTACTCAACATGGTGAATGAAACAACAGTCTCAACTATTCTTTTTGGTGAAAGTACATGCAAAATTTGGCATGTGTGCTAATTGTTGAGTGATGAGATGAACGTACCAGTGCATGAGGCAGAGTGCTTTCAGTTCATTGCTTGCTTCAGCTGTCTTACAACTGATGTCTTCATTTGACGTGGCCCTCAGGAAGGATTTCTTTAATTCATTTACAGACCTTGAAGTGTAAAATTGATCTTTTCAGGCTGTTTCTGTAACTTCTCAGCAAACAAATGCTTCTTCCCCAAGGAAGGGCTTTTATATACTTAGATTAAAGGTATGTAGAGTTACAGAAACTCTTCAGTCAGCGGTCTAAAGGATAAGTCTTGAAATACGACTGTTTCTTGCTTATTAGGTAAGGAATGCATTAATTTTGAGTCAAGCAGGAAGCATTCGGTTGTGATGTTTATCTCAAGCAGTGCTGTATCTGGATGCTCTTAGGTGATTCAGTTATCTTCCTGCCCTCTACTCGCAAACCGAGTTCAAACGCAGTATAAGGGAGCAAATCCCAGTCAGTTTGTTATGGGACTATTTTACAAAGGTTATTTGTGGAACTGCTGGTTTTTGGCTTGTTGGAACAGGAAGCATTGCACTGTTTTGTGCATTCTGGAATCCTGGAGCACGTTATATTTCTTTCTAAAGAACTTCAGGAGAAGCACAGCCCTAAATCTCTGTAAGGGACTCATCAATGTCTGCTCATTTGGAAGAAACTTGTTAATGCTGAAGACAAGACAGATAATGTAATACGGTTCATTAATTATAGTAATTATGTTTGAGCTGCAATGCATTTCTAATTATAAAATGCAACTCAAACACGAAGCTTTTATGTCAGGGTACAAATGAAGTTCTCAAAGTCCCAGACACTCCAGTGCAAACAGTGGTGCTTCAGGCTTTCATCACATTTGGGCACTCAATTCTCCACTGAAAGGCTTAATCTTATCCATCAGAAACTCCAAATAGGGACAGGATGCCCTCGACAACCTTGTACTAAAGCAGGGTCTTGTATGGGCTTGAGTGATGGCACAGAAATAAGTATTTGATGGAATAAATCCATACTGCCAGAACACAATGTGTGTTTTTTTTTGTTTCTGGATGGATTTGATCTTTTCTTTTGCAGGAGCAGTGTGAGTGGCATGTACAAGCAGCAGGAAAACACTAGACAGCGGGATAATTCCACAAGGAAAGAGAAAGAAGGGCAAGTCAACTCATGTATTTTAATTGCACTTCTGAAAGATGCCTCACCATGGAAATGGATAGCATGTCAATAATGAAACAACAGAAACGAACCCAGCATTGCAAGCAACTTTGCCATTTGCTAATTAACAAATCTGCTAGAAAATGCCAGGCAGACATTGTTCAAGGGACTTAGTGTTGCTGTCACCCAGAGATGTCATCAAGTCAATGCAGAGTTAAACACTGGTTGTGAAGATAAAGCAGAACTGGAAGGTTACTCATATGGATGTGACTGTAGCCTCCTGGAGACTGTAATAAAAACACGAGTTCTTAGCAGTAGGATGATGTTTGGCTCTGTTTTGACTTCTTCCTTTACTTCCAGGAAGCTGTTAGGCTACTTAAAGGCTGTGTGAACTCAGTTGTGATTTGAATCATACAGGAGAGTGGTTTGCTTGAACTTCTTCATGAAGATCAGGGGTTTGGTGTGGTCCGTGTCTGTAACATAGCTTGCTTGTTCTCTGGCCTCTGTAGACAGCATCCTTACATGACAGCTCCAAAAGTCATCAAAGCCTGTCTGTAAGCAGCAGGCAACTGCAAATACTTCCATAAAGGCACAGATAGAAACAATGATCCTCTCAAAGCCCATAAAATGGAAAGGAAACTGGAAGGTGGCTGGCCTTGGATGAGGTATTTTTAATATTATGCAGGTTTTCCTTGAAATACTATAATGTGTGGAATCCCATACATACTGAGGTCCTCAGAAGAGCTCGCCCTTGAAAAACCCTTCCTGAAGTCTGGTGATGGCTTTCAGTCACTGCGAAAGCCAAGCTCTTAAATGTGATCACATGCTTGGCAGGCAAAATTTGCCTGTAAAATGTGTGAACTGCAAAAACTAATTAAGTTACCAGATCCTGAAGTCTTAAGTTCCACTCAAAGCTGGACGGCTTTTAATAACCAAGACTTTGTTTCAGATTTTCTATGAAATCAATCAATGCCAACATTCAGCTAATGCAGGAAAAAGGGGAAAGGATGTACTGGGAGAAGTTACAGCAAATGTTCTTCCGCGTTCTGTATCTCAGCCACCAAAGAAATACACAGATGATTGCATATCTGTTATGAATACAGCAAGAGCAGTGAAACAACCCTTCAAATATTTGGGGGATGGAATGGTATTTGTAGCAGTAGTTCTTTGTGCCTTGATAATTCTTCCTTGGGAAACAACAAAGGAATGTTTAATGTTCTTCTTGGTTAAAGTGTAACTTAGAATCTTTGGGATTTCTGTTCTGCATTTGATGCACGAACTGAGAACTGGTCACTAAAACCTGAATATTTGAAAGTATTGCACATCCCTTACGTCTTGAGGACCACAGTTCAGACACCTCTGACAGAGCTGTGGGCTTGCTGGCAACACATGGATAGGATTTGCTGTTTGCTGTCCCTACTCATGTTCCTGTTGAAGCAAAAACCCCAAAAAGACTGAACAAAGTCCTGACTGCAAAATTCACTCATGGTGTGCGTAAACTGGGAGCATTCGGGAAACGAAAGGATGGGATGTGGCAGAATTGCATTTGCTTCTAGTGAGGAATGAAAGATGTATTATCAAAAATGGTTTTTCTTTGTCCCACGTAACTACAATAAAATGTTCAGGCCGCAGAACCATGAAAAGAAATTCATTTCATGGACTTTGCAAGGAATTACGATGAGATTTCTAGCTAATGGCCTTTGACAGACAGAAAGGGTAATAGAAATGCAGCTGTATTCTCAATCAAAGAAGCAACAAAATGAGGTTTTTAAATGATAAACTTTGTCACACTGAAGCTATTTGTTTTGCAGAAGAAGCAGTTTGTGACTGAGCAGGAAAGGGAACTGAGGAGGTCAGGGGAGCAAACCTCAAAGAGCAAAGCAATTAGGGGACACCAACCTCAATTTAGCGTCGCTGTTACTATCACCCTTTCCAAAAGCAATCAGTATCTGTACAAAGATGCAGCTCATTAGTATCTGGTGCTGCCCCACTGCTAAACTTCTTGTTAGCTTATACCTCACACTCTTGACCACTATCTGTAACAAAACAAACTGGGCTACCATGCAGTAGGTTGAGTGCGAAGTGAGTTGCACAGCTCGCAGCAGGAATAAACCACAGTGGAGTCATTGGATTGGAAGGTTGAGTATCGGTCAGCAGGAAATAAGAGCAAGTTTGGTGTGCTTTTTACAGGTCACCTCAAGGCTGTCAAGATCAGGTTTTGCTCTAACCAGACACACTAGCTGCCGCTCAATTGATCTGTGTCTGATGCAGGCAAAATAAAAGCCTCGGAAAGCAATACTGAGGAGCAGGAAAAGAAAATTATATGTATATATATATAATGTACATTTAAGGTGATAGAGGCAAATGGTGCCTCTGGGAATTAGTTTTCAAGAGAAATGCCAAAATTGCTGACACGAAATGCATGACCTTTTCCTGCCACAGCAACAAGAAACTAACAATAACCATTGAATTACCAGGTAGAATTAAGAAGGAAAAAATAGAAAGGTGCTAAATGGGGAACATCAGCGAGGGACCCAATTTTGTGCTTCTGTGAAGTGAAAAATAATTTCATAATTGTTTTCCAGTGAATGCTTAGAGACCAATATTCTGCAAAGCTCTGCATGGACTGGACCACTATTATTCAGAGTCTTTGCAGAGAGCTCAGCAACGCAACAGCTGTGTTCTGGGTGATGCAGACCTGATAAATCTTCAGAATACAATTTACAGGAAGGAAAAATAAACCTTTTGAACCACGAGATGAAGACAAAGCCCGTTACTAAACATAGCTCTGGTTGTGAAAGGATAATTTGATTTGCAGAAATGTACTGAGGTGGGGAACTGCAAACTGAATATAAAGTAACATAACAGGGTACGCATCAGCAGCACGCATACAGAACGGCAGAACAGGAGGATGAAGACAGACACTAGAGAGCTGCAAGCTTCCAAGAAACAGAATTAGCTTGAAGTCAGAGTATTTGTTTCATCAAGATGGCAGCAGCCACGGGAGGCAGCTGAATTTCACATGTTTTCATCTGTAGAGAACGTCTCTCACTTCTTCTTTACCCCAAGGTATCACCATTTTTCACTGCCTGAGTGTCTAAAGCAACACCATATGTCCCAGTGGAGCTGTACTTAATTCACGCCTGCTGAAGCAGTATGCTTAGAATTCTTACGTGACCCAAAGGCTGGATCCAGGTGGATTTCAGCAGTGATGCTGTTCTAGCTGAAGGAGCTTTGTATGTCCTGTATCATAGAATCATAGAACCATGGACTATACCAAGCTGGAAGGGACCAATAAGGATCAGTGAGTCCAACTCCTGGCTCCACACCATAAGACTGATCTGTTTTAGCTTCCATGGAGAACTCATTAAAACTAATATGAGTCAAACTCTTTTTTTGTGACCACATTTTATTAATAGCTTCTACAGACTTTAGCTAAATGTGAGATTGGCATCAACACCACGAAGCTGGATTGATGCTCCTGCGCTACTAACAGCTGCTCATTGATTTCAGACATCTATAGCATTCAAGTAAACAAATGTTGTGCACTGTATTTTTAGCCTTGCACATTAATTGTAAAAGCCTTGGTTCATGTAAAAGATGAAAGATGAAGACTGAGAAGGCTACTAGTGCACTTCGAAATGCACCAGGCAGGAAGACACCAGGGAAGACGTATTTCAGCTGAAAAAGAGTAGTAACAGCAGAACAAACAACACACACAGCCTCTACAAAAATGTAAAATTTAAATTATTTTTTTTTAAACAACAACCATAGTGGTACTTTTTGGATACAGCCAACTTTCAGCTACAAATATCTTCCGAAATGCGTGTATTTTTTTGCAAAATCACTGCAGCATTTGACAATGCTGGTTCTAAACACTCTGCTTACTCAATGTTTTGAAGTTGCTACAGCAAACTAAGAGTGATGAATGCTCTTTAGAGATGCCACTGATTGCTGTAGGGAAAATCAGGGGCTCAGATGGGAATAAATCTTGCTTTATTGTCTTTGTAGCTGAATGTATCTTTTAAAAGTACAGAGAAGAAGACAACTAAAAATTGGTCAGGAAAAGATGACATCAGTTGAGAATAACAAAAATGAAAGCGCATATTAAAGTCACTGAGGTAATGCATTGAGCCAGAAATTTTAAAAGAAATACAACTTAATATTCTATCACGTTAGGACAGAACAATTTTTTTCTTCTGATAGTGGAATCCATCTTAAGACTTTTTTAATTTGGAAGATTTAATGCTAGGAATCCTTTTTTTCTTTTTCCAACTGAATTTTGGTGTATTTGGTGGGTATTAAATTGTAACAGTGCTAAGGTGCCAGGTATCTGCCAACTAATCCCTCCCGGATCTGGAAACATAATTGCTTCTGAGACAAAAAATGATTGAAAACCACTTGAACCATTCAAAGCCCGACTGAGGCACAGACGTGTATTCTGGTTCTTTGTTCTCACAATGACTGCATATCCATTGAAGTCAGATTAAACAGCCAGCATTACTCAACACTTGAAAGACTGGATGGCATTTATGCTGCACTTGGATTGTTCTTAAGAAATGACTAGAATTTCAAGCCCTCAGCTGCTTTACTGCAAACTGATGCTGTCCCAACTCATGCAAGCTTAATGAAACCCAGTGTCCTTTTAACCAGAAAAGAAAGCGAGAAGAATCAGGTGTCCTCATTCTGTAAAGAAGTAGAGCTGATATTCCAGAGGCTTTGCAAGGACTGTGTTTTTCACGGATGCAGTTCCCCAGATAATGGAGCACACCTGTATGTACTGTTCAAACAGTCTGAAAGAAAAGGCACATGTAAAGGTTGGTTGTGACCCAGATTTTTCTTTGATAACTCTTCACTTAGGAGAAAGCCATCGGTCCTGCTAGCATTATTAATGCCAGCAGAAGAGATGCAAGAAATGATTGATTACTGACTTTTCCCTTCATCCTTACAGGCAATTTCCCCACTGCTCACACCAGTAACTCCTGTGTCCTCACATCTGCCTTGAACACTGCTATGTTCTGAGTGAAGAAATTGGCCATTGAGGGTCTGATGCTCAGTTTAGGAGGCACAGATTAGGGAAGTTCTGCTGAGGTGCACTGATTTGTGACTGTGCTGTTGTTGGAAAATCTAACAGCACTGAAACCAGCAGCACAGAGATTTATACCAGTTTGGATTCTACTGCTTTTTTTTCTTCCTTTCAGAATTGGGCTCTCATATGGGTTTGTATGAAAGACTTTTCTAAGTGATCCCTACAGTACAACCTAAATCACTGTAGCATCTTTATCTGGTAGATGCTGTAGATGCTATCATCCCCTTTACTGCACACTGCCCACCTCATCACGTGCAATTGAATGCTTATATAGTGCACAGCTGACTCAGTTAGTGGGGTTCTGATCTGGTTGGGAGATCCCATAGGTGTGTGATGGATGATGAGGATAAAAAGCATGGAAATACAGAACAGTGATCTTGAAAAATGTGATTTCAGATTTTGTTAGGTGGCATAAAGATGATTTTGTTACACCTAACCAAAAAGGATAACTAAAATAGAAACAAATTACATAAAAATCCCATAAAGGGCATTTTAAAGCACATCTATTGAAAGGCTTTTTTTTTTTTTTTTTTTTTTTTTCTGTGTAGAATTTGGTGCAAAGGCTTTTATAATTTTTTCCACTTTGTAAAAAATAAGTCTCCAGTGCACAGCAGTGCCAGAAAACCAGACTTTCTTATTAGAGCCATAAAACTTCACCCATCTAAACTCAATTGCTTATCTGAAACAGCTGAAATTCAGCCTTAGAGCAAGTTTTTTCCCAGTGTTACACATTTACTGCAACTTAGTTATAAAGGAGTGGGTGCTATCTATCCCTAGCTGTGCCCAAATGCATTTATTTACTTGCTCCCTTCTCTACCTTTCATTCTGGCTATAATTGCAGACATAATTTGAAGAGTATCATTAAATGGAAGATAATGTTATTTCTGTTGTAAGTAAAACTTTTAGTAGAAATAAATATCTTGGAGAGCCCTTCATTCGTATGCCTGGTGTTGGTTCTAAAAATACGAGAAAATAAAGTGATAATTTATCCAATTCCTGTTGATCCTGGAATGCCTAAGAGATTTTTTAATAACAGAAATAAAACAGATTGAAATGTGTTCCACCACCTACTAAGTTTGATGGGTTTGTTCATCTCTAGGTTAAATCAGCACAGGACTCGTATAAGCAAGGTATTGGTGCTGGCAGCTTGCAAAAAAACCCACAATACAAGAGGATTAATGTGCTTCTAAATTTGTTTTGAAAACGACATGCACATTAAACTGATCAACTCAGCTGCAGAGTTCTTGTCCAAAGGGCTCTGCAATCCAATAATCACATAGAAGATTTTCCTAGAGATCTTAACTAATGGCAGACAGAAAAGGGGGAACAAAGAGAAGGGCTGGGTATGACAAGGAGGATTACTGCAGTCCTTGGCTTCTGGGAATTGCCATCCACTGTCTGGGGATCTGGATCTCTCTTCTGTAGGATGCTTGCCAATGGATGCTGCACCTTCAGGCCGGACGTAACAAGGGACACACAACTCAGGGGTTGGTACTGGGACCTGTCCTGTTTAATATCTTTACAGATCATCTAGATGAGGGAATTGGGTGCACCCTCGGTTCGTTTGCAGATGACACCACGCTGGGGCCATCTTACCTGCTACAGATCAGGTTTACGTGTGGAACATTGAAGATATGCTCAGGACTGTGCTCCCCGCAGTTCACTGAGCAAAGGAAGCTTCTTTCTCGTGGCATTAGGCTGCCCTTGCCAACAGACATCCACCCGAAGGGGAATCTCTGCTCCAGGACCCCTCCTTCTCACACCTCATTGTTCACAGAACTGTTTATTGCACTTCTTTTTCTCTCACGCTTGCATGTTTTTGCTTAAATATGCTTTCACAGCAGCTTCTGGCCTGCAGCCAGCAGCCGCCCTGGACCCTCCTCACAAAGGCCTCTGCTGCCAACACCTCACGTGAGCATTAATTAGCAAAGTGGAGACATATCTGAAAGCTTTACTACGAGTACAGGAGCAATGGTTTTGTCAGGCATGGTGGTGAAGGGTGCAACAAGATGGCTGCATCCCGCAGTCAGGCCCTGGCAGAACTCCTCACAGCAGGGCAGTGGGTGGGATAACGACAAGCCACCTCATTAATGACCACTCAGTCCCTCTGTGCCCACTCTTGGAATCCAGCCCTTTTGTTTTCTGTAATAATACAGTGCTGCTCTGGCTATAGAGCCAGGCAAGGTAGCAGCTAAGCTCTCTTCACCAAACCCCGAAGACTGGTGTTGTCTATCCTGCCAAAGTTGCTTTATTTATAATCAATAAGACACTCCTTAACTCATCAGGCGTTCATTAAACCACTTACAAAGCACGCTACTGCATTTCAGATTCAGGTTGGTGATTTATTCCAAGATGGCTGCAGGTAGATGAGCCACCTCAGATGTTTCTGTTTTGCCAGAAAACATTCTTCTGCTGATTGGCCTCCCCCAGTTACTTTCATTTCACAGAATAAGTGGGCCTGTAATTTGGAAAACAAGTTATATAAATACTATCAGCGTATCTGTTTTGAGTGTTTTATGAACTGAGGTGCTAAGGGTCAGAGCCTCAGCTGCTGTAAATTAACTCGTCTGCACTGAGGCCCAATGATTACACCCATCTGGAAGTAATAAAGAGCAATTTAAAGCAAGTAAAAGGGGAGGTAGAGGGCTCCTCTCATTTGTTTGGCCTGTTTGCTGGCTCTAATTCAGGTTGGTTTTTAGAATTATTGTTTTATGTATATATTTTTTTCCCTTGAGCATTGCTCTTTGTGAGGGGGTGGCTAGGGAAGCCTTTAAGAGGGATTGCAGCTCCTATCCTTTCTGCTTTGGGTAACTGCTCTTGTTGTGTTGCTGGTTACTAGAGATAGAAAAGTAAGCTATTCTCTGCTTTAGAACTGAGGGAAATGGTGTTGCTATCCCTGGAAGTTCTCAAGAAAAGGACAGGTCTGGTTGAGTGGGGATGGTGGTGATGGGCTGGACTTGGATTTGATGGCTGTCTTTTTTAACCTTAATAGTTCTATAATTTGGCATTGTATGATTTATCCAACCTTAATGAGTTTCTGTTTATTCCCCAGTGTCTCTGGAGTACTTAACACCTGCGGATGCTGCTGAAAAATGCTTATCTACAAGTGGACCAGGTATGAGATAAAGAAAAGCACTAAAATGCTCTTTCAGCCTTGCCCCAGACTGTCTGCAGCCAGACTGTGATTGCTTTCTCTTTGGTTTTTGTGAACTGCAGCTCAGTAATGTTCTTGAGGACACTGTGGTGTAAGGCATAATTTCTCTTCTTGTCTGCTGAGCTTATTTATTCTTACTGCTACAGTTAAACCCTGAAGGTGTTTCTAGATGTGAACTTGTTGGGAGCATTCTGATCCTGGAGGAATATGTATCACTTGTCTAAAAAAGTGCTGATAGAATTCTGCAGGAGGTGCAGAACAGCACTGAGCAGGTGTCTGGCCCGAGGGGTACCCAGAGAGAGGCGATGATGCAGGCACGCTGAGCTGTGCTTTGGTGCTTTAATTAGGTATAGGAAGGAAGATGAGTAAAATCCCATTGTTATTCTATTCGGAGCTCAGATTTGCTAACGCAGCACAGCCTACACTTCTGAGTCACTGGTCTCTGCTGTGCAGAGGACTTCCTTCCCAACAGAGCTACTTGACTCGAAGTCCAAGAGGAGCATTTCTAGGGCTGCTCAATAGGCAGCTGCCATCTCATCTTCCTTGCTTCTTGCTTTCCTCTAGACAGCTTGTCATTAGATTTCATGAGGCAGGCAGCGAGGAAGAGAGGTTGTCAACCAGTACAGACTTCTTTCATTAATCTCTTGATGTTTTTAAAGGCATCTGAGATAGGAATGTTAAAATTAGAAGGTCCTGGGTCATGTAATGTGTGTAAGTCAGCCAAACTGGCAGTGTTTTTGTTCCATGCCCTACTTGGTTCAGCAAGAGGTATTTTTACAATATTGCGAAGGTGTCTATCTGGCATCCTGAGCTGGCTGCCTGCCTGCACGGCTGTTGGGAGCTTGTCGGAAGAGTTACTCCATTGCAGGAGGGTGAAGCTGTGAAAGGGAGCAGCTGTGCCTCTGTAAGTGAGCAGAATCTGTGACTTCAGACTCCTTTTGTGTGGAGGACAATTTCAGTGTGGGCATGTCTAGCAGGCTGGTGCTGTGATCTCCTTTCTTAGGAAGAAGGCTTAGTGCCTGACGCTTCTTGCAGTGTCTGTCTGGGCCTCCTGTGCTTTCAAAATATTTTTCCTGATTCTAGGAGCTAAGGCACAACTGGTATAACTGGCATTGCCTTGTATGCCAGTAGGCCACTTGGTACCAGCTGAGTAGGACTGATAGCTCCAGTGCTTTTGCTGGTTAGTTCAGATAGTATTTGGGAAGAAAACAGAAACATACTTTCAAGCAGTGATCTAAGACCTGAAGACTGGAGTAATAGGAAGGCTGAGGTGATGTGATGTAGGAAAAGGAATATTTCCTTCTGGTTTTTGTGGCAGGAATTCTTATTTGTACGTTGTCAATAGTAAATCAGCAGCTTGATCAGACTCAATGTGGTAATAGTTTAGTTAGTCTTATCACTAGCTGCACCTCTAGGGCTGATTCTTCTCACAACTGCCTTAGAAAATGGAAATCACTCTACCAGGCTGCAGCAATTTAAATTTCATCAGAATCCATCATGTTTCCACACCATGGTATGGGCTAGCTGAACTGAATGTCATGTGTACAATTACAGAACGGACTACTATAACAACCTGAAGGAAATGCACCATTCTCTAATAGGGCTGGACAAGGCTTCATTAGGTTGGTTATTGGAATGATTTGAAATTCAATCTTTGCTCCAGGGAATTAGAGAACTGATTATGATACCGCAATAATATCTTCTTGCCAGAGATCTGAGAGTACTCAATGAATGCTTGTTATGCCTCTTGTGTGGAAGGTGAGAATGGCTGCTTTTTGAAATGGGAAAAGCAGTGGGCAATGTGGCTATGACAGGCAAAGGGGGGGAGGGTCTCCCTTAATGAAGTCAAGTCCCTTGGTGTAGTCCCTTTGTTCTGAAGGATTTTTGGCTCAGCACAATTAACAGCACTTGTATCCTTGGGGCACAGCTTCCTTTGCACTGACTGACAGCCATTTCAGGGGCTGTTCTGCACAATCGCTGTCACTGTGTTTACCACTGCTCTACATGGTGCGCTTTGTCCTTTGAGAAAGGATTGGACTAAAACTATAGTAAGAAAAGAATTTGGCTGGTTACTTCTTGTGGTTATTACTCAGAAAGCAAAATTGAATTTCATATGTTTTGTTTGCTTTTCCCTTTGGCACTGTATTTTGGGTGGCTAAGCAACATCCTTTGGAATATTTTCTTGCTAGCACACAGGAGATTTTTCTCTACCAAAGTTGCATTGAATTTGGTAGCAAATATTTCTTTGTGTGGGCAGGAGTAGTTTTAGTTGTTTGTATGCAATGTGGAACAGGGAGTGAGAAACTTGACTGATTTGGTCTCCTAATACCTTTGAGGACCTGGGCAAGAATGTGAGTGCTGTTGTCAAAGGAGATGAAATAACCTGAGGTACATAATTTCAAGTCAGATTCTCAACTGTATGGGGTGTTTTGAACTGATAAAATAGCCAGGAAGTCTGAGATAGGCAAGATTGCACAGGACTGGGAAGGTGACCACAATACCATCTCTGTCTTCAGTATATCTAATGCAGACAACTAAGAATTTCTGGCTTTCAAGACCCCAAAGTGTATTGGATACAGAAATGACTAGAGTATTTCCAGCCCAGTTTTCTTCTTAGGAGGAAGACAGCTCTTTCTGTTGGAGCTGGAAGTGTTGTATTGACATGAAAATGTAATTCTTACTCAGCCTTGTGTATTCAGGCACTGATAAGGATGAATCTTGAACCAAGCCAGAATTATTGTTATTGATTATGCATATTTTGAGTACTTGTTTCTAGCAGTTTAATAAGCACAGGTATATAACAGCTGCTCCCAGCCAATAAATCTCCTTGGGGAAACCATTCAGTTGGTGTGAAATAAGACCCATCTTCTCCTCAGTGCTAATTTCAGTAGTTTATATTCAATGAACCTGCTCTTGTGTGGCCCTCAAAAATGGGATCTATGTAATATTATCAGTGTCATCTCAGCCTTTTCTCTGCTCCTGCAGGTGAGCTGAAATTAAATACTAATTAATGCTAACAATAGACTGCAGCTGTCTCACTGTGAGTTTCTATGCTAGCCAACTAACATTGTTGAGATAAAAGGTGTCTGTCCCTTGCCCCTTGCCTCCATGTCACAAATGGGCCCTTAGCATGGGATTTTGGATAGGAGCTATGCTACTTGTCATTCTGCTCGTTCATCTCCATGGGCAGGAGGTTAATTTGGATAGCCAAGAGATTAAATGCAGATTCTTGGATATGTTTGAAGGCCTGCTCTGGCACTGGAAATACCCTAGCTGCTGCCAGCACTGTTGCTTGCCATTTCTTTCACTCTGTTCCTAGTATGCAGAGCACAATTCAGCGGGTATGGAAGGCTGTTAGGGGGTAATGTTCATGAGAAGCTGAGCACCCACAAGCCTTGTGACAGCGTCTCCCCCAGCAGAATGGCTTTTTGGCTATATGCTTGTCCTTGGCTATGGTACAAGTGGCTGAAAGGCAGCCACAGAGAGGAGCTGACAAGTCTATAGGGATGCATGGAGAGGAGCATAGGGGAGAATTAACACAGCTATCCAAGAAGTGATTTAACTTCTGGTGTACCATTTTTTTCTCCTTATAAAGTGTCTTCAAGAAGGCAATTTGTCTCTAGGGGAGAGTGATAAGGGTCACAAGTTTCCTTAATGTGCACTGCCCACGGAATGGATTAAGTCCTTGTATGGAGTTTAAGTCCAATAATCAGGACTAGACTTCTAGTCCTCTTTTCCCAGATAACTGAGAGTCTCATTAATTGGGAAACTTTGGGTATGAAACAAATGCTTGGAGAACATCAAATCCATAAAACAAGCAACGCTGGAATCAAAGCACCGGTTATCTGCTCTGCTAGCAACTTCCTTTGTGATCCAAAGCAGCTTAAATCCAGGTCTCCAAAATGAGCAGAGGTTCCTCTTCCACGGCTTTCAATGCTACTGTGGTGCACATGCAGCTTTGGTTTTAGGGGCATTACCTCTTTGGTATAAAAACCCTGAGGTCAGTGGTAATTCAGAGCCAAGGCGGTTTGATGGCTGTGAGTTTTAGCTGCCTTGCGCTGTATCTATAAAATGGAGTTTGTAGTTTTCTGCTCCTCCCACTCGTGATCCTCTGACCTGCTCAGCCTCTCCTTCCTGGAGGAGTGCAATTGTTTCCATGGGTGGCAGAGTCGTTCTCAGCAGTTCAACGCGAGAACGTCCGCATTGTGATGGTAATTGATCTTCAGTTCTCTCCAGTGCAATGGAGGGCAGAGACCCGCCAGTCCTCAGGTTGCAGCAGCAGCAACTGAAGGCTTGGGCACTGAAATATCCTCGTGTAGGAAAACTTGTCAGAGCCGTGCAACCAGGAGGTAAGTTTTAAGTGCTAAGGTCAGCAACAACTTTTGGGTAAAAACGAACTGGAAATAGAAGCCGTGTTAGACTGGACTGTTGCTATTACATAATGCATTGCAGCAGCATGACTCTACAGTTCTCTTACAGCACTCTGCTGGTTACTACGTTTTATTAGCCTGTGAATGCCAGGATTTGGAGATAGGGTTTTATCGATTGCTTTTGCAGCAAGCTGATGTTCAGCCAGTTGAAAATGGTTTCAAAGAAAGCTTATTATGCTGTTTTGTACGTTTTGGATTTAGTTCAATGTGGATTTTTTTTCCTGGACCTCTAAATCTGATCCCAGTCTGGCGTGCTCTGTGATGGGTCCAAATGTAGCAAGAGACCTTAAGTTGATTGGTGTCAAGGAACACACATAAAGCAAAGCTCTTTTTACAGCAGAAGATAAAGGAATCTGGCGTGACACAATGCACAAACTACTGGAGACGGTGGACAAAATGTTGACATGGCAATTTCTAGATGTTCAAATTGAGCTCAGAGTGAGAACACTGCACAAATAGAATCAAATCCATGGAGCACAGCATTTGTAGTGGCTTGGGGAAGTGCAGGAGCTGAAATCTGAAGCTCTGAAGTGAGTCAAAGCTGCCACTGCATTTGTGAGGGTATGAAGCAGGGAGGGGTTTCTTGCTTTATGTCCTCTGCATACCCAACAGAGTTCAGAATTTTACTTAGTGCTATTGAACACTTCTTCTGTGGTCAGCAATTACTTGTGTGCCACAATTGAGATTTAAACGCAAGGCAAAAAGCTCCCCACCATCACACGCTGCCAATTTGAGAACATGCCAGGCTTTCCAGGCAGTAGACTGCAGTTCAAGTGGTTTTCGTTACCCATGTTTGCAGATAACATAAACAACAGCTAACAAGTCCCACAAAATGGAAGAGATTTGTGGAATTGCAGATGGTTTTCTCAAATTCACAGTCTCTCTCATTTGTTTTCATGAGGCATGAAAGGAAGTGTGAAGTGAGAAGAATGGAGGCTTTCTGTAAGAAAGCATTTCTGGTTGCAGATGAAAATTATGTCTATTTTCAGATTGTGGGTTTTGTTTCAGCACATTGTGGTGCTACATATGAAATGCAGAGTTCACAGCTACTTGTGGGTCTGGATTCAAAATTTCATTGGAGAGCGCTAGAGAATGTGAACATAAAGATGGTAATTTTTCCTCAAGAAAAGAGTGAAATCTTGCAAAACCTGTGAGGTTGTGTATGTTTTTCTGATTATGGAAATTAAGAAAAAAAAAAAAAAAAAAAAAAAACAGTGACAGCAGCGGGGCCTCAAAAGATGCTAGAATTTGTCTTCATCTCAAGTGTAGCAACAGTGGAGAAGATAAGTCTGTACCCACTTGTTTATTAAGTGGCTCAGGCAGGCAAAAGGATTCAGAGACAGTGTGGAAAATGCTGTTGTGAGTCCTGTTAGTTGTTTCCTGTAATATTCTTCCTGCTCATACCAGTAAATTCTGCATCTTAATTCAGTGATGTGACTTTCAGCTCTGCTTGACCTGGCACTTTGGAAGGGGCCGTGGTGTCGCTGGTGTTCCTTCCTCTTAGTTTCACTGTGTGTACAGTAGGACTAAAGTTACTGCTATGCGTTTCCTGAAGCCTACAATTAACAGCTATATAAGTGATAAAAATGGACAACTCATGTAATTATGTAGGAGTATTGCCTAATTAAATGATTATACCTCTTCTAAAGATGGAGTATTTGCATAAACATAAAAGGAAAGCTGCACTGAATATCCAAGTCTGAGCTGGGTGAAACAGCTGCAGGCTACTTGCACACCTGTGCTTCCTAAAGCCAATTTTTTGTGTTTAAAATATTGTCAACGTGGGATAAAGAAGGGAGAATTGGGAACATGTATGCTTCCACCCTAGAGGTAGAAATGCTGATCCCCACTCCAACAGGATTGCTGCCAAAACAGCTCGGCTGATCTACATTTTATCTGCAATGCATCAATAGTCTGTGCTGCCCTTTTCTGGCATTACCCTCATTGCGTGTGCGTAGATGCAACCTCACCAGCCCATCTCAATGAAATGCTGCAGTCATCTGTAACTCTTGGATTGCTGTGCATTAGTCAGCTGATGCTTTTCTGCGTTGAAACTGCTGTGTCCTGGAGTAACTAAATTGCAGGAAGATATTTCTCATTGGGGTTGTCTGAAAATTGCTATAGCTGTGAGGAAACTGTAGAAACATTAAGATGGAATATACGAACAAGGAAACCCTCAAGGTTTTGATGAGTCCTTTAATTTGCACTGTAAGACCAGCAGCATGTTTTACATGATTATAGGGGTAAATACAAACCTTGGGTTTCTTGCTTGCATGCGCATCAAACCTGCTGCATTTTGAATACGTTGCACTCGCGTTTTGTGCGAGGTGTATCTGCACTGCTGTTGGCAGATGGGAAGGCAACACAAACTCATGGACCAAGATTTATTGCATGCTTTTGCTGTTCAACAGAAACCCTGAACCAGAGTGGGAAAACACTCAGCCCCGCTCTGACCAAGGCACCTCTTCTGCCTTTTGTAGAACTCGGCATCCTTTCAGAAAACACCTTTAGTGTAAAAGCAATTTCATTTGAAAGACACGACCAAAAATCCTACCTTGGGCTGTAGTGGTGGGAAAGACTAATATTAAAGAGAGGACCTAACCAGTATTGTTTCCCTTGGCCAAAGGCAATTTGCAGGTAGATGGGCCTGTTATAAATTATGCTCGTTTAATATAACAACTGTTGAAAGCACAGAATGTAAATGCTGTACTTAATGTCTTGGGTGAATTGGAAACAGTTACATATTATCTGTACCTAACAGGGGCATAACCTAAGGTGGTGTAAATTGTTCTTTGCGTAGATGCTTCTCTACTTCATAATGTGAAAAATTTGGAACTTTTTTTGGATTTTAAGTCTGAATTCTCTTCTTTTGTGTGTATCGGTGGTCAGTTATGACAGTGGTATTTCCAAAAAGCTGCTGGTGAAATAAATGATCTATTTGCTTATCATCTTCCCATGGAAGATATCCCATGGTTTCCTTGCTGGTACAGCTCTCGGATCTTCAGAAGTCTTGAGTATTTCAAAGCCAAGCTGAAATTAATGGCAAAGAGCCCTAAAAATGGGCAGTGCTGGAGGCTATTAAGAATCATAATGTTACCTATCTTCTAAAATCTGTGTTTTGCACAGTTAACTTTTTTGTCTGACTGGAAGACTTAATGACAGACTTGAGGCTTGTTCATTAGCTATCTCTGGAGATGGAAGAAACAGTGATTTAGCAAGACTTGGGGGGAGGGGGTAAAGTAGCAATAAATTTAAACATTGTCTAGGTTTCAATTTCATATTGTGGGGGTAATGGAATATTAATGCACTAATCAATATGCTGAATTAATGCCAAATTCCCAGTTAGACTTTAAGCTCTGCAAACGTTAACCCTGCTTCTCTTCTCTTAAGAAAGCAATAAGGCTTGGTGGAAGGGGATCTTTAACATCTTGCTGGTAGTGAAGAATTCTGTTTTCTTCAGAATTTTGCAGGAAAGAAGCATTTTGTGGATGCTACATGGCAAAGAAAACTTTGCCCTGTTGAATTCAGAGCCTTAGCTATGTATCTCTCCACACAAATCACTCTCAGATTGATGCTGGCAGTGCAATATCATTTTGCTCTCATTTTGATTAAATGAAGCACATCTGAGCAAGGCACGAAGCGGCTTTAATAAGAATGGGTGGAGGACTGAGCCTTCATGCATGGCTTCCAATCCTGTCTTATGCTGAAAGCAGTTCATGTTGGGCCAAGATGCCCATTTTTGGCAGTCGGGCTCATCATTGCTTTAAGTGCTTAACTGTTTATGACTAAACTGCTCCTCTGTTTTGTCCCTAAGTGGGAGCAAAGGAGGTAAAGCAGCATACCAGACAGTGGGTAGAAATTATGCAAACTGTCTAGTCTGAAATCTCCAGAATGGCTTGAGAGGCTGTTGTGCAAGTAGTCTTACTTGGGTTGCTGGCATAACGTCTGGTTTATATGGTCCTGGCATACAGCTTGAACACAAGGGCATTATTTGAGCTGTTAGAAGTTTGCCCTGTATACGCACACAAACTGTATCAACCATCTGTATCACACGTGGGCTGTGCTTACTGTATGGGTGCCTTGATGTATAGGTCCTTCTTCAAGACCATCTTCTTCCTCAGCACTCTCCTTTTTAACCTCAAGCACTGAGAGATGCACTTCAGTGAGGGATGTTTCTGGAGCTTTCCCAGCCCAGCTTATCCTTCTGGGGAGCTCAGCCTGATTTTAGCTTTATATCTCAGGTGGATCCCTTAAACTTCAGGAAAACCTTGAATTGGGACAGTAGATGGCACTCTATCAATCCTCATAGCATATTGTGCTGGGCATGGAAGGAGCTGGAAGCAAAAGTGTGTGTTTTAGGTGTTAGAAAGCGGTGCAGGTGAGGAGCGATTCATTCAGTGCTGTCTCTCATCTGGATGAGAAGCCATGTCTGCTCTGGTAGAGAACCAGTAATGGGAATCAATGCTCCAGCTCTCAGAACAGTGCTTTCTCTGCAGTGCTTCTCTGTGTTCAGGGCAGTGAGTTTAAAAGCCCTCAGCAGTGTGGTCTGATGTGTGACAGTGGCATTTTAGCTCTTTTCTGTGACAATCACACAAATATGCATCGTTTAAGAGGTCCTGCACAGTGCTCTCAGCATGCTTTGTACATCCAAGACTTTCTCTGCTGATTTGGCATTTGTTCTCAGCCACGTATCTGAGGTGTATAACTGAAACGCTGCTGTGCAGATTATGGCAACTATTTTGCCTTGATGCTATTTATGAAAATGCTGCAAAGGGGAAAAATCTGAAGCAGAACTTAAGAGATTTGGAGTAACTAGATAGAATTATAGATATTAAAAGCATCTTATCGACAAAAAAGATGAATATTAATCAGCAGCTCTGCAACACACTGGGGCTGAGATGTTCTGGGGGTTTTGGAGACTTCTCAGCTGAGGCAAACTGGCATCAGTGAAACGTTTCTCATTGGAAGGTGAGAATATCAGGGTTTTCTGCCATATGTTTGGGAGTTAATTTTGCGTACTCTGATGGGGTTGCCAGAGAAAATTCCTCTGGGAGACTGAAAAGCTGAAAGAAGTAGAAACACAGCCAATGTCTTCTGGAAGGTGATAATATATGGTCACCTGGCTCGAGGAACGGAATTTAGCTAATGAGAACAAAAGCTTTGCCTGTCAGTGACCTTCAGGGACAGAATGAAGGTGATGCGATGTCCCAAACACTTTGTTAGCACTGTGCAAAGCAGCTTGCCACAAATTCCCTGTGTTAGTGAGAGCTGTATGAGTGTCCCTCATAAATTCTCTGCTTCCATTGAAATTTGCAGTGTAGATCAGCTTGTTCAGCCTCAGCCCTTCTATCAGCTATGGATCAGTTGTCCAAACATATTCACCATTTTGTGCTTATAGTGTAGTTTCACTGGATATGCTGAAGGCAATTGGGCAGTTGTTGCTATGCTTATGTTTTTTTTTTATATTTGCACTACATATTCAGGTAATGTATAAAGGTGTAAAAACACATTTGGGGCAGATTTTGAGTGTATTTCATCTTGTTCCTGTTTTACATTTAGATTGTTTCTTGACAGACAGCAGATGGCTGTTAATTCTTGAGAGCATTTGTTTCACTGTAACTCCTGATAAAATTACCAACTTGATGAACTGCAATATCTGTCACTTCAAGATGCCCTAAAATGCTGTGTGGAGCATTTACCTTGGGTAAAATGAGCGGCCTGGTAGGAATTGCCCTATTGATCCAAGTGGTGCTCCTGCAAGTCCAATACCCTTGCTGTGACTGCAGTCACTCTGTGCTGCTTCAGCAAGAAATGGAAAAAGTCCTTTGAGAAATATCTGTACGAGGGATTACTCTCAGGGCAATCTGCTCCCTTACTTATTCGACTTTGGAGGCAGGCAGGGTTTATGTCCACTCTAAAACATAATCAATGAGTGGCTGCTCGTTGCTGGACTGAGGCGTTCAGTCAACGTCTGAAGCTACGCAGGGAAGAGCAGTGGTGAAACCCAAGGGCACTGCGATCAAATCATTGATTGTAAGGGTGAGGACTGCAGCAATCTGCTGTGTGAGCACAATTGGTCCAGTGTAAGAATTTCTTAATTCCTACAATGCATTATCTTTTTTTTTTTAAAGAAACAACCATTTAATTGCAGAATACTTTTCCCTATAAATAAATATAGTTATTCATTATTTACATAGTGGCCTGTTTAAATGGAAGTGTCTGTGCTGAAGGTTAACTAGCACACCCCTTCCATAACGAAGGTTAAACTGGCTTCTGATGAGCAGTGTGGAGTTGTGAAGCTTTACAAATGCATTGTAGAGGGATGGTCTTTGGGAGGTTGGAGGGATGCTGCATAAGCTTAACTCTTACTGAAAGCTGCTTCATATATATCCATCCTGTGCTGCTGATCGTGTATATCCCTATAGATGCTGAGTCCTCTTCATAAGGGGGGGGGGACTATAAGAAAGGCTTAAGATCAGCAATGTTTGTATCTAAATTGTGTTCATTTTTCCTAATAGAAGTGTAATGGCAGGTTGTTGTGAGGAAGCTCTCCTGGAGGGGTGTGCATGTAATACAAAAACTAAAATACATATGTGAATCTATGCTGTTATTGCAGAGTAGAGCTGAACAAATAACCTCATCTGAAAACTGAAACCAGGGTGATCTGGCCAAAAACAGTTTTGAAGGAGACTTGACTAACATTCTTCTGTTCAGCCTGAATTTCCAAGGGGAGTTTAATATACATGAGCTGTTGATTTCTGAAGCTTAGATCTCCATGTAGGCTGAGAAAGTTTGGCTTTAGCATGGAGATACTCATAACAATCTCTCTTAGTGCCAATATCTCTGAATGAGAGCTCTTGCTCTTGGAAGTTGAGCATCAAGGATGTGGTGGAGAAGGTCTCAATTGCAAACTTCTCCCTCAGGTTGCTCCATCATTTTAAGAAATGGATTTGGGTCTTGAATGAGTCGTCCCCATTTTCTGTCTGTTTTGCTCAATACTAATCACCCTAAATCTAAGGCATGTTTCACCCAGTTCAGTACATCGTTTTTGCTACGCTACACTTGAGAATACTTTTTTGTATTTCTTGGCTTATTGTTACAATGAGATGGTTGTAAAATGGTGATGCATGGATGTCTGAAGTGTAGTAAATCTGCAGTTTAATGTATCAGCTTATGGGTATTCCTGGCCAGGTTCTGCTTTACTTGCATCTTTTGCATTATTGATAAGAAAAGCTTAGCATTGCATATTAAAAACAGAGGAAGGAAGGCTTAACTGCAGAAAGGTTGAAGTCAGCTGAAAATAAATGTGACTTTACAGCGCAGAGTGGCGATTCCACCATTTCAGTGCTCCAGTCTGTTGGTTTTATGTGGTGTGATCTGAATGCTGAAGGAGGAGTGCAGTCAGACTTCAGAGACGTATAAAGTTTAAAAATAAAAAAATACAAAGAGCAAAGTTCAGGAGGATCAGTAAGATCCTCATCACGGTGCTAAATAAATGGCTTTGCCTGGAATCATCACCAGTTGGCACTTTGCCTAGTTAAATCTCGCGCATGTTTGAGAGCTGACAAAACAATACCTTTTAAGCTATCACAAATGGGCTTATTTCCTGGAACAGAAAATAGATTCTTTTAAAGCCGTGTAAAAACTGTCGTGTGTAGGCTGGGAGATGATTAGTGCAGGGTAACTGTTCTTACATGCCCAGAAATAAAAAGAGAATCTCTTCTTGCTGATTTAATACTATGCTGCTGAACAAAACCTGGTTCAGTGGAATGCCTTACAAGCATCTAATAGCTGCTTTGAGCTGAGCCCCATTTTCCTAGTCTTATTCAATACCTCTAAGCATTGTGTTGCTCTCTGCACTGAGATGGGTATCCCTTAGCCAATTAAAGCAGTTGTACATCAAAAGCAAAGTTGCACATAACGACATCTCTTGCTTTCCTTGCGTCCTGTTCTCTTTAGTAATACTTTGTCAGACTGGATAAAGCTTTCATGAGTTATTTCTTAAAGCTCAAATTCACTTTAAAGTTACTTTTGTTATGTAAGTACAAAAGGGATTTTTTTTTTTCAAAGGCCTCGGGTAGCATTTTGGTGCTCAGTTTTCCTCTGGTGTATGTTTGTACCTGTAAGAACTTAAATATTTTTTCAGTCCCTCACTGACTTTATTGAATTTTGGTAAAAAAAATGCCTGAATTCTTTCCGCATCTTTGACAGTCTATTCTTTAAAATATTGATAACACCCAGAGAGATTCAGCTCTAAAATTCCTTGTGTGTGAAGCTTGGATGTTTTGTACAGCTTAGAGTAGGTAAAGACAGAGCACAGTTCTAATAGTGAACATCCTTTTGCATGTTTTTACCTTAGTAAATGTGAAGTGGCTTACCCGAAACTTGTCAAGACCAAACCAGCATCCTGCTCACAATGGTGTAAGAGCATTGCAGGGTAACTTCAAGCTCTCAATATCAACCATCTTCCACATGTTTACATTGGACCCATTACTCCCACTTTGTGCGTTATGAGCTGGAGAGATGCAATTGGTTCCCTGTGTTAAATCACTTTTGTCATTAGACAATTTTTGCTTCAAACTTGGAATATCAAAGCAGGCTGTTTTTTGTTTGTAAATGGGTTTTCATCCTAACGCAATCATATTTCAGGGGATGATTTTTTTTTCTCATGCTAATTTTTTGTGCTAGTTCTTCACAAAATATTGTTTCCTATCAAATAATGTAATACCTCCCCGAGACCCTAAATTCTGAGATACGGTTCTGTGCTGGGTATGCCTGAGTGTTACATTTTGCTGCAACGTAGGCCGTGACAGAGCAGCATCAGTCTTCCCCTGATTGTGTCATCCCCTGGGATGACTGAAGAGGGGTATGGCTGAAAAGGGAGAAGTGGGGAAGGGAGGTGAAGGGTTTGGGCTGGAGGTACTGCTGTTCTCATGCTGGATGTAGGCAGTGGGCAAGGTCTTCTGTGCTGTTCTTGGGTTCTTTCCCAGCAGCTTTTCTTGACCTTTAGGAGGAGGAGACTTGCTTGGTCTGTGTGTTCCCGACCAACACAAAGAGGCCAATTATTGTAGTGGCTTTGTGGATAAAAGCATTTACCATTTTCAAGGCTGGAGTGAGGCCAAGGAACTCATTTCATCCATCAGAGCCTTTCACTGAGAATTGATGTTCAGGGTACAGCCTGGTGCAGGTGGAGAGCAGGCTTCTGGGCAATTTCTGCAAGGACGTGAAGGTCAAATTGTGTGGTATGGAAGGAGACTTGATAACTGATCAGTTATCACACTGCCAACAGGCCGTTCATCAGTAACTGATGGTGAGCAGTACCTGCTTCTTAGCACCCATAGCTCACATAATACAAAGCCTCACTTCAAGTCCTGTGGCTCCTGACCATGGAGCAGAGCTGTGGCTTTGAGGCAGCTCTTGTAGCCATAGAAATGCTCACTTGCACAAAATTCAAAGCTGAGATGAACTTATTAAACATTTATTAAATGTCATGCCTCTCTCTCAGGAGAATGGCTGAGGAAGGCCATAAATATTATATTTTAACTGGATTCAGAAAAATGATATATTTAGTCAAGACAGCAATCATGTAGGTGAAACCCATCACACAATAGTGGCAAAATGCTGCCTTGCCCAAACAAGCCATCACGCTGCAGATCTCTCAAAGTCGCTGTGAAAATTGTAATGAACAAAATCGTGCTGAAATGCAGGGTTCTCCCATGGATTTAGCAGGCTGTCTGACTGGCATACAGAATTGGTGCCAAAGGTGATTAATTTTATCAGCATGTAGCTGTTTGGATATTAGAGCATGAGGTACAGAGAGGGTGCTGATGGATACAGAGCTGTTAGTTATTTGGGACTGATCTCAGCCCAGTGAAGCAGGAGCTCATTGTTCTGTCTGGAGTTTTAACCACATTGTATACAGTTATGAATGATAGTGTTGAAAATTAAATACTGCATTAGGAGTCCTTGGCTGTAGTGAATCTGTCACTCATTTGCTTAAAGATAAGCATGTGCTCAGTGCCTTTACAACTTCAGGGTGTCTCGTTATCTCTCATGCTCCTCTTAGCTATGATTTGTGAAGGACAAGAGCCTTCCAAAGAGCAAATATGTAACCCATCGGTGAAGGCGTATTTGAAGTCGTGTCTCTTTCCAAGTCACAGAGGAGATGACTTGTTTTTGCCCCTAGTCATAGAGCCCTGGCTGTTCAGCTGACGTTGTAGCAGAACATGCTGTTATTTTTGTCAGGCCAAGCCATGGGTATCAGCCAAAAATCAGTGGTTGTGCAAGCACAGCAGCCTCTACATTACAGCAGGGGTAGTATTTAATTTTCTCTAATAAAGGCTTGCATGGTACAGAAGTAGAGGAGAACACAGCTGTGCTCACAGCTTCCTTAGAGCTGCCCTCAAACCCCTGCAAATCAATAAACAGATTATACACTGCTGACCCTCCTCTGTGGTTAATAATCACAAAGGCAGAGCTTTTATGTCTTTGTGTTTTCAGATGGATGCTTGTCCGCTGATTGGGTGAGACAGCTTCTCAAGTGTATGAAGCTCGTCAAATGCAGCTGAAATTCAGATTTGCAGGCAGATGACTCATTGGAGATGGGTCTGGCCTCAGCTGTGTGTTCTGAGCATCAGTCACATCTGATGCATGACAGCAAGGAAGGGAATTCTTGATATTAATCTTGAGAGTCAAGAGTACTGATTTTTACGTGCACTGTGCTCTTGAATAAGCTGTTCCTTTTTCCTTTCCTGTGTTATCCAGGACTGCTGTAAAGCACCAGTCAGTGTCTGTCCGGTAAAACCCTCAAGAAAGATAGATGACTGTAGATCAATGATGTTTTTAAGCCTTGAGTATGTAAGTAGCAAGAGATGTAACTTAATCTTGAATATTGTCTTGTTTCTTCTGGCAAAGGGGAAAAAAATCAAAGGAGAATACATCAGAGCTATGTGGTCTTGCAAGACAGCAGTATACACTTAATTAAAAAGAAAAATCTTTTATATTAAATCAGAAAAAAGAAAACTTTGTGGGAAGAGAAGACATAAAAGTTCTCTTCTGGCATGACTCACTCTCAGCAGTAGCTGCACAGGGAAATCGCACAGCGTTGAGAGCTGGCTGAGTGAAACACCCTGTGCTTAACTTTATGACCCCCTGAATCCCAAAGAATTGAAGTATAGGCACAAGTCAAGCAGGACGGTTTTTTCCTTTGTGATACTCAGAGTGGGAATGCATCTGGAGTTTGAGAAGTAGGAACTGTTTCTAAGTGATTTTTTTTTTTTCTGGGTTGCCTTAGCAAAAGTATTTCCTGCTGTAGAGCCAGTTGGAAAATATCCCTCTTATTAGCAGAGGAGATGGTCATGGATGTAGCAAGAAAATTGGCCTGTTTTCAAGTCAGTATAGCAGTAGATATCATATCTGAATGTCTGTCACACTTCTGTTGGCAGTACAGTAAATTGGAAGAAGAAATTAAACATCCCTTGGACTATGAATGATGTCTCAACCAGTTGAAATGAGTCTCTTAAGCTGATGTTGGCTGAGAACAAGGAGGCTGATGTTTCTTGTTTCCTTATCTACTCTGCAGTGGTCAGCACAATATAGCCCTGTGGTGCCTTGATGTAATGACTGATCCATCCATTTCCTGCACTTCTCATCTCAGAATGAATTATAGAGGGACTTTTGCTGTAGCCACTGGTACACAACAGATGAAGCAGGGACTTGGTGCATGTGGAAGCCTCCTGTTTTTCTTTAATATGTTTCAGGGGCCAAACTTTAGCTGGCAGAAGCAAGTGCAGTTCTGCTATGCTGCAGTATTACACCCATTTGTGCGTGCCTAAAAACAAACCTTTGGCTGGTTTAATGACACTTGGGGAAGTGAAAACATGGCAGCAAAGATGAGAGGGAGTCATTTAGGGGACGTGAGCAGCTCTTGTTTTTTGTTGTATAGCTGAGGACATATTCCAAAAAATAGCTGAAGTTATAATAATTTAATTAATGCACTCGTTAATTGCATTTGGAAAGTAATTTTGGAGACATGTGGAGCACAGAAGGAGAAAGAGGGAAGCTTATAAAAATGCATGAAGAGCCAAGGTTGCAGAAGAAGAATAGCTTATTAAGAAAAGCAGAGTCACCCCATGGTGTTTTATGAAGGAATGTATGTTGCTGTGTCCTTTAGAGGTGATTTGTTATATGATTATAAGCAGTTCTATCCCAGTACAGCTGAAAGGCAGGGTATGTGCTCTGCAATCACGTTTTTGAATGTAGAGCTCCTTTTACTAAATATTATCCTGCAGTGCAAATAGTTATATAGCATGTCCTGTTGTAAACTGGCTCTGCAGTATTAAATGAATTGTTTGAACCTTCTAATTACAATGAATGGAGGAGTTATGCAATTTATTTCTTGTGGGCATCAGGGCTGAGCTAGAGATGGTTAAATCTTCAGGATGAACTTGTGAGAATTTACAGCCTGCTCATTCATTGCACGTTAGAATTCTGTATCTCTTCTCCAAATAGGTGCCCTGTCCCCCCCTGCTGCCACTCTTGGGGTTGGCACTGCACTTGCCACCCCCCTCTGCCAATGCAAGTCTTGGTTGGGAAGTTCATCTTGCACAAGGGGAAGGTGGATCATGGTACCTCCTATACCTGGTGTGGAGGCACAGGATGCCGAGCATCTCAGCTGTAACCAAGTCCTGCAGTGAAGCATTCCTCCTACATCTGTGAGCACGGTGGGAGCCTGCAGAGCATAGGAGATAGGAGTTTTCCAATATTCTTCAACAAAAAGTCAGAGTTGACTGTCTGAGCTCAGTGAATTAAGGTTAGATCCACGGATGCCCTCAGTTCGGATGAACCACTTAAAAATATTAATATAGGTTTTGCAGAAGCAGCTAAACATTAGTATTTTTCACTGTGGAGACCTGCTACGCTGATTTATTTCATTCCATCATCAGAGAAATGAAAATCTTCTCCCAAAAAAATAATTGTAATCTACAGTGTACTGATGTGTGAGGCAGTATCAGCTTGGATTTGCTGACCTTCAGACAATGGAGCTTTTGAAGCTTAACAACACATGCAGTGTCCCTAGAGAGACACTTGGTAATGAGGGTTGAGAGGGGAATGGGGGTCTTGCAGCCAAAAATACATGGGGCAGAACATAGTGGATGGATGTATCACCATTTGGGTTTATGCTCCAAATCTGCCCTTCTGTGTGTGACTGAGAAGTGATGGCGTGGCATTCTGCTCTCCTCAGTGCATAGCTGGTGGAATGAATTGCCTGTTTGGAAGAAATCCTGCCACTGTTAATAAATAGTGAAAGTGCATTAGCAACTGAGAGATGTATTTCTCATATTCTACACACTTTACTTACTTTCAGCTGCGTTGTATTGTGCTGTCATCTTCTTTCCTGCAAAATACGAGTGAACTGAAGCCAGACCCCTGAAAGTCCTAATTCAGAAGGAACTTTAACACACTTACAGCTGTGTGTTTACAAGGGGGAGAGAGTGAGAATGAAACCATCCTGACATCCTTTCCATCCTGGTCTTTCCTTTGCAGTTAAACCAGTGTTAAGAGGAGGGGCTTTAATGAAAGAAAATGCTGTTTACAGAATATTTGCTTTCCAGACACTTACAGTTTCCTCTTGAATACAAGTGGTGAGTCCCCAGCAATTCCTCCTAATTCTCTTTCAAATGGAAAACACTCTAAGCAAAAAAAAAATAATAATAATAATAATTCATCTGCTTTGTGGTTTAAGTCACAAATAATTACTGCTTTAAATGATGTTATTGTAGTTACTTTTCACGCTGAATAATGCGTCCTTTGGATTTGATTATATGTTGCATTTATAATGTTTAAAATGTCATTAATTTTGAGCTGCAGCCAATTGTTTTCTAATTTCATTTCACTCTGCGTGGCTGCAGAAATGCAGTGATTGCTTCTTTCAATGAATGTTGCAGATTACATTTTCCTACACAAAGACATTCCCATTAATTTTATCGCTTAATCCTGTGAAGCTTTTGTATGAAAGTACTCCTGGTTCTGACTCCTGGATTCCTGGAGCAAGATTTAATTGAGATGGTGACAGTGGGAAGTTGTGGGAGTGCAATGGGAGTTCACTCCTGTACTTCCCATGCTGTTACTTCTGTAACTTCAGAATGTGAGAGCATCAACTCCAGTTAAGAAGCTTCATTTCAAAGTGTTCTTTCATCAGAAGTTACTTTAGTTATCCTTCTTCAGAATGTCATCTTTTAAATTTTCAAGTACTGAAGAGCACTGCTGTGGTAACGAATGGGATATTTCAGAATGGGGATGTTTTGAGCAAATCTTCCTTTTGTTTTTGAAATAAAAATGTTCTCCTTCTTGCCACAGCCCCTCCTCCCTCTGCCTGGATCTGAAGGTAGTGAATAAGGATGAATGATGAATTCAGCTATCCTGATTAACTGTTGTCTCTAATTAAAAATCATTCTGGTGGTTCCAGGGGAGATGTTGCATTTAGTTTCAGCATTTGAGGAACCCTTGGAGTAACTCGGTATCATCTACACCACTCCAATGAATGAGGAGGGTTTCCTGCATTAGCATCAGCCTAGCCTGGGGACAGTCATTTCTCCATCTCTAAAAGGCTTGCTTTTGTGTCTCTGTACATGATATAATTATATCCTCATTAACTCTACGGGGGATGTCTTATTTAGGTCAAGATGTCAGAGATGATGTATAGCTCAGCTAGCTCCCAGGCTTTTCCTTAGGATTCTTACAAATCTTTTGATCAAAAAAGCAGTAGCTTTCCAATGGAAAAGTAATCTTTTGGGAAGTCTGATGAAAGTATATGGCTTTCTGTAGCTGGCAGGGATGTGGCTCCTGTCATATTTGGCTGCCTTTGATTTCTTACCCTGAGGAAGCAGGTACCAACTGCAGAAGCCTTGTCCTGATGCTGCTATTGCCACTGTGAGCTGCCTCCCATCCTTTGCTTAATCCTGGCTCTGTTGGATCATTCCAAAGGGTGGCGATGCTGGGAAACAGCCGTTGTGATGATCTACAAAGGTGTGAGAGAAGAAATGAAATGAACATGGGAAGGGGAGATGGATTTTGAGGTTGGTAGCTTGTTGGTTGGTGGTGTGGTGGGTTTTTTTTGGTGAATTTAATCAGCAGTGCACTTGGGTTGAATGAGCCTGATTGTGCTTTCTCCAGCATGATGCTACCTGAAGAGAGATTACTGCAGCATTTTGGGATGTTGCTGTGGACCCAGACCTCAGCACAGTCATGCAGGCTGGATTTGCAGCTGTTAGTGTAGCACCACAGTGGCCAGGCTCCAGATTCAAGTGGCACCAGATGCTCCGTTAGACAGGATGGTTCATTGGGAAGGAGCACTGGAAGCTGAAACACTTGCTTAGAGTGCGGAGAAATAATCCTGTTTTAAGCCCAACAGATAAAACCAAACAAAACATCCAACACTGCCAATTGCTCACTTCTCTTGAGAGAGAGCATATCCAAGGCTTTACAAGTAGAAACCAAGTCAAGAGCTTAGTTTGTTAAATGCAGTCGCATGTTATTTCCACAATGGAGTGGATTTGGTCTTATCCTAAAATGTCAATACAGGTTATTTTGACCACAGATCTGATCTGAATCTTCTCCCTTGTGCTACAGATGCAGTATACAGCCATTTTAATTAAGCACCCATCTCCGTAATCAAATGCTTGGCTTCTGGAGATGTCACCTTGTGTAACTTGATTAGATCTTCTGCTGGAGGATGGAATCAATTTTTCTTCTAGTTGTTTGCTAAGAGGTTTTTTATTAATAACACAAATGGAAATTTAACTTGGAAGGTCTCCTCCTTTTATAGATCTGGTTCTTCTTGCCAAGTCTATGTTCTTGGCTCTGCTGCTGACTCAGTGATGACTTTGATGGCTCATTCTGGGCCCTAGCTTTTCCCACATCATTTTCTTGTGCCAGATCGTCATCTGTGGAATGCAAGCAGTTCTTTCCTAAACTCGTAGTCCCTTCACTACCATTAAGTATCCCAGTCTTATGGCAGTGAGGGCTGCATCTTGATGGGATTTATACTCCAAGGTTTGCTTAATCAAGAGCTCAGGTTATACAAAGTTAAACCGGAGGAGAATAGACAAATGCACTTCTAAAGCAAACTTTGATGTTTTGAAAGCAAGCAGGGTTTTCTAGGGTAAAATCAGGCTTGTCTGGATTAAGTGGCTCTGGCACATTGCGTGACTGCCTCTTTCTAGAGCTCTCACTCATTTATGCAGTAAAACATTTATGTTTTACAGCATCAGGGCATGTTTGTATATGTGGAGTAAAACTGCTCAGGTAGAAAATGCTGCTGTGGGCTTCTGTCCCCTGTAGACAGCAGATCTGCCTGCAGATGCTCAGCACCAACACTTGAAATGTCTGCATTTGGTGCCTGCTCAGCACCAGGGATGTATAATTGATAGGGATGTGTCCCTGCTGCAGGCTTCCAGTGAGGCTCCCATACGTTAATGCATTACTCTTACCAGGCCATAGGGACTTGGTTTGTGTGCATGTGTGGGTTATGTGGGGTAAATCTGTAGCCTCAGCTATTCCATGAGGCTTTTCCTGCAGTGGATGTGAGGAAGCTTGCTTGATTTCACTGGGGAGGAAAGTAGTTTTCTTTACCTATAGGAGAGACAGGGGGAGTGAAAATGCCATGGTTGATATCCTAAGGAATCACTCCTGATCTTTCCCTGCACGGTTGGTTCTGTGCCAATGTCTCTGTTCTGGGGAAGAAGAGATGGGGTGGGGTTGTGTCATTCTCTGACTTTGAAACAAAGCAGAGGCAGGAAATCAGGGTAGGTGGTGAGTGATTACATGGGGACATCACAGAAAAGCAGGTTAGCTGGTGCTCATCTGGCCAGTGCCAGCTGTCATGGTGAAGCCAGGCTGCCTTTGACAAGGATCATTCATGCTAGTTCAATGGAGGTTGGGAATATTTAATGGAATTTACTAATTTGATCAGCAGTGGAAACTGCTACTCAGTGGAGAAAGAAAATGGATTCCCTGAAGACCAGAGTGCAGCAATACCTAATTATCTCATGCTAGCTGTTGCCCTCTATGCCCACATGTCTTCAATCATTCTCATTTAGATCTAGCACCACAAGGATTTGTCATCTAATAATTTGCTTTACTTGTAGCCATTTCCTTTTGATAAAGCAAGTGTCAGGTGGCTGTTCTGGGGCATTTTGTTGATGATCTGATCATTGGAAGAAAAAAATGTTAGAGTTTCTGCATTGATTAAATTAACATAAAGGGGAAGTTGCATGTGTTGCCATAAATTAACCAATTAGTTTTGGTTTTTTTTGCTTACTACTGCTGTAGAGATCTGTCAGAGCCCATTGTTTAATCCTTTGCCAATACTTTGGCTTAGGAATAATATCTGTTTGTCATTTTTGTCAACATACAGACCCACAAGTTCTAATGATAGCCAGGGATGGGCATAGATGTAAGAGTGGAGGATGCCACACTTGGAAACTTTCTTGCTCACCTGAGTGTTGCAAGGAAGTGTTACCTGACAGCAATTGCTGTGTTTAAGAAATGCATCCTCCTCCTCTTCCACACTATTTCAAGAAGTAATTGTAGCTTTCTTATTATGGTCAGATGTGAAGCTTTGCATAAGCCGTGAATCTTAATTTGAGATGTTGATTTTCCATATTTAAAAACCTACACGGGGATGTGCAGGGAATGAATCATAAATACTTAGTTATGCTTTCTACATCTCTTTATCACATCTGAGAGCTGAAAGCAAATGTAATCAATCAAATTTACTGTTAAAATGTGACAGGCAGTTACATTAGGGAATTAATGGTAGATTCCTGGAGATGCTCTGAAACAAAAGGCAGTGAAGGGCTTGGTTCAAATGTGCTGCTGTAGGAATTCTTACTGGGTGGTGTCTGCAGTGATGTGTAGGAACAAGTCGCAGCAAAATGGTGCCCTTCAGGTCATATCAAATAAAGACTTAAGATGATGTGTTGAGAGACAAAGCAATGCCAGATTTTCTCTTTAGGTTGTGTGGTTTTTCATTTTTTTTAACAATCTGATGAGCTGATCTGCATATGCCCCAGAGGAGAGGCAAAATAATGGGAAGCTTTTGGCCAAGGTTATAGATAACAATCTACTTCAATTAGAAGGTGAATGGATAGGAAAATCCATTAGAAGTTGTAATCAGTCACACTTCATGTGCCTTGCTTATAGTCCAGGATACATCTGATATATACTGTGCAAAATAGAAGCAAAATTGGTACTGGTGCACACGTAAGCTTGTATTTTTCTTCTGCTTTGGACTTGCCTAGAGTGAAAATTGTTGTACCACAATTTTTCAGAGTAATCTCAAGGAATTTTCATGTTCTTCTTACAACTAAGTTATTTCTCTTGTTGCAATTTTCTGTTCTGTACTCTAAATGTACCGATGTTTCATTTTTGGCTCTTCTCTTGGATCTGAGCATCCACTGGCCTCTTCCCCTGTGGATGTCTGATGTCCAGCAAAATAAGAATTTGCTCGCTGGCTGAGGATTTGGGGTGAGGATTTTGTATTTCTGAGGAATGTTTAGTAGCTTTTAGTAGCCTCTCTGAGATGATCTCACATCCACCTCTCAAACCCATTGCTGCATATCCACAGTGCAAATCCACCCTTAATCATTCTGCCTGTATAACCAATCCCTAAAGTGTATATTTTCAGACAGATAAAGAATATTTACTCTTTTATTCCAGTGGAAGCCATGATGTTGCATCCTATTCAGCAACACCACCTGAGATCTTTCTCCTGTATTTTGTCCTTCCTCTCTCATCCCTTTTGCAAAAGATCCCAGTGCAAAGTGTTCCTTTCATTCTGTAGTGACAACTCAAATGAATTCCCCTGCAAAAGGCATTGGTCCGGTGTTTACTTAGGGAAATTGCAAACCTGTAGGCTTTAATAATGCACAAGATTTGTTGCACTATAATCCCTGGTGTAATTGTTATAATAAATAGATATTATAGATAAGCATATGCTGTAAATAAATGACTTCTGGGTTTAATTTCATTTGGCTGTGGGGGGAAAAATGCTGTGAATATTTTTATCCTGTGACTTACGTTAGTTTCAGATATAAACAAGGCCATTTTTCAGATACATAAAAGCCTAAATTGGAGGCACAAATCTCACCTTGTAGTGATTTGAATGTCACCATCCCATGAACGTCCATTTTTACGTGTCTGCAGCCTTAATCCAAAAGGTGCATTAAGTGCAGAACAGACAACCTACACTTCTATTTTTCATCTGCTTGGAACTCAGCATGTGGGTTTCAGACCATCAACTGCAACTAATTGACACTGTCCCACTGAAGTCAATGTAGCTCTGCTAATTAATGCTAACAAATTCTTAGGATCACATCTATTTTATTTAATCCAAACCATTTGCTTGCAGCTGGTGCTTAATTCTTAAACAAAACATCACTGTGAATTGCACACCACCAGCTCTGTGTAGGTACTTTTGGGTTACCTACCAGCCCTGAGCCCTAGGAGTAATGCTGGGTGACTAAAAAGCTTCTCTTATCGTTGAGATATCCCTATGAGGGATCACATTGGGATCACATCCCTATGAGGTATTCCTGTGTCTGACATCCCTATGGCTCATAAGGTCCCATAGGGCTTACCACAGGGATACCTCAGTGATAAGAAAAGCTTTTGAGTCTTGGTCCCATAACTTCTTAGGGTTAGGGAGTGCCATTGGATATTCCAGTGTCTGCTTTACTTTTCAGTGTGTTAGTTCAACACTTCACATAGATCAGTGCTGCCAACACAGGTTTCTGAGTTGCATAAGCTGCAGTGAAATACTTCTTAGTAAGTGGGCTAAATCCTGCTATTGTGGGCTGGGAGGAAGAAAAAGATTCCAGGAAACTAACTGAAGGGTTTGTAATAGGAATTTGAAATCAGACTCAGGCTGTTGTTCCCTTGAGTTAGGGAGATGTTTCACTTCATCATTAGTGATCTCAGGAAGTGTTAATTCATGTGATGTGGCTTTTGTGGGAAGCATCTGTGCTTTTTGCAGCATACAAATTAAAAAAACAATGAAAAACCTGGAAGAATTTATAAGCTCAGGAGAAGGGTACTAAAGGGGACTCAGGCTTGGATCGATGCTATAAAAATTGTATGAAGCTTTGCTGATGGCTGAGTGTAAATCTCCTGTCTCCCTACCTATGCTCTTACATCTCACAGCTAAATATAGGCGAGCATTTCCTTGGCTGGCGTCAGTCTGCTGAGCACCAGGGATGTTGATCAGCTTACACCAGCAGATTGCTGCTTAGTGATGGAAGCAGCAAACCAGAAGTGAGCCAGGTTTGAGTTGTTTTGCTGAAGACGTGGCCTGCAGCACAGGTTGGCATCTCCTGTGGTTTGGCCCTGTGCATTTTGCCACAGAATCTACGGTTGCACAGTGTTGTATCTGCATTGATGTTCTGAAAGGCTGCACTACTTATGAAGACAACACTTAAAAGTTTTCTGACAGAAATGCTTTCTTGCATCATGATATTTATCTGTAAATTAACACGTGGCCTGTAAAGCAAAAGCAAAGAGGAAAGATAAGAAAAACCAGGCATTTATCTTCCATAATTGTGATGTCCACACTGATACTGAGTTACTGTATGTATCAAGCTAATTGCTGTAATGAATGGATAATAATCCTATAGCAGCCTGAGAGATGGCACGATGACATACTGAGCTCACTGTGGTTTGTCATACTTTAGTTATCAACTAAATACAGATTAATGAAATGCAATACAGCTCTCTATTGTGAATGCTTTTGTTGAAATAATATGAATCAGCTATTTACAATACATTTCCTGCATTAGTTCCCTGTGTAGGGGCAACTGAGTGCCTGGAATAAAAGCATGGGTTTTCAATTCCAGTGTGGCTCTGTGCATAGATAAATAACCATTAGGACATGGAAGAATGATCAGTCCTGGGTGAAACCCCACTTGTGCATCTGATTTGTTGCTTCCCTTGTGCAGACAAACAGACCTTCAGGCACTGAATGTTGTTTCGTATGTAACTTGATTAAGGTGGGCATTTCCTTCCTGGCAGCTCTGCCTTGAAGCGAGGGAGCTGATGGCCCATGTCGCTAATATGCTGCTTAAATCTGCACTTCAGTGCTATGTGCAATAAATGGAGCAAGAAGTGCTTGGCTGCTGAGTCAGGATGAGCCCAAATGGTGTGAAGTTGTCTCGCTTCCTTTAATTTGCTGAATGCAGGCTTTTGCTTGCATCTGTCACATAAACAGGACGTGCATTTTCTGACAGGGTGAGCCAAAAAGCTGTTAGAAATCACAAGTCTGGGGTTACCACTGCTGCTCTTCTCTATGCAGTTGTGTAGGGATGGAGTACATGGGAGCTGAGCTGAGCTGCAGCCATGGCCTGTTGCTTTGGTGTGAGTGGCAGCGCTGTGTGTAGTGCAGTGAAGTCTGTTCTGCGGAGCACAGAGGAGCTGATAATGAAAATCACCATTTATTTCCTTGAGACACTTTGGGTCTGTCTGAAGTCAGTATGAAAATAAAGGCAAAAGCTCTAAGTGCTGTTTTCCCTTGGGGGATTGAATGTGGTTTATTCCTTTCCTGTACATGAACATCAGAGCAGAGTGCAGCAGACAATGTTATCTGAGAGTCTGTGGTGCTTTGCTTTGTACTTACTGCTTAGGTCCTGGTGTGATTATACTTTTATTACAATCTGACTAACAGGAAATGTGTGTTTAGTGGTACATATCCAGGAACAGAGTTTGTGTTTTTGCTGTTTTGTTGTATATTAGGGTATAAAAAAACCTCAGGGAGCAGATACTGCAATGTTCACAGCAGAGTTCCAGAAAAGTACAAAATCCTTCATTAGCATGAGATTGCACTGTGATTCTTCCTCATAATTAGCTGAGTTGTTAAGTGCTTGAAACAGGGCTGTTTTGAAGTAAGGAAAGCAGCAGAAATCAGGGGACTAATAGAAGGAAAAGGTTCAGAGAAGCAAATCCCCAAGCCATCTCCAAAGTGCAATAGCTACAAATGCTCCTGTTCACTCTTGTAGGATCCAGCTCTGCAGAGCTCTGTCAAAGCTTTGAGGAAACCTTGGCAGCTATATAAAATGCATCTCTAATTTCTACCCTTAGGGCTGTGAACCTGTCACTGAATTGCATGTGGCTCTGCAGCACAGAAATTGTGTGCAGAAGGTTTAATATCACTGCAGAGGGTTGTGATGTATAACTCAGCTGCAGTACTGCCCAGCTGCTGCTGTGTTCCCTATTCCAAACAGGGCTATGTCCAAAGTCCAGAGCAAATCAGTGGCAGCTGCTGCAGTGACTCCAGCTTTGCAGCATCAAGCTGCATTAGAGGGAGCGTCCCTTCCTCTGCAAGGACAAAGCCCAGTACTAAAGAAGTGTGAAATTCTGCAGTGCACAGAGGCTCAGTCTGCAGTAGTGCATGGCACCAAAACAGCTCCAACTGCTGCTGGCTGGGGCCACTTTCACTTGTGGCTTGGGTCCTGTTGGGCTCTTCACCCCCACGCCGTGGGCTCTGCTGTGTTGTGCAGTCAAGGAGGGCTCTGAAGCAGCAGAAATTGAACTGCCCGGTGTGATTTTCTTGCTGACTTGTTCGTCTAGCCTCCTGCTGCTCCTTGTGTTATTTTTAAATCTTCACAGTGTAGTGGTGGTGGAGGAAAGGCTGCCTTAATTACTGCAGATAAAATAAATCAGGGAAATCTCATTGCAAATGCAGGGAGACGAGACATGCCTAACTACATCTCCCTGAGTCATCCTGCCAATAAGGCTATTAATTTTAGTCTGAGGGAACAGGCTGCATATTCAGAGGCACTGTTAAGAGGTATTGCAGGCTTTCAGATCTATGGGGTGCTTGTTCCCATGCTGATGGCTGGAAGGATCCAGCCAGGTGATGTAATGCTTGCCTGGATGAGAGCTGCCAAAACCCAGAGGCCGTGCATGGAAAGATTTCCAGCTGGATGATCTTGAACCCTGTTTTCCTTTGTGATGAGACTGAGGGAAGTAGGCTGTCATGTGCATTTCTATAGGGTACCTATTTATAAGATGCTTTTATTGTAAAGAAATATAGTCCTTCTAGGACCCCATGGCGTTCTGCTTATTAAGGTGTGCAAGCAAATAAACTATAGGCAGTATAACTTGATGACTAGAGCACTGACCTTAGGAGGGAACCTTGTGTTTGTTCCCAGCTCTACCACTTGGGTAAGTCACCTTTCTCATTACATTAGCTTTCATCCCTTCTCTTTCTCTGAGATCATTGTAAAAACTCCCAGAGACTCAGCAGTGGCCCTCAGCTGTGTCCTTGAAATCTGGCACTTGCTCTGTCCGAAGTGTGAAGGGATGTGTCTGAGGTCATTCATAATTAATTTGGTCTGTGACCAGCCTTGGTCTAATGCATTCCAATCTCCTGCTTTGTAGCTTTGACATTATTAGCCAACAGAAGTGATGATACATCTGCCAAGAGGGGCTCTAAATGTTTTATGTACCTGAAGTCTAGGACCAGAAAAAGCAATCTAGGGTGGGAAGCACAAGGATGGGAGGAAGCTGGTTGTGTTAGCACGGGGGATGCATTGGCTGCTTTGGGAGATGTTAATGCTTCCAGTGAGGACAGTGAAAGCCTGAAGTCCTCTGCACTGTGCGAGATCAGATTCAAACGTGGGGATGATTGAGACATTGAGTTCTTTAAATAAAAATTAAATGGTCTTTTTAAAAAGATTGCAGTGCACTTGGGGGTGGGAAATGTGAGCATAGATTGTTTTCCCCAAGGTCTGCCCAGTTATTTTCCCCACACATTGAATGAGTGATTGGCCAATCTCTTCTGTAGTGAAGCAAAGACCCTGTGACAATAGGCTGTACTGAACAGCGGTGTTCCTGCATTGCTTCGTGTTTACTTGTTGCTGTGAAGGAGTGTTTTCTGGTGTTTACTCTGTTATTACTCTGTTACTCTGGATTTCTTTCTCTGCTTGTGCTTTGTATTCAAAAAAAACAATGCAAAGTAGATTTGTATGCAGTAAAAAACAAAGCAGTGGTAGAATTTACTTGGAGCACAAAGGCAACGTGGTGTCAGACCATTAGTTATTATAATTAGCGCTGCACAGTTATTAAGGCTGTACATTCCTGCCAAGAAACTCTCATGGGTTTCTCATCGGTCCTGAGTGTCAGCAAAGTGATGTTCTGTCTGGTGAAACGAGCTCGGTGCCCAGTGCTGTGTCTGCAATGGTGCAAATCAGTGCTGGGCTCAGTGGGGTGTGATGCTGGTGGGAAAGTAACAGGGTTTGCACAGCCTTGGAACACCACAGGTTTGCCACAGAGCTGGAACACCTGCCCAGGATCTAAGATATGGGAGCTTGCTGTTGCCCAAGCAAGGAAGAGCAGACTGCTTACCTGACTGTTGTGTCTGCTGGCAATGCCTTTGTGCTGGGCAGCTGAGTTTCCATAGAGGGCTGTAGGAACTTCATTCAGTGGCTTTTGAAAGCAATGGGACTTTGTGCTGACAAGTTGTTATGCCTGCAGTCGTGGATGCTTGTGGTACACTGACTGCTTCCATTTCACTCCATGTGCCAAGTGCAGAAGGTTCAGGGAAGGGCTATGAAGCAAACCAAGGAGATGGACTCAAGTTTTTCCCACAGAGTACATAAATTGTGCAGGTAAAATCCTGCTTCCTTAGCCTGGGAAAACAAAGCACAAGAACAGAGACAAATCTCTTTACAGAATGGAGGCAGATATGGGGGGGGGGTGATAAAGGAGTGCTTTTAAGACCAGCAAGTGAAGCTGGCAAAACAAGAACAGGCGAGAATCTTTTGCCAAATCTGCCAACTGGTCGGTAGGTTTGATCTGATGAGTCAGGTGTATTGTGTAGGTGGGACACTGAGAATCCAGGTGAGATGGCAGAAGAATGTTTATAAATGGGGAGGAAACATTGGACCCCAGGCTGAGTGCTACGTTCATTTCCATGCCGCAGAGCACAGATTTGAGCTGATCACAGAAGCAAAACTAAATATTATTCCTTCTCTTAATTTCCCAGGTCTGTGCTCCTACATACGGTGTTTCTATAGCCCCTATCTGTTTTAAACAAACAAAACCCCAGCAAGTGGAAAAATTCAGTGTAAAAGCGCTCTGTGCCAGATTAGGCCTGGTTTGCATAAATCAGACATAGGCACATTGTATGGAATTGTTTTAAAAAGCAACCTACATAAGACAGGTCTGATTTAAGTCACTTTCCCCAAGGCACAGCAGACCCAGAGCTCTCGGGCTGAGCCATGTGGTTATATCTTTAAATCTCTTCCTTCAACAGAAGATTTTTCCCCATATAGAAAACCCCACCCATATCTCTGCAGTATCTGCAGCGTGAATTAAGAAGTCCATGGGGACATCTAGGTCAGCATGAGCAGATCTGACATCAGCCTGCAGATTATGCCCATTACCAACAGCGCTGCAGTTGTTTTTCTTGCCTCTCTTTGCACTAAAATAAAATCATCCTCAAATGGCAGTTCTAAGAAATGTTAAGCTGCCTCTGTGGATGCTCTTGTCAAAATGCCATTCACTGCACCAGAAGCACCTCCTATACCTTGTGTGTAGAGAATGTATATAATCCAGTAATGTGTATTTGCTAATGCGGTGTTAATTGGGAATCAGAAACATGGCAGAGATGTGAAAGGGAGGAGGCTGAAAGCCGATGATGGTGCAAAGAGGAAAAATGGAACTGTTATTTGATGGTAAGAGCTCACAGCAGGACTGATGGCTGGATTCAGCTCGGTTGCATTGCTGTCTGATGAGATGTGCTCTGCTGAGCTGCTGCATCTGCTTCTATGAAGGAATTTGTCCCAGACTGACAAATCTATGTAAAAATCCCTCTTCTGTGTTTGCTGTCAGGAAGCACTGCCTATGTAACCCCCTCCCCCCGTGTCTATATATTAAGATCTCGTTCTGAATTCTTCAATTTCCTGTGCTTTTTGCAACCTCAGGGTCTGTCTCTTCCATCGTTGTGCTATTTTTATAACATTCTAATTATGCTGACCTTAGGAAATAGGAATAATTCCGCTAGGATAGAACCAAACTCAAGTTCCCTGATTCTGAGCCCACTTATACTTCAGCGTAATTCAATGGAATTAACCTTAATTTACTACTTTATACCTTGGGACAAAGCTTATCCCTGAAGGTAAGTTAATAACGCAGTAGGAATAGAAGCATTCACTAGCAGCTTGCTTTGAAGTGAGGGGGAAGCTTTAAAGATGTCTATATTCCATATGGAATGGGAACTTATGTTGTACTTCAACTGTAGATCATCCAAAAATGGAGTGAGGTTGAGGTTGGATGAGGCAGCTTATTGCTTAGCATAGCTGACAGGCTGGGATGGGGGGAAGGAAGCTGGTCAGTGGAAATGCAGCTCATCTTTGAGGTCCGAGTCATGCTTTCTATCATAAGAAATTCTTTTTTTTTTTTTTTTTTTCCTCCCCTGAGAGCTTTAATGTAAGTAGCATTTCCCTTTTAATGCAAAATCATTTCACAGTATGGAAGGTTTACAGGAGATGTGTCAGGGTTATACCCCACCTTTCACATGTCTCACCTTGTGAATGTGTCCCTGAACCTGCCTGCATTCCCAGTGACCTTGTGTGTTTGAGCCAATAAGCACCACCTGAATACCTGAACATGGGCCCAGAAACTGGAGCGTGTTCACATACAGGCTTCACTTCAGCCTGTGATGGAATGGCGTTATCTTATCACTGCATTATCAATTATCTGGTAGTAGTTGTGTCCCTTCCTGCTGATACGTAAAGATTAGCAGAGCCAGATTTAAGCTGCTATGCTGATAGTGGGATAAATAATGATTCAAAGATGGATGGGATGGCTTTTTCTTAACCAAAGGCCACTCCTGGACATGGTGCTTTTTCATCACTGGAGTGATGGCACACTTGGACTGCTGGCCGGGGGGGACTTTGTTCCCCTGCAGAGTCCCATTAGTTTCCTATGGGCATAATGGTCTGTCTCTGAGGGCTCAGTGCAGGCTTTGTCTTCTGCTAGAGATAACAGAATACTTTCTTTTATTATTTTCCTGAATTGAACACCTTCCAACGCTTGAATGCGGTAAAAATGACATTTAGAGAACAAATTGGGGCATAATTCTGAGTTATGAAGTATATTGGCATAGAAAGCCGGAAAGCTGTGTGGATGGAATTCAAAAGAAAAAGTCCCCCTAAAACCCATAACCTTGTTCTAGAAGTACTTGTAAGTTTCTCTACTTTATAATTGTGGTGCACTGCATTTATTCTCATTTCTTTGTCTTCTGAAAATTCCACTTGGGCATGACAAAGATATGAATGATCAGCTAGAGAATCACCTTAATGCCTTTTTTTCCCTTCCCTTTTTTTCTGATGATGGATCAGGAAGGGGAGGTAAGCAGAAGCCTTGAGTGTGATTGTAAAAATAAAGTTTTCTTTGCAATGCTTTGCCCACTACGTGCCAGTAACCAACAGAGAGGAAGAGTTCTCTCTGCCTCCCTTGCTGCTGTCAGACTTCCCTCTGGATCAGATAAGTGATCTGTGACTTTGAGTTGGCTAGTACACCGTTGGGCTAAACATGCCCTAAAAGTTCTTCTGTGTTCCAGTCCTGGGAGGGGATTTAAAGCCTGGCAGGTCAGCTGATGAGGAAATGTCAATTTAGTCTCTCTTGTCCCTACGAATTGTATTTTGCAAAGATGAGTTGCAGTAGGTACTGAAAATTGACATTTCAAAGCATTTGCAAGCAAGGCTCCTTGTTTGCAGGTGCATCCTCAGCATCCTGGGTACACAGGTGGTATAAAGCAGCCATCTCTCCCCAGGATCTTGAAGGCTTATGTGCTTGACCTCCCTCTTGAGCTGGTATGAGGAATTGTAATTCAGAGCTCAGTGAGCCAGCAGAGAAAAGAAACCTTACACCTAGAGCTGCTGTGGAGTTGGAAGTAGACAATTTTTGAGATCCATACCAAGCCATTCTGTGATTTCCAACCCCACTCAGTGCAAAGCAAAAACAACTTGTAAAGCTTAGAAATAGGAAATACAGCAGAGGAATCCCAAATTCTGTACGAGCTTAGTGTTGTCTCCCCAGGCTGTACTCCAGCTCCCAGTGGTTTAACTGTTTTTCTTCAGGAACTGTTGAGCAGGAAGTAGACAGTTTGATGTTAAAAATGGAGCCTGGAATCTGTGAGACTCCTCTCTGGCAAAGAAATGAGCAGTGCTCGTGAAATGTCACTTAAAAAGTCAAGCAATGCAGGAGGTGCTTGAAATGTGCTGGGTTACAGTCCAAAGGACAGTATGATGTCCCAGACCCTGAGGACTGATATATAAATGTGGGAGGTGTGCCCAGTTGAGGTAATGTGGTTATCTCTTCCATATTCCCAAGAGGCTGTGCTGATGCTCTGCAGGCAGACAAAGGAAATTGTGCTAAATGACAGCATCCAGCTGTGGCTGCTATTACTTCAGTCATTCAGAAGTGCTTTTTTTTTCCTGCAGCTCCCCATTGCAAACAGAATGACTTTGAGCATGTGATTTATTTGCATTTTTAGAGGTGAAAATAATTCATTGTGGATCAAAATATCAAGCAGTGAGACCCCAGCTGAGCTCACAACTGCATGAACATGGTCCCTGTCCCAAGAGACCTGCAGGACTGAGCAGACAGAGAGGTCTAAGGTAAATGCAACATGGCATGCGGGGTAGAGTAGAGTCCAGGGCTTCTGCTTTTGTCCAAGGCAGAAGCAAAGCCCTGACAATCTCAGCTTGGCTGATTGTTTTGGAAGTGACATTAATTAGCGTTTACACTGCGCTTTGATTTCATCACTGCAGCACCTGTAATGAGTGTGCTCTGCTGAAACAGCTGATGTCAAGCTTGGCCTCTGCGTTGTGGGTTCAAGGGCAATATCAAATCATCTTAAAACAGTGCTGCCATCTCAATTGCTTTTGGATGCCATGTTAAGGCATGGCAGTGTGAGCCTTATTCATCTTTTGAACTTAATATATTATCCATCTAAAAGTCTGAGGCAACGTTTAGGCAGGGATGGGGAAGTAGTTCCATTGATGCTGATTGTCTGGGCTAGTATTCCTGGTTTAGCAATTATTAGAGCTTAAAATAAGATTTTAAGGATCTGGATCCTTGAGCATGATTCATGCATGCCGTCATTGTTTTAATAATATCTTTTAGATTGCAACCTGATTAATTTCAATCTAGTCAAAATGCAAGGTCAGGAAGAAACCTTATGTGGCAGAAAAGAAGAAAGTGATGTGAAGGGGTTTAGTTGCAATTCATCAAGGCTAAACGCCTGCTAGAATTCATACATTTTTCTGTGAACAGTAGTGCTACATCTGTTACAAAATGTTGGGGACAATCTGTAGAATATGAATTGGCAAGAACCACCGTGCTATAGCTGATATTCCTTGGCTATTAATGGATTAGCTGAGCTTATAACTTTTCACTTTCTGGCTGACTTTCATATCTTTCTTAATCGACACAGGCCTAGCTGCTCTCCCATTAGTTGGGCTTGGCTGGCATGACTCAATTATACCAATGCAGGGTGGTGGAGAGCCAAGCCCATGGAAGCCCATCTCCAGCAGCAAGGCAGCGTGCTGGGGATGCGTTTTGCTGACATTCAGCCTTTGCTGCAGAGATCGATGGAAGTCACTTGCAGAGAAAGTCAGACTGCCTGGAACTGGGTGTTCTTTCCGGACAAATATTGCCTCATTAAGGAAGTAAATGGTGATAACATCTTAAAACTTCAGCTGGGGTTTGCCTTTGAATGAGATTAAGTCCTGACCTTTTTTTTTTTTTTTTTTTTTGCTTTTCTGATAAGCTTGGAAAATATCCAGGAATGTGCTGAATTCCTTTGTGACCTGAGCAAGTTTATCTTTGGAGCATCATAATAATGTACTGAATGAACACTTTCTCTCTGACTGCATGAGTACATGACCTGCTGCTTTTTGCAATTCTGCGTTTTCCAATAGGGTCTTCCACTGGTCCTCCTGAAGATGAGGGAAGTCAGGGTAGTTTGTGATGTGAGATATTTCGTGAAACCACTGAGCTACTGCAGTTAAATTGGTTTATTTGGATGAGGACATCTGTGTGTGTGCAGGGCAGCTGATGAGCTCAGGAGTCCAACACTGACACATAAACATCCAGCTCCTTTGGTTTGTCTCAATGGGCGAAGCTTTGATCCTGGTATAATGGTTGGAACTAGATGATCTTTGCTTCTTTCCAACCCAGCCCTTCTTCCCTCTTGAAGGTCCCTTCCAACCCAGCCATTCTACACTTCTATAATTGGACTAGGGAAAGAACTAGTGCTGAAAAAACCTCGTGGTGGATTGGGGACCCCAGTGGTTGCAATTAAATTGATGCATAAGGAGCCCATAGGCGTTGTGCAAACTGTACAGGGAAGAGTTCTCCCCTAAAGTGTTGGAAGATGAAAGCAGGGAGTGGGGAGGGGAATCTGTGTTTAGTTTAAGGAGATATTAGAAATGCTGTGCTGTCTTATGATGTGCTTGGTATAATTATTAATCGCCTGATTAAGTGTTTGATGTTCTTCAGAGCCAAGTTATCAAAATGTTCAACATTCATTTTGCTTGTACTGCTTTATGCAACTTTCATGCCCCATAAAATGCATGTTAAGTACTAAGGATGTTTAATAATGTTTTCACTAGGAAATGATTGTAAAAACTCCCTTAGGCTGAAGAAAGGTGAGAAATAGTGATGGTTAAGCTTAATTTGGCAGGTTGGGTGACAGAACAGGCCAGCTGCTATCTTAGAAAAGATCTTGAAACAATACAGGCAAATGGTGAAGGAGTTTTTATTTACATTGTCAGTGGCACAGATTTTAACTGGCATCTAAATCAAAGTAGTGATTGATTTTAGTTTTATTAGAGTATGATATAAATTATTACACTAATTGTAATGAATGAAGTGAAAGGCTCTGGTAGGAATGAGAAACCTGATTCAGTAGGAGCAGATCTCAGTTATCTGTTCTCTTGTGCCTTGCACTGCCTTTGATAGCAGGAGTAATTTCTCTGGCCACTTCAGGATTTGTGTATTCATACATGTGCTTAGCATTGGCAGACGTTAAGTGGGTAACAAATGGGATACAGCTTCCTTTAAACTGCTCATTGACAAAATGAGATGGGCAAGATTCTCTGCTTGAGAACCTGAGGAACGTAGTTAAAAGCCTAAAGCAACGTTGTTTGAGATTATTGCTGCAATTTTATGGGCCAATGGAAAGCAAAAAGTCTATTTCTCATACCCTGCTACTCGGTATAGTAAATCAATAAATAACTAATGGCAGTCATTTTAACTTCATTGCTAATGGACTGTTGTCCTGTTATTAAATGTGAGCAAATTGAAAGTCTAACGAGACTAGAGGAAAAATGATCTCGGATGGTGGTTACCTCAGAACTTCCAGGAAATCTCAAATACAATTGAGGACTGTTTGAGTGAAATACTCGTAATGCAATCCAAACGTATCAAGAACAACTGGAAAGAAGAGCTTGAACTTGTAACAGTTCTTTATGGCAGAAAAGTAATTCAGAGCTATGAGCTGATCTTTCTTGAAGTCATGCAGAGGGCAGCTGCTGGTATGAGTGAGAATGGGAAATGGCCCTGAAGGTGACCAAGGAGATATTAAAATGGAAAGTACATAAAATGAATTGCAGGTCTAAATGCTGAAACGTGTTTATTCTGTAGTTTCAGCTGGGAATGTAGTTTGCTTTCATTTCTGGCCATAACTTGATTTTTCAGCCTTGCTGTTAACCCTTGTTCTAACATGCCTGTCCCTTTCAGTGTTGGATGGAGCTATGCTGGAGTTTACTCTGTAAATACTCTAAGCCTTTGTAATGTTTTATAAATGTCCCTGATGTATTTACTGCCTACCAAAATGAGCTGCAGAAGGGGAGCATTAATCAATGGATATCTGTGCCTGGTATTTTGTTGCCCATCTCTCTGAAGCAAAACTGTCTGTAAAGGCTGCAGGCCATTTCCCTTGAATGGAGCTGATGTAGCTGACTCACCTCCCAGTTTCAATGTCTTGGTTTGTCGTAGAGGGAGAACTGCCTCAAAACCCACTCAGCTTAAATGTTTTCTGATGCTGAGACTCTTTGTTCTGTTCTTCCCAGCTCTTGACTAGAAACGATATGGAAAGTCATCTAAGTTGTCCACGTCTTCAAAATGTTACTCATCTCTGCAAAGAAAGCTTGTCCATTCCACTCTCTTCTGTGTACTTTTGCCCTTAGAAGGGAAGCTGTTAATCTCTTAAGAAGGGCAAAAAAGCCAACGTAACAAAATTCACCATTGATGTGATGATGCTGCCACCCTCATCAGTGAGGTCGCATCTATTTATCCCAGTAGCTCAATTCATCTCTGAGCTTCAGTCTTCATTCTCCTTCCTAGCAGGGATGACTGCTGTTCCTGCTCTGCTGCTGACAAAGGGACTGTTGCAGTGCCGAAGATAGCTGAGTTTGCACTGAAAAAGGATCCTCACTGGTTGTGTGTGGTTTCTCCAGAGTATGATTGCTTCTGATACCCACTGTAACTCTGTTCAAATCGAATAACTATTTTCTGCTTAGCACTGTAGTGGAGGTGTACTTGGAGCCCGTATCTTGGCTAGTGAAATACCCCTGCATTCACATTGATACAGACTTGGAGGTTGGTATTTAGTTAGCAGATATAGTTGCATTTATAACGAAGTCAGTGTACAGGAGAATTAAAGAGGGAGTGGTGCATGACTTCATTGGCTTGAACGTGTTAATTCAGCTTTGCACATCGACTTTAACAAACTGCCAGATTGCTTACAAGTGAGAGAACTCCTATGGAATAACTTAATCTATTTGACAGTGTTGCAGTATGCAATGATTTTGTTCCTGCAGCTGAGACTTCATCTTGCCACAGTGCCAGTGATTATTATTCATCTCTTCCCGTGCATAAGGCCAGACCTTCTGTCTAACACAGATCCCTGCAACCTTCAAGAGCTTGTCAAGAGTACCCAAAAGTAGGACAGAGCTGAGTGATGGCCTAGTAATGTGTTGCAACATTTGGTTTCAGTTTCCTGCCAGTCTAAATTGCAGTCCCAATGTATAAACATCTCTGTGCAGGCGTAGTAGCCAAGTGTCACCGTTTAGCTTCATGCAAATGGCGCAGTAGTTTCTAGGAGCTTGGAGCAGATGTCATCTCTGGGGTGATTCTTACATTAATTTGGTTTCAAGACTGAAAACTCACGTGCCAGAGGGAATAACTCATGAGGTTTGTAGGCAGCTTTGGCCTTGCTAGCTTGTCATGCATGGACTGAGATGTCTAAGCTTCAGGTAGTTCTAGCTCAATAAATGAAGTTTATTACTCTGATTCTTATTGATTTTGAGATCCTCAGTGGTGCAATGGCAAAGATTTTCCAAGTTTCTTAATGTGGCCTTCAGGTGATGTTCTCTTTACAGGAATGCCTTTCATAGTAGAATATGACAGCATTAGTGTACTTAAAGCATACTATAACATTTACTTACCCATTATATTTATAAATAAGTTTGGATGTTAAATGATCTAATCAGCAAAATTAGAACATGAATACTTGAATTCTTTCTGCTGAGCTGAAAAGAAACCTGAGCTCCAGATAGTATTTCCTTATCTGGATCTTGCTTCAGACAAACTCTGTTCATGGGTGCAACTGGTGCTGGGTGTTCAGAACTGGTTTGCTTCTCAATATCATCAACTGCATTAAAATGATGTTTATTTTTGCTGTGAGGCTGAAGCATTTTGGTTAGGTCTCTTTTGAACTAAGACATCATACACAGGAGTGTCACAGGAGTGGGTCACAAGCTGAGATGTTTGCCATGTACTGGAGCAGCAGAGCACGAGGCAGCTGGCACTGGGTGAAGGGAAGGATAAGTACCAGAAAGTACCTTGCCACAACTTGCTTGTGCCTTTTCTGAGCACACATCCTCTTTCCTAAAACAAACGTGGCACTTCTCACTGACTATAATTGCAGTTTCTCTTTGCTCAGTGCTGGGCCAAAGTTTGAAAATCTAGGGTTCAGTGTGATAGCTCCAGTCCATGCCCACCCTCTTTCTGTGAGCTGGTCTTTGATGCTGCATGCATTTCTGCTGAAGCTGACAGCATTCACAACAGCCCATTCTGTCAGGTATCAAGAGGAAAATGATAAAAACCACCCAGAGGATCAATGACATGTTGATGTAATGGCACTCAGCTGCTCCTGCACTCAGCCAAAGTGATGGCAAGGGAACTTGTAACCAGCTTGACAGGAAGAGCTGTAGTGGATTGACCCCAGCCAAACCATCAGTGTGCCTGACAGTAAACATCTATCTGAAAACTCAAAAGTCAGAGGGCAGCTGTGAGCCCTGAAGTCTCTGCAAAAGGCAGGGAAATGGGATCAGTACCTGAGGGTTACAAATGCTGGCATGCAGATGGCTCCTGTTTTTGGTGTCCATGGCGTCTTTGAGTGCTGTTCCTACTGGGTTGCTACTGAGCATGGTGCCAGTGCAACTGGTAAATAGTGATGTCAACATGGTGCACAAATAAAAGAGGCTGAAATTTAAGTAGAGTCAGTGTCCAGAGACACTCGTGTACAAATCATGTGTTTTGCAGCACATGAGATCACACTGTGCTGTTGCCACAGAACTTGTTCATACGGGAGGATTCCATGCCCTGTGTGGAGCACGTGATGTTCGTTTATTGGTGTTCAAGAAATGTTTAGATGTTGTACTAAGGGACATGGTTTAGTGAGAAATATTGGTGATGGGTGGATGGTTGGATTTGGATCATCTTGGAGGTATTTTCCAACCTTGGTGGTTCTGTGATTCAATCCCTGCTTAGTGAAGAATGTTTAGAAGGTTAAATGTTGGTTTTTGTCTTACAGATTTCACTGTCTGTTCTTAGGTGTTCTGGAATATACAGTACAGCTGGCTTCATACGTTTTAAATTATTTTTGTGTATTTTTCAGAATTAATGCTTGATCACTGTTAACCTCTCATTAAAATGCATTGCTTCTAAATCCCATTACGAATACTTATAATCAAACAGACAACTTGAGTTGCAGGCAGCGATTTAGTGAGTTGTAGCAAGGATTCAGCTGCAATGCAGAAGGGAACTTAGTGTGGAGAGGGGAGATCCATGATTTGATGCATTATTCAGAGGTAATTTGCATTGAACTGTCTTCCTATGTCTACAATGCAGAGTGCTTTACATCAATGCAGGGTTTGGCACCAGCAGGTTTCTTACTGCTCACCTTCCCCTTTTCCTTCTGGGAGGGAGAGATGCTGTTCTGTGTATCTGAGTACAGTAAGTAGCTGAAGAAGGTCAGACTGTGAAAACGTGACATAATTTGTCCTTTCGGTGCCAGGGACAAATGCTGATGCCATCACTTAGCAAGTGGATTGCTGTACCTCTGCCTTGTTGAGGTGGAGTGGGAGAAATGCAGCAGGGTGAAGGGGATCTGTGAGTGGGTGAGAAAAGATGCTCCTTAATTAAAAGCTGAATCTACACTAAGATATTATGCTGTGTTCAGAAGCTTTAAATTAAGCTAGCCACGCAAAGCAGTCCAGACAGTTCACATGCTACAGGTTGCCTTCTTGTTGTAAGGCTTTTTAACCATGGCTGAATAGAAAAAGGCTTGCAGCAAAACTGCTGCCAATTAAGTTGGTCTCCTAAATAGGAATGTTAAGAAACATCGCCACTTGTCAGCTGTGTCTGCATGCCTTAGACTGATGCTTAAAACAAAACAAATGTTATGGGGAAAATAAGCCTGCTGTGTTTATCTATGTAATTCTTCATCTTTCACTCTGTGCTGTGAAATCGAGTCCCATAAATTCTCCAGATGAAGTAATCAGAGTGTGGTTCCACTTAACCCATCCGTTATTTTTAATCTTGACACGAAGATTCTTGATGCTGCTTTTCTCCCTGTTTCTGTTAGTTTTCCTTAATTGCTTCTCTTGGCAGCAGCACATTTCAGCTGTCCCAGTGCAATCTTCAGTACCCTCTGGGAATGTTCCAACAAAGGTTTCTGCAGAGTCAGCTTTTCTCAAAATAAAGCAGATACTGAGGTTAACATAAGAGCGCACGCCTTGAGGTCACATTGTATTTTTTTCCCTACATATAGGAAGGACAAGATTGCCTTGAAATCCTCTCTTTCCCTGGATACCTCAAAATGAAACTTACCTTAGACATTAAAAGGTTTCTTGCTTATTTGGAACATAGTTTTTAAGTTAAAATACTCTTGTATTCTTCAAAAATTCTTCAAATTTCAGCCAGAGCTCTGAATTGTATGATGACGAAAAAGCTGTGGTCATTTTGTCCTGACCCACGTGATTATTTTTGTTGAAAATCTTGCTTTAAGAAGGGAATGGAAGACGAACCACAACCTGTGAGCAGCACAAACATCTCGAGCTCTGCCACAAATACACGCTTGAGCAAGATGGGTTCTTTGAAGTGAAGCAGCCTGCTGCTCTCCACTACCTGCTGTGGAAGGATTCCCATCAGTTGTGCTGCCTTGAGACGTTCATAAAGAGGCTGAAGGTGTTGGGTTTAAGCGGGGGATGTTTCGTCTCTGAGCTGCAGCAGCCTGAGATGCATGTGACCCTCCTGCAACAGGCGTTTTGTTAAAGACAGATCTGAAGATTCATAGGGCACACATATAGCCTATTTGTTACAGGTATGAGATATGAGAGCAATTCTGCTGTTGCCTCATTTCAGTGAAGCACTGACAATTAGCTCTGGCATAGGTACAGTTCAACATCTCTGCCTTTGTCAAAGTTCCTTGCTTATGGGGTTTCTTGGGTACTGATTTTTTTTCCAGACGAGGGAATGTCATCAATACTTTGTTTGAAAGCTGATCTTACAGAAAATTACCCCTTTAATGTCACAGAATTACCCCCTAGGTGGCTTGTTGGCATTTCACTGATGGTTTGAAAGGTTGTGTTGCTGTGCAGGTCAGCGTTTCTCCAAACATCTGACCTTACTGACACAGCACACTCCTGCCTGTGCCTGCAGGTGAGCACAGCGCTGTATGAACACCCAACTCTGCATTTCTTTCTTGCAAAGCGAAGGTTTTTCTCAGGGGCTGATGGTAGTAGCTCTAAATCAAACTCAGAAAGCAAACAGCAGCCTCCTTGTTTTATAGCAGATGTTTAGCTTTGGGAACAGACTGCTTTCTGCAGGCCTAAGGACCAAGAATTTGAGACTGTATGGGAAAAGTGAGGAAACTGCCTTGTGAGCACAGACTTGATCTCTAGAGGTCCCTTCCAACCCCTCCAATTCTGTGATTCTGTGAAACCTGAGTTCTTACAACTTCCTATTTTGCCTTTGACAACTGCTGCCCTGGTGACTTTGGGAAGATCACGTAAAGCTGCAGCCTTCCAGATGGGGAAAAGTGAGGCTGTAACACTGAACTCCAATATGCTGACTGTGCAGGGCTATTTGGAGGATTAATTAATGCTTCCAAAGTACTTTGCAAATCCCAGGTGCTGGTCAGACAATACAAATGCAAGCAATTGTCTGATTCCTTCAGTATGTGCTACTCGATGCTGAGCTGTTCTTTGGCAGCAATGCATGGTGCCATGATGCACAGTGGTTTCTATTTCCATCTTCACACCCAGTTTACACTCCTGTTTATAGGATGGAAACAAGAGTGCAGGACCCAGAGCAGTTTTGGCAGCTTCCCCTCACTGAGTCATCACTTAATCTGTGCAGCAGCCTCTGGAAATTGGGTTCCAGCTTGCATGTGAAGAAGCCCACGTTGCTATTGCATGTGGTAGAAGCAATGGTGGGGCATTTTATTTCTTAGAGTGGGAATCTGGAAGTTGGGGTTAAAATCCTTATATTACTGTTTTAATTGAGTTTCCATGGTGGGACTACAGCAGAAAACCCCCTAGATAATAGCATCCTTCTGAAGAGGTTGTGCATGGCAGGATGCAAGGGCAAGGCTTAACTGAAGGGAGGCAGATGTTGTAGGGTAGAATTACGGACATAAGGTTGGAAAAGATCATGAAAGGCAACCCCAGCCCATCCCCACCGTGCCTTCTAACCCTGTCCCTCACTGCCACGCATCCACACCTATTGAATGTCTTGAGGGATGTTGTTCTCTATGGAATATCCGGGAGGTTTTCTATGCACTGTGGAATCGCGCTTCATCTTGCAGCAGTTCTATCATCCTTAGGCCAAGAAACAGCCTTGTATAATGGCTGCTGCTGTACTAGTTGGAAGAGCTCTGTGAAGAGGGCTGGCTGGCAGGTTCCCATGCAAATCCTGTTTTTAAACAGCAAATCACTTGTCACGTAAATGGAAGCTGGCACAAATTATTCTTGTTCACGTATAAAAACTGATTTTCAGAGATTAAAAACTATGACATGAGTGTGATGTGCTCTGAATTCTTAATTCATAGGGTTTGGATTTTTTTTTGGTGAACTGATGGGGGAAGATATATGGGTGTGTTGTGTTTTTTTTTGGCAAGGAGTGAAGGCTTAGGTTAAACCTGCAAGAAGTCTGACTTTTTATCTTCCCCTCCAAAGAGTGGGAGCAGCCAAAGGAGAGATCTTGGAGAGAGGTCACAGCTTGCATGCTTCTGTCTGCTGAAACAAGCATCTCTTACCCATTGCACAGCTCTGCAATGTCCTGGTGGGTCAAAGCTCCTAGAATTAGGTGCAGATATTGTTTAGGTTGTGGAGACACAAAAGCATGTAAAAAATGAGGTATGTGATTCAGGAGTTTTCTGTTGTGTGGACACCCTCAGCCCCAGCAAAAATGTTTTACATCAGTCACTTCTCTGCAGCCTGAGGAACAGAATCCTTGTATGCCCTGAGATTAATTGCTCAAACCATAGGTACAGTCTAAGGTAAATGATTTTCTGTGTACCTTAACTATGGCTATTAAAGCTAACATAACAAAGTTAGGGACTGCTACAGCCATCCATTCCGTACCACTTGCACAGCCATCTCAAGAAATTGTTGAGGCCATGCACTGCACATCAACCTGTTGATGTAGATTTTAGAAGTATTGTAGCTTTTTTTTTTTTTTTAGCTGAAACAATTTGTTTGTTTTCTTTCTACTGTTTGCAGAATAATCCCCCCTGCACACTTTGAATTATGAATTTCCCTTCATTTTGCATGTCCTTTCAAAGTCCTTTCTGAAGATGGGGTTTTGGATATATTTTTTCAGGAGTCCGTGTTCCCACCTGCTAATGTGTTTAATATAAATTTACTGCCTGTCCTTGCTGATTACATTATGCATTCTGCAGTGATGGACTTCTTAATAAAGTGAATATGGGAGACAGATTTGATAAAAGACATGCCACGTATAATGAAGTTTAATGAAAATAAAAGCTTTTGGTTTTGGTGCCCTGCCCATTAACTTAAGTGTGATTGTATTTATTGTCTGTCAGACAGCTCAGCAGAAGCTTAGTCAGAAAATGCAATTTTAGTGTTGTAGTGTAAAGAAAGGGAAGGTGGGGAGGGAAATAGGGTTTGTGAGCAGTGGGCTATTGGCACAGACTGCCTGGGGAGGTGATGGAGACACTGACCATGGAGGTGTTCAAGAACCATGTAAATGTGGCATTGATGTGCTTTAGAGCAGTTACAGGCAGGGGTTGGCCAAGAGGTTGGGCTAGATGACCTTAGTGGCCTTTCCAACCTTAATGATTCTGTGATCCACAAAACAAATCCTGGCTGAAGGGGATGGGAAATGCCATTAATGGCAACAGCAGCCAACTGGGAAAGGAGCAACGTTAGCAGTTCCAGCCAGGGTCTTGTGTCTCCCAAGCTTGGAGACAGGACACACTGCAGCACCCACGCCTTGCAGCAGGGTTGAGCACCAGCAGCTCTCACTTCACAGCAGAAGAGTGGTCCAAATCCCAGCTTTTGCAAAACCTCCCACTTTCTGCCTTCCACTGCAGCTGCTGAGATACGGTTTGCATCAACACAGTTTGCTAAACATGTCAAAATCGATCTGAGTGAAAGATGCTCTGCAACGTAAGGATGGATTCCTCCACCATACATTATGTTGTGACTTTCCTAACGAGGCACAATGTGGAAGATCGACAGGCCAAACGTTACCACCTCTTTTTTCATATTGAGTAGCACTTTCTAACAGGTTTATTCCTGGTGTGAAGAGGCAACTGCTGGTCCATGAATATCTTAAAAACTAATACTGGAGCTTCTGTGTTGCTCCCACGCACTGTGGTGCACTTTGCAGATGCTCAGAATTTGCTTTTTTTTCCCCCCTCTTTCAGTTTGGGGTAATTTGGCACGTATTTCACAAACATCCGTGCTGCTCGGCACATTTCAAATAAGCAATGAGAAGACTCTCCTGATTGCTGTGTTTCTAGTGTTGGCAATGATTTTGTAAGCGAGTCTAACTCCATGTCAGGATGGCTTTGAAGGCAGGGAAAGGGTAATGTGAAGAAGGAGGAGGTAAAATTCCTAATATCATCATAGAATGGTTTGGTTTGGAAGGGGTGTTTAAGATCATCCAGTTCTTTCTCCCCTGCTATAGGCAGGGGCACCTCCCAGTTAAACAGATTGCTCAAAGCAATTCAAGGAAGACCAGGTAATGTTACTTTGGTGTGAACTGGAGCTCCTTTTTGTACTGATAGTGGGGTCTTGTGTTAAGTTTAAAGAGTTTTGGGTCCAGTTTTATCAGTGTAAGGGAGAAATCTGTGTGGTGCATGCATACCCACTATGGAAGAGCCCAAGCCTGGAACCCACATTTTTCCCTTCCCAGTGCATCTGGGACAGCACAAGGTGTTTTAATTCACCGGTTTTACACTAAAAAAAGAAGGAGCAATTCCACCAGGCTACCTAAGGTTCCTTGTCCTCATTTGTAGAGCTTTTTCTGCCTGCACTCTGCTGTGGGTCATTAATATTTCAGGTATATTTCCCATCCAGCTATATGCCTGCAGCACACAGCTGATTCTAGCATGAAAAATTCACAGCAAATTACAGCTCTCTGATGGTTGCTGGGTGATTTGGGGTCCTGCTGTGCTTTGTCTTTTCCTCTTGTCCTTTCTGGGTGTCCCCTCACCCTTTTTGGATGGTGGTCTGCTGCAGTGTGTTGGCATCTGTGCAGGGTTATTTGTGTCATTCATAGGGATTCTCAAAATGATATTAGCAAAAATGATATTACAGAGGTGGTTATGTGAGAATTGTTTTATAAATGCTTTAGTGATCCTTATGGTTCCCTTCTAATGTGGGATTTTCTATGATTCTTGTCGTCATAGCATTAAATGAACCAATACAGGAGCTGTTGTGTGAGCTAATCTATATGCTCAAAAAAGGAGAATAGGAAAGGCACAGACATGTGGCATCAAAGGCTCAGAATGTGGCCCTTGTGGGTTCAGCTCAACGTGGTGTTGAGCATCTCCTCTGCAGCCAGCTGAGATTTGAGAGACAGTCAAGGAGAGGAAAGGGGAACTGGTGTCCTCATTTCAAACACGTGGAGATAAAGCATGGGGAACTTAAGGCTGGAACTGAGTTTCCAGGTGAGTGAGCTTAATGTACCGGGTGCACAGAAGATGCTAAACCCTTCTGAAAAGCCAGCTCTTGACTACAGATGTTAAGTGCCGAGAAATCTGACCACTGGCCTGGGAGTTGATCCCTTGGCACCTTCTGAGAGGCAAAGAGGGAGTCTTGCCATGAGATCTGGCTGTAAACCAGAAGTGAAGGCGCTGTATGTAGGAAGTGGAGAGGTGTGGACTTGTAACAGATGCCTACAGCGAAGTATGTAGGTGCTCAGTTGGCATTTCTGCATCTGTTTCAATACCTTGACAGTAACTGTGTTTTTCTGTTTTCTGTTCAAGTCATCTCATGGGTTTTCTACTGTTACAAAGCCTTTTTGTGGAGCAGGGCTGGGCAGCAGGGCTTTTTGGATGAAAGTTGTAAAGCATCTTTAGCAATTCATTGCAGCACTTGCACGGGAAGTATTCACTGATGGGATTCAGGGACACATCTGTGGCAGCTGCAAAATGGACATGGAAAATACATTACTCTGGTGTACTTCAGGACATGAAAAAATAGATTGCGTGTATGGCAGAAGAGCGTTTCATTTCCTCCTACATGCACGAACACACGTAACAGGCTTTTTCTGAGCTGAGAGCACCCAAGCTTTGTCCTCACCTGTACGGAGACTGCTGTCTTTCACAATGTTTTTTGACTGCTGAGGAGAGGAAAGTGCTGTTTTTGAAGTCCAGTTAAGTCGTATTATTCCTCCTGTTTATCCTCCTGCTTGGTTCTCTGTGCTCAGAGCTATTTTAGTGGGTACATGACCAACATTACCCTCTGGTCCTGGGTATCAGCCTACATCAGTCCCATGGAAACTGCTCTCTCCTTTTTAATAGCTCTTGCAGACACATCTATCAATGTTTCAGCCTCTGCTTTTTTTTCCCTAGACCTTCAAAAGGCCAGGGCCATGCATTATGCAGAATTATTTATGGATTAATGTCAGTAACAGCCCATTAATATCTGTGCCACTGTTCTAAAGATGGCTTTAAAGTGATCCAGGAGCCGTGGCAATTGCTGGCGACCCAGCAGACATCCCTGCTCCTTCCCCAGGGCCTCCCATTTCCTCGGCACCAGAGGAAGATCAGAAGCTTCCAGCAGCGAGATGTTGGGAAGTTATCAATAAAGTGATGATTAAAGGCTGGCATTTCTCAGCCTTTGGTAAATAATAGTAAGTAGCTGATGGCTGAGGTTCACATTTACTGATATTATCAGTCAGTGACAAATGATGTTGTATCAAAAGGCATTCATTTCATAGCACTGGAGAGACATTATCCCAGCTGGGTGGTGGATAGTAGGGTCTGCATTTTGAGGTCTTTCAGCTAGGAAATCTGCAGTGTTTCCATGAATCTTGTCTGATTTGCATGCCGGTAGATTCAGCCTGCAGCCTTTCATTCACTTACTGTGGTGGTAATGATTTATGCAATGCTATGAGGCTATCAAAAATCTACTATAAGGAAGCAAAAAACAAAAAAATCAATTAACGTGCTGCTGATGGTGTCACGTTTGCAGGGTTGGGCTGAGGCAATTTATTAGTTGCCTGGTGCCTCTGTGTCTGAAAATGTGAACATGCTCCAGTCTCCCCACTCTTCCTGGCAGATGATGTCCTTGCTAATGTGTCTGAATCCATAGCTCAAGGTCAGAGGATGCAGTATATTCAGAATTGATTTGTTTGAGGTGATAGCTGTCATCCGATAGCCGTCAAGGGAAGCTTCATCTCCATGCCCCATTGCCCTCTAATGGCTGGTGCTGCACTTGCACAGCAAAGTGAACGACAAAAAGGGCCAAATAGGGGATGCTGAGGAATATGGTCTGTTATGATGGTCCAGTGTGTGTTTATTGCCAGTAGACTCCAAATAGTTTGTAATGAAGATTGCTTTGAGGGGTGCAAAGAGCAAAAGGGAGGGGAAATGGCAGTGGGTGGTGAATCCAGAGGTGAGAGAGGATCAGAAAAGAACTTCTTTGTTCCTCGCGGAGATGGAGTGCTTGCTCGTACGATGCATACACACATGTATGTGCATGCAGGAAGGTAGAAAACATAAGTTGCATCTCTGCTTGTTCACTGATTTTCCTGTGCCAAAGGTCCCCCTGTATCCTGCTACATGGTGCTAGCAGATGGGCTTCTGTACGTGTGTATGGCAAAACAAGCTGAGCAAGGGATGCTTAACCAGGAATAATGAGACAGCTGGACCAGCTATGGCAATTCAGGATGACTGAAGATGCCTTCGAACACTTTCCTCCTGCAGTAGAGTCTTTCTGACAGTAGATGTCACATTTGCACAATGGAACACTGAGCTGCTGTGTGGGGCTGGGACAGATTGGACTATTCTCTTTCAGTCTTGTGGGTGCTGAGGTCATGAGAAGCTGTAAATTATAGAATCATTTGAATCGGAAGGGAATTTTAAAGGCCATCAGGTCCAACTCTGCAATGAACAGGGACACCCACAGCTTGATCAAGTGCTCAGAGCCCTGTCCATCCTGACCTTGGGTGTCTCCAGGGATTGGGCATCCAGCACCTCTCTGGGCAACCTGCTCCTGTACTTCGCTGCCCTCATCACAAAAAGCTTTTTCATTATATCCAGTCTCCCCTCTTGTAGTTTGAAACCACTTTCCATCATCCTATCGTAATCTGCTAAAGAATGAGTCCTCTTCTCCCTTATAGCCCCCCTTTAGATACTGAAAGTCCAGCTTTACTGGTTAACAGGCAGGATTTTGCAATACTTTATGGTCTTTTGGGTCCAAATTATGAGTTTTAGGGAGTTGGCACTGTTCTAAATGATCCCATGTGTATCGTATACAAATGATGATTGTTTAATTGGAGGCACATCATAGAATTGTAAGATGGGTTGGAAGGGAACTCAGAGATCATCTAGTTTTCCAATATAATACTTTTAATATAGAAAACATTGTAAATACATTAATTACAGTTCATTTTAAAAAGTTCTAAATCTTTATATGACAGTCAAATATGGATAGATTAAAATCCATTTCTGCCTAAAATAGGGGAACAGTTACCTAAAGTGGAAAAAGCCACATTCTTCCAAAACTACCTCAGGCCTCAAACTGAAGATGGTAATTTCATGATATCCCTGTTTTACAGGGCCCGTGGTAACTGGTAATGTCAAAGCATACCTAGCCTAAAAGAAGAAATTGGTTATTTTACATGCATTTCATGCTCTCTGAGGCTCAGGTTTATGCAATAGTCCCAATATGTGCTGGTCAGAACCAAACCCAGTTGAAAGCATGCACAGTGCTGGCCAGATGCCCCAGATTTTGGTAGTTTGGCAGCCATGAGCTCTTTTTTAACCACTGTGCCCCAAGGCTGCAAGCTGCTTTCTTATGAGGGACAGCATAATCTATTTGGAAAACCAAAGGAGTGCTTTGATTTTGATCCTGACCCAAACACAAATCCAGTTCAAACTGGAACCTCCATCAAATCTTGAGTACTTTGCAACTGGGGCAATTTTTTTCCACCCCTCCTCTTCTTTTTTTTTTTTTTTTTTTTTTTTTATTCCTTGAAAAACACTTCTGTGTGCTTTAACTTAAAAAATATTGACGCCAACCGCACAAATGATAACAGTGCCAATGGTAACAATAGCATCAGTGCCAGCACCCACACAGCATTATTAACATCAATGCCAACAGCAACGTGCTGATCTATGCCAACAGGCCAAGAGTGTCAACACTGCTGATGCCAACAGACCAGAACGAATGAAGAACCCCTCAGTACCAAACCAGCGTGCAAAGCCTCACTGCTGCAATGTGGTCCCACAATAACAAACCCCTGTGCCCAGCCCAGTGCTCATTAGCAACTTTACAATAACAGGTCATGGTGCAGGAGCAATTAAATGAAAACACGGAGCTGTGTATATCCTGGAAGGGAGAAATATTTAGATATTTCTGGAGCTGAGGGGTGAAAAGAAATAATGATTAAAGATTTTGTTGACTGCTTTTCCAAGTTTCTCTGTCCAAGTGCAATGGTGGCAGCTGGAGCTCCTTTGGAACTGGCATGGGCTGAGCTCTGGGAGTGCTGCAGGCAGCAGGAGGTTGAGTCCTGTGTGCTTCCCTTCTGAGCACAATTTATCTACTCAACAGAGAAATCCTGTGTAACAGGTAACCTAAGGATTAATGAAAGGATCTGATCCGTATGGATCCTTCCAGAATCGATGTGTTCACTTCGTAATTGTATTATTTCAAGGTTCCTTCAGGCCTCAAGGCTGTAAGCTCTTCTCCAGAGGGCTGGCAGGATTTTTCTGGGTCCAGAGCTTGCACTGCACACATGAAGCAGGAATCTGGTGCTGCAGAGAGGGTTGGCAAAGATCCGGAGATGTATCCTAGTTTGCAGAATTTGCACCCCATGCTTTTTCTCTGACCTTTTCAGGTCTGTTTTGGAGAAAAGCAGTGAAGAGGCAGCTGAGGAGCTGGGATGTGTCCAGCAGCTGTCATAGTGTGCTCCATCCATACCTCAGTGCAAGCAGTGATTCTGCTTTGTTTCCTTCCTGACAGCAGCTTGATGTCATCACCAAAGAGTTCCTCACTGTTTGAAAACCAAAGTTTTCCTTTCAAAGCAGCTGTCAGTAAGCTGTTCTGTTTCACAGAGAACAGGAAAAGTGGAGAATCAGAGGACAAACCAAGTGCCCCGCAGCATTCCATGAGCCCTCCTGCAGGAGCTTCAGACCCTGGGGTTAATGGGAGGTTTCAAAGCCTGTATGAAAAAAGAATTAAACAAATAGCTGTGTCCTATTCAACAAATTGCATCCTGAGAGAACTGCTGTTCGTGTTGGAGCTCAGGTTACCTTTGGTGGAGGTGGAGGTTTGCCTTTGGGAACAGGGAGACAAGCAGGTTTTTTCTCTGGTGCCTGTAACAAAAATGTAATGTCAGTGCCGTTGTGCTTCCCTGTCTGAGCAGCTGCTAGTGCAGTTATCTCATATATTTACTGAAGCGTTTTCTGAGTGGAAGAGCTAGGGGCAAGTCAGGTTAATCTGTCCACACACAGTAATAAATACACGAGGGATGTAGATATCCCGTTTCAGAAGAGCTCTGAGCTATTCTAAATGTGTAAATTCATCTGCATCAAGTGTCTGTGCTCAAATAGACTGCTAAAGGGGCTGAGGCTGTGTCACGCTCAAGGTACACATTGAGGAATGTATCTCTAAAGACAGGGAGATATAAAGGCTTTTATAATCAAGCAGATGCTTTTCTTTTTCCAGTCCTCATCCATCATTTTTCACGCAGGCAATTAGGTTGCTAAATACGGAAATGGTTTCTACACCCTCACATGAGGGGTGGGCAGGAGGATGAAACATTTGAGGGGGTTATTTTGTTGAATAAGGATTCTTTGGGACTGTAAATGACAAATAAGTTCTTCTGATCTCCAGATATTTTTTAAGAACTCAAAACATGTGCGTGCGCAGTGATGGAGACCCTCCCACAGGTGCCACCCTTTGTGCCTCCCAGATCTGCATGTTGTAAGGAGAGCTGTGAACACCGTGGATGTGTTGGCATCCCTGGCACAGGTTAAGAATATCATGTACAATTTAGAGTTACATGGAGGAAAAAAAGACCACTCCTACCCTAAAGAAGTTTGATTGCTTTGGTGGGTTGATGGTTGGACTACTGATCTTGGTGGTCTTTTCCAGTCTTAACAGTTCAGTGATTCTGTGAACATCTGTGATTTCTTTAACCACAGTCAGAAACTGAAAATAATATTTGGCATCTGCTGTTTGTCCGCAGCTTAGATGTGGAAAATTGCAAAGTTATACTTACAAACATGTCTTGTGTGTGAGAAAAGGCTGGTTTGGTGCCAGGGACGGGAGGTGGGGGACCTTTTGGTCTTATGATAGGCTGTAAAAGAGGAGAGTAGAATACAGGTTTACCCTATATACATATTTTGTATTTGCATATTCAATGGGAATGTGTGAGCTTGTGTTTGTATATATGAAGTTCATTGGTAGAAGTAAATGGGTGCACTCATTTCAGAGTTAGATCAGGGATGCTTTACTCTGCTCGGCCCTGAGAACTTACAGGGCTTTATAGCTGCAATGCAATGATTCTCAGCCTTTGGGATCAGCTTGGCATTGCAGGTCTCCACTTTCACAAGCTGTCCAGGGACGTAAGGGAGTCACCATCCCTGGGGATGTTTGTACTGTGGAGATGTGGCACTGAAGGACATGGTGAAGATGGGTTCAGGTTGGACTTAGTGTTCTTAGAGATCTTTTCCAACCTTTCTGATTCTCTGTGATGTCACATGTGCTGCGTTCCCCAAACCCAACATCAGAAAATAAGAGTATCTCCAGAATCACTTACACTCCGAAGCTGTGGTTTGTTCTCCTGTGGTGGAGGTACAGGAAGGAGAAGCTTCTTATCGTTAATCTGAAACAGGGAACAGTAAAGTCTAATGGAGGGCTCATCTTGTGCACTGCCTTTGCGCCCTTTACTGCAGACAGATCAGTCAGGGGCAGACTTAGTGCCACATGCTTCACTTGCTCCCTTCCCCGTGCTGGGGTTCTACAGCACACTCCTTTTAGCACTACACAACTGCTTTGAAGCCCTCCTGCAGATGTGGCACAATTCACCCCTCATCTCAATCTTGGGGAGGCTGTAGTAACCCAGCACCGCCCCGCTCTTACCTTCTGGGTGGGTACTGCCAAGGCAGGGTGCTCTCTTTGTTCTTGGTCCACAAAGACTTGATTGGTGGCTCCAGGTCCCCTTCTGGTATGGCTGCTATGTGAATATGTACATAATATATATGTAAATTCTAAATTCATATAAAACATACTTGCTGAAGTTGAGTGCTTGCCTTAATCCCAGTATTCTAGTATAAAGCTCAGGGAAGTGGCAGAATCACCATCCCTGGAGGTGTTCAAGAGATGTGGCACTGAGGGACATGGTCAGTGGGCACGGTGGGGCTGGGTGGAGAGCTCTTTGCCCACCTGTATGATTCTATGAAAGCCATTTTTAATTACTGTAGGATTAATCTTGAGCACTAGTTTTAAGACTCTCCTGGCTTCAGTAGAGCTCTCACACCAACTTCCTTGCTTCTCCAGAGTTTTCTTCACTTTCTTTGAAAACCCCAGCTTAAATTGCTTGGGTTTAGTTTACCCCTTTCTCAATAGAGTAAATATTTTACCTCTTCTTGAATACTCGGAAGCGGAAGAGCAATATTGCTGCAATTACAATCACAGTGAGGGCAACCAGCGCACCAGCAACGATTGCAAAACCTGTCAGGAAAACAGAACACAAATTGCTATAGCTTAAAAGATGTACACAGATGAGCAGATGCCCATCCCGAACACTGGCAAAGTACAACCCGCAGTCACACATCCATGCACAGAAGTCATAGCCCTAGGTGTGCAGTTGTGCAAGTTAGGGCTGTTTCGCTGGAGCTAAAGGTCTCGTTTCAGTCAGTTGATGGCAGTGTTCTCCATGTGAGGCCGTGCAGTACTTACTGGTGACTGTGGATGAGCTGTCGCAGTTTGGTGGTGCCCATCCTTCTTCACACTGGCACTGCATCTCATGGTCACAAACCTAGGGAAGCACAAAGCCAGGAATAGATTCAGGATGAGTGCAAATAACATAGAAACATTTCAGCAGCTGTGGAACAGGGTGCAGGAAATCCATCTCATTTCACGTGGACTAAGATTTAGCACTGGCTGTGGCACTTTTGCACAGAACGAATGAAAGATTAGCTGTGATATTGCATTAGAATTACAAGTAATCTGTGTCCATCTCCTGTGATCTTAAAAATATGGATACCATATCAAATAAAATTTGGTTTCCTAAAACTTTAGCAAGTTCTGACTTGGCAACTTTTTGCAAATTCTTGTCCTTATGACTTAAATGGAATCAACAACAGTGTCTGTAGTTGGCATGCATTGTTTTTTCCTAAGTTAGTAGCTAGTATCTTACAGCATGTCCAGGGCACTTGGCAGAGCAGTCGCTTGATCTAAAGACATCTTCAGCATAGACACATTCTCCATTGCTGCATACCTGCAACGTGCAAGGCCAGTGTCACAAAAGAGATTTACAGCTTTCAGAACATGCAGAGCTTGCACAATTATTGCATGAAGAGATGAAGAGTGAAAGGAGGCATAGAAAAGTAGGCTAATCACTTAGACCTACATCAGGAGATGTAGATGAGATGTGGATATAATTTTTAATTTGACCTTTGTATATTTTATAGCAAGATATAGTGGCAAATATGTAGAGATGTCATTGGTTGCCAATCATTTGCAATTCTTCATTCTTTTTTTCCCCTGAAAACCTCTTTCAGGTAGAAATATTGCAAGGAATTTGGATGTAATCCCCAGTGATGCCCAACACGTTCATTATAGAAATGATTAAAAATAATTGGTACAATCTTTTAACCTTCCAGTACAAAGGTAATATTTCTTCTGCCATGTCTGTTTTTGTCAGTGAAAAAAAGAGTAAAATGGCAATGAAATGCAAGGAACTCAGAAGCACAGGAGCTCCTGTTTGCTTTGCTCCTGGTTTCTGCTAGACGTAGGGCAGAAGGCACAGCAAGTCAGATCAGTGGAAGTTCAATGTCCACTTCGATCTTCCCTGTCTAAAGTCCTTCTTGTTTGGCTAATGATGTAAGCAAGACTGAAAGAGTGAAGAAACAGGGTGAAGTTGTTTTTTTTCCCTCTACTAACCATGCCATCCCCACACTTGGTTCCATTGAGGATCATCCCTAAATCTGTATCTCCATTCCTAGGAAAGCTTGCTTTGCAGGACTCAAAGGTCACCAGGCTGCCATAGGTGGGCATCTCCTGCCCCCCAGAGCAGTACAGCTTCCCACACATGATGTCTCTGGAAGGAGAACAAGGGCCATTAGAACAGTGCACAGCAAAGGTATCCAGGCTGCTCTGTTCTCTAGCCTGGATTTCAGTGGCTGTATATGAACTCCATAGAAAGAACTGCAGGTATGTTTTGCTTTGTGGTGTTTTTAGATCAGTTTGAGTGGCAAGTTCTTAACTCCTCTTGAGTTCTTTAGAAAACCCATAATAACTTACAGAAATTAGCTGAGCTGTTCTCAGTTTTGGAGGTTTATCAGAAGTTCAGCTTCCCTATTCAAAATCCTTTCCTTGCCCTTGGCTGCATGTACATGCAAACAATCTTACACACATGCACGAGCAGACTGATCTCGAGACAACTTGCATCACTGCTTTCCCTGGGCAGGAGTTCTCTTTGGAAATTAGTTTTCTTAGAAGTGCATTTACTTCAGTATTCCAACTGAATAAGAAAAAAAGGACTTGCAGACTTATGCGCCATCTACAATAGCTGCACTCTTTTTCCATCTCTGAATTTGAATGGCAATGGTCTCTCTTCCCAAGTTCTGGCAAATTCCGTAACAGCGCTTACTTCTTTTTACACGGGACGTGACTGCCTCGCTCTTTTCTGCAGTATCCATAATACACCCCCTTCTCATTCATCCGGTAACAGGACGCTGCCCCGTCAGTAGCCTCTGTTAAAGAGGAAAACAAGAAGAGCAATAACACAAAGAGCTTAGGAGAGAAGTTAGGATTAGTTTAGGTTAGTCTGTTAGTATTGCATTTCATTCATCTATTTAGGAAATGGACTTCCTCAGTGAAGTTACCCATGAGCCTGAATGAGTCCCTGGCACTTTGTGCGTTAATCCTGCAGTGTTAATGTGTGCATTCAGCAGCACCTGTCCTGTGTGTTCTCTATCCATCACAAACCTTGCTTAGGAGAAGGGACACAGTCAGGTTGAGGACGATGGTAAGCCTTCAGAACCATGCAGACATACCAAATTTGGACAGCAATTTGAAACTCAGACACTTCCTCATTCTGTCATGCAAGTATCAGCTCTGTTTCAAGATTGTCTTAAAACCATGGTGCGAAAGAGGAACCAGCCTACCACTTCACATTTCCCTAGAGGTCAGGTGCTAATAATCATTTACATAGAAGTAGAAAATCAATAAACTACACTATGAGCTAGATCTGGGTTCTCTTGCCACGCTGTTCCGTATTTCTAAAAGGCCTTTGGTGGGTTGCTAGCAGACAAAGCCTGCCTTGTCTCTCTCTATTGACAGCCTTACATTTTCAGTGGCAGCTTGTACTTACGTGGTCCAAAAGCAGCTCTGCATTGGCTTTCTCGGGTGGGACAGATTCCCATGTAGCAAAAGCCTTCACCGTTGTTGCAAGGATGTCCGTTCATACGGAATCGATCCGATGGGCAATTCCCAGAATAACCAGTGCACATCTCAGGCAGGTCGCAGTCATCCTTGGCTTCCCGACACACAGCTCCTGCACTTTTATACTGAATTGGAGGAAAGCAATGCTTCACTTGACGTAACAATTACAACGCTGTGCCAGTATTTACATGTACTGAGGACTGATTCTGTTGTGAAATGCATTACTGCTTTCACAAAGGTGGAAAACCTCAGCACACCTCAGTGATAGAAGCCGAGATGGGGTTTTTACCTGGCAGTCCTCGCAGCAGTCTCCGTGTGCACACATGGAGCCAGCTGTCAGCTTGCACGTCTCTGGGTCGCAGCAGGCGTTTGTGCACTCCTGGGATAGAACAGACTGTCAGGGCTCTGTACAGTGCTCCAAATTTCAGTCCCTCTGCACAGCATTCCCAGCAAACCACTGCTTACTGGGAGAGGGAAGGGTATCTGGGATCTGTCTTTGCTTCTATGAAAACCATTGTCACTAGAACACAATGCATGCGAAGATCTCCAAACGTGGTCATCAAAGTGCTGACCAGAGCGTACAGGGAACTGACTTATTTCCTCTCTGGCACTTTTGTGTCTGTGCTTCTTTCCTGTTCTCAGTTCCTTCAGTGATACAACACCATATGATGTGCCCTCATCTTCCCTGCGCTTTGTAGGGACGTCCAGATTGCAGACCAGCGGTTTGATGGCTGCAGTTTCTACGGAAGTATTTCAGCTAGATTTAAACAGACTGCCTCAGAAAACAGCCTGAAAACAACCAGTTTCCTCTTCCAAGTATTATTTTATCCCCAGTTGGGCAGATACCTCTGAAGTCCCGCAGTCGCATTCCTCTCCTTTTTCCACAAAGCCATTGCCACATGATGAAGGTGCTATGATGGCATTTATATCTGGGATGTTAGTTAGACATTTTGGCATGTCATTCAACATGTATTTCTCAAAATCTTGGAGGCTGCAGGAGCTGAATTTCTTAGGGATGACAGAACTGTTTTGAGAAAGCAAGAGGACTTGGGTTATGGTTGTTGTAGACAAGGAGAAGCAATAGCCCCTGATGGAAAAGTTATCCCAGAATAACTAAAGATTGTGCTTTCGGGGTTATCCATCTAGAAGTAACATAGAAGAGCTTCAAATTGGAAGTGGGATGCTCACCACACTCTGGAATTTCTTCAGTTTACTTTTTTTTTTTTTTTTTTTTTTTTAATATATATAATTTAAATGGGATAATCTTAAAGGACAAAAATAACAAATAATCATAAAAGTTAGAAAGACCACTAAGGTCATCCAATCCAACCATCTATTGACCTTCACTACTATGCCCACTAAATAGAAACAACTATAACAATCTGTTTTGGAAACTGGCAGCTTATACAGAGCCCTTCATTCTCAGATCCAGTGTGTTAATGTGCTCACCCTCTTTCCCAGACTCTTACCTAACAGTATCTGTCATGACACAGACTCGGGAATGACACGTGCAGTCTTTGGTGTCGTGACTCATGCCAAGGTTGTGTCCCATCTCATGTGCCATGGTAGCTCCAACTGCAATCTCATTCCTGCTATGATCCTGTGGAAATAAGGACAACGTATTCCTTCTGTGAGCATTGTAGAGCACGTAGGAACATCAAAGAAATCAAGTGGCTGAGAAGTAGAACAGTTGTTCAAGTGATGATATTGTCATCATATGTAATCTGGTAGTGTTGGTCAATCCATGCATGCATCTTTTCCACAATTTCCCACTCAAAACAGAACCTTTTTGGACACAAAAATCACTTAATTTTCTCTCTGACTCTGTAAGTGTCTGGTGCGCCACGTAAAGATGTCTGAGTTTGATGTTGACTGTTAGATAACACAAATACCACACTTTATGTGTGCTTTTGTTGTCTTCTGCACGTCATTTAAAATAAAGCCTGTGACTTCTACAGCCTAATGAAACAATGATATGAACCAGATGAAGAACTGGAAATGTTATAAGCCCAATAATTTTCATTAATAGAATCATTAATCATTAAGATTGGAAAAGACCACTAAGTCCAACAAGTCCAATCATAAACCTATCCTCACCATACCCAAACAATCATAAAGGTTGGAAAAGCCTGCTAATCTTCTCAACCCAAATGTTCTTTGCTGGTTGAGAGAGAACCAGAAAATCTTTTAAAAATGAGATAAACAAGAATAAGTCAGACCTGGATAATACCTGCAGAATATACATCACTGCAAATGGATTTTATAAAAGCTAATCCAATCGTTGTCCCCTCCAAGTCGTGCCCTCTGTAAGGAAGACAGCACAAAACACAGTGATATTACCACGGAGCAGACCTGAAGTCAGCATTTGCTTTACTAACCAAGCAGAATCTCAAAGTATATATTCACTTCTAGCTCTGCTTTTCATCCTTGATTTAATACAGTGTTTGAAGATATGCTTAAGAGCAGTGCAAACCAGAAAACAACTAAATACACTTCATTCTTTTTTTATGAGACCCGAGCACCTGGTTCAGTGCAAATCGCTTGATGAAATGCCTGGGTGAGTGAAAACCAATGAACGTGAGCCAGAATAGCAGAGTAAATGCTGGTTGGGTTTGATGATCTGCATTTCCCAGCTGCCTTTAAGTTTCATGCCACGACTCTTTGTGTTGTTAGCCTACACTGCAGTCTTTGAGACAAACTGCTTTGTGACCAGAGCAGGAAAAGCAGCGATACGTACGTAATTAGCTGAGCATTGTCGTTTCTTTTCCTCTTTAATAAATCTGAGCTCCTCCACTTTGAGAAGCTGTCCAGAGTCGATCCTGCAATAGGACTCAGGGAGCATTTATCATTGTCTGTCCAGATTTCTAGGCCAATTAGAGCCACGTAAATATTGATGGCCTTATAAACCTGCAGCAGAGAAACCGTTTTGCTGTAAAACAAAGTACTTCACAAAGACTTCCTCAACAGACAGTCATCTGCATGACTGGTTTCCTGTTGTTGGTTCAATATGGACCCCTCCAAACTTGATTTAAGAAGTTGCAACAAAACAAAAGACAAAACTTGAAGTCTTATTTCCCCCCACCCAGAAAAATGGCTTTAAAGTACTTGGAAAATCCAAATTTTGGAGGAAATTTAAACTGTGAGAGAATGAAGAATCAGTTCATTCTTTTTGAAGTATTTCAATCCCTGACTTTAAGAGATGATAAGAAAATAAGATGCAAGTCTTCCCTCAATACTAATTTAACTTTTATTTCCTGCCTGAAGGCAAACAGCAGAGTGATATGGGCAGATTTGCTTGAAAATGACAGTACAGTTTTCATGCTTTTCTACACGTTATAGTAAAAATATGTAAAGTTCATAAAAGAAAAAGTATAAATCACATCTAATTAAATTTTTCTCTTCTGTATTTATTCTTACCGTGTTGATGAAATTGACTATTCCAAATATCCTTTGTCTCACAGTATTAACATCTTTGTTGTACTTCTTATACTGAAAAATCAAATACACGATGTCAGGAACAAGAGGAAAAAGAAGTGGTTTGTCAGAAAAGAAATATCCCCACTGAAGATGGCAGTGTCAACTGTCTGGCCTTATCTGTTGTATTTATTGTTTTATCAGACCATCTAGTGCAAAGCCTGGAGGAATTGGGCTGCAGCTGGGACTGCTTTTTGTCCCAGTGCTGTAGTTGTGGTAGGAGCCCAGAATGAACAGCACTGACCTCAGTCTCATGAGGAAAATGTTAGTTCAGTACCCACCATAATATTGTCTGCAACTACGTAAACTTCCAGATATTTCTTTGCCTTCAGGTACGCCTTCATCTAGAGAGAAGATAAATTTTGGTGACTTTTAAGGCTTGTTTCAGTCTCATTCTTACCAGTTTCCCATCAGTGTATTCATTACTGGGGCCTTTGTCTCGCTAAGTAATTTGAAATGGGACTGCCTCATTTTAAAACAATCAAAGGTAAGCCAGATATTTAGATGATTAAAAATGCACACGGACACATGAAGGAGGGCTTAATTCAGATGGCAGCTCCAAAGGCTCAGATCTGAGATCTTGCACTGGTCGATTAAGGTTTGGTTACACTCCACTGCTTGCAGTTGCTTCTCTCCCAGAGGTGCCAGCAGACAGTGGGACTTTGGCCACTCACCCTGTGCTGCAGCCTCAGCTTCTTTTCTGCTCTGTACTTACTTCTGGGCTATTGCTGGATTTGAAGATGTTATTGATGGGGTCACTTGCATTCACTTCCCAGCTGCTATTGACTACTCCACAGGTTTTGATGGACTCGTCTTCCACAAACTCATAGACTGCATGCTTCTCTCTGTCCGATGTTCCCAAGGGTTCAATCAGGTACTTCTGCCCACGGGTCTCAAAATACCCACTGTGAACATTTTCTTTAGGTTAGACTTTTGAATCCATGGGACTGAGACAGCAATATTGTCTTTAACAGGGCACGTAGAGACTATTGCACACCCCAATGCAATCGTATAATTATTACAGTTGGAAAAGACCTCAAAGATCATCAACCCTCAACCCATCACCACTTTGCCCACAGTGGAGCATGGCTTGGCAGCATGCAGGCAGGAATTGAAGCTGCTGGGTTGGGGATGGTCTTTAAGGTCCCTTCCAACCCAAGCCATTCTGTGACTCCATTCTGTGAATGGGAAGCTCATCAGGTGAGGTCTCTTGAGCAGGTGACCATTAATCAAAGGGAAACTGGATTAAGAATGAATTAGTTTTACATTTGGGAGTTTTCTGCTTGTAAAGTGAAATCCAGCTTCAGTGGCGAGTTCAAAGATAGGCTTTCATCTTTAATTCAGGTCTGTTCCCTCATAAGCATACGAGAATAAAAGATAGCACCTATTTATTTACAACCTGATTCTATTTGAACTGGAAAGCTTATCCTCATGCATATTCTGATATCAGTACCATTTGCGAACTGAACCTCCACCTTACCTTAAACCTCTACAGGCACTGATGCTTGCTGTTGAGCCAGCCTCATCCTGAATGTAACCTTCATAGTAACAGTGATCCTGTTTAGAAATGGAAAAATATATTTTTAAATTGATTTCTAGAGACAAAGTACACCAGTTAGAGTGCTACAATTCCCTATGCTAGGTGAGGAGGTCTCCAATTGGGGGAGACTCTTAAAATGAAAAAAGCTGGTGGCCATTTCTATGTTTGCTGCAGTTCCATTGTTGTTATTCTTCAATACAAAGCAACCCAAGTGTTGGTAAATCCAGTCATGGTGGGTTCTGGTTCATACAGAGCATCACATGAAAATAAGACTATTTGCTGCTCAAAATGAAGCATAAACTGATGTACTCTGATAAATTAAGTCCATACTTAATTCCTTTTGCAGCCAAAAATCAAAGTTTTATTGCATAGTTATTGCAGCTCCCTTTGCTGCTAATCACCCCATGAAAAATTAATATTAGACTTTGTATTTTAAATTGCATGTGTTAAAACAGGGAGTGTGACATTGGAAAGCTTCAGCTGAGGGCTTTGTTGAAGATAAAACTGGAGGGCAGACAATTAATTAAAAAAAAAAAAATTAAAATGTAACAGCCATTTCCTTTGAGTCTGAATAAGTGATTGGTCATGGCTCAGAGGAACCACCTGGAGTAACCTGCAGTGCGTTTGCTCTGAGTGTGGGCGATGAGGTGAGGCAGAGGAAATCTGTGCTTATCTGAATCCGTGATCTCAGTGAGATTAGATGTGAAAGGAGGCACTGAGCTGCACCGAATGAGCAAAGTCAGGAGGGTGGGGGGGGGGGTTGTTCTGTCCTGGCTCCACTCCCTGTCCTGACAAAGAGAGAAACTCAGCTCAGGTGTGTGTTCATCAGCTGAGAGGTGGAAAGTGCCAAAGGCTGATTTGTGTTATTAGTTCATGCACCCACGAACCTCATACAGAACTCAGTAAGGGGAAATAAACCTTTTTATTGATTGATTACCTTGATCTGGGGACTCGTGGTTATCTGTTGGCCGTCATCTGAGTAAACTGTTTCGGTATAGTCCCCAGCTAACAGATGCCTGCAAAGATTAAAGAACAGTTATTATTCAAATAATTGCAGTCATCTAAAAATGAGACGATTGTGTAACGAGTGAAGCACTTAAGGAATTCAGATGATTACTCAGGTTATGATTAGTATCAAAAGACAAAGGCAGAAAAGCACCTGGGTGGGGAATTCTGCCTGCGTGTAGTTCTTACTCAAAAGGACTTTTCTAAAATAAAAAAATCAATTAATGCCTACTTATTTCCTTAGTATAAAGTAATCTCCTGGTAGATCGGAAAGTGAATACATGACGATACATGTGGCATTGATTCTGTTTTGCCCTCCCATTTGTGTAGATGTTTCCACCACTCCACAGTGGTACAGTTGTGCTCTCTTCCCAGCTCACCCCCCTGGTTATAATGGTGAAGAGATGGTCAATGGGAAAGCAGCCTCGTCTGCTCCTACATGCACGTGGCTGTGTGCACACAGAGACACATTATAGTATGTAGTTATCGTGAGCTGATTATAGTACCACTGCATTTACATAGCCATTAGAAAAGCACTTATTACAGCAGGCTCGTTTGATACCACGTTAAATGTTGTGGTGCGGCCAGCAAGCAGAAAATTATAGCTGGTTTTGTGTATTTCACTACTGAAAGTTCAGCAGAAATAGAGCTGTGGTAGCGGGTATTGGAAGCTTTGTCTGAGGACTGTTGCATTATTTTTTTCCCCACTTTCGGAAGAGCTTATCGAGCTCCATTTCCATGGATTTTGCTCTTGTACTTCTCTATAGCTTCTACCAAAACAACAAATGAGCATAACCCAGGGACTACCCTTAGAGAAGAAAACATCTGAAACATAATGAAGGTATTACTCATTCTGTCAATTTAGCCATCTTGGGAAAAGCAGGTCAACAGTCATAGAATCACAGAGTCATGGAATCGTTAAGGTTGGAAAACACCACTAAGATCAAGACCAACACCAACCAACCCCCATCACTCCATAGAATCATGGAAGCAGTAAGGTTGGAGAAGGCCTCAGCGTGTCCGACCATTGACCGTCCCCACCATGCCTACTAAACCACGTCAAAATCAGCAGTGCAGGCCAGTCATTCTATCACTATAGCATACATAGTTATTTCACACTACCAAAACAGTGAAAATATCTTCATCTTACAGGGACTTAAGTTGCTTTTATCCTGCATGCTTTAGAGAGCCACATACAGTGAGGAGTTTAAGGAAAAGATTGCATTGAACATACTTATTTTTTTGTAGGTGCAATATGACTTCCTCTCCATTGGCTTTGATTCCATACTCCAATGTATCGTCGTATTTTGTCTGTAAACAGATTTAAGAGTTAGAATATGGACTTTTATGACTTCTGGCCTCACTGTGAGTTAGATTGCAGTTGAGTTACCAGCTGCATTCTTTTCCTTCACTTTCCACCAAAAATAAGCACTCTGGCAGTTATAGAATAACCAGATTATTTTCTTTCATATTTTTTGGTTAGAGGACCAAATCTAACTTTCTCCATTTCCCAGTAAATAAAAAGCAAAAGTTCTATATTGTAATACCTTTCCTTTGCTTCTTTCTACATCTCTTTTATGTACTGTGTGCAGTTTCCGAGGATAAACTATTTCATATTGCTCAACTCCAGGTAATTTCTTGCTTGCATTTCCTAGGGAGAAACAGATGTATATTTATGAAATCACAGTATTAACTTATTAAACACCATATTTCATGTCTGCCAAGACTATTCTTTTGGGCTCTATAGCCACTCAATTCTGATCTGTTCTCGGTCACAGCATGTGCTCATCTGCTCTTAAGCAGCCCCCCACAATGTGACATAATGTTTGTCACAGTCTGGGTTTTAGCTGAGTTGCCATCCTTGGTAATATTATAGAATGGAATCCCTAAGGTTCAAAAAGACCTTGAGATCTCCAAGTCCAACCCCACCATGCCCACCAGCTAAGTCCCTCAGTGCCACATCTCTGCAGTTCTTGATCACCTCCAAGGATGGTAACTCCACCACATCCCTGGGCAACCCTTAAATGAGGTTTTGGAAGGGGTGGATCCTGGCTCCAGCCCTTCCAGTCACTCAGGTGCATTGCATTGCTCCTCTGGGTTGGCCCTGCCTTCCCACCAGGTGCTCAAGCACTGCTTCAGGCTGTGAATTACCATTTCCACTACACTGGCCTGCAAGTTAAGACTGCCTCTGTATAAGCAAATAAACTCACACAGTTCCTCACAGGTCTGGAAGAAGCCTAGATTTCTCCTTTAGAAAGCTTTCAAGCTAATCTTCTCACTTAAACACTTCCCAGCAGTGCTTCAATAGACACAGTGCTGATGAACACTGTTCCATTCTGTTGCGTGCTTCAAGGCATGAGTGAGTAAGGACAAAAAGTTCATTAGCAGCACGATTTGCAGGGATGGTCAGCACACACTGCATCATTTGAAGTTATTGACAGCAGCTGGCATGCAGCACGTGGGGAAAACAGGGCTCTACAAGGGATGTGTTGCTTTCCAACAAGGCAACAGGAGGTCTGTTTGCTCCATAAACTCTTTAATCTCCTACAAAGGGTCACTTCACCTGAATGGAGCATTCTTGAAGGTTGAAGCACAAGAGTTTGCATTTAAAAACAACACTAATAAAGAGAGAGTGAAACTTTTGTTTTAATGATCTGCCTCAAGGCCAAAGTTTTACAACAGTGGGGCGTCCGATTACTGCAATTTTTTTTAATCTTTAATCTCTGCAACAACACAGTACATCCTCATGCAGATTGTCCCAGTAAAATAGATAGATTAATTCAACTTAACTCATTTATTTGATTCAGCCCTTTCAAAAAGTAATTGCAGAATAAACCTGGCTGTATCAGAACAAAACTGTGTGCTGTAGAGGACGCCATGTTATAAAGGTAATAAACTCATGAGCTTGCAATATGCTCTTATGCACTGATCAAAGTAATATTGTATGCCTCTCAGAACTGAGTCTCTGGTGGAGACTCTTTGCAGGACTGTCTGTAGCCCAGGCAGCTCAAGGCTAGCTGGATTTGAGTAAAGTCCCAGAACTAAACTTCTCTTTCCCTTGCAGAGGGATGCAAGAAGCATTTCAAAGCTAACAAGTCAGCTTTGTTCTGGAACAAATAGTTTCTTAGAGGCATTATTTTAATCAGCTCGCTACATTGTCTTTGTTTCATCCATTGTCCTAAGTCAGTAAGCCTAAGCCTTAAGAAAGAAGGAAATTCCTTGGGCTTTCTGTAATAGCTAGAAAAATTGCTAATAAAGAACAAATAATTAAGTAATTTTCCAGAAGCATAACCCAGGACGACATGTTGTGAGGAATTCATTGGTAATGAAGATTTACTTTTGTCGAGGAACAAACTAAACTATTCACACCTCAAGCATTAAGACTGCACATGTTTTCAGATACCTTTGCAACCAGTGCAATCAGAAAGACACCTGTCAGAGAACAAGCTGCATGTCTAATGATGCTTACAAAACCTGTGCCAAGCTCTGAAGGGATCTGTTCCCTGTTGACATGAATTGAATGAAACAGTGCACATGGGAAAGAAATGTGCAGTGCATTAAGGTTAAACCGTATGAACTTCTCAACTCATAACCTGCAGTAAGGCACAGATAGTAAAAGTGGTAACTATTTCAGTGCAGGTAATAGAATTAATTGAATTCAAATACAGGTCTTTTCTTCTGTGGCCAAAACACTGTCATGTACTTTGTCCAGTTGGGTCAGTTCTCCGATCACTTGCAGACAAAATGCTTTCTTAACTGGCTCACAGAACTGACCTGTTTGTGGTCTCCAGCCAATCTATCGAGTTTTCACACGAGTCACTATTTCCCTAACCAGATAATGTCTATGAATGGAAAGAGAAAAGGAAACAAACTCCTAACTTCAGTGATTCAGATTTTCTTCAACAGCTTTAATTCAGTGGTCTTTGTTATTATCCGCAAGCTAATAATTAAAAATTTATAAAAGCTATACAAAGTTATCTAAGATTATCCTTATAACCATTAAAAAAGGATAAAGAAGGGAAGGGAAGGGAAGGGAAGGGAAGGGAAGGGAAGGGAAGGGAAGGGGAAAAACATACCTTGTTGGAGAAAACATAGCAAAACAACAAAAATGAGAATGACATTATTCATCTCAGTTGCAGTTGTCTAGCAGTGGATTCCTCGCCCTAGGAAAGCTGAGTTCCCGTGTCTGTGCTTTGAGCAGTTCCGTCTTGTGCAGTGAGTGAGGGAGTGAGTTGTGCTGCTTATTCTTGTTCCTATATGAGGAAGTGTTTACTAAAGGTGTTGCACAATTTTCAAGTCACAGAGAGTTGCAGCAAGCGGAAGTTCCTGCTGCACAGTTAATATCACAGGAGTTGTGATGGATCACTTCTTCTTTATTAGTTCCCTGGAACTGCTCATCCAAAGGGAAGATGAGAGACTGGAGTTGTGCTGATGTTGTCCTTTTATAGTCTGGATGGTGAAAAGCTAAAATAGGAGCAAGTGCTCACGATACAGGACATGGTGTGGCATGACAGCCTGTAGTGATTATGGTTTTTTCTGCTCAGGGACAGAACCTGGCAAGCAGGGGGCACTGCTGGTGGTTGAAGGAATGGGAAATTTGCAGGAGGTTCAGGATGAAGCAGGTGCTGAGGCTGCAGGTACAGATGTTTTGGTTTCTGCTGATTGCCTCTTAGTCTGTGCAGAATGGGAGAGTTCAGAGCACCAGTACAGGTAATTCTGTGACTGTGAATCATATCTGTATTACAAACATTAAATGTGTCCTGTTCTGCTTCTTCTATTTGTATTAGTAATGTTTGCTTTGGGGTTCATGTGACAGACATCTGACTAAAGTGGGCTGTAGTCGAGTGAGAAATCAAGGTGGTTTCTGTCAAATCCTGTTCTAAATGTCTGTGCTAGGAACTAATCACACAGGTTGAATAATAGGGAGAATTTCTTCTCTGAAAGAGTGGTTGGGCATCAGCACAGGCTGCCCAGGGAGGTGGTGGAGTCACTGGCCCTGGAGGTGCTCCATAACCATGGAGATGTGGCACTGAGGGACGTGGGCATGGTGGGATGAGTTGAGGTTGGACTTGGTGATCTTGGAGGTCTTTTCCTTTTTGTGATTCTAACATTCTGTAATTTAACATTGAATTTGGAATCTGTAAATTTGTACTTTCTCCTTAGAATAAGAACACCTGGTAAATCTCAAGATGTTGCCAACAAATAGCCTCTGAGCTTACTGTAGGGATAGAACCAATTAAGAACAATTTATGTCCAATGCTGATTGAAATAAATGTGTAGATCTGTCTATTTAATAGTAAAACTTGATTGTAAGACAAGAGCCTGGTTATTTGCTTCTCTTTATTTTGTTTAGCCTTTACAGTGAGGTAAAGTGATTGCATAATGGATGTTAATTGCTGCTGAATAGGAGGAGGAGAAGAGTTTATTGGCAGGAAGATGGGCTGAGAGAGGAAAAGGACATCTGTTTGCTAGAGCCCTGCTAACAAGGCTCAATCCTCTACTGTAGGAAACGGGAATTCTGTTGAGCTGTAGCAACACTGTCATAATTCAGGTCAATATTCACCCTTTTTCTCCCTTTTCTAGACATCTCCGTGGCTGCTTCCTGATACTCCTGGAACAGGAGTGACTTGGTATCAGTGCTGGTGGCAGTGTCTTCAGGGTTCTGTAGCTTGGAGACACAGTGAGCTTACTTTGCTTGAAGGGAAGCCACATTCCATGCCAAGGCATGTCATCAACCAAGTTATGAAAGAGTGCTTCAGGCACAGAATTCATGTCCAATTGTTTGGGCATAGCCTCAACAAGGTGCATGTCAGTTGCAGAAAGCATCACAGAGGGTCTGTGTAATTTAATTGGTAATTCTTACTTACTATCTGCTTTATTAAAGGGAGCAAGTGGAAAAGGGTCGTGCGAATCCCTCCCACGTAAGATTAAAATGAGTATTAAAAGTAAAATGATGGTCGTGTTGGGGCACTAGGCTGAGCTCTGCTGCTCCCTTGTCCTCAATCTAGGTCACTTTGAACTAGGTCTGCAAACACATTAATGTACTTAGCGGAATTTTCAGGAGTCTATAAACAGTGTAGGTGTCTGTTTCATCTGCACTTCAATAGGTGCATGTTCAACCACAGCACTAAGGAACGCCCATACAACCCCTGCAGCTGGAGATTAGCAGCTGAGAGACATTTCTCTTCCCCATATCTCCATCTGCTCCATTCTGCTTTTGCCCCATCTAACCCCTTGCTTCAGCAAACGGCCCTGCTTCTTAGCACAGAGCAGTGCCACATCCTGTTCCTACTGGGAGAGCTTTCAGGGAAGGAATGTGGTATTTCACACTCACTGCCACAAGACCAACCAGGCCCTATTGCTTTAGCTAAACTCGTAACCTGCCTTCCGCCTTCCACCATTTTGTTCTCCCAGAGCTTCAACCCAAGCCAGCTTACAGATTATTTTTCTCAGACATACAAACAGAACCATGTGGCTTTTGCATCTGCATTCCAGCCCTGTGCTGCTGTTTGCTCCCTCTGTCTGTTCACAGTGGCATTCCAGTCTCCCCACAACCTCTCTGTGCCAGCCCAGGCTCTTCCCCTCCATCTCCAGAGCTGATCCAAAACCCATTGAAGTCAACAGAAGACCTTCTATTGCTTTCCAGGGCCTTTGGATCAGCTTTACAATTCCTCCTTAAAACCTACTCTTTACATAAAGCATTTTCTTGTGCTCTCCTGTGTCACACATTCCCAAGGTGAATTATCCTCCTTTTCCTCAGCTTTTAGCATTTTGTCCTTTCTTTCTGGGTTCTGTTGAAGGACATAATCAAATAGCTGCCTTAGGACATAATCAGATTAGGCTGCTAATCAGAGTAGCTGGAAAAATTTCCTCCCTTCCAACTGACATGCAGCACTTGGCTAAGGTTGTAGGTTAACATAAAGCAAAATGCCTTCACTTAAATTGTAACTGAAACTAACACAGCATCAGCTGAGTTATTTCTTAAGAAGCTCCAGTTGGATCACCAACTTTCATCTGATGCATCACTGCAAACGTCTTACATCTCCATCATCCTCTGTGCCTTGGAGAAGTTCATAGACATACATGGTATGCTCCAAGCATCACGTTTCTTCCTTCCTTTTTTTTTTTTTTCAAAATAAGTGATGCAAAAAACGTTACTTCACCTTCCTTCTTTATCTTTGTTAGCTGCATTTTGCCTAATTCTTCTGCATCAGCATAATGTAATATGTAAAGCAGCAACCTAAGGCAGACAGTAGACAGCCAAGTCAAGGTACAGGAACTTCCAGTATATTTCTCAAGATGAAGTAACTGTTGATAATTTCACAGCATGATGTAAGGTGCTTTTCCTGAAGGTTGGTACTTCTCAAAAAGTACACGTCCCCATGGCTGTGCTACGTGTTGTGCAGTTGTATGTATGTGTATGAGCTGCTTAATGCCCTCCATCTGCACTGCATGAGTGACAATGCAGATTGTTGTGAATTAAGCACTGCGGTCTTCATTCCTTTTGTTTTTTTGTATTGTTTATACTTGTAATATGTGAAGTCTGGCTCCATTTTTCCAGGGTTTTGGGGAATCTTGCATGTTACAGCACTGTTCTTGCAGGGATCCATATGGGGCTTTGCACAAGGGCAGTGGGTGGGTGAGTTCCTAGAACTGAGTTCTAGAAAGAAGATCTCCCCCAAGGCTGTGGGTAGACTTACTAGGCTGTTTTAAACCTCTGAAAGGCCATGACTGAATGTCTGTGTAAGAATGAATGCTCACTTCAGACCTCCACCAGCCACATCTCCTTTCTGCTCATCCATCCTTTCGTCCTTCACCCTGTGTTGCCCATGCCTTGCACCTGCCTGCCCTGCCACAATCAAGCCTTTCAGTTCACTGCTTTCAATCCTGGGGAATTTGGAGAGAGTTGGCAAGACACATGGCTTTATTCTGGCAAACAAATAAAGGGGAAGCAGAACTATTTTACCTGGATGACCTGTCACGGTGCCTCCAGTCTGATGGACTCCAGTTGCTTCCCACACACATAGAGTACATAGTGAACATTTTATTGAGTCATCTCATCCCCCCACTTGAGGCAAAAACTTGAACAAAGAAGCAACTGTCCAACCTGAGCTACCTCTGTAGCTGGAGATTTTTCCTGGCGTAGGGGAGCTGATGTAGTTACTGACAAAAAGCTCCCAGTGTGGACATGGCTGTCCACCAACCAAGCTGTGCTTTGGACCAGCAGACCAAAGGTGCCTTCTGCATGAGTGAAACAAGCTCAACGGGTGCAAGTATGGCTGTGCCACATCAGGATGCCATGTCTGGCATGGCAGTTTTTTCTATATCACATCTTTATGTGATATAGACGATGTGTTTCAAGTAGTGTAGGCTTTAATAGCAACTGCAGTTCATCTGTCTATAGCCAAATCCTTCTTGACTCAGGCTGCTGTCTCTAAAAATGGTGTGTTTTGTTCATTTTTAATAGCTGCCTTTTGCCTCTTAAGGCCTGATCCTAAAAAGAACATCCCCCAAAGCACCTTTGGGTTGCTCTGACTTCTAGCAAGCAAATTTTCCAAGACTGCTGGGAAAGGAGACTGGTGAGAAGGAGAGCTGTCACATGCAAGTTGCATACCATCTTCTGATGGCTTCCTCATGGAAGTACTTGCTGTAATGAATGCATCACAAAATGACATTCGCCTTTTGTTTCCTGTGCTTACCGCTTCCCTGTTTTTGGCGTGAGTCTCAGCCCAAGAAATGACAATGGTGGCATTGTGCTTCTCCCTCAGCTAACCCTGGAGCGTTGGGAAAGACTGTCTGCTTACACAACACCTCTGCCCCCTCTCCTCCCAGCCACAGTCTTCTGTAATTGTCTATAGCCTTGTTAATCTTTTTTTTAGGCTGTGATGTAGCAAGAGGCATTGGCTGTGAGTGACCCCAGATATTCTTTCACAATATCCTTGCAAGGTGAATATTTTCCCATCTTACAGGTGGGAAAACCTGAGCTATACAAATTGGACTGTTTTCTGCGAGTGTCCATCTGGTTTGGTGGTAATCTTCAGGACCAGATGAACACCTCTGGATCTCATGAAACTGAGCTGCAATGTCTCAGGGAACAGGGACACTGTTTACGCTCCGGGTGAGATATCTTGTCAGCTGTACTTTTTGTACTGTTTTTATGTGAACGAATATAATGAAAGTAGCAAAGCAGAAAAACCCAACAGATGAGTTGGAGCATCTGTTGATATTTTGACTACAGGGGATTGCAATCATAGAATCGTAAAATTGTTAAGGTTGGAAAAGACTTGTAGATCCCCAAGTCTGACCTCAGCCCATCCCCACCATGCCCATAGAGTCATGGAATCATTGTGGTTGGAAAAGACCTCCAAGATCACCAAACGGAACCCCAACCCACCCCACCGTGCCCGCTAACCATGACCCTCAGTGTTACATCTCCAGGGTTCTTGAACATTTCCAGAGACAGTGACTCCATCACCTCACTGGGCAGCCCATTCCAGTGCTTCAACAGGAGCTCTTTTCCAGCCTTTATGATTCTATGATTCCATACGGTGCAAGAAGAGAGGATGGTGCCAAAAGCCCTCTGCGCTGTATGAGGATGCATCAGCCTTCTAAGAAGGGAGAGCCACATCTAATAATAGCAAGATGGTAGAATATATAAATGTCTGTTCAGCAGGTCTTCGTCCTGGTAGGCAGGAGGCACACAGTGCCTGCCAGCTCATCAGGTTTCATGAAGAGTCTGAGTACACTCGTTGTTGTTCATAAAATCTTGATCCCTGGAGTCGTGTGAATAGATCACGGTTTCATTTTTCACTCGTTATTATTTTCCTTAAAAAGAAAGCAGTTTTCTGGGTCTCGGGGACCTGTAGAAATGTTTGAAAACATGAAGCTAGGCAACGTAAAACTGAGAAAGCAAATAAAAAGAACTCCAAATGCCTTTTTCTTTATTCCCATGTTGGTGAGTTTGTTGGCTGTTTTTTAGGCCTGACCAATGGTTTTGGATGCTTGAAGCTGGCCATCTGGAGTCCTGATCTGAGCTCTGAGTTCTCCCCTTTTCCCAAAGATGTTGAGAACCATAAAAAGACAAAAGATGAATTAAAGCATATATTTAATCATACCTTACAGATCAGATACTGCTTGAAAGTGTTTGAAACTAAGGACTCAAGGTCTCTGGAAAGTCTTTAGTGGCATGAAGATCTGATTTCAGACCCCATGAGGGTCGTGGAGACATCAGTCTCAACAGGAGATTTCCTAGCTCCAAACTGCAATTCAGTAAACAGGGATCTCAGCCCCCCAGCTGGCTTCTTTTTATGATCATTTTGCATGCTCTGTGTTTCTCCTGCCATCCCCTGCATGCCCTTGAGAGCACTAAACACAGCGGAGAGAGAGCAAAGGCAAAGGCTGGTATGGCTGTACAGCCCAGCCTGGCTGCTTACTTCACGTGCTATAGTCTTCCATCAGATAAGCCTGTGGCCTTGTGGTGGAACATTTCCAAGCACAAATCAGCCAGAAAACGTGAGATCATAGGCTTGGAGACAAACAGCAAACCTCTCAGGTTCCTTCTGTCCCAGATATGTACCTACTCCATCAAGTCACATGGTGGGGAACTGGCTGTGATTCCCATGCAGAAATTGCCTTCTGGTTTCCTCCTGCTCCAAGGTGTGCCTCTGACCCGAAGGCATGTTTTCATACCTCAGGGCACAAGAGGGATGCAAGGGACAAACAGTCAATCCCCATAAGTGACACTTCTGGTGAAGTAGTTCACTGACTAAATCCTGTGTTCCCTCTCCACATCTTTAAGGAAACAACAGGTCACCTCATTGACCTCACCTGTCCGTGCTCAGTGCACAAACATTTGCTATCTCTTCTTCTTTCTAAGCTGGAACATGTCCAGTTTTTAATTGATATCATCCAGCCAAAACTTATTTACCCCCTTTTCCTGCTTTCTGTGTGACTTTTGGCCTGTCTGGCTATTTTAATTGGAGATGAAGGAAAGACTGATTTAAAATTACATTTGCACAAGAGACGTTTTTAGCAGTCCTGTTTAAAAAGTACGTTTGCTGAGTGCCAACCCAAACATACACAGGTACATTAAATTGAAAAGGTTCTTTCAAATTATTACCTGCAAAAGGCAATATTGTGAAAATTTAATCAAGTAAAACAAATTTCCAAATGCCTTTAATTGAAAGTTAGTACACTTTCAGAATGCTGTACATTTATTAGCTGAGTGTTTTCTATCTGCGGATCCAAACTTTCCAGCTATTGTTGCTGGTGTCATGCTCAGAAAAAAACTCTTAATAATAAGAGAACTAACTTAGTAAAATACTTCGTAAGGAATTCAGAAAGCAGCAACAGTGTGCACTTCAGCTTAGCACAGCTCAGCAACTCTGCATGAAGTGTTTCAGGTTCAGCATGGCAGTAGTTCCAAGGTTAATGCCAACAGGCAGTTGCTGAAGAATGGCTCTTGTCGTGGTCCTGCATTATCACAGTTCCCAGCTTTGGTTGGCATTTGGTGGGCTGCCACTCTTCCTCGCCTCTTGAGAACGATGAGTGCATTTTGCTGCAGAGCTCTGCCTCTTCCCTGCGTTCAGTCTGCTGCCAGCACCTACATGGAGCCATTTATGGAGCCATTCAATGGCTTCATAGCTCCAACGATGGACATCCAGCACGTGTCTTCCACACACAGCCACTGTTGGTCTTGCAGTCTTTGGGTGCAGAGCTCATGTGATCGTGAAGGGAGAAAGACTAAAACAAACAAATCAAGCACAAGAAAATCCCTTAAATTCTGCTGGCTATTTGACCAAGTGGCTCCTCGGCCCTATAAATATTAGCATTTAGATTTTTGTGTTTGTATGTGTAGAAAAGGGAGGAGGGGAACATGCAGATGTATAGAGGAGATTATAAAATCTTTAAGTAAATAACCCGTGTGATCCCTGCTTTTGTGTATGTGGCAATTTCTCCAGTGGTGTGAGTTAAACATTTCCAAGTTCCTTTCTTAAAATAAGTTTGGTGGACATTTTGGAGCTCTGATCTGATGCCTAGGAAAATTAATGTGTTTTTTCTTTTTCCTCTCTCTCTCTTTGTTTTCTAACATAAGAATTTGGGAAGGGCACAGTAACCTTCAAGCTTGTTAAAATACTGACCTGGAGCCAGATTCTGTTATTCTATTTCATTTTAAGTTTCATAAAACTTTGGGGAATTTTTTTTTTTTTTAATTGTTTTCTTCTCAGCATCCTGGCCTTGCTCATTTCTGTGCAAAAAGTGCCAGAATGCCCCAAGAAGAATTGATTTTGCAGTATTTCCAAGCTCACTATTGCCATGAAATAGTAAAACTTGATGAGAAATACATGTTAAAAGATTTCTAGAGTGGAATGATTGGGGATACAATTGCCCAAGTATTCTCTTCAGTAAACATCCTAAGTTTTAAGGACTTTTGTCAGTTAAGAACAGAGTGAGAAACTGAATAGATGATCTCTGTGCTTATTCATGTAAAGACACTGCTTTACAAAAGATTCAGGATGAATGCAGAAGGGATGTGAATAAAAATGGGAAAACGGAATGAAATCGGAATGAAATTTTATTGAACTGCAGTGTATTCTTACTCTCTTCTGTATAAACTTCTATGGACTTATTCAGTCATTGCACCCTTCAGTCTGTTTGGATTGATATCCAAAGAAGGGTCAGTCTGGAGGAGCTGGAGGGGATGAAACAAAGAGTGATGTGGTTTGGTGGGCATCGTGGTGTTGGGTTGATGGTTGGAGCTGATGGTCTTAGAGGTCTTTTCCTGCTTTAATGAGTCTATAATTCTACAGAAAGACCCTGGGATTTTTAGGTACCCAGCCTTCCATCTCTCTCTGCAAAAGCCAAATACATGATTTCAAATACATTTCTTTAAGAGTCTATTTTTTTTCGGTAATTTTTGGAGATTTTTCTAATTACTGCTAAAAGAAGTAGTTTGGCATGAGAAACAGCTCCTGCAGCAATGTCTGTCTGGTGCAAACCAGAATCTCAAAGGGCATTTCTGCTCAGAGGAGCAATTTTGAATTGAACTGGGATCTGGCCTTTGTCTGCTATTGCTCTTTGACCATGCAGGATTATGTGTTGGCAAAAAACCAAAGAGCCCAGGGCTAGTCACCTACTTCTAATCTCATATAATAATAATCTTTTTGTTGGTGTCGCTGGCTAATTTTATATAATCCTATATTCTGGCAGTCCACCTTTATTTTGTGGAAAGTCTTTAGCAGAACGAGTGCTGTCATGCACCTTGCAAAATGCTGTGTTCAATATCCCCATTAGTAACTGCAGCATTTAAACAAAAGCTTCCGTGTGCTTTGCCTGTGGTGACATTTGGAAGGTATAAAGATGTGGCAGCCCAGCCCATAAACAAAGTAAAGCAGGAACATTGCTGGGGCGAAATCTTCTGACCCTGCTTAGGGCAGAAAATCGCCTGCAGATGTTGGTTCATGTTGCACTGTTGATCATTTTTACCCATTGCCATATTGTGAAGTCAGAACTGGCCAGGACACTGGAGCAGGCTGCCCACAGAGGTGATGGATGCCCCATTCCTAAAGACATTCAAGGTCAGCCTGGATGGGGCTCTGAACAACCTGATCGGGCTGCAGATGTCCCTGTTGGAACTGGACCAGATGGAATGGGACCAAATGGTCCCTTCCAACCCCATTCTAGGATTCTGTGATTCTATCCTACAGTCCCATAGAGTACTGGTAGGGACCAGCAGATGAAGGACAGAGGACATGGAGCTCACCAGTCTTGTAGACCTTCTGGTGCCTTCTTTTTCATGGCAAAAAGGTTTTACTATCAATTCTCACCTTGGACTGCCAGCCAGCTTCTGATGGGAGGAAGAAATCGGGAGCCAGGTCACTAAGACAGCTGCCAAGATAACAGCTTATTCAAACAGTGCTGTTTATTCTGCAATTTATTCAGTAAATTGGCTTGTCCGAATGAAATTTGATGGGAAATTATTCCGGACATGGAACATAGCTTACATGGCAGCTGCCATGTATCTCCCTATGCAAATCAAAGCATATTTGATCCTTCAAATATGTTATTTATAAAACTGAAGTCTACTTAGCACATTTTAGCACATTTCAGAAAATCTGTCCTGCTGATGAATGCCTTGAAAGCAAATTTCTAGGATGCAGCATCTGCCAAAACTTGAGGCTATGAGATCTCAGCCACATTGCTGTTATTTGTGCTCATCAGTCTCATCGCATTCGTGATCACAAAGATTCCGATAGGAAATTAAAATTCTGCCATAGGTGTTGGTGATTTGATAAGAAATCAGAATCCTGCCGTTGTGGTGTGAAGGCAGTGAGGATGTCAGGATCTCAAACTTCAGTTTAATCCCCAGAACTGTGCTCTATTTAAATTTAAACCTGATGACTTTGCGCTTCCAGGGCTTTGGATAAGAGGGAGGCTGAGTGTGGAGCATGGAGCCGTACAAGAGCTTCTTGTTGTCCTTACAAATACTGCCCAGAGGTACACCTGCCTGCGTGGTAACAGCAGTCCCTATGCAAGTCAAGCAGCTCTGGACTTTGAAATCCATTTCTGGCTGGGGTGCATTTCCTGACCATTTCCTTCCAACTGCTTGCTCACCACAATGCACGTATACATGAACACACCTTTCCTCACTTATTCATTCACACAGTGCTCTGCTTCTCAGACAAACTAAGCCTCTTTGCACCACTCTGTTTACAAGACGAAATCAAGTGAGCATAAATCACAATAATTTCTTCCTTAGCTCTGCATTAATAACAGCCACTGCCGCAGTGGGTTACAGGGAATGTAGTGTAAGTGAGCTCTGGGGACTTCAGGTGCACAGAGACAAGTGGCTGCCTATGCATGTTGAGGTAGAGGTGTAAATCTTGATATAGAGAGATCTAACTTTTAGGATAAGAAGACTTAACAGAGATTTTCTTCTCCTTCTGTTCAGGAACGTATGTTTGATCTCATGTTTTATGATAACTTTCTATGAGCACTTATGGACTTCTCAATTGTGGGACCACGTTTTGAGCCAAGAACAAGATAACAGGTTTCACCAATGGTTTCAACACTGTTCCATTGAGGACACTCTAAACGTGAGCTTATGTTACCACACTTCACCTTTTTGCTTGCTTTTGCTGTGAACACCAAAATGCTCGCACTGACCTCCTTCGTTCAGTAGAGGACTCAGTCCTCTGCACTCATTCTGCTCCAACAGTTCATTAAAGCTCTGATTCTTCAGAGAATCCATGAGAATACAGTGCCTAAATGCCAAGGAAACAGAAATCAGGTTGTCATGACCTGGGCAAAGAGAGGAGAGGGACTTCTTGGAGTGCTCCCTCCCCACAAAGTGACAGTAGGATTGTAGGCTTCTCAGTCACACATCGCTCATAGGACTCCTGCCCTCAGAACCTACGGGGTTTTGGAATTTCAGTGAAACTCCAGCACTGCAGGGAGGTGCAGTTTTGCAAAACTGGGATTTACGCCCCGTTTTGAGACTCTTGAAAGATGCTGCAACTTGCCTTTCATGTATGATTTTCTTCAGTATGGAACACAGCAAATAAATGCAGAGAGGGAAAGTGGAGACTGAGAATTAGGAGTGACTGAAGAGTGTGAACAAAGCCAGTTCCCTGCTCTCTATGGCCTAAACATTTTTATAAAGTACTTGAGATAAGGATTTATTGCCAAGCACTCTGTCAGGCTGTACTTTGCCAGGTTTCACGTCGCTGACTAATGCAGTTTAGCTGTTACGAGCCAATGACTTTACATTTACGTCATCAAAGCACTCAAACCAGAGAAGTGTGAAGGGATTAATGTTTGGGAAAAAAAAAAAACCAAAAAAATTCAATGGAAGACCTTCTGAAAAGGAAGGGACACTTTTGTTTTACTTCACTTTCCTAAGTTGTCTTTATTCACATCCTCTCTTCATGCACACTCCAAACCCCCAATGTGGAGCAGCTGAGCAGGATAACTTGTGGTGACATGGAACAAGGGATGCCAGCCGTGTCCCCATGAGACTCGCTGGTTCCTCTTGAATGGTGACAATGAATTGGGTTTTGAATAAGACTTTCACACCCTTTCAAAGTCAGCAGTTATTATGGCATGAAGAATCTTGTTTATTCCATTCTCACACCTTAGGCAATTGCCTTTTGCTTCCTCATTTTGGGTGTCTTGTGGCCAGAGGCTGTTTTCCTGCAGGGGAGCAGAAAGCAGTTTGATAGGTACGTGTAATTCTTTTTTTGGCCATCCTGTTGCTAGTGAAGATTTTCAGCTGAAAATTCATCTTTTTTTTTTTTTTTTAATGGAGAAAATATCATTCTCAGTGTTTATTATGCTCAGGTGTGCCCTCAGTTCTCAAAAGATGCCACTCTTTTACCCTTGTGTATTATGTTTTCTGATGCTTTCACAAAAGTACATTTCCATTCACACCTCACTCTTCCCTCTCCCATTGGCTCTGACGCTAAACTCTACCAGTGCCACCATTAGCAAGACTGCAAATAAAAAGCATCAGGAAACGCTCTGTGACTCCTGAAAATAGAATAATCAGGGGAGAGGAAGGATGTGGGAGGAGAAGGAAGATGTGAGAGGGACTTTCAGAGCTTTTCCTGAGACTTTGGATTGTTATCTTTAAAAAAAAATAAAAATCCTCCAAAACAAAAGACGAGAGCACCTACTCAGATCTACGGCAGCGTTTCCATTTCTCTGGGGTGAGTCATTCGGGAGATGATATTTGTGCCCCCAGCTTTAGAGACAAGTGAATCAGTGCTGTTCTCTGTTCAGAGGACTCCAGCACCTGGGGCCCTCCCCGTTCTGCTTGGCACCAGCTGCATTTTGGAAACTGAGCACAGCTGATGTTAGATAAGTTTCTTCTGAACTTCCCGGTGTGCTCCTGAGTTTCACGTTACTGATGAATACTTAAAGCATTCTTAAAAGGTCACATCTCATTAAGGTATTTCAAGCAGAGGGAGATGGATCCATTCACTAAGGGCAAAATTGTGACTGTTACATGAGAGCAGAACTGAAATAGGTTTGTGGGGAATGGATTTTACCTTAAAGCATCTGAAGTATATCCATGAGTTTTGATATAAACTTTAAGTAAATGTAGCAGGAGTCTTTCCTCTCTGAAATAAAAGCCATTGCTATTATTTCAGAGAATATTCCCTCTGTGCCATTGGCTCTGTGGTAATACAAGACTCCTGCAGGTAACTGTTAAGTTTTATTTGGGACATTATCATAGAATATCTCAAGTTGAAAGGGGCACGTAAGGATCATTGAGTCCAACTCCTTTTGGGGACAGGTGATGTGGTTGGGAGGTGAGGCTTGGAGCTTCTGCTCTTGGAGGTGGCCTGAAAACCTCTCTTTGTATGGCTACAACTACACAGTGCAGCTATGAGAGCTGGGTTCACGTTGCCTTGCCTTCTGTGTAACTGCTCTTCATTGTGTGCACGGGATGTCAATGAGTTGTGTTGTTTTAACAGCAGCTTTGCACTAACACAGGCTCTCAGTTACACTTTAGATCCCATTTCTCATCGTACCAGAAAGGTTTGGGCTAGCCTCAAAGCCATCACAGAGGCAAGGTAAATCTGTGTCATTTGGTTGAATCCATTCAGGGGAATGTTCCCCTTGCTCAGGCAAAGAATACGAGTATACCTTGTCAGCATTGGAGCCAGTGCTTCTCTGCTGTGTGATGCTGCCATCCAGAGCTCATTGCAGAAAGGTGCATTTGGAGAAGACACTCCGCCAGTTCCAGCCATGCAAGGTAAAAGGCAATAAATAATAAATGCCATAAATAAAGGGTGATGTTCCAAAACAGCTTCAGTATCCAGTGAGAACTGGAAGCTGTGTCTATCGCATCTGGAGCAAGTCTGTTTTCGTTTCATGTTCAGTCTTTTCTCTCTTCCCCCAGAGTCTGAAATTCAGTGAGGAGATGATCGGCTCAAAAGAACCTGCAGGGCCCACAGACAGCACCTCTTAACCCTACTTAATTACTCCTGAATGACTCTTGGTAGCTCTGTAGAGAATACAGGCATATCTTTGGCTGCTGACTATTGCCGGGATGTTATCAAAAGCGAAGAGAAGCACAGATCTGTCACTTGTGTTACTGTATAGGCCTTCTGAATTCTACTTTCAAAGAGAGACATGAGAGTTGCATCCCAGGAAAATCACATTGTGGCCTTCATTCCAGTCACCACAAGCTGTCAGAACCGTGGCCATTTGTCAAGATACCCTTCTGCACTGGAGAAGGCAGCCATAGCAGGGACATTGGTGGCAGGTTGTGCCCCAGGGCACCTCTGCAAGCTCTTGCAGCATCCAACATGTTAGGAAGAAACCAGCTTCTCCTCCACTCTAGGTTTTCAGGACGCATATTCATATTGCTTCTTCCTTATTCTTCCAGCATTGTTTTTAAATCTAGGGAGTGGAGATTGTGCTCTTTGTAATTCCTATTCACCCAGAGCACTTAAATTCGTGTTCTGTTCTGCTGCTTCTCCCCACCCCATCCACATGAAAGAATTGGCTTCCACGGATCCTTGGCTGGCAT